>NC_086449.1:276241146-276878646 GCF_028390025.1 Pseudophryne corroboree
CACTCAGAAAGCGTTTTGAACACAGCCGGGAACCTTGTTAGCGATCTGCATAGGAGGTTACTTCCTCAAAATGTGAAACATGTGATATTCATCAAAATTAACTGGAGATTCCACGAGGAAGACCTTTACTGGCAATTACATCAAAGTACAGAGATTTCTGTAATGGTGGATTCCAGAGGGGATGAATTAATATTGTGTGAGGATGTTGAACACACTGTTGAGGGTGAGGGGGAGGATGATAATGTCGACATCTTGCCACTGTAGAGATCCTTGACAACACTGTTAGCTTAGGTGCCTAAACCCCATTGGTAGCTTGTTTTGTGGCGGCACCAAACAAACCAAGCACTTCAGCCACAAAAGTAGCAGTCACTGTCACTGAAGTGCTTGGTTTATTTAATTGTGCATGTCCGTTTTAATATATATCCAACATAAGGGTGGGTGGGAGGCTCCAAGGACAGTTCCATCTGGCACCACTTTTCTTTTCTGCCACTGCTGTGTGACAATGTTTCATAGATGCGCTAGAAACTGTCATGTGTTTATGCTGCTGCTCTGATGCATTTTGGCCAATATTGGTAAAACAATATAATGAGCTGTGAGGTGGTCAAAATTTACAGAAAAGAATGGATATTAAAGTTATTAAGGTTAATAATACTGTAGTAACAAAAGCCCAAGTAATGTGATTTTAGCAGTTTTTATTAATTTTTGGAGAAAAAAATACTTATCCAAAACTAAAGCACATGAGGGCAGTTTTGACAAAACCAAAACACAAAGTTAATACAGGTCCAAAACTAGTGGACGAGGTAAATGACTCAGGAGGCACTGGCTAGTACCATAGCCAGATTTAACACAATCAGCGTGATGTAATGAAGTCTGAGTCTGGTCGCGTGCGGGATGCTGGCCAAACTCTGACTTTTTTTTAAAGCGGCAATCATGTACAAAGGCTTAGCCTTGTACATTATTGCTCCTTTAAAAAATGGTCCAGGTTTTGCCAGCATCCTGCACAGCTGCTGAACCCGGACTTCATAACGTCCTGGCCTATATATGAGCCCTAGGGTTCATGTGGGCATTATACAGTACACAGATGCAGCAGTATATATTACTGGAAATTTGGTGAGTTTTGATCAGAGATGTGCGGAAAAGATAGGCAATACTGTCACAGACTTTTTACTCCAGAGTTCTGATTATAAAAATGATTAGAATACATCTCTAGTTGTTGGAATATTGTATACTGTATATCACAGAATATTTCCAGCTACTTCTCCTAACCAATGATTTCTTGTTACGGGTGTCACCATTGAGCAAATGCTGGAGATCCACACAATGGTTTATTCTGCCTCTCTACTTCTAATGTACCACGTACAGTGGTGCAAGTAGAAAGATTTTCTTAGTGGTACTGAGTGTGCCAAAAAAAAGGCGTGATCACATGCCATGAGGGGACGTGGCCACATGACAATAGGAGAAGTGGCTACATTACACTAGGGGTGTGGCCACACAGCACAGTCCCTTTTCTTTGAACTCTGGAGACAAGCTTAGAAATTTATAGTACTGCCTCCAGTATAATAGAAATACATACAGTAATAATGCCCCCAGTATAATAGAATATATTGTAATGCCCTCAATTTAATAAAAATACATAGTAATGCCCCCATTATAAACAGGAATAAATACTGTAGTAGTGCCCCTGGTATAATAGAAATATATAGCAGTATCCCACATTACAAAATAAATATATAGTAATGCCCCCATAATAATAGAAATACATAGTAGTGTTCCACACTACAATAGAAATATATAGTAATGGCCCAATAATAATAGAAATATATATGTGTCCACATTATATAAGTAAATGAATTACCCCACACAGTGAAACCAGAGACATGCCCAGCAGCCCAGCCTGTGAAGAACAAAAGCCGCTCAGTGCCGATGCGTCACTCAAGCCGAAAGAAGGGAAATGGCCGAACACTGTGGGAAAAGGCCCCCAGCCCAGTCCCCAGGCTCCTCTCTTCGTGGCAGCTGCAGCCGCCAGGAGAGGAAGTGTGATGTGATCTCATGACGTCACTGCCGCGCTCCCTGTAGTTCTGACAAGTAGGAGGCGCCGTGATGCTACCAAACACCATGGTCTTGTTGTTCGGCGGCACACTATAATTGTGGTAATGGCAGTCACAGGTGCAAAGTGTGCAATGGGTGGTACTGCGTACCTCCTGCCATATTCTTAAGGGTACTCCGTACCCGAGCGTACCTGCATACTTGCACCACTGACTACGTATGGTACCACGCTGTTACATAATGATTTGCTGTTCTATTTGTATTTATTTCTGCATCAGTATGAATTGATAAGTAAACCTATTTGTTGTTGTGTCTCTTCAACAAGGGCAGACACCAGACAGCACTATAACTTCAGTTTCATCAGCCTGAAACCTGTATACCAGACACCTCTCGTGTCTTAACAGATGAAATCCTTTTAATAAGCTTTGAAGACAGACGTGAATTTATAGAAATGTCTCAGTCTAAGTGTACTCGTGCCTCGTAGTAAAGTTTACCATCTGCCTCACTCCTCCTGCTGAAGGATTCTTGAACCTATAAATATAGCGTGACATATGCTGCACATATCAAGGCTTTAAACACCACTTTCAGTAGAAAAGACAGGATTTCTGGCAATATGCAATAATACAGACTTTAAGCTGTTAAGTTAATGTATGATTTCTTCAGCAAGAGATGAATTTGATTACACAGCAGAAAGTGAAGAGCAAGACATTACTGGGTAAATTTACTAAGATGGGAGTTCTATTTAAGATGGGATGTTGCCCATAGCAACCAATCAGACTACTTCTCATTTATCTAGCACCTTCTAGAATATAATACCTGGAATCTGATTGGTTGCTATAGGCAATATCCCATCTTAAATAGAACTCCCATCTTAGTAAATTTACCCCTACAAGTTTACAAGACACAAAATTTTCCAGCCCCAATCCGGACTTCAGTACACTGGATATGGGGAATGGCACCATGGAAAATCATTATTTTAAATTTAGTTTTCATGCCATCAAAAAAAAGTTTTTCTTATTTTTATCACCGCATCCTCAACACACATTCATAATGCCACATTCACTTACAAACCTCAACCAAGTATATCCTGTGTACAAAATGGCAGTAAAATGTATAAATAACATAGTACTGTACATTATTATAATCCAATCCTCGTTATAATAACACAAATTTTGGTCTGTGCTGTAAGGTACAGGGAACACACCACCAGAACCAAGCAGAATGAACAGAGGAGATCCCAAACCTACTTCAGTGTTATATCCATTGTCACCATCCTGAAAACCACAGCTCATCCTATCATACTTGACTTCTGTTTGGAACTTTCCCCTTGGTAATCACGGATTAGATTGTGCAGAATCGTGACAATGCGATTTGTGACATCATGGAAGTGGCCACTACTGTGGAATGCTGCGAGTTGCATCATCATGCAGTGGGGGCGGGGTCATGATGATGCAACTCAAAGTAATTCACACCTCGGACCATGCAGTCACTCAGACTGAGATGGAAATGCATATGACTAACATTTTGACATGCAAATATGTCACTTTAGAATGCTGTTTACCATAACCATAGAATAACCTCATAATCTAAAATACTGTATACTTTAAAGATGTGCGCTGGAACATTTTTGCTGGTTTTGGTTCTAATTCATCATCTGGTTTTGGTTTTGGGTTTCGCCCGTGATTAGTTTTGGTTTTGGATTGTTTCCAAAAATTGTCAAAAAGAGCTAAAATCACAAAATTTGCAATTTTTTTTGTTTATAGATCTCAACAACATTAATTTTCACTCATTTCCAGTCAATTTTGTCCACCTCACAGCCCACAGTTTGTTCACCAACATATGCCAAAAGTTGGCTGGCTAAACTTTGCAACAGATCAACGGCACAAACACACAGCAGTTTATAGCACATCTACTGTAAGAAACATTTCCACACAATGGCAGAAATAAAAAGTAATGCAAGATGGAATTGTCTTTGGGCCTTCCCACCCTTATGTTGGATATTAAAAAAGGACATGCACAGTTTAACAAACCAAACACTTCAGCATCAGGGACTGCTGCACTTTTGTGGCTGAAGTGCTTGGCTTGTTTGGGTCCCCACAGTCCTCCAGTGGGCTTAAGGCAGCTCACACTCTGTGGTGTCAGAATCAGCGAATCATCCTGGTGCTGATGCACTCTATCTCTCCTCTGGCTGGCTCACTAGGCATGCGCGAGTTCTTGCTACATTAACGGGATCTTATGTGCAGTCCAGAGGCGGCAGCTGCCACAGTCAGGGACAGCGCTGTCCCTGATGTGGTGTATGGGCAATGACATCTGCAGCTGTTGAAATTGATAGCTGCAGTTGTATGAACGATCAGTAAAACTGACCGTTCATTCATTCCCCTAACACATCGACGTGCTATCTTGTAGATAGCAGCGCCCCTGTTATAAAGCGCACATCTCCTCCTCCATACATGGGGGAGAAGAGCACATAACGGAGCTGATACCGCTTTTCATCCAAAATGACCCATCTTACATCTATCCCTATGTATTAAGCCTTGGAGAGTGATAATTTTTCAAATACAGTGGAGACTGCGAGGAGCACCCACCAGTAGTGACTGAGTGAATAACTGGAATAAACTATAAGGAGGGCCCAGTAGTAGAACTGGTACTATGAATGTCATAGGCGCACACTGGAAACTGTGTAGAGTTTGTCAGTAGTAATGACTGATACTTGAAACACAACAGGAACATAATGGAGACTGTGAGAGAACTTTGTGAATGGTAAGGGGGAAATCACAGGAACCTACAGGAAACTGGAAAGAGTACTCAGTAATACTGGGAGATGCTTGAAGCGCAACAGAAACACACTGGCAAATGTGAGAGCACTCAGTAATAGTGACTAGTGCTGCCTTGGATTATTTTTGCAACACACAAGAGACTGTGGAAAGTGCTTAACAGTAATGACTAGCACTTAGAGAATCACAGCAGCAGATGGAGCACACTGAATTGTAGTGCAAACTCTGGAAAGTGCAGACTGGAAGTTAGTAAGCAGGTTACAGCATAAGTTGTACTGACAATGGGGCAAATTCAGACCTGATCGCTGCTGTGCGTGTTCGCACAGCAGTGATCAGGTCTGAAGTGCGCATGCGCCGGCGCCGCAGTGCGACGGCGCCCGGCAGTCAGCTGACGGCTGGCTTAGCCCTGCGATCGACTCTGCCTGATTGACAGGCAGTGGTGGTCGCTGGGCGGAAGGGGGCGGGCAGATGGCATTTGGCCACTGTTTAGGGGGCGTGGTCCGGGCAAAGCAGGCATGGGGGGCGGGCCGCGGTGGCTGCGTGACATCACACGCAGCCGCTGCGACCCGGGCAGCGATGAGTAGCTCCCTGCCAGCGCGCAGGAGCTGCGCTGGTAGGGAGCTACTCCTACAGTACAAAAGCATAGCCGCTGTGTAATGTTTTTATACTTGTGCGGCGGGGTAGGGCCTGACATGTGGGGCGGACTAGCCCTGTGATTGGCATCCCCCCGCATGTCAGATGATCGTAGATGAGCTAAATTTAACACATCTACGATCAGGTCTGAATCACCCCCAATGAGTAGTAGCCATGGAGAGATTTATATAAGGCGCACAGGCTGATGAAAGGTCACTGGAGTCATTTGCAGGCAATCAGGGTTAGGATTGGCAGTACAGTGGTCGGCAGATATAAGACAAGACATGGATGCCTACAGTATGTATACAAAATCCATGTACTTAGAGCCTATTCATAATAGAGATGTGCGGCTGGCACTTTTCGTGTTTTGTGTTTGGTTCTTATTCCACTTTCGTGTTTTGGTTTTGGCTTGGTTTTGCCAAAACCAACCTTTCATGTTTTGGTTTTGGATCTGGATGATTTTTGAAAAAAACATAAAAACAGCTAAAATCACAGAATTTCGGGGTAATTTTGGTCCTACGGTATTATTAACCTCAATAACATTCATTTCCACTAATTTCCAGTCTATTCTGAACACCTCACACCTCACAATGGTGGTAATTCTGAGTTGTTCGCTCGCAAGCTGCTTTTAGCAGCTTTGCACACGCTAAGCCGCCGCCTACTGGGAGTGAATCTTAGCATAGTAGATTTGCGAACGAAAGATTAGCAGATTTGCGAATAGACAGTTCTTAGCAGTTTCTGAGTAGCTCGAGACTTACTCTGCCACTGCGATCAGTTCAGTCAGTTTCGTTCCTAGTTTGACGTCACAAACACACCCAGCGTTCACCCAGACACTCCCCCGTTTCTCCAGCCACTCCCGCGTTTTTCCCAGAAACGGCAGCGTTTTTTCGCACACACCCATAAAACAGGCAGTTTCCGCCCAGAAACACCCACTTCCTGTCAATCACACTACGATCACCAGAACGAAGAAAAAACCTCGTAATGCCGTGAGTAAAATACCTAACTAAATAGCAAATTTACTTGGCGCAGTCGCACTGCGGACATTGCGCATGCGCATTAGTGACTAATCGCTCCGTTGCGAAAAAAAATAACGAGCGATCAACTCGGAATGACCACCAATATTGTCTTTAGGCCAAAAGGTTGCACCGAGGTGACTGTATGACTAAGCTAAGCGACACAAGTGTGTGGCACAAACACCTGGCCCATCTAGGAGTGGCACTGCAGTTACAGACAGGATGGCAGATTTAAAAAATAGGCTCCAAACAGCACATGATGCAAAGAAGAAAAAGAGGTGCAAGATGGAATTGTCCTCCCACCCACCATTATGTTGTATAAACAGGACATGCACACTTTAACAAACCAATCAATTCAGCGACAGGGTCTGCCACACGACTGTGGCTGAAATGACTGGTTTGTTTGGGCCCCCACCAAAAAAGAAGCAATCATTCTCTCCTTGCACAAACTGGCTCTACAGAAGCAAGATGTTGACCTCATCCTCCGATTCCTCACCTCTTTTGCTGTGTACAGCTTCCTCCTCACAGAGTATTAATTCATGCCCACTGGAATCCACCATTACAGGTCCCTGTGTACTTTCTGGAGGCAATTGCTGGTAAAGGTCTTCCCGCAGGAATTTATAATTAATTTTGATGAACATCATCTTCTCCACATTTTGTGGAAGTAACCTCCTACGCCAATGGGTGACAAGGTTACCGGCTGCACTAAACACTCTTTCGGGGTACACACTGGATGGGGGGTAACTTAGGTAAAATAAAGCCAGTTTGTGCAAGGGCATCCAATTTGCCTCTTTTTCCTGCCAATATACATACAGACTGTCTGACATGCCTACTTGGATGCTGTCACTCATATAATCCTCCACCATTCTTTCAATGGTGACAGAATAATATGCAGTGACAGTAGACATGTCAGTAATCGTTGGCAGGTCCTTCAGTCCGGACCAGATGTCAGCTTTCGCTCCTGACTGCCCTGCATCACCGCCAGTGGGTGGGTTAGGAAATCTTATCCTTTTCCTTACAGCCACAGTGGCGGGAGAAATTGAAGGAGTAGCTGTTGACAGGTCACGTTCCGCTTGAGTTGACAATTTGCTCACCAGCAGGTCTTTGCACCTCTGCACACTTGTGTCTGTCAAAAAGAGAGATACAACGTAGGCTTTAAACCTAGGATCAAGCACGGTGGCCAAAATGTAATGCTCTGATTTCAACAGATTGACCACCCTTGAATCCTGGCAAAGCGAATGAAGGGCTCCATCCACAAGTCTCACATACTTTACGGAATTGCTCCATCCGAGCTCCTCCTTCAATTTCTCCAGCTGCTTCTGCAAAAGCCTGATGAGGGGAATGACTTGACTCAAGCTGGCAGTGTCTGAACTGACTTCACGTGTGGCAAGTTCGAAGGGTTGGAGAACCTTGCACAAGACATAAATCATTCTCCACTGCGCTTGAGTCAGGTGCATTACCCCTCCTTTGTCTATATTGTAGGTGGATGTATAGGCTTGATTGGCTTTTTGCTGCTCCTCCATCCTCTGAAGCATATAGAGTGTTGAAATCCACCTCGTTACCACCTCTTGCTTCAGATGATGGCAGGTCAGGTTCAGGCATGTTTTATGGCGCTCCAGTCTTCGGCATGCGTGGCTGAATGCCAAAAGTGGCTTGCAATTTTTTGGGCCACCGACAGCATCTCCTGCACGCCCCTGTCATTTTAAAAAAAATTCTGCACCACCAAATTAATTGTATGTGCAAAACATGGGACGTGCTGGAATTTGCCCACATGTAATGCACGCACAATATTGGTGGCGTTGTGTGATATCACAAATCCCCAGGAGAGTCTAATTGGGGTAAGCCATTCTGCAATGATGTTCCTCAGTTTCCTTAAGAGGTTGTTAGCTGTGTGCCTCTTACGGAAAGCAGTGATACATAGCGTAGCCTGCTTAGGAACGAGTTGGCGTTTGCGAGATGCTGCTACTGGTGCCGCTGCTGTTGTTGCTACAGGAGGCCATACATCTACCCAGTGGGGTTTCACAGTCATATAGTCCTTAGTCTGCCCTGTTCTACTTGTCCACATGTCCATGGTTAAGTGGACAGTGGGTACAACTGAATTTTGTATGATACTAAGGACACTTTCTGACGTCTCTGTACATTCTCTGTATCGCCTGACCAGAGAAGTGGAACCTAGATGGGATTTGATACCGGGGACACAGTACCTCAAACAATTCTCTAAGTCCCACTGAACTAATGGCGGATACTGTACGCACATCTAACACCAACATAGCTGTCAAGGCCTCAGTTATCTGCTTTGCAAAAGGATGACTGCTGTCATATTACATCTTCCTCACAAAGGACTGTTGGATAGTCAATTGCTTAGTTAAAGTAGTACAAGTGGTCTTCCGACTTCTCCTCTGGGATGACGATTGACTCCCAGCAGCAACAACAGCAGTGGCAGCAACAGCAGGCGTACCACTCAAGGATCCTCTGGAGTAATCCCGGTTAGGAGAGGAATCCTCAGTATTGACAGTGACATGGCCTGCAGGACTACTGACGTTCCTGACTGAGGAGGAAGTTAACGTTGAGGGTGTTGGTGGTGTTGCTTGCAGAAGCTTGGGTACAGGAGGAAGAAGGGATTTAGGTGTCAGTGGACTGCTTACGCTCTTACCCAAAGTTTCACAACTTGATACTGACTTATGATGAATGCGCTGCAGGTGACGTATAAGGGAAGATGATCCTAGGTGGTTAACATCCTTACCCCTACTTATTACAGATTGACAGAGGCAACAGATGGCTTGACACCTGTTGTCCGGATTTGTGGAGAAAAAATTCCACAACGAAGAGGTGGCTTTTTTGGTAGTTTGCCAAGCATCACAATGGGCTTCTTCATCCCACAGACAACAGTTGTGTCTCCCCCGATGCCTGACTTAAACAAACCACATCACCATCAGAATCCTCATCGTCAACTTCCTCCTCTGCTCCAGCAACAGCTAGATCCTCATCCTGGTGTACTTCAACTGTGACATCTTCAATTTTAATATCACAATCTGGACTGTGGGTGCTCCTTTCAGCACTTGCAGGGGGTGTGCAAATGGTGGAAGGAGCCACCTCTTCCCGTCCAGTATTGGGAAGGTCAGGCACGGCAACTGCCGACACACTTGGTAGTGATGTGGACTGGAAATTTTTCGGGTTTTGTGTTTTGGTTTTGGATTCGGTTCTGCGGCCGTGTTTTGGATTTGGACGCGTTTTTGCAAATCCTTCCTGAAGTTTTTTTGTCGGATTCGGGCGTGTTTTGGATTTGTTTGTTTTTTTACAAAAACCCCTCCAAAACAGCTTAAATCATAGAATTTGGGGGTCATTTTGATCCCATAGTATTATTAACCTCAATAACCATAATTTCCACTCATTTCCAGTCTATTCTGAACACCTCACAATATTATTTTTAGTCCTAAAATTTGCACCGAGGTCGCTGGATGACTAAGCTAAGCGACCCAAGTGGCCGACACAAACACCTGGCCCATCTAGGAGTGGCACTGCAGTGTCAGAAAGGATGACACTTCAAAAAACAGTCCCCTAACAGCACATGATGCAAAGATAAATGAAAGAAAAAAGAGGTGCAAGATGGAATTGTCCTTAGGCCCTCCCACCCACCCTTATGTTGTATAAACAGGACATTCACACTTTAACAAACCCATCATTTCAGCGACAGGGTCTGCCACACAACTGTGACTGAAATTACTGGTTGGTTTGGGCACCCACCAAAAAAGAAGCAATCAATCTCTCCTTGCACAAACTGGCTCTACAGCGGCAAGATGTCCACCTCCTCCTCATCCTCCGATTCCTTACCCCTTTCACTGTGTACATCCCCCTCCTCACAGATTATTAATTCGTCCCCACTGGAATCCACCATCTCAGGTCCCTGTGTACTTTCTGGAGGCAATTGCTGGTGAATGTCTCGATGGAGGAATTGATTATAATTCATTTTGATGAACATCATCTTCTCCACATTTTCTGTAAGTAACCTGGTACGCTGATTGCTGACAAGGTGAGCGGCTGCACTAAACACTCTTTCGGAGTACACACTAAAGGGGGGGCAATTTAGGTAAAATAAAGCCAGTTTCTGCAAGGGCCTCCAAATTGCCTCTTTTTCCTGCCAGTATACGTACGGACTGTCTGACGTGCCTACTTGGATGCGGTCACTCATATAATCCTCCACCATTCTTTCAATGGTGACAGAATCATATGCAGTGACAGTAGACAACATGCAGAGCTGGCCATAGGCATAGGCAAACTAGGCAATTGCCTAGGGCATTTGATATGTCTAAGAGCATCATCAGCTTCTGCTGATTAAAATGATATGCGGCATGCCTATATTCTGTATGTAGCATTTCATATGCAGATACAGCCACAGTCTCACACAGTATATAGGCATGCTGCATATCATTTTAATCAGCAGAAGCTGCTTGTGCATCCTAGCCAAATAGCAATGCAAATAAGATGCATTTTCATAAAAAAAGGTGCCCGACGTTAGCATTGAGGCAAGATTTATGAGGACACATCTGTATCCAAGCAGAGGCAGAGGTCACAGTGTTAGTGGAAGTGTGAGTGCTGTGTGCATGTGAGTGGGTTGATTGTGCAGTAGTGTTCAGAATATGTGTAAGGAGCATTATGTGTGTCATGTAAAAATGCATTAGTACTGTACAACATATGTGTAAAGGGCCACTATGTGTGTCATTATGTTTATAAGGGCATTAGTAATGTGCTGCATATGTGTAACAGGGTACTACTGTATGTGTGTCATTATGTGTATAGGGGCACTAATAATGTGCAGCAAATGTGTAATGGGCACTATGTGTGTCATTATGTGTATAAGGGCATTAATAATGTGCGGCATATGTGTAAGGGACATTATTGTAAAAGGGCATTAATAAAGGTTGTCATAATGTGTAAGGTGCATTATGTTTATAAGGACATTAATGTGTCTCATATGTGTAAGGGGCATTACTGTGTGGAATTGTGTATAAATGCATTACTAATGTGTGTCATTATGTGTATAAGGTGCTCTACTATGTGGCGTTGCATATAGAAAGGGCACTACTGTGTCGTCTAATGTGAATACAGAGCAATAAGGTGTGGTGTAATGTGAATAAGGAGCAATTCAGTGTGATGTAATGTGAATAAGGGGCTCTACTGTGAGGAGTAATGTTTATAAGGTAAAGTGATACTACTGTGGGATGCAATATGAATTATGGACACTATCGCAAGATAAAATGTGAATAAAGTTGCAGTACTGTGTGGCGTAATTGGAATTGGGGTTACTATTGTGTGGCCATGCCCCTTCCCAGCAAGAAGATGCCCCTTTTTGGGCTGTGCGTCAAATGTGTGAACTGTTCCAATTTAAAATATAGGGGGTACAAGGACTGCTATGGGTGAGGGGTGATGGTGCTGGGAAAGAGGTGCAAGGTCAGAGGCAGAACCAGCGGTAGTGCTAGGGGGCACCAGCCAAAATCTTGCCTAGGGCATCATATTGGTTAGGGCCGGCTCTGACGACATGTCAGTAATCGTTGGCAGTTCCTTCAGTCCGGACCAGATGTCAGCACTTGCTCCAGACTGCCCTGCATCACCGCCAGCGGGTGGGCTCGGAATTCTTAGCCTTTTCCTCGCAGCCCCAGTTGTGGGAGAATGTGAAGGAGGAGCTGTTGACGGGTCACGTTCCGCTTGACTTGACAAGTGTCTCACCAGCAGGTCTTTGAACCTCTGCAGACTTGTGTTTGCCGGAAAGAGAGATACAACGTAGGTTTTAAATCTAGGATCGAACACGGTGGCCAAAATATAGTGCTCTGATTTCAACAGATTGTCCACCCGTGAATTCTGGTTAAGCAAATTAAGGGCTGCATCCACAAGTCCCACATGCCTAGCGGAATCGCTCTGTTTTAGCTCCTCCTTCAATCTCTCCAGCTTCTTCTGCAAAAGCCTGATGAGGGGAATGACCTGACTCAGGCTGACAGTGTCTGAACTGACTTCACGTGTGGCAAGTTCAAAGGGTTGCAGAACCTTGCACAACGTTAAAATCATTCTCCACTGCGCTTGAGTCAGGTGTATTCCTCCTCCTTTGCCTATTTCGTAGGTAGCTGTATAGGCTTGAATGGCCTTTTGCTGCTCCTCCATCCTCTGAAGCATATAGAGGGTTGAATTCCACCTCGTTACCACCTCTTGCTTCAGATGATGGCGGGGCAGGTTCAGGAGTGTTTGCTGGTGCTCTAGTCTTCGGCACGCGGTGGCTGAATGCCGAAAATGGCCCGCAATTCTTCGGGCCACCGACAGCATCTCTTGTATGCCCCTGTAGTTTTTTAAATAATTCTGCACCCCCAAATTCAATGTATGTGCAACACATGGGACGTGCTGGAATTTGCCCACATGTAATGCACGCACAATATTGGTGGCGTTGTTCCGATGTCACAAATATCCAGGAGAGTCCAATTGGGGTAAGCCATTCTGCGATGATGTTCCTCAGTTTCCGTAAGAGGTTGTCAGCTGTGTACCTCTTATGGAAAGTGATGATACAAAGCGTAGCCTGCCTAGGAACGAGTTGGCGTTTGCGAGATGCTGCTACTGGTGCCGCCGCTGCTGTTCTTGCTGCGGGAGGCAATACATCTACCCAGTGGGCTGTCACAGTCATATAGTCCTGAGTCTGCCCTGCTCCACTTGTCCACATGTCATAGAAACATAGAAACATAGAATTTGACGGCAGATAAGAACCACTTGGCCCATCTAGTCTGCCCATTTTTTTATCCTTTAGGTAATCGCAACCCTCTTTGAACCTTAATTCTTTGTAAGGATATTCATATGCCTATCTCAAGCATGTTTAAATTGCTGTACATTCTTAGCCTCTACCACCTCTGATGGGAGGCTATTCCACTTATCCACGACCCTTTCTGTGAAATAATTTTTCCTTAAATTTCCCCTGAACCTGCCTCCCTCCAGTTTCAGTCTATGTCCTCGAGTTCTAATACTTCTCTTCCTTTGAAAAATGTTTCCCTCCTGAACTTTGTTAAAACCTTTGGTATATTTGAAAGTTTCTATCATGTCTCCCCTTTCCCTTCTCTCCTCCATACTATACATGTCAAGATATTTTAGCCTTTCCGGGTAAGTTTTGTGATGTAGGCCATGCACCATTTTAGTTGCCCTTCTTTGTATACTAATGTATTTATATCCTTCTGGAGATATGGTCTCCAGACTGGACACAGTATTCCAGATGAGGCCGCACCAATGACCTATACAGTGGCATTATTACTTCTCTTTTCCTGCTACTGATTCCTCTCCCTATGCAACCAAGCATCTGACTTGCCTTTCTCATTGCTTTGTTGCATTGCTTTCCTACCTTTAAGTCACTTGAAATGGTGACTCCTAAATCCCTTTCCTCCTCAGCAGTGGCGTAAGTTCGTCACAGTTGCCTGGAGGCAAGATAAATATTGGTGCCCCCCCTATTTCCTATATTAAGATAAATATATGTATGTATGTGTGTGTGTGTATATGTGTGTGTGTGTGTGTGTGTGTGTGTGTGTGTGTGTGTGTGTGTGTGTGTGTGTGTGTATGGAGTGTTCTGAAAAAAAATGTATATACTGTATTTATACATTTAATTGTCTTTTATTTTAAATCACACATTTCTTAGCAGTCATTCCCAGGATTAGAACCCATGACCTGTTACACTAACAGCAGATACTTTACTGATGGAGTTATTTGCTCCTGTAGAGGAAGCATGAGAATTCTAACTATATGAAGTTACGTGTAATTGTCAGAGCAGTATCTTCATATAGTTAAAATTCTCATATTTCCTATACAGGAGCAAACAGCTTCATCAGTAAGGTGTCTGCTTCCAGTGTAATAGGTTGTGGTTTCTAATCCTGGGTGTGATACTTGTAAAATGTGTATATTCAGTATAATAAAGAGGATGTGATTTGTAAGGTGCAGGGACCAGTGAGGCAGTCAGCCACTGAAAAGACAGCGACAGCTATCAATTAACTTAATTCAATGGTGTCAATGGGAGGAGAGGTGCCCCCCTTCAGAGCAGGAGCCCGGCGGCAGATGACTCCGTTGCCTCCCAAAGTTCTGCCTCTGCTCCTCAGTAGTTTCCATTATAGTACACTTGATACTATATTTAGCCTTTGGGTTTTTGAGACCCAAGTGCATGATTTTGCATTTTTTAGCATTAAACTGTAGTTGCCATGTTCTTGACCATTTTTCAAGCCTAGCTAGGTCATCAATCATTTGTTTTACCCCTCTTGGTGTGTCTACCCTGTTGCATATCTTTGTATCATCTGCAAAAAGGCATACTTTCCCTTCAATACCATTTGCAATGTCACCAACAAAGATATTAAAGAGAACTGGTCCGAGTACAGATCCCTGGGGTACTCCACTGGTAACATTTCCCTCCATAGATTGCACTCCATTTACTACAACTGTCTGTTTCCTATCCTGCAACCAGGTTCTTATCCATTTAACTATTCTATAATCCACCCCCACACTTTCAAGTTTATTTAGCAGTCTGCGATGTGGGACAGTGTCAAATGCCTTACTAAAGTCTAGATATGCTACATCTACAGCTCCCCCTTGATCTATTATTTTCATCACAGAGTCAAAAAAGTCAATAAGATTTGTTTGGCATGATCTCCCACCAGTAAATCCATGCTGTTTTGGATCCTGTAAGTTGTTTGATTTAAGATATTCCACAACTCTTTCTTTTAGTAGTTTTTCCATTACTTTCCCTTCTACTGATGTAAGGCTTACTGCTCTGTAGTTACTTGCTTCTTCCTTGCTTCCACTTTATTACAGTGGAACTACATTCGCTCTTTTCCAGTCCTCTGGAATGGCACCTGTATTTAGTGACTGGTTAAATAATTCTGTTAATGGTGCCACCAGCACATCTTTTAGCTCTTTTAGTATCCTTGGGTGTATCCCATCTGGCCCCATTGATTTATCCACTTTTAGTTTTGAAAGTTCAGTTAGGACCTTCTCCCCTGTAAATGTACTTTCATCTACCTTATTTTTATGAATGTCCTTGCAACATAACTGGGGCCCCTTCCCTTCTTCTGTAGTAAATACTGAGCAAAAATAATTATTTAGGTGATCTGCTATTGCCTTGTCTCCCTCCACCAAATTCTCACTCTCTGTCTTAAGTCTTATTATTTCTCCATTTGATTTTCTCCTTTCATTTATATACTTAAAAAAGTTCTGCCCCCTTTATCTACCGACTGGGCCATTGTCTCCTCAGCTTCTGCCTTTGCACGTCTGATCACTTTCTTAGCATCCTTCCGTCTGTCAAGATACACCTCTTTGTCATTATTATTTTGAGTCTGTTTGTATTTCCTAAAAGCCATCTTTTTTGCTTTCACACTAGTTGATACTTCTTTTGTGAACCACACTGGCTTCCTTTTCCTGGTGCTTTTCCTAACCCTTTTGATACAAAGGTCTGTTGCCCTTACTATTGCACTTTTCAGTTTTCCCCATCTCTCCTGCACTCCTTCCAAGTTCCTCCAGTCCGCCAATGAATCACTTAAACATCTCCCCATTTTTGCAAAGTCAGCATTTCTAAAATCCAACACCTTTGTTTTTGTGTGACCGGAGTTGGATCCTGTCTTTATACTAAACCATACTGCTTGATGATCACTGGATCCCAGGTGCTCACCCACATATATGTCTGATATCCTGTCACCATTTGTAAGAATCAAATCTAATATTGAGTCTTTGCGAGTGGGCTCTCTCACCAATTGCTTGAGAGATGATCCCTGTTAGGAATTTAGAAATTTGCCACTTGTAGCTGAACTTGCAAAGGACCCCTCCCAATTTACATCAGGTAAATTAAAGTCTCCCATGATTATAACTTCTCCCTTTAAAGCCATTTTAGAGATGTCCAACAATAGGTTCCTGTCCAAATCCTGCCCCTGGCCTGGTGGTCTATAGATCACCCCAATGCGAATAATGTCCTCCCCAGTTTCCGTGGTGACCCAAAGGGCCTCAGTTTTGTCCTCCACATTTTGTATTAAAGTAGCATTTATGCTTTTTTTTCACATACATTGCTACCCCTCCTCCTATTCTTCCCATTCTATCCTTCCTAAATAAATTGTATCCTGGTATAGCTATGTCCCAGTCATGATTGTCATTGCACCATGACTCAGTAATTGCGACAATATCCAGGTTATCCCTTGTCATTATCGCAATTAGCTCTGGAATTTTGTCTCCTAAGCTCCTAGCATTTGCACACATAGCTTTAAGAATTTTGTCTGTGCATCTGTTATTAGTAGCCATGTCCAGACAGTACAAAAAATAACAAGTTTAAAGTTGAAATTACCTGTTTGGTGATGTTGTTCAGTGTTTGTTTGTTTCCCCCCCCCTCCTAATCAGGAATCACACTCTGTCCTTTACACCACGACTACACCTCACTAAATGAAAAGATATAGTACACCTGTCCACAAATGGCCAAATGGTCAAAGGAGGTAAACACCAGACAGCATGCAGTAATAAACTGTTTCACTGAACAACTTCCCCACATATGCAATGCCAATTACAAGCAATTCATTACATCAAGAACATACATGAGTTTGTCTGTGGTTAAGTGGACATTGGGTACAACTGCATTTTTTAGGACACTGGTGTCTCTTTTTCTGAGGTCTGTGTACATTCTCGGCATCGCCTGCCTAGAGAAGTGGAACCTAGATGGTATTTGGTACTGGGGACACACTAACTCAATAAATTCTCTAATTCCCTGTGAATTAATGGTGGATACCGGACACACGTTTAACACCACCCAGACTGCCAAGGCCTGAGTTATCTGCATTGCAGCAGGATGACTGCTGTGATATTTCATCTTCCTCGCAAAGGACTGTTGGACAGTCAATTGCTTACTGGAAGTAGTACAAGTGGTCATCCGACTTCCCCTCTGAGATGACGATCGACTCCCAGCAGCAACAACAGCAGCGACAGCAGCAGTAGGCGTTACACTCAAGGATGCATCGGAGGAATCCCAGGCAGGAGAGGACTCGTCAGACTTGACAGTGACATGGCCTGCAGGACTATTGGCTTTCCTGTCTAAGAAGGAAATTGACACTGAGGGAGTTGGTGGTGTGGTTTGCAGGAGCTTGGTTACAAGAGGAAGGGATTTAGTTGTCAGTGGACTGCTTCCGCTGTCACCCAAAGTTTTTGAACTTGTCAATGACTTCCTATGACGTATAAGGGAGGATGTTCCTAGGTGGTTAACGTCCTTACCCCTACTTATTACAGCTTGACAAAGGCAACACACGGCTTGACAAATGTTGTTCGCATTTCTGTTAAAATAATTCCACACCGACGAGGTGATTTTTTTTTGTAATTTGACCAGGCATGTCAATGGCCATATTCGTCCCACAGACAACAGGTGTCTCCCCGGGTGCCTGACTTAAACAAACCACCTCACCATCAGAATCCTCCTTATCAATTTCCTCCTCAGCGCTAGCAACACCCATATCCTCATCCTGGTGTACTTCAACAGACATCTTCAATTTGACTATCAGGAACTGGACTGTGGGTGCTCCTTCCAGCACTTGCAGGGGGCGTGCAAATGGTGGAAGGCGCCACCTCTTCCCGTCCAGTGTTGGGAAGGTCAGGCATCGCAACCGACACAATTGGACTCTACTTGGGGATTTGTGATTTAGAAGAACGCACAGTTCTTTGCTGTGCTTTTGCCAGCTTAAGTCTTTTCATTTTTCTAGCGAGAGGATGAGTGCTTCCATCCTCATGTGAATCTGAACCACTAGCCATGAACATAGGCCAGGGCCTCAGCCGTTCCTTGCCACTCCGTGTCATAAATGGCATATTGGCAAGTTTATGCTTCACATCAGACACTTTTAATTTAGATTTTTGGGTAATTTTACTGAACTTTTGTTTTTTGGATTTTACATGCTCTCTACTATGACATTGGGCATCGGCCTTGGCAGACGACTTTGATGGCATTTCATTGTCTCGGCCATGACTAGTGGCAGCAGCTTCAGCACGAGGTGGAAGTGGATCTTGATCTTTCCCTATTTTACCCTCCACATTTTTGTTCTCAATTTTTAAATGTGTGGAATTATATGCCAGTAATATATAAATAGCAATGGCATACTGTACCGTACTGCTATATATTATATACTGGTGGTCAGCAAAATTCTGCACTGTCCTCCTACTATATATACTGCGCACAACTAAAATGCACCACAGGTATGGATGGACAGTATACTTGACGACACAGAGGTAGGTAGAGCAGTGGACTACTGTACCGTACTGCTATATATTATATACTGGTGGTCAGCAAAATTCTGCACTGTCCTCCTACTATATATACTGCGCACAACTAAAATGCACCACAGGTATGGATGGATAGTACACTTGATGACACAGAGGTAGGTAGAGCAGTGGCCTACTGTACCGTACTGCTATATATTATATACTGGTGGTCAGCAAAATTCTGCACTGTCCTCCTACTATATATACTGCGCACAACTAAAATGCACCACAGGTATGGATGAATAGTATGCTTGACGACACAGAGGTAGGTAGAGCAATGGACTACTGTACCGTACTGCTATATATTATATACTGGTGGTCAGCAAAATTCTGCACTGTCCTCCTACTATATATACTGCACACAACTAAAATGCACCACAGGTATGGATGGATAGTATACTTGATGACACAGAGGTGGGTAGAGCAGTGGACTACTGTACCGTACTGCTATATATTATATACTGGTGGTCAGCAAAATTCTGCACTGTCCTCCTACTATATATACTGCGCACAACTAAAATACACCACATGTATGGATGGATAGTATACTTGACGACACAGAGGTAGGTAGAGCAGTGGCCTACTGTACCGTACTGCTATATATTATATACTGGTGGTCAGCAAAGTTCTGCACTGTCCTCCTACTATATATACTGCGCACAACTAAAATGCACCACAGGTATGGATGGATAGTATACTTGACGACACAGAGGTAGGTAGAGCAGTGGCCTACTGTACCGTACTGCTATATAATATATACTGGTGGTCAGCAAAATTCTGCACTGTCCTCCTACTATATATACTGCGCACAACTAAAATGCACCACAGGTATGGATGGATAGTATACTTGACGGCACAGAGGTGGGTAGAGCAGTGGACTACTGTACCGTACTGCTATATATTATATACTTGTGGTCAGCAAAATTCTGCACTGTCCTCCTACTATATATACTGCGCACAACTAAAATGCACCACAGGTATGGATGGATAGTATACTTGACGACACAGAGGTAGGTAGAGCAGTGGCCTACTGTACCGTACTGCTATATATTATAAACTGGTGGTCAGCAGAATTCTGCACTGTCCTCCTACTATATATACTGCGCACAACTAAAATGCACCACAGGTATGGATGGATAGTATGCTTGATGACACAGAGGTAGGTAGAGCAGTGGACTACTGTACCATACTGCTATATATTATATACTGGTGGTCAGCAAAATTCTGCACTGTCCTCCTACTAAATATACTGCGCACAACTTAAATGCACCACAGGTATGGATGGATAGTATACTTGACGACACAGAGGTGGGTAGAGCAGTGGACTACTGTACCGTACTGCTATATAATACTGGTGGTCAGCAAAATTCTGCACTGTCCTCCTACTATATACTACAATGCAGCACAGATATGGAGCATTTTTCAGGCAGAGAACGTAGATATTTTCAGCACACTGAGCACAGATATTTGCAAGCACACTGAGCACAGATATTTGCAGCACACTGAGCACAGATATTTGCAGCACACTGAACACAGAAACTCAGAGATCGCTGCACGGCCTCTCCCTATCATCTCCAAAGCACAAGTGAAAATGGCGGCGACGCGCAGCTCCTTATATAGAATACGAATCTCGCAATAATTCGACAGCGGGATGATGACGTTCGGGCACGCTCGGGTTAGCCGAGCAAGGCGGGAGGATCCGAGTTTGCCTCGGAACCGTGTAAAATGGGTGAAGTTCGGGGGGGTTCGGATCTCGAGGAACCGAACCTGCTCATCACTAACACTTGGACTCTCCTTGGGGATTTGTGATACCATCTCAGAACGCACAGTTCTTTTCTGTGCTCTTTACAGCTTAACTATTTTAATTTTTCTAGCGAATAGATGAGGGCTTCCATCGTCGTTTGAAGCTGAACCACTAATCATGAACATAGGCAAGGGCCTCAGCCATTCCTTGCCACTCTGTGTCGTAAATGGCATATTGGCAAGTTTACGTTTTTATCGACAGACAATTTAAATTTCTTTTTTTGGGTCTTTTTACTGAACTTTGACTTTTTGGATTTTACATGCCCTCTACTATCACATTGGGCATCGGCCTTGGCAGACGACGTTGATGGCATTTCATCGTCTACAGTATGTTGTGGCTAGTGGCAGCAGCTTCAACACTAGGAGGAAGTGGTTTTTGATCTTTCCCTATTTTATCCTCCAAATTTTTGCTCTCCATAATTTTTTTGGAGTTATATTGCACAATATGAGGCACAGGAATGACTGATGGCCAGGACACTACCACTGGTCTGATGCAACACAACACAGCAACACTGTGAGGGACTTGTTGTTGATATTATTATTATAATACGGCAGCAGTGGACATATAACAGCAGCATATACCACTGTAACTACCTGGTCACTGGAATGACTGATGGCCAGGACACTACCACTGGTCTGATGCAGCACAACACAGCAACACTGTATGGGACTTATTATACAGCAGCACTGGACATATTGCAGCAGAGGACACAAGCACTGCGACTGGACAGATTCAGCACGTGACACGGACACTGAGGACACTGAGAGAACGGAGACACGTCCTCTCTCTACACTCTCCAATGCCGGAGTGAAAATGGCGGGAATGCGCGGCTTCTTATATGGAATACAAACCCCGCGAGAATCCGACAGCGGGATGATGACGTTTTGCCTCGTTCTGGTTTCCGAGTCAGGCGGGAAAACCCGAGTCTAACTCGGATCCGGACTCGAATGGCGAAGTTCAGTACGGTTCGGTTCTCTGAGAACCGAACCCGCTCATCCTTAATTCACAATGTTACAGAGAACAGGATCATCATCACTGCACTGACAGATATTTCTCCTCATAGATTTTTATACAGTATATGTACAACAAACATATAATTAAAACATATACAGTACATGAAAAATACACATAGTGATTATTATTCACAGCCGACCTACTAGACAACATGAAAAAGCTTGTACTCAGCAATGTGGTGATGCTTCTGGGACACATACTGTATAATTCTGAGAAGAGCCCCCACATAAAATGTTTGCTTAAAGCCAAGTTACCTCCACTACACTGCAGGCATCAAAAGCTGAAATACTGTAAATCAGTGATGAGTCTGGATACTGGCAGGATGGATGCCAGGAGTGATATCACTTAGCCAACACCATTGAATTGATTTCTGTATAATAATCTACAAACTTGAACAAAGAAGTTGCAGTAAAGACTATTAATATTCTACCATTCTCCTGTAAGTCTGGTTGTAATAATTGGTCAGATTTGGTCAGCCAGCCATGAGTCAAGGGGAATTGTGTTTTTCTGAGCTACAGTAACATGGATTCCTGCTTACAATAGTGCAATATATCACCTGTCAGGTGCAGAGGATTAAAATCAATCTTTGTGTGTACACTGTAATGTGCTGCACAATTTGTACAGCCTAATCTGTCTTCCATTTGTATTGATATAAAAATAAATTATAAATTAGTGAAACAGAACAAGAACAAATGGTAATTACTCACAGGATGTTGTCAGGTCTTGGCATCATTGTATTAGATTATGTGCTGGTTTGGAGGGTGTTACTACTACAGATGTGCACTGGGGGATGGATATCAATGTCTATTTGTCCACGCAAGCAACTACAGCTTTTCAAGAGTGAACTCTTATTTCCCTCTGCCTTTGGCCCATGGCCCCTTATTCACTTTGCCTTTCTGAAAATACAATTCCCCTTGATCTCTGCTGGGTCATAACTGATGGCATAGGAACGACTTGTTAGGTTAGTAACAAATCAAATTTTTATATGTACTAAGACCTCGCCGCCGGGTTTTCAATGCTGAGGGTATCACCATCTTTTTATGTCGATACCCTATAGTAGCCTATGGCCTTTTTTCGCACCCGCTGCCAAGCACCGCACCCGCTGACCCCCCCTTACCAATGTACATGCAGCTGTGCTCCACGATCCCCTATCTCCTCCCCCACAGCACAGCCATTTCTCCTTCCGGCTGCAGGGGCTCCCAGCATGCGTCACCTTCCCGTGCTGGGAGGTGACTGACCCCACAGAGAACCCCTGCACACCTTCTGACAGGTATCGGAGGGGGCCTCTGTCCCGGCATTGTGTTGTTAATCGCATATGTTAGTACATATGCGATTAGCATTGCTGCGGTGGGTGGCGTAGGGCAGCGGTGTATTTTAATACATACCGCCCAGTATGTGATCGCTTCAGGAGCCATGATTGTTAGCTGCACCACTGGTAGGCGAACTGGGTCTGATTCAGATTTGGTTGGAGTTGCTATCACTGCTGCTTCCTTGGAAGTAGCAGTGATAGCGCTGTATGGTAATGAGGCAGGAGGTGTCTATTACAAGCAGATGCCACCTGCTGCAGTAGTGATCTGGCCTGTGTCCTAGGACACAGCATAGGATCTCTTACTCACCATTGGTTGGCTTGCGGCCCCCATGGGGTGCACAACCTGCCTGTTGTGGAGTCCAGGAAATCTCCATCCTACAACAGACATCCCTGGCCTCTTCCCTTCCCCTAAATGGCAGCAACATGTCTCAATTTTCACAAAGCCGTTGCCACACCCTCCCAGCCCCAGAGATGTCATGAGACTGTCAATCACCGTCAATATATATAAAAATGATAAAATACTAAAAATAGAGGTTAATGATATACATTAATACTGATCATATAACAAAATTAGAATACTAATAGTAAGCATACAAGCAGATGTGTTACATAAGTTTAGCTTTGAGGATCTGATGAAGGACTTTTCAATTAGAAAAAGTAGGAGAAAACTTTTCAAATATACATAAAGTGGAAGTATACAAAAATAGATATTATTTTACATCTTACTGTAAGCTTTGTTTCATTTAAAAATAGAAAATTTAATTTTAAGGTTTTTTATTGTTTATATTTTGAACTTTATATATATATGTATATATAGATAATATACAGTATATGGGGGCACATAATCTTTTAAGTGCTTAGGACCTGTAAAGGTCTTAATCCGGCCCTGATGATGATGCTTTCCATACAAGAATAAAGGATGTAGGTGTGCACCATCGTATGCACTGGCCCAGGGGCTCTCAACCGTTATCCTCAAGTACCACTAACTGATCCCCAATAACCAGCCATTAGAGACCTGTTTTTTTACAAAACACATGGGTCCGTCCGGGAACTTTTCAGCCAAAAAAATGGCCTATAATTGGATAGCCTGATTATGACCATCTGGCCAAAATCACAATATTAGCTTGTTTTTATCGGCCAAAAACTTTGCGCTGTTTAGAGGATGCCCCCCTAAATCACTTGTGCCTGATTAAAGATATCCTCAAAGAATTACCTGTTGGTGGTACTTGAGCAGGGACGGACTGGGGCTGCTTCACAGCCATAGCTCACGGGGGCAGAGCACGAGTCAGGGGAACCTGGCCTGGTGGCAAGCCCCCATCTACAGGTGAAAATCAGAAAATTAGAAAATTGTGCAAAAGTTCATTTATTTCAGTAGTTCAACTTAAAAGGTGAAACTAATATATTATACAGACTCATTACATGCAAAGTGAGATATTTCAAGCCTTTATTTGTTATAATTTTGATGATTGTGGCTTACAGTTTAAGAAAACCCCAAATCCAAAATCTCAGAATATTACATAAAATCAATAGAAAAAGGATTTTAAATACAGAAATGTCGGCCCTCTGAAAAGTATAATCATGCATATGTACTCAGTACTTAGTTTGGGCCCCTTTTAAATGAATTACTGCCTCAATGCGGCGTGGCATGGATTCTATTAGCCTGTGGCACTGCTGAGGTGTTATTGAAGACCAGGATGCTTCAATAGCGGCCTTCAGCTCTTCTGCATTTTTCGTTCTCATGTCTCTCATCTTTCTCTTGGCAATGACCCATAGATTCTCTATGGGGTTCAGGTCAGGCGAGTTTGCTGGCCAATCCAGCACAGTAATCCCATGGTCATTGAACCAGGTTTTGGTACTTTTGGCAGTGTGGGCAGGTGCCAAGTCCTGCTGGAAAATGAAGTCAGCATCTCCATAAAGCTTACCTGCTGAAGGAAGCATGAAGTGCTCTAAAATGTCCTGGTAGATGGCTGCGTTGACTCTGGACTTAATAAAGCACAGTGGACCAACATCAGCAGATTACATGGCTCCCCAAATCAACACACACTGTGGAAACTTCACACTGGACTTCAAGCATCTTGGATGTGTGCCTCTCCATTCTCCCTCCATACTCTGGGACCTTGGTTTCCAAATGAGATGCAAAATGTGCTCTCATCAGAAAAGAGGACTTTGGACCACTGAGCAACAGACCAGTTCTTTTTTTCTTTAGTCCAGGTAAGATGCTTCTGACATTGTTTGTTGTTTAGGAGCGGCTTGACAACAGATGGAGATGCTGACTTCATTTTCCAGCAAGACTTGGCACCTGGCCACACTGCCAAAAGTACCAAAACCTGGTTCAATGACCGTGGGATTACTGTGCTGGATTGGCCAGCAAACTCGCCTGACCTGAACCCCAATACAGAATCTATGGGGCATTGCCGAGAGAAAGATGAGACATGAGACCGAACAATGCAGAAGAGCTGAAGGCTGCTATTGAAGCATCCTGGTCTTCCATAACACCTCAGCAGTGCCATAGGCTGATATAATCCATGCCATGCCGCATTGAGGCAGTAATTCAGGGGGCCGACATTTCTGTATTTAAATCCCTTTTTTATTGATTTTATGTAATATTAAAATTTTCTGAGATTTGGGATTTTCTTAAGCTGTAAACCACAATCCTCAAAATTATATCAAATAAAGGCTTGAAATACCTCATTTTGCATGTAATGAGTCTATATAATATATTAGTTTGACCTTTTAAGTTGAATTACTGAAATAAATGAACTTTTGCATGTTATTCTAATTTTCTGATTTTCACCTGTATATGTGTACCAGCCACGGACAGGCAGGGGGGCAAACTGAGAGCCAGAAGAGTGCATGTGGCCAGCCCGGTTCTCTGTGTGACCGGCCCGGCCCAGCCCAGCCCAACAGACTATCAGCCCTTCTGCCATTAGCCAGATAGCCAGTCCGGCCCTGTACTTGAGGATCAGGATTCAGAACCCCATGTTCATAAACAAGCTTTAATGATTGCAGATTTACCTTGATTATAGTTTAGATAATTTAGTAATTAGAGGGAAGGGGGCAGAGACAAAATAACAAACATTGCAATATGGGTTCATGCTCTACACCAGTGGTCACCAACCCGTCGCTCACGAGCAACGGGTAGCTCACAGCCGCAATCTGGGTCGCTTGACCTGTGCTGGCTGTCACCGCTGGCCAACTTCGGGGGGGAGTCCGCAATTGACTCCCCCCGGCCGATCCCTAGCACTCCTCTGCCACGGAGGAGACACTCGCTAGAGGTCATACTTGACCTCTAGTGTCTGTCAGGCAGCACAGCGCTGTAGCTACCCGAAAGTGCCAGGAGCGCTCAGTGCTGGTGGCACCCGAAGAGAGTGATGTCCTGTTCTGCTGCAGAGCCTGCCATCCTGCCCAGCTTGCCTGAGATGCATCTCCCAGAGATGTACACCGGTCTGAGCGGCTTGCTGCTGCTGCACCTCAGTCTCCTCAGTGTCACTCTATCAGAGCCTGAGCGAGGAGCTGGGGGAGACAGAAGTGGGTGGCCTGGCGGAGGCAGAAGAAGGCTGTGCACAGGAGACGCCAGGGAGGTGGCAGCTGAGCTAGGACAATTTCTGGTGTCAGATAGTCTGGGAGTGTGGGTGAGTGCAGGGGCTGGGGGAGAGCTGCTGTATACCATGCTGTCTTTTGCCGTCATGTGTGCACCTTGTACAGTATGCCCCTCCTAGGTAATGAGCATTACACCCCTGGCAACTAGAGCCCTGACAGCGAACATGACATGCAGAGCATTACACCCCTGGCAACAAGACCCCTGACAATGAGCATGACATGCATAACATTACACCCCTGGCAATGAGCATGACACGCAGAGCATGACACCCCTGGCAACAAGCATGAAACCCAGAGCATGAAACCCCTGGCAACAACCATTACCCTTCTGGCAACAAGCAGGATACCCAAAGCATGAAACCCCTGGCAACGTATATGAAACCCCTGGCAATGAGCATGAGACCCCTGACAATGAGTAGGTAATTTAAAATTAATTAGAAGCTTTACTGTGGGGCATAATGTGTAATGGGCATTACGGTGTGTGGCATAATGTATCACGGGCATTGCAGTAGGTGGCATAATGTGTCAGGCATTACGGTGTTGGGCATAATGTATCACGGGCATAACGGTGTGTGGCATAATGTGTCAGGGGCATTATGGGCTGTGGAATAATATGTAAGTGGCATTACTGTGTGTGGTATAATGTGTCACGGGCATTACGGTGTGTGGCATAATGTGTAATGGGCATTATGGTGTGTGTCATAATGTGTAAGGGGCATTACTATAAGGAGGAAAAATGACAAATAATGTAAGGGGCATGAAACAGGATTATTATTTTCCTGTGGTGGCCAGTGTCTGGGTGTGCAGGTTGCAAAACTGGGGTATAAGGTAGTCTTTTCCTGCAATACCACACCCCTTGCAGTGAGGCCACACCCTCTTTTTGGAGAACGCGCACCTATGGCGCGCGATAATACTTTGCTTTTAATATAGCAATGGGAGGGGCACCAGAAACTTTTTTTGGCAGGAGGGTGCAAAATGTATAGCTACGCCACTGCCCACGAGTTTAGTCTTAACACTGAGAGCTTGCCAGCAACCATTCAAGTACAGCATTTTCTTCCAAAAACTTTAGTAGCTCCACAGATTTATTTTTTCTCGAGTAGCTCACACCCCCAATTAAGGTTGGAGACCACTGCTCCACGCTGTTTCTCTACATAGTCACTGAGTAGTGCATACTAATTCAAGGTCAATGAGCTCTATTTTACCTGCATTGCAAAGTGCCTGTGACTTTATAGTTTAATGCTATTACAGTCAGATGTCTGGTCATGTTCTAACTCCATCCAGGCAGTATTTTTTCACTTGTTTTATAAATTTCAATAAAACAGATAAAATTAACCATTAAAAATTAGAAATATACACTCTATGGCTGAAACTACAATGAACCATGGATCTGTGAGCTCCTAGTGGCTTTATCCTGGCTGCAAGCAATGGTCTTATTAAATAAGCATTGCTGCCTATTGTAGGAGAGCTCAGTCCACACTGAATCAGTCCTGGTGGGGAAGTAAGGCTTTGATGAATAGATGCTGGAGCTTCTCTTTCTGTGGCTCTGTTTCTAAAGAGATAAAAGATGGAAGGAAGCTCGGAGGAGCTGTGTAGGAAAGGGAAACTTATCTTACCAGCAGTGGATACGAAATACCCAGTGTCGTCTGCTCCCCTTTGTGGACTAGACTCCATCTCATGCTCTTTGTTGTAATTTGTAAATATTTATTCTGTGAGTAAACAGTTAGACTGCAGGAAACAGAAGAATAAATGATAGTCACAGGTTTAAAGGTTGTACTTGGATAACACTGTGTTTATTTTTTCAGAGAAAGAATTTAAACATGGAAAGCAGCATAGGTTCAGCTTCCTCTTGTCCTCACTTGGGATTTCTCAGTTTGTCAATCAGAACTGACAAAGGGAGTGGGTTGTAGGAGGATGATCTCAATGTGACAGACACACTTTTTAAAACGCTGCATTTTGGCTCCCAGGCCAAGTAGTGCAGCAACAGAGTTCTCTAAGCATTGTGGAAACATGGATCAGTGTTCAGAGGTGCCTTGACCCGTGGAAGCAAAACTGTAGCCTGTAAACAAAAACATGACAGCCAGTACCATGCCTTGTTACTTATATCTAGTGATGTGCACCGGACATTTTTCGGGTTTTGTGTTTTGGTTTTGGATTCGGTTCCGCGGCCGTGTTTTGGATTCGGACGCGTTTTGGCAAAACCTCACCGAAATTTTTTTGTCGGATTCGGGTGTGTTTTGGATTCGGGTGTTTTTTTACAAAAAACCCTAAAGAACAGCTTAAATCATAGAATTTGGGGGTCATTTTGATCCCATAGTTTTATTAACCTCAATAACCATAATTTCCACTTATTTCCAGTCTATTCTGAACACCTCACACCTCACAATATTATTTTTAGTCCTAAAATTTGCACCGAGGTCGCTGGATGGCTAAGCTAAGTGACACAAGTGGCTGACACAAACACCTGGCCCATCTAGGAGTGGCACTGCAGTGTCAGGCAGGATGGCACTTCAAAAAAATAGTCCCCAAACAGCACATGATGCAAAGAAAAAAAGAGGCGCACCAAGGTCGCTGTGTGACTAAGCTAAGTGACACAAGTGGCCGACACAAACACCTGGCCCATCTAGGAGTGGCACTGCAGTGTCAGGCAGGATGGCACTTCACAAAAATAGTCCCCAAACAGCACATGATACAAAGAAAAAAAGAGGCGCACCAAGGTCGCTGTGTGACTAAGCTAAGCGACACAAGTGGCCGACACAAACACCTGGCCCATCTAGGAGTGGCACTGCAGTGTCAGGCAGGATGGCACTTCAAAAAAATAGTCCCCAAACAGCACATGATGCAAAGAAAAAAAAGGGCGATCCAAGGTCGCTGTGTGACTAAGCTAAGCGACACAAGTGGCCGACACAAACACCTGGCCCATCTAGGAGTGGCACTGCAGTGTCAGGCAGGATGGCACTTCAAAAAAATTGTCCCCAAACAGCACATGATGCAAAGAAAAAAAGAGGCGCACCAAGGTCGCTGTGTGACTAAGCTAAGAGACACAAGTGGCCGACACAAACACCTGGCCCATCTAGGAGTGGCACTGCAGTGTCAGGCAGGATGGCACTTCAAAAAAATAGTCACCAAACAGCACATGATGCAAAGAAAAAAAGAGGCGCACCAAGGTCGCTGTGTGACTAAGCTAAGCGACACAAGTGGCCGACACAAACACCTGGCCCATCTAGGAGTGGCACTGCAGTGTCAGGCAGGATGGCACTTCAAAAAAATAGTCCCCAAACAGCACATGATGCAAAGAAAAAAAGAGGCGCACCAAGGTCGCTGTGTGACTAAGCTAAGCGACACAAGTGGCCGACACAAACACCTGGCCCATCTAGGAGTGGCACTGCAGTGTCAGGCAGGATGGCACTTCAAAAAAATTGTCCCTAAACAGCACATGATGCAAAGAAAAAAAGAGGCGCACCACAGGTATAGAATGTAGATGGATAGTATACTTAATGACGACACAGAGGTAGGTACAGCAGTGGCCTTCCGTACCGTACTGCTATTATATATAGTATACTGGTGGTCACTGTGTCAGCAAACTGCAAAACTAAAATGCACCACAGGTATAGAATGTAGATGGATAGTATACTTAATGACGACACAGAGGTAGGTACAGCAGTGGCTTTCCGTACCGTACTGCTATATATAGTATACTGGTGGTCACTGTGTGAGCAAACTGCAAAACTAAAATGCACCACAGGTATAGAATGTAGATGGATAGTATACTTAATGATGACACAGAGGTAGGTACAGCAGTGGCCTTCCGTACTGCTATATATAGTAAACTGGTGGTCACTGTGTCAGCAAACTGCAAAACTAAAATGCACCACAGGTATAGAATGTAGATGGATAGTATACTTAATGACGACACAGAGGTAGGTACAGCAGTGGCCTTCCATACCGTACTGCTATTATATATAGTATACTGGTGGTCACTGTGTCAGCAAACTGCAAAACTAAAATGCACCACAGGTATAGAATGTAGATGGATAGTATACTTAATGACGACACAGAGGTAGGTACAGCAGTGGCCTTCCGTACCATACTGCTATTATATATAGTATACTGGTGGTCACTGTGTCAGCAAACTGCAAAACTAAAATGCACCACAGGTATAGAATGTAGATGGATAGTATACTTAATGACGACACAGAGGTAGGTACAGCAGTGGCCTTCCGTACCGTACTGCTATTATATATAGTATACTGGTGGTCACTGTGTCGGCAAACTGCAAAACTAAAATGCACCACAGGTATAGAATGTAGATGGATAGTATACTTAATGACGACACAGAGGTAGGTACAGCAGTGGCCTTCCGTACTGCTATATATAGTATACTGGTGGTCACTGTGTCAGCAAACTGCAAAACTAAAATGCACCACAGGTATAGAATGTAGATGGATAGTATACTTAATGACGACACAGAGGTAGGTACAGCAGTGGCCTACTGTACCGTAATGCTATATATTATATACTGGTGGTCACTGGTCAGCAAAACTCTGCACTGTACTCCTCCTATATAATATTATACTGGTTGTCCCCAGTCCCCACAATAAAGCAGCACACTGAGCACAGATATGGAGTGTTTTTCAGGCAGACAACGTATACTGGTGGTCACTGTCAGCAAAACTCTGCACTGTACTCCTGCTATATAATACAGTTGCTCCCCAGTCCCCACAATTAAGCAGAGTGAGCACAGATATATGCAGCACACTGAGCACAGATATGTAGTGTTTTTCAGGCAGACAACGTATACTGGTGGTCACTGTCAGCAAAACTCTGCACTGTACTCCTGCTATATAATACAGCTGCTCCCCAGTCCCCACAATTAAGCAGTGTGAGCACAGATATATGCAGCACACAGCACAGATATGGAGCGTTTTTTTCAGGCAGAGAACGGATAAAACTGGTGGTCACTGATCAGCAAAACTCTGCACTGCACTCCTCCTATATTATACAGCTGCTCCCCAGCCCTCCCCACAATTAAGCAATAGTGCACAGCACAATCAAGTTCAACAATAACGGAGAGGACGCCAGCCACGTCCTCTCCCTAACATTTCCAATGCACGAGTAAAAATGGCGGCGAAGCGCGGCTGCTTATATAGAATCCGAAATCTCGCGAGAATCCGACAGCGGGATGATGACGTTCGGGCGCGCTCAGGTTACCCGAGCCATACGGGAGAATCCTAGTATGGCTCGGACCCGTGTAAAATAGGTGAAGTTCGGGGGGGTTCGGTTTCCGAGAAACCGAACCCGCTCATCACTACTTATATCAGGGCCGAAACTAGGAGTTTTGTCACCCGGGTCAAGCCATTAACTTAGCACCCCCCCTCGCATTCAACTGTGCTTGTGTGTGTGTGTATATATACTATATATTTATTTTTATATATATATATATATATATATATATATATACACACACTATATATATATATATATATATATATTCTCCATAGCATAGGCGGCACTCAGAGACTCACACATACTAGTATAGTGCATAAAACCACACAGGGTGTGCCATTTAATTCATGAATTTTCGGGGTAACATTCCCCTTTCTCAGACCCCGAAACGTCATGAATTACATAGCACACCCTGCAGGGCTTTATGCACTAAACTAGTGTCTGTGAGTCTTTGAGTGCCGCCTATGCTATGGATATTCTGTCTATGCAGGCTGAGCACCTGTGAGGAGGGCACCAGAGCCAGTTTATACGTACGTCCGGAGTCCCGGGGGAAACTGTATTATATATATATATATATATATATATATATATAAAAATATATATCTATATATATATATATATATATATATATATATATATCTATATATATATCTATATATATCAACTCCATAAGGGCAAAGAGGAAAGCTAGGCATTTTCATACTTCTTATTTTCATTTTTTATTTATTTGGGCTACGGATGAAGATAAAATGAAATGGTAACCCATACATTGATACATACATAAAATCACACATCAATACAAATACATACTGTCACGCACACCTACATTCACTCACACACATACATACATACATACATACATATAATCACACACCTGTATAAATACATATATAGTGACACATATACATGTGACACACAAGCACACATACAGATGGATGGGATGTAGTTATGTGACCGACAGTCACAATACCTCCCCCTATATCCCGCCCCATCACAATCCCGATGGTCGCCATGCCGACCAACAGGGACTACTCCCATCCCAGCATTGCGAGTGCAGTGAGCCCGCAAAAGGGCTTGTTGCGCTCGCCACCCCTCTCCCCCACGACGGCATTCCGCTCCTGGGATACCGGCGTCGGTTTGCCCAGTCACACATACCACACCCATAGAGATATGTAGTCACACACCTACATACTTCCCAACTGTCCCGATTTTGGCAGAACAGTCCCGCTTTTCACAGTCTGTCCTGCTGTCCCACCCGCGGGTCGCAGTGTCCCGCGGGTGGGGGGTGGCAGTTGGGAGATCCTCCCCGTCACTCGCTGCTCTGATCATGCACACAGCGTCTATTCCCCAACAGAGAGGGACAGGGGGCATGGCCAGCAGCTCTCTGAGCGCTGTTCATGCCCCCACAGTGACAAAAAATAAGATTTTACTCACCGGTAAATCTATTTCTCGTAGTCCGTAGTGGATGCTGGGTACTGCGTAAGGACCATGGGGAATAGACGGGCTCCGCAGGAGACTGGGCACTCTAAAGAAAAGATTAGGTACTACATCTGGTGTGCACTGGCTCCTTCCTCTATGCCCCTCCTCCAGACCTCAGTTAGGGAAACTGTGCCCGGAAGAGCTGACATTACTAGGAAAGGATTTGGAATCCAGGGTAAGACTCATACCAGCCACACCAATCACACCGTACAACTTGTGATAATTATACCCAGTTAACAGCATGAACAACAACTGAGCCTCCTTAAACTGATGGCTCAGAACAAAAAACCCTATAGTTAAGCAATAACTATATACAAGTATTGCAGAATTCTGCACTTGGCCGGGCTCCCAGCATCCACTACGGACTACGAGAAATAGATTTACCGGTGAGTAAAATCTTATTTTCTCTGACGTCCTAGTGGATGCTGGGTACTCCGTAAGGACCATGGGGATTATACCAAAGCTCCCAAATGGGCGGGAGAGTGCGGATGACTCTGCAGCACCGAATGAGCAAACTCAAGGTCCTCCTCAGCCAGGGTATCAAACTTGTAGAATTTTGCAAACGTGTTTGATCCTGACCAGGTAGCAGCTCGGCAAAGTTGTAAAGCCGAGACCCTTCGGGCAGCGGCCCAAGAAGAGCCCACCTTCCTCGTGGAATGGGCTTTGACTGATTTAGGATGCGGCAGTCCAGCCGCAGAATGTGCAAGTTGAATCGTGCAACAGATCCAGCGAGCAATAGTCTGCTTTGAAGCAGGAGCACCCAGCTTGTTGGATGCATGCAGGATAAACAGCGAGTCAGTTTTTCTGACTCCAGCCGTCCTGGAAACATAGATTTTCAGGGCACAGACTACATCCAGCAACTTGGAAGCCTCCAAGTCCCGAGTAGCCGCAGGCACCACAATAGGTTGGTTCAAATGGAACGCTGATACCACCTTAGGGAGAAATTGGGGACGAGTCCTTAATTCTGCCCTGTCCATATGGAAGATCAGATATGGGCTTTTACATGACAAAGCCGCCAATTCTGACACACGCCTAGCCGAAGCCAAGGCCAAAAGCATGACCACTTTCCACGTGAGATATTTCAACTCCACGGTCTGAAGTGGCTCAAACCAATGTGATTTTAGGAAATCCAACACAACGTTGAGATCCCAAGGTGCCACTGGGGGCACAAAAGGGGGCTGAATATGCAGCACTCCCTTAACAAACGTCTGAACTTCAGGCAGTGAAGCCAGTTCTTTTTGAAAGAAAATAGACAGGGCCGAAATCTGGACTTTTATGGATCCCAATTTTAGGCCCATAGTCACTCCTGACTGTAGGAAGTGCAGAAAACGACCCAGCTGAAATTCTTCTGTTGGGGCCTTCATAGCCTCACACCAAGCAACATATTTTCGCCATATGCGGTGATAATGTTTTGCTGTCACATCCTTCCTAGCTTTTATCAGCGTAGGAATGACTTCAACCGGAATGCCCTTTTCCATCAGGATCCGGCGTTCAACCGCCATGCCGTCAAACGCAGCCGCGGTAAGTCTTGGAACAGACAGGGCCCCTGCTGTAGCAGGTCCTGTCTGAGAGGCAGAGGCCAAGGGTCCTCTGAGATCATTTCTTGTAGTTCCGGGTACCAAGTCCTTCTTGGCCAATCCGGAACGATGAGTATAGTTCTTACTCCTCTCTTTCTTATTATCCTTAGTACCTTTGGTATGAGAGGAAGAGGAGGGAACACATAAACCGACTGGTACACCCACGGTGTCACTAGAGCGTCCACAGATATCGCCTGAGGGTCCCTTGACCTGGCGCAATATCTTTTTAGCTTTTTGTTGAGGCGGGACGCCATCATGTCCACCTGTGGCCTTTCCCAACGATTTACAATCAGTTGGAAGACTTCTGGATGAAGTCCCCACTCTCCCGGGCGGAGGTCATGCCTGCTGAGGAAGTCTGCTTCCCAGTTGTCCACTCCCGGAATGAACACTGCTGATAGTGCTATCACGTGATTTTCCGCCCATCGGAGAATCCTTGTGGCTTCTGCCATCGCCATCCTGCTTATTGTGCCGCCCTGTCTGTTTACATGGGCGACCGCCGTGATGTTGTCTGACTGAATCAGCACCGGCTGGTTTTGAAGCAGGGGTTTTGCCTGACTTAGGGCATAGTAAATGGCCCTTAGTTCCAGAATGTTTATGTGTAGGGAAGCTTCCTGACTCGACCGTTGTCCTTGGAAGTTTCTTCCCTGAGTGACTGCCCCCCAACCTCGGAGGCTTGCATCTGTGGTCACCAGGACCCAGTCCTGTATGCCGAATCTGCGGCCCTCGAGTAGATGAGCACTTTGCAGCCACCACAGCAGAGACACCCTGGCCCTCGGGGACAGGGTGATCAGCCGATGCATCTGAAGATGCGATCCGGACCACTTGTCTAACAGATCCCACTGAAAGATCCATGCATGGAACCTGCCAAATGGAATTGCCTCGTAAGAAGCTACCATCTTTCCCAGGACTCGCGTGCAGTGATGCACCGATACCTGTTTTGGTTTTAGGAGGTCTCTGACCAGAGATGACAACTCCTTGGCCTTCTCCTCCTGGAGAAACACCTTCTTCTGTTCTGTGTCCAGAATCCCTAGGAACAGCAGACGCGTCGTAGGAACCAGCTGCGACTTCGGGATATTCAGAATCCAGCCGTGCTGTTGTAGTACTTCTTGAGATAGTGCTACTCCGACCAACAACTGCTCCCTGGACCTCGCCTTTATAAGGAGATCGTCCAAGTACGGGATAATTATAACTCCCTTCTTTCGAAGGAGTATCATCATTTCGGCCATTACTTTGGTAAATACCCTCGGTGCCGTGGACAGACCAAACGGCAACGTCTGGAATTGGTAATGGCAGTCTTGTACCACAAAACGGAGGTACACCTGGTGAGGTGGGTAAATGGGGACATGTAGGTAAGCATCCTTGATGTCCAGTGATACCATGTAATCCCCCTCTTCCAGGCTTGCAATAACCGCCCTGAGCGATTCCATTTTGAACTTGAACTTCCTTATATAAGTGTTCAAGGATTTCAAATTTAGAATGGGTCTCACCGAACCGTCTGGTTTCGGTACCACAAACATTGTGGAATAGTAACCCCGTCCCTGTTGAAGGAGAGGAACTTTTATTATCACCTGCTGGAGGTACAGTTTGTGAATTGCCGCCAGTATTACCTCCCTGTCCTGGGGAGTAGCTGGCAAGGCTGATTTGAGGTAACGGCGAGGGGGAGACGTCTCGAATTCCAGCTTGTATCCCTGAGATACCACTTGTAGAACCCAGAGATCCACCTGTGAGCGAACCCACTGGTCGCTGAAGTTCCGGAGACGGGCCCCCACCGCACCTGGCTCCACATGTGGAGCCCCAGCGTCATGCGGTGGACTTAGTGGAAGTAGGGGAGGATTTTTGTTCTTGGGAACTGGCTATATGTTTCAGCTTTTTTCCTCTACCCCTGCCTCTGGGCAGAAAGGACGCGCCTCTAACCCGCTTGCCTTTCTGAGGCCGAAAGGACTGTACTTGATAATACGGTGCTTTCTTAGGCTGTGAGGGAACCTGAGGTAAAAAAGTCGACTTCCCAGCTGTTGCTGTGGATACGAGATCCGAAAGACCGTCCCCAAACAATTCCTCACCCTTATAAGGCAAAATTTCCATGTGCCTTTTAGAATCAGCATCACCCGTCCACTGCCGAGTCCATAATACTCTCCTGGCAGAAATGGACATCGCATTAATTCTAGATGCCAGCCGGCAAATGTCCCTCTGTGCATCTCTTATATATAAGACTACGTCTTTAACATGCTCTATGGTTAGCAATATAGTGTCCCTGTCAAGGGAATCAATGTTATCAGACAGGTAATCAGACCACGCTGCTGCAGCACTGCACATCCATGCTGAAGCAATAGCAGGTCTCAGTATAGTACCTGAGTGTGTATACACAGACTTCAGGATAGCCGCTGCTTTCTATCTGCAGGCTCCTTTGAGGCGGCCGTATCCTGAGATGGCAGTGCCACCTTTTTTGATAAGCGTGTGAGCGCTTTGTCCACCTTAGGGGATGTCTCCCAGCGTAACCTATCCGTTGGCGGGAAAGGGTACGTCATTAGTAACCGCTTAGAAATTACTAGTTTCTTATCTGGGGAACCCCACGCTTCTTCACACAATTCGTTTAACTCATCAGATGGGGGAAAAGTCACTGGCTGCTTTTTCTCCCCAAACATAATACCCTTTTTTGTGGTAACCGGGTTAATGTCAGAAATGTGCAACACATTTTTCATTGCCGTAATCATACATCGGTTGGCCCTAGTGGATTGTATATTTGTATCATCCTCGTCGAAACTGGAGTCAGACTCCGTGTTGACATCTGTGTCAGCCATCTGAGGTAGTGGGCGTTTTTGAGCCCCTGACGGCCTCTGAGATGCCTGGGCAGGCGCGGGCTGAGATGCCGGCTGTCCCAAAGCTGCGTCATCGAACCTTTTATGTAAGGAGTTGACACTGTCGGTTAATACCTTCCACATATCCATCCACTCAGGTGTCGGCCCCGCAGGGGGCGACAGCACACTTATCGGCACCTGCTCCGCCTCCACTTAAGCGTCCTCATCAAACATGTCGACACAGCCGTACCGACACACCGCACACACACACACACACACACACACACACACACACACACACACACACACACACACGGAATGCTCTGACTGAGGACAGGACCCCACAAAGTCCTTTGGGGAGACAGAGAGAGAGTATGCCAGCACACACCACAGCGCTATATAATCAGGGATTTACACTAACAAAAGCGATTTTCCCTATAGCTGCCTTTATATATAGTTTCTCTAACGTCCTAAGTGTATGCTGGGGACTCCGTAAGGACCATGGGGAATAGCGGCTCCGCAGGAGACTGGGCACATCTAAAGAAAGCTTTAGGACTAACTGGTGTGCACTGGCTCCTCCCCCTATGACCCTCCTCCAAGCCTCAGTTAGATTTCTGTGCCCGACGAGAAGGGTGCACACTAGGGGCTCTCCTGAGCTTCTTAGTGAAAGTTTTAGTTTAGGTTTGTTATTTTCAGTGAGACCTGCTGGCAACAGGCTCACTGCATCGAGGGACTAAGGGGAGAAGAAGCGAACTCACCTGCGTGCAGAGTGGATTGGGCTTCTTGGCTACTGGACATTAGCTCCAGAGGGACGATCACAGGTTCAGCCTGGATGGGTCCCGGAGCCGCGCCGCCGGCCCCCTTACAGAGCCAGAAGAGCGAAGAGGTCCGGAGAAAGCGGCGGCAGAAGACGTTCCTGTCTTCAAATAAGGTAGCGCACAGCACTGCAGCTGTGCGCCATTGCTCTCAGCACACTTCACACTCCGGTCACTGAGGGTGCAGGGCGCTGGGGGGGGCGCCCTGAGACGCAATAAAACATGACAGAAATACCTTACATGGCAAAAAATGCATCACATATAGCTCCTGGGCTATATGGATGCATTTAACCCCTGCCAGAATATACAAAAAACCGGGAGATAAGGCAGCCGAAAAGGGGGCGGAGCCTATCTCCTCAGCACACTGGCGCCATTTTCCCTCACAGCTCAGTTGGAGGGAAGCTCCCTGGCTCTTCCCTGCACTACAGAAAGGGTTAAAAAAAGAGAGGGGGGCACTATTTAGGCGCAGTATTAAAACATACAGCAGCTGTAAGGGGAAAAACACTTATATAAGGTTATCCCTGTATATATATAGCGCTCTGGTGTGTGCTGGCATACTCTCCCTCTGTCTCCCCAAAGGGCTAGTGGGGTCCTGTCCTCTATCAGAGCATTCCCTGTGTGTGTGCTGTGTGTCGGTACGCTTGTGTCGACATGTATGAGGAGAAAAATGATGTGGAGACGGAGCAGAGTGTCTGTAACAGTGATGTCACCCCCTAGGGGGTCGACACCTGAGTGGATGTACTGTTGAAAATTACGTGACAGTGTCAGCTCTATATAAATAAACAGTGGTTGACATGAGACAGCCGGCTACTCAGCTTGTGCCTGTCCAGACGTCTCATAGGCCGTCAGGGGCTCTAAAGCGGCCGTTACCTCAGATGGCAGATACAGACGCCGACACGGATACTGACTCCTGTGTCGACGATGAAGAGACAACCGTGATTTCCAGTAGGGCCACACGTTACATGATTGAGACAATGGCAAATGTTTTTATACATTTCTGATAATACGAGTACCACCAAAAAGGGGTATTATGTTCGGTGAGGGAAAAACTACCTGTAGTTTTCCTGAATCTGAGAAATAAAATGAGGTGTGTGATGATCCGTGGGTTTCCCCCCGATAACAATTGATAATTTCTTAAAAAGTATTGGCTGCATACCCTTTCCCGCCAGAGGTTAGGGTGCGTTGGGAAACACCCCCTAGGGGGGATAAGGCGCTCACACGCTTGTAAGAACAAGGGCTCTACCCTCTCATGAGATGGCCGCCCTTAAGGATCCTGCTGATAGAAAGCAGGAGGGTATCCAAAAAGGTATTTACACACATACTGGTGTTATACTGCGACCAGCTATCGCCTCAGCCTGGAGGTGCAGTGCTGGGTGGGCATGGTCGGATTCCCTGACTGGAAATATTAGGATAGTATATTATTGCCTATAGAGCATTTAAAAGATGCATTTCTATATATGCATGATGCACAGCGGAATAATTGCCGACTGGCATCAAGTATAAGTGCGTTGTCCAATTCTACCAGTAAAATGGTCAGGTGATGCGGATTCCAAACGGCATTTGGAAGTATTGCCTTTGAAAGGGGACATTTGGGGTCGGTCTTTTAGACCTGGTGGCCACGGCAACAGCTGGGAAATCCACGTTTGTACCCCAGGTCGCCTCTCAAAATCAGGCGCAGTCCTTTGTTGGCAAGCGGACAAAAGGTTCCTCTTTTCTGCTCGTGACAGAGGGAGAGGAAAAAGGCTGCAGAGATCAGCCAGTTCCCAGGAACAGAAACCCTTTCCCGCCTCTGCCAAGCCCTCAGTATGACGCTAGGGCTTTACAAGCTCAGGCACGGTGGGGGCCCGTTCTCAATGAATTTCAGTGCACAGTGGGCTCACTCGCAAGTAGACCCCTGGATCCTTCAGGTAATATCTCAGGGGTGTTATGATTCCAGTACTCCTGACCGGAGGAGATCTCATGGCAATGGTCAGAGTACTGGAAGGGAATGCTGGTTATGGGAGCGGGAATGGAAAATAGCCCCTGGCGCCCTAACTCCGTTGTCTCGCCCGTGCTGTCAGAAATCCCCTGCGAGACTATGGTTGCTTGAGCCCATGGCAGCCGCATTTGAAGGGCGGATTAAGTCTGCCCAACTCCGATGCCCCCTCAGGTCTTAATGGGAGACAAAGGGAAATCCGAGACAGGGTGATAACAAGGGGCCCTCTGACTAAACAACCAGGCCAGGGGCTACAAGCTAACTGACAAAACCTAAAGTATGTGCGGAAACCCGCCAGGGAAAAGGACAACCAAAATCCACCTGTCCAATACTCCTACCCGGCACCGCCGGATACCAGAGTGGACCTGTGGAAGCGGAACTCTCCGCAAAATGCACCAAAACATAAATAATAAATAATAAAGCGGACAAGCCGCAACACACGGCAAGGCCGTGACTCACGAACACCACTGGATGTTATAAGGTGATTAGTCAGGACTCCAGGAATTAGATGACAAACTTCCGAGTTCAGAGCTTCCAATACTGGAATGACCGGATACAGCAAGACTGGAACAGACTCTCAGCAAACAAAGACAGCATGCAGGAAGCTATTACCGGCGTCTGTGAGAAGCCCTGGGAGTGTATTTAACAAGGAGTCCTCCAATCAGCTGCCAAAAGGCTGATTAGAATAAATGCCGTGCAGCTGCCTTGCTGCCCGGCCAGAGAGCAGGAGAAAACATTAACCCTTAAAGCCTAGCAACGGGGAACACGGTCCGCCAGTGGCGTCCCCGTTGCTAGGGTCCGTGCGGCTCAGCGCGCCCGGCGTCCAGCGTTGCCAGGGAGCCGGCGGCTGTTCGCGTACGGCGTCCCTGGTTGCTAGGCGCCGGGCCGCACCGACGAGCGGACCCCGGCGCCTAACAGTACCCCCCCCCTTGAGGAGGGGTCAAGGAACCCCTAAAGCCAGGCTTCCAAGGAAACTCCCGAAAAAATGCCCTCTTGAGCCTTGGGGCATGAAGATCCTTATCCAGGACCCAGGACCTTTCCTCTGGACCATAACCTCTCCAGTGAACCAGAAAATAGAGCCGGCCCCTGGACAACTTGGAATCGAGAACCTTCTCCACCAGGAACTCCTGTTGCCCCTGTACATCCACTGGAGATCTTCCCTGAGAGATCTTCCGAGGAAATTTATTGGAAGAAATGTATGGCTTCAACAGGGAGCAATGAAACGTATTACCAATCCGAAGAGATTTTGGTAAACGTAACCGGAAAGCAACTGGGTTAACTTTTTTAATGATATGAAATGGTCCAATAAATTTGGGTCCCAACCTAGCTGAAGATTGTCGAAGTCTAATGTTACGAGTCGACAACCATACCCTATCTCCCACCTTAAAACTGCAAGGACGTCGGAGCCGGTCAGAAAAATTTTTCTCTCGAAAGGCCGCTTTTCTGAGAGCAAGGTGCACTTTTTTCCAAATGGCTCTGAGATGGGAGGTTAAGGTTAGCGAGGAAACTGAGGAATGTTGAAAAAAAAGAATTAGCTCTGGGGTGAAAACCAAAAACTGAAAAGAATGGAGGAATGACAAGAATTATTGTAAGCAAACTCCGCCAATGGAAGAAACTCGGACCAATCATTCTGGAGTTTAGCTGAATACAAACGCAAATACTGTTTCAATGATTGGTTAACTCGCTCGGTTTGCCCGTTGGACTGTGGGTGGTAACCAGATGTTAATGATAATCTCATCTTTAATGAAGCACAGAAACACTTCCAGAATTGTGCAATGAATTGTGGACCCCGATCAGAAACAATATCAGTGGGCAACCCATGAAGTCTGAAAACATGGCGGAGAAACAACACTGCCAATCCTTGGGCAGATGGCAGTCGGGGAAGGGCAATGAAATGAGCCATCTTGCTAAAACGGTCTACTACCACCCAAATGACTCTGCACCCAGCTGAAAGGGGAAGGTCCACCACAAAATCCATGGAAATATGAGACCATGGCCTGAGAGGGACATTTAAGGGCATAAGTTGCCCGATAGGCAAGGAACGGGGAACCTTATGCTGTGCACAAACCTGACATGAAGAAACAAACTCCTTAACGTCTTTAGAAAGACCAGGCCACCATACTGAGCGGGAGACTAACTCCAATGTCTTAGAGATCCCCGGATGCCCGGAAACTTTGTTATCATGGAACTCAGTCAAAACAGTTGCTCTCAAGAACTCAGGGACGTAAAGACGACCAGCAGGAGTATTTCCAGGAGCTTGGTGTTGAAGCTGTTTTAACTGGGTAAATAAATCTTGTGTGAGGCCTGCCCAAATGACTGAAGATGGAAGTATGGGAGTAACAGGACTGTTATCATGAACCGGAAGAAAACTGCGTGACAGAGCATCTGCCTTGGTATTCTTGGAACCTGGCCTGAAAGTTATAATAAATTTGAAACGAGTACAGAACAAAGCCCAACGAGCCTGCCGGGCATTCAGCCGCTTAGCTGATTCGATGTATTGCAGATTCTTATGGTCAGTCAATACTGAAATGGTATGTGTTGCTCCCTCAAGCCAATGCCTCCACTCCTCGAAAGCCCATTTAATAGCCAGTAACTCCCGGTTACCAACATCGTAGTTGGATTCAGCGGATGAGAATTTCCTGGACATAAAGGCACAAGGATGTAGTTCCAGAGTGTCCGGATCCTTCTGAGATAGGATAGCCCCCACTCCAACCTCCGAGGCATCAACCTCAACAATGAAGGGCAATTCTGGGTTGGGATGTCTGAGGACTGGAGCTGAGACAAAAGCTTGTTTCAAGGCATGAAAGGATAACTCGGCTTCATGTGACCAGTTGGTAGGATCCGCTCACTTCTTAGTCAGTGCAACAATGGGAGCAACCAGGTCGGAAAAAGAATGAATAAATTTTCTATAATAATTCGCAAACCCTAAAAAAGCGCTGAATTGCTTTTAAGTTGGTGGGTTGCGCCCAGCTAAGGATGGCTTGGAGCTTCTTAGGTTCCATGCAGAATCCCCGAGGGGAAATAATGTACCCTAAAAAGGATACCTCCGTGACATGAAACTCGCACTTCTCCAGCTTGGCATATAGATGATTTTCACGTAATTTTTGAAGAACCTGACGCACCTGGGTAACATGTTGTTCAATTGATTCAGAATAGATCAGGATGTCGTCTAAGTAAACGACCACGAATCTTCCTAGAAAATCACGGAGCACATCGTTAATGAGATCCTGAAATACTGCCGGAGCGTTAGACAAGCCGAACGGCATCACCAGATACTCGTAGTGACCCGACTGAGTACTGAAAGCCGTCTTCCACTCATCTCCCAACTTGATTCGGATGAGGTTATACGCTCCCCTCAGGTCAATTTTAGAAAAAATCACAGCCGAACGCAGCTGATCAAAGAGGACAGAAATCAGCGGCAGAGGGTAAGTATTTTTAAATGAGATCTTATTCAGGGCTCTAAAGTCAATGCAAGGTCTGAGTGATCCGTCTTTTTTCTCCACAAAGAAGAAGCCTGCACTTAAAGGGGATTTAGATGGCCTGATAAATCCTTTCCCTAGGCTCTCCTTAACATACTCATTCATGGCCGCAGTTTCTGGCCCGGATAATGCATATAACCTTCCCTTTGGCAATGTGGCACCAGGAATTAGCTCAATAGCACAAACATAAGGCCGATGGGGAGGCAGAATGTCTGCATTGCCCTTGGAAAAAACATCAACAAAGTCCTGGTATTCCACGGGAATGAGTTCGGGAATGGCAGCAGCTATTCTGACGGGAAACGTAATACATTCCTTATTACAGATGGTACCCCATTGTGAAATCTCCCCCGACTGCCAATCAATGGTGGGATTATGAAAGGCCAGCTAAGGGTGACCCAGAACCACTGGAAAAATGCTGGGCAATGGGTAAGGAAAAACTCGATTTTTTCGGAATGAAGAGCTCCTACCGTAAGTAGTACAGGGGGTGTACAGAGGGAAATAACCCCATTGGACAAGGGACTCCCATCTAAACCATGCATGGTGATACACCTACCCAAGGCTAACTGAGGAATACCTAAGGCCTTGGCCCACGTTAAGTCCATAAAGTTCCCTGCAGCTCCACTGTCAACAAAAGCCGACACCGAGGAACAGAGGCTGCCAAAGGAAACTTTAGCTGGGTCATTCCAGCCACAGTCGTTCGACCAACGGCGAAACTCTGTACAAAAAACTTCTGCAGGATTTCTACCCTGTCTGAGAGTGCGTAACTGACTCTCAGCGGATGCCTCTCTATCAGGGTCATCATACAAAAGCCCTAAAGACCCAAAAAAGGCGTCTACTGATGACAACGCCGGATCCTCTACTTTTAAACCGAATGCCCAGGTCTGAGGATCTCGCTGGAGCAAAGAAATAATAATTCCGACCCGCTGAGATTCAGTACCTGAGGAGATCGGTCTTAAACGAAAATAAAGTTTACAGGATTCTTTAAAATTAAAAAACTCCTTCCTATCACCAGAAAAACGGTCAGGCAAGTGCATTTTTGGTTCAGGGACTACCCTCGGGGAAGTTCGTAAAAGATCTTCCTGCGACTTCACCCGAAGGGAAAGATCCTGAAACATCTGAGTAAGTTCTTGAATCTGGCTGACTAGGAGCTGACCAGGATTTGGCCCTAAACCTGTGGGATTCATGAGGCCGATAACTCTTACAAAACTGAATAAGGAAAAAATTAAACCCAGTTTAATTTTAGGTTTTGGTATGGCCGGTAATAATGTTATGATTCCAGTACTCCTGACCGGAGGAGATCTCATGGCAATGGTCAGAGTACTGGAAGGGAATGCTGGTTATGGGAGCGGGAATGGAAAATAGCCCCTGGCGCCCTAACTCCGTTGTCTCGCCCGTGCTGTCAGAAATCCCCTGCGAGACTATGGTTGCTTGAGCCCATGGCAGCCGCGTTTGAAGGGCGGATTAAGTCTGCCCAACTCCGATGCCCCCTCAGGTCTTAATGGGAGACAAAGGGAAATCCGAGACAGGGTGATAACAAGGGGCCCTCTGACTAAACAACCAGGCCAGGGGCTACAAGCTAACTGACAAAACCTAAAGTATGTGCGGAAACCCGCCAGGGAAAAGGACAACCAAAATCCACCTGTCCAATACTCCTACCCGGCACCGCCGGATACCAGAGTGGACCTGTGGAAGCGGAACTCTCCGCAAAATGCACCAAAACATAAATAATAAATAATAAAGCGGACAAGCCGCAACACACGGCAAGGCCGTGACTCACGAACACCACTGGATGTTATAAGGTGATTAGTCAGGACTCCAGGAATTAGATGACAAACTTCCGAGTTCAGAGCTTCCAATACTGGAATGACCGGATACAGCAAGACTGGAACAGACTCTCAGCAAACAAAGACAGCATGCAGGAAGCTATTACCGGCGTCTGTGAGAAGCCCTGGGAGTGTATTTAACAAGGAGTCCTCCAATCAGCTGCCAAAAGGCTGATTAGAATAAATGCCGTGCAGCTGCCTTGCTGCCCGGCCAGAGAGCAGGAGAAAACATTAACCCTTAAAGCCTAGCAACGGGGAACACGGTCCGCCAGTGGCGTCCCCGTTGCTAGGGTCCGTGCGGCTCAGCGCGCCCGGCGTCCAGCGTTGCCAGGGAGCCGGCGGCTGTTCGCGTACGGCGTCCCTGTTTGCTAGGCGCCGGGCCGCACCGACGAGCGGACACCGGCGCCTAACAAGGGGTACATATTGGAATTCGAGACGTCTCCCCCTCGCCGTTTCCAAAAGTCGGCTTTACCGACGTCTCCCTCTGACAGGGAGGCAGTTTTGGAAGCCATTCACAAGCTGTATTCCCAGCAGGTGATAATCAAGGTACCCCTCCTGCAATAGGGAACGGGGTATTATTCCACACTATTGTGGTACCGAAGCCAGACGGCTCGGTGAGACCGATTCTAAATCTAAAATCTAAAATCTTTGAACACTTACATACAGAGGTTCAAATTCAAGATTGAGTCACTCAGAGCAGTGATTGCGAACCTGGAAGAAGGGGACTACATGATGTCTCGGGACATCAAGGATGCTTACCTTCATGTCAAAATTTACCCTTCTCACCAAGGGTACCTCAGGTTATGGTACAGAACTGTCACTATCAGTTCAGACGCTGCCGTAGGGATGGTCCACGGCACCCCGGGTCTTTACCAAGGTAATGGCCGAAATGATATCCCTTCGAAGGAAGGGAATTTTAGTTATCCCTTACTTGGACGATTCCCTGATAAGGGTAAGATCCAGGGAACAGTTGGAGGTCGGTGTAGCACTATCTCCGGTAGTGTTGCGGCAGCACGATTGGATTCTCAATATTCCAAAATCGCAGCTGGTTCCGACGACTTGTCTTCTGTTTCCTAGGGATGATCCTGGACACAATCCAGAAAAAAAGGTGTTTCTCCCGGAAGAGAAAGCCAGGGAGTTATCCGAGCTAATCAGGAACCTCCTAAAACCGAACCAAGTCTCAGTGCATCAATGCACAAGGGTTCTGGGTAAAAATGGTGGCTTCCTACGAAGCAATCCCATTCGTTAGATTCCACGCAAGAACTTTCCAGTGGAACCTACTGGACAAATGGTCCGGGTCGCATTTTCAGATGCATCAGCGGATAACCCTGTCACCAAGGACAAGGGTATCCATCCTGTGGTGGTTGCAGAGTGCTCATCTTCTAGAGGGCCGCAGATTCGGCATTCAGGACTGGGTCCTGATGACCACGGATGCCAGCCTGCGAGGCTGGGGAGCAGTCACACAGGGAAGGAATATCCAGGGCTTAGGGTCAAGCCTGGATACATCACTTCACATAAATATCCTGAAGCTAAGGGCCATTTACAATGCTCTAAGCTTAGCGAGACCTCTGCTTCAAGGTCAGCCGGTGTTGATCCAGTCGGACAACATCATGGCAGTCACCCACGTAAACAGACAGGGTGGCACAAGAAGCAGGAGGGCAATGGCAGAAGCTGCAAGGATTCTTCGCTGGGCGGAAAATCATGTGATAGCACTGTCAACAGTATTCATTCCGGGAGTGGACAACTGGGAAGCAGACTTCCTCAGCACGACCTCCACCCGGGAGAGTGGGGACTTCACCCAGAAGTCGTCCACATGCTTAAAAAACTCGACAGGTATTGCGCCAGGTCAAGAGACCCTCAGGCAATAGTTGTAGACGCTCTGGTAACACCGTGGGTGTACCAGTCAGTGTATGTGTTCCCTCCTCTGCCTCTCATACTCAAGGTACTGAGATTGATAAGATGGAGAGGAGAAAGCACTATATTCGTGGCTCCGGATTGGCCAAGAAGGACTTGGTAACCGGAACTTCAAGAGAGGCTCACGGAGGATCCGTGGCCTCTACCTCTAAGAAGGGACCTGCTCCAGCAAGGACCCTGTCTGTTCCAAGACTTACCGCGGCTGCGTTTGACGGCATGGCGGTTGAACACCGGATCCTGAAGGAAAAAAAAGGCATTCCGAATGAAGTCATCCCTATCCTGATCAAAAGCCAGGAAGGATGTAACCGCAAAAACATTATCACCGCACTTGGCGAAAATATGTTGCGTAGTGCGAGGCCAGTAAGGCCCGACGGAGGAAATTCAACTGGGTCGATTCCTACATTCCTGCAAACAGGAGTGTCTATGGGCCTGAAATTGGGGTCCATTAAGGTTCAGATTTCGGCCCTGTCAATTTTCTTCCAAAAAAAAAAAAAAAAAAAAGAAGAACTAGCTTCAGTCCCTGAAGTTTAGACGTTTGTAAAAGGGGTACTGCATATACAGCCTCCTGTTGTGCCTCCAGTGGCAATTTGGGATCTCAATGTAGTTTGGGTTCCAAAAGTCACATTGGTTTGAACCACTTAAATCTGTGGAGTTATAATATCTCACATGGAAAGTGGTCATGCTGTTGGCCCTGGCCTGGGCCAGGCGCGTGTCAGAATTGGCGGCTTTATCCTGTAAAAGCCCTTATCTGATTTTCCATTCGGACAGGGCGGAATTGAGGACTCGTCCTCAGTTTCTCCCTAAGGTGGTTCCAGCGTTTTCACCTGAACCAACCTATTGTGGTGCCTGCGGCTACTAGGGACTTGGAGGAATCCAAGTTGCTGGATGTTGTCAGGGCCCTGAAAATATGTTTCCAGGACGGCTGGAGTCAGGAAATCTGACTCGCTGTTTATCCTGTATGCACCCAACATGCTGGGTGCTCCTGCTTCTAAGCAGACTATTGCTCGTTGGATTTGTAGTACAATTCAGCTTGCACATTCTGTGGCAGGCCTGCTACAGCTAAAATCTGTAAAAGCCCGTTCCACAAGGAAAGTGGGCTCATCTTGGGCGGCTGCCCGAGGGGTCTCGGCTTTACAACTTTGCCGAGCAGCTACTTGGTCAGGGGCAAACACGTTTGCTAAATTCTACAAATTTGATACCCTGGCTGAGGAGGACCTGGAGTTCTCTCATTCGGTGCTGCAGAGACATCCGCACTCTCCCGCCCGTTTGGGAGCTTTGGTATAATCCCCATGGTCCTTACGGAGTCCCCAGCATCCACTTAGGACGTTAGAGAAAATAAGAATTTACTTACCGATAATTCTATTTCTCATAGTCCGTAGTGGATGCTGGGCGCCCATCCCAAGTGCGGATTGTCTGCAATACTTGTACATAGTTATTGTTACAAAAATCTGGTTATTATTGTTGGGAGCCATCTTTTCAGAGGCTCCTCTGTTATCATACTGTTAACTGGGTTCAGATCACAAGTTATACGGTGTGATTGGTGTGGCTGGTATGAGTCTTACCCGGGATTCAAAATCCTTCCTTATTGTGTACGCTCGTCCGGGCACAGTATCCTAACTGAGGCTTGGAGGAGGGTCATAGGGGGAGGAGCCAGTGCACACCAGTTAGTCCTAAAGCTTTCTTTAGATGTGCCCAGTCTCCTGCGGAGCCGCTATTCCCCATGGTCCTTACGGAGTCCCCAGCATCCACTACGGACTATGAGAAATAGAATTATCGGTAAGTAAATTCTTATTTTTGCGCCTAAATTTAGTGTCCCCCCTCTCTTTTTTACCCTTGATGTCTGGAAACTGCAGGGGAGAGCCTGGGGAGCTGTCTTCCAGCGGAGCTGTGAAGAGAAAATGGCGCCGGTGTGCTGAGGAAGATAGCCCCGCCCCCTTCTCGGCGGCCTTCTTCCGCTTTTTTATCTGTATAATGGCGGGTATTATGCACATATACAGCTTAAAAGCTGTATTATATGCCAATTTGACATGTAAGGTACTCGAATTGCTGCCCAGGGCGCCCCCCCCCCCCAGCGCCCTGCACCCATCAGTGACCGGAGTGTGTGGTTTGCATAGGGAGCAATGCAGTGCTGTGCGCTACCTTAATGAAGACCGAAGTCTTCAGCCGCCGATTTTCTCCGGTTTCTTCCGTCTTCTGGCTCTGCAAGGGGGACGGCGGCGCGGCTCCGGGAACGGACGATCGAGGTCGGGCCCTGTGTTCGTTCCCTCTGGAGCTAATGGTGTCCAGTAGCCTAGAAGCACAAGCTAGCTGCAAGCAGGTAGGTTTGCTTCTCTCCCCTAAGTCCCACGTAGCAGTGAGTCTGTTGCCAGCAGATCTCACTGAAAATAAAAAACCTAAGAAATACTTTTCTTTCTAGGAAGCTCAGGAGAGCCCCTAGAGTGCATCCAGCTCTGGCCGGGCACAGATTCTAACTGAGGTCTGGAGGAGGGGCATAGAGGGAGGAGCCAGTGCACACCAGATGTAGTACCTAATCTTTTCTTTAGAGTGCCCAGTCTCCTGCGGAGCCCGTCTATTCCCCATGGTCCTTACGGAGTACCCAGCATCCACTAAGACGTCAGAGAAAAAGGGGGCGTGGTTTGCGATCACGGTATTTGCCGCAATGCCATGCCCCTTTCTGCAAGGCCACGCCCCCAAATTCGGGCACACGCCTTCAGCGCATGTACTTGTCCCTCCTCCTAGTCCTGGAAAGTTGGGAGGTATGCACCTATTCACATACAATCACATACATGCGCACATTCATACACACATATAGCAGTCACACACACATACAGGACCCCTTCCCTGAGTTATACTCACTATTTAGGCTGTGCTGCTGCTCTCCTCCCCTTCTCTCGCCAATGCTGCTGCTGCTGCTGCTGCTGGCTGGCATGGCACTGTGTGTACCATGCCGTTTAGCTCCGCCCCTTTTTGGACTTCAGAATTTCTTGTCCACTGCAGCAGTGGCTGCGATGATTAAAGGCACTGGCAGTGGGTTGTGTGTGTGTGTGTGTGTGTGTGTGTGTAGGGGGGGGGGGACTAGTAGTAATTTGTCCCCTGTGCCCCCTCATAATCCGGTTCTGCCGTGCCGATCACAGCACGCTGCAGAGATGAAACTGAAAGTAAAGTACAGCTCCCGGCAGCAAGGGCTGCTGGGAGATGTAGTTTATTTTCAGTTTCATCTCATCAATGCGGTATGCCTGACTACTTCATAGGCGGCAGCTAGCAGAGTCTGGAGCTTGAGATCCGCCGGCTCTAAGCGATCGCTGCCACATAGGGAGGGGGCGTTAGGGTTGGATTAAAGTGACAGTCACGGTGCTCTCTCCAGTCTGGCGCCCAGGTCACATGCCCCCCTAGTCCCCCCTAGTTTCGAGTTTCGACCATGCTTATATAATATATACATCTTCACAGGGAACAACTGTGCAGTGTATATTACATTGCATACCATGAAGTATACTGTGTGCATCTTAGTTAAAAAGGAAATACTTGGGGGAGATGTACTAAGCTCTGGAGAGAGATAAAGTGTGAAGAGATAATATACCAGCCAATCAGCTCCTAACTGCCATGTTACAGACTGTGTTTGAATAATGACAGGAGCTGATTGGTTGGAAGTTTATCTCTCTCCATTTTATAACTCCAAAGTTTAGTACATATGTTGTTTATCAATAAACCAGAGAGCAGAAAAACTAGCGTTTTTAATATTTATTTTTAATTTTTATTGAAATGCAGTAGAGATATGTTTAGTGCTATACGATGTAACAGGACATATAATGGTTATAGTTAACGGTAATTTCCAGATATGAAGACATAAAAAAAAATCTATACATATAATAAAACTGTAAGGGTTGTGTCTGTACATAGCATTTTATTTTTAGAAATCTACTTCTAGGGACTGTTTATGAACTATGGAGATAAAAAAGAAAATTTTTCTGAATTTGTTTGTTCGTTCCGGCATCACACAAAAACTACTGGATGAATTTGGATTTCGTTTGCACTATTGTATACAGTAGCTAAGTGACCTGGTAAGAAACTAAGGTATGTATGATCTTGATGTGACATCAGGGAAAGGAGCAATAAAGGAAAAACAGATGCTTGACATTCAGGGAAAATGCTCAGGGCTGCAGGCATAGATCTCAGGACCAGCTGCTTCTCCCATGGGCAGCTTTATGTGGCTTGCTCACAAGTTAGTAGCCCCAAGCATCTGTTTGATTCAATCCCTAAAGGAAAAACTTCAAATATTGTAAACAAAGAAATGTTGTGATCAATGTGTACAATATAAAGTATAGTCTGTACATCACAATATTAGATTCATTGCCCAAAGTCTGTATTGACCCATGTCCATATCTAGTGTCACTCAGAGGCATGTCCTGCACCATCAGATGGAACATATAGTACTGGCCACAGCATGTCACCAGAGAGTGATTATGTATGGGTGGCACACTGCCAGACAATGAATAGGTAGCAGGGCTGAAGAAAAGTTGGCAAGACCTTGCCAGGGGAGGCAGTCAATTGACCGCCTGTTGGGATCCCAGCGGTCAGGATACCAATGCCGGAATCCCGACACCAGCTCCTGACCGCCGGGATCTTGTACTGATCCCCTTGCCTGCCCTTTCACACTCCTCAGTACAAACAAACAACAGAAAACAACCTTTGCCTTCCCTGTTTATTCCCCAGGAATAGCCTAAATGCCGCACAAAAAAGCAGGAGTGGAAAGAAAATGAATATCTTGTAAAATGCAACAATCTTGTAGGTAATCTAGTCAGGTACAGTTCATGGTAGATAATGTGAATGGTCTCAAATAACTAACCCTTACACTGTACAGTATATAATAGAAAATGAAGATTATTTTAATCAAAGCTTAAAGTCTTACTCCAGGCCGGTGTTAGCGTTCAATTTCCAGTCATGCTAGGGACAAAGATATAATGTGACTGATTGTGAGTGGCGTGCTGCTCAGTATGTTCCCTCATCTAGTGAATATTAACAACTGTGCATTTGCTGTAGTGAGTATACATATCTTTATGTATCTCTGGGTAATTCTGAGGTGAACAAATCTAGGCCATTTCTCCGAGGCCACAAAGTGGGCATTTCTGGGTGGCAACTTGGTGGCTACAATGTGAATGCATGCAAAAGATCCATGTCGTGCAAGTGTTATAGGAGTGTTGTGAATGTGTAACCAGAGTTGTGCCCAATTCTTGCATATGCTAGGCGACATCCATGTTTACAGTTTGCATGGCTGGTATCCTGCTTACTTGGTCAGAGTAGCAGCTCACAGCAGGGAATACAGCTCATGAATCACCATGAGAGCCATTCCCTTGCATCAGGATTGCTTGTGTTTGAGAGTGAGAGTAAGGGACTGAGGGCCTAATTCAGGACCTAATTCAGTCCTGAACGCTGTGCTGCAAATTTGCAGAGTTCTGCGATCAGATAGTTGCCGTCCAGGGAGTGTGAAAACCCACCCGGTGCAAATGTGCGAATGCATGTGTACGCTGTACGCAAATTCTGCTAGACAGAGGACAGCAAGACAGCAGACAGCTGCAAATCCATTCACAACTCACTCATCATCCAATGATTTTTCAGGTCTGTGCACAGTCTGTGCGCAGCCCAGGATCAGGGCCGTAACTACGTGTGTGCCAAGTGTGCCTGGCACACAGCGCAGTCGCCCTGAGGGCGCAACTGGCCGCATTCCTGTTCCAAGGGGACTTTAGTTAGCAGCATTGTAATAAGTCAAACTGACTCATTACAAGCCACCTGTGTGTGGTGGAGCGAGGAAAGGAGCAGCTCTGGGGGCAGGGGAGAAGGAGGAAGAGGGAGGGGGACTTGGGAGCCGCAGCAACACACTGTAATTGGTGGCGACGGCGCTGCAGCTGTCCCTCTCTTTCTACATAGGCTGGCCGCCACTGCTGTGAATGCTGGGATGCGCTTCCCTCATCCCAGCATTCACAGCAGTGGTGGCCAACCTATATGGAAGGAGAGGGACAGCTGCAGTGGCACCACCACCAATTACAGTGCGCTGCTGCGGCTCCCAAGTCCCCCTCCCTCTTCCATCTGCTCCCCTGCCAGGATCTGCAAGCAGCTGCACCAAGGAGCCTGTCTGCCTGAGTCAGCGGGGAGAGAATAAGTGTCTATCATCTATTCTATCTATCTATCTATCTATCTATCTATCTATCTATCTATCTATCTATCTATCTATCTATCTGTAATACCCTGGAACTGCAAGGGCCTGCAAGCACAAATCAACTGTGGCACTACAGGTGCCAGCAAGACTGTAATAAAAGTAAAAGGGTTGTTGGAGCTGTATAGAACTGAGCCAGCAGCCTACAGCTTGCAGCACAGAAGGGGTTAACAGCCCTACTCACAGTAAGACAGATCAGTCTGCAAAAAAAAAGCAAATGCAGGACTCACCAAGTTGCAGCTCAGGGCGGGAAATCCCAGATGAGCTCAGGGCGGGAAATACCAGATAGAATGTCTCCCTGGGAATAAAAGGTTATAAAAGGCTGTCATGCAGCAGCAGCATGGTCTTTGCAGCCTGCTGTCTATGCAGCCCAGAAGCACGTGTGTTAGCTAGCAGAAGAGTGGTGGATTAGCCAGAAAGATGTAGCCTTAGTGAGGACTCCTCACATAAACATGTGGGGAGAGCAGCCAGACCCAGCCAGACGCAGCAAGGCATCTGGCAGAGGTAGATACCGCAGTGTGAGAGCAGCAGTACTCAGAATCCAGTGAGAGGGTGATGCAGTGAGAAGAATGTGCCACAGGTGTGAGTCTCGAGAGAGGAGGCATCTGGGGAGTGGTCGGAAGCCACGCGGCATGATTAGAAGACCCCATGGACAAGAGTCCCCGTTATGACAGAGAGAGAGAGACGGTAACCTGGTATGTGTAGCACTACTGGTCACAGAATGCCCTGGTACGTAATGGTGTTCGCCATGGGGGTCATTCCGAGTTGTTCGCTCGTTAAAAATCTTCGCATCGCAGCTATTTTCCGCTTAATGCGCATGCGCAATGTCCGCACTGCGACTGCGCCAAGTAAATTTGCTATGCAGTTAGGAATTTTACTCACGGCTTTTTCATCGTTCTGGCGATCGTAATGTGATTGACAGGAAATGGGTGTTACTGGGCGGAAACAGGCCGTTTTATGGGCGTGTGGGAAAAAACGCTACCATTTCCGGAAAAAACGCGGGAGTGGCTGGAGAAACGGGGAGTGTCTGGGCGAACGCTGGGTTTGTTTGTGACGTCAAACCAGGAACGACAAGCACTGAACTGATCGCAGATGCCGAGTAAGTCTGGAGCTACTCAGAAACTGCTACGAGGTGTGTAATCGCAATATTGCGATTACATCGTTCGCTATTTTAAGATGCTAAGATTCACTCCCAGTAGGCGGCGGCTTAGCATGAGCAAATCTGCTAAAATCCGCTTGCGAGCGAACAACTCGGAATGACCCCCCATGTTCATGCCGCTGCAATTAAGTGATGCACTGGAGGAGGTGCCCTGATATGTGATCTAATGTAACCGTTATGATTTGTGCTGAAGGAGGTGCGTTAAGAAGTTATTCCTGCTATATCTCTGCTTTGATGTTAAAATAAACCGTTATTCTGTTTATGAGATGGCCTGGCGCCCAATTCTTTATGCGCTGCACCGACACCTGTAGTCCACTCCCACAATGCAACAGTAATTAAACACCTGATTATTCAGGGGACCCTCTGGTATCTGTGCCTGAACCCATGACTAGCCGGGGCAGAGTAAGTGTAATGCACTATACACAGTGACTGCAGATTTTGCATACCTAGTACCAGTGGGGTTTTACATATCTATCTATCTATCTATCTATCTATCTATCTATCTATCTATCTATCTATCTATCTATCTATCTATCTATCTATCTATCTATCTATCTATCTACCTGTTTACCTATCTATTCTGTCTACTTAATGTATAAAATATGGACTCTACCTGCTGTAGTGTGTAAAAAGAGGACGCTGTCTGTCATAATGTGTAAAAGGTGGACGCTGTCTGCTGTAATGTGTAAAAAGGGTAATCTGTACGCCATAATGTGTAAAAAGGGGACGCTGCCTGACAAACTGTGTAAAAAGGGGATCTGTCTGCCGTAATGTGTAAAAAGGGGGCGCTGTCTGCCGTAATGTTTAAAAAAGGGAATCAGTCCGCTGTAATGTGTAAAAAGTAAAGATGTGCGGCGTGCACTTTCGTGTTTTGTGTTTTGGTTTTGGCTCTAATTACCAGCTCGTGTTTTGGTTTTGGCTTGGTTTTGCCAAAACCACCCTTTCGTGTTTTGGTTTTGGATCTGGATGATTTTTGAAAAAAACATAAAAACAGCTAAAATCACAGAATTTGGGGGTAATTTTGCTCCTACGGTATTATTAACCTCAATAACATTCATTTCCACTCATTTCCAGTCTATTCTGAACACCTCACACCTCACAATAATGTTTTTAGGCAAAAGGTTGCACCGAGGTGGCTGTATGACTAAGATAAGCGACACAAGTGTGCAGCACAAACACCTGGCCAATCTAGGAGTGGCACTGCAGTGGCAGACAGGATCGCAAATTTAAGAAATGGGCCCCAAACAGCACATCATGCAAAGAAGAAAAAGACGTGCAATGAGGTAGCTGTATGACTAAGCTAAGCGACACAAGTGTGCGGGACAAACACCTGGCCCATCTAGGAGTGGAACTGCAGTGTCATACAGAATGGTACTTAAAAAAAACTAGGCCCCAAACAGCACATCATGCAAAGAAGAAAAAAAGGTGCAATGAGGTAGCTGGATGGCTAAGCTAAGCAACACAAGTGTGCGGCACAAACACCTGGCCCATCTAGGAGTGGCACTGCAGTGACCAGCAGGATGGCACTTAAAAAACTAGTCCCCAAACAGCACATGATGCTAAGAAGAAAAAGAGGTGCAAGATGGAATTGTCCTTGGAATGTTGTATAAACACGACATGCACACTTTAACAAATCAATCGTTTCAGCGACAGGGTCTGCCACACGACTGTGGCTGAAATTACTGTTTTTTTGGGCCCCCACCAAAAAAGAAGCAATCAATCTCTCCTTGCACAAACTGGCTCTACAGAGGCAAGATGTCGACCTCATCCCTTTCACTGTGTACATCCTCCTCCTCCTCCTCCTCACAGAGTATTAATTCGTCCCCACTGGAATCCACCATCACAGGGCCATGTGTACTTTCTGGAGACAATTGCTGGTCAAGTTCTTCCCGTATAAATTTATAATTAATTTTTATGAACATCATCTTTTCCACATTTTGTGGAAGTAACCTTCTACGGCGATTGCTGACAAGGTTACCGGCTGCACTAAACACTCTTTCGGAGTACACATTGGAGGGGGGACAACTTAGGTAAAATAAAGCCAGTTTGTGCAAGGGCCTCCAAATTGCCTCTTTTTCCTGCCAGTATACGTATGGACTGTCTGATATGCCTACTTGGATGCTGTCACTCATATAATCCTCTACCATTCTTTCAATGGTGACAGAATCATATGCAGTGACAGTAGACATGTCAGTAATCATTGGCAGGTCCTTCAGTCCAGACCAGATGTCAGCACTCGCTCCTGACTGCCCTGCATCACCGCCAGCGGGTGGGCTAGGAAATCTTATAATTTACTCGCAGCCCCAGTTGCGGGAGAAAGTGAAGGAAGAGCTGTTGACGGATCACGTTCCACTTGAGTTGAACATTTTCTCACCAGCAGGTCTTTGCATCTCTGCACACTTGTGTCTGCCAGAAAGATAGATACAACGTAGGCTTTAAACCTAGGATCGAGCATGGTGGCCAAAATGTAGTGCTCTGATTTCAAAAGATTGACCACCCTTTAATCCTGGCAAAGCGAATGAAGGGCTTCATCCACAAGTCCCACATACTTTGCAGAATCGCTCCGTCTTAGCTCCTCAATCAATTTTTCCAGCTGCTTCTGCAAAAGCCTGATGAGGGGAATGACCTGACTCAAGCTGGCAGTGTCTGAGCTGACTTCACGTGTGGCAAGTTTGAAGAGTTGGAGAACCTTGCATAAGATGGAAATTAATCTCCACTGCGCTTGAGTCAGGTGCATTACGCCTCCTTTGTCTTTATTGTAGGTGGATGTATAGGCTTGATTGGCCTTTTGCTGCTCCTCCATCCTCTGAAGCCTATAGAGTGTTGAAATCCACCTCGTTACCACCTCTTGCTTCAGATGATGGCAGGGCATGTTCAGGCATGTTTGATGGCGCTCCAGTCTTCGGCACGCGTGGCTGAATGCCGAAAGTGGCTTGCAATTTTTTGGCCCACCGACAGCATCTCCTGCATGCCCCTGTCCTTTTTCAAAAAATTCTGCACCACCAAATTAATTGTATGTGCAAAACATGGGACGTGCTGGAATTTGCCCACATGTAATGCACGCACAATATTGGTGGCATTGTGTGATATCACAAATCCCCAGGAGAGTCTTATTGGGGTAAGCCAATCTGCAATGATGTTCCTCAGTTCCCTTAAGAGGTTGTTAGCTGTGTGCCTCTTACGGAAAGCGATGATACATAGCGTAGTCTGCCTAGAAACGAGTTGGCGTTTGCGAGATGCTGCTACTGGTGCCGCTGCTGTTGTTGCTGTGGGTGGCCATACATCTACCCAGTGGGGTGTCACAGTCATATAGTCCTTTGTCAGCCCTTTTCCACTTATCCACATGTCCGTGGTTAAGTGGACAGTGGGTACAACTGCATTTTGTAGGACACTGAGGACACTTTTTCTGACGTCTCTGTACATTCTTGGTATCGCCTGCCTAGTGAAGTGGAACCTAGATGGGATTTGATACCATGGATATAGTACCTCAAACAATTCTCTAAGTCCCACTGAACTAATTGTGAATACCGGACGCACGTCTAACACCAACATAGCTGTCAAGGCCTCAGTTATTCGCTTTGCAAAAGGATGACTGCTGTCATATTTCATCTTCCTCATAAAGAACTGTTGGACAGTCAATTGCTTAGTTGAAGTAGTACAAGTGGTCTTCCGACTTCCCCTCTGGGATGACGATCAACTCCCAGCAGCAACAACAGCAGCAGCAGCAACAGCTTGCGTACCACTCAAGGATCCTCCGGAGGAATCACGGTTAGGAGAGGACTCCTCAGTTTTGACAGTGACATGGCCTGCAGGACTGCTGACGTTCCTGACTGAGGAGGATATTGACGTTGAGAGAGTTTGTGGTGTGGCTTGCAGGAGCTTGGGTATAAGAGGAAGAAGGGATTTAAGTGTCAGTGGACTGCTTATGCTCTTACACAAAGTTTTTGAACTTGACACTGACTTCTGATGAATGCACTGCCGGTAAGGTATAAGGGAGGATGTTTCTAGGTGGTTAACGTCCTTAACCCTACTTATTACAGATTGACAGAGGTAACACACATCTTGACACCTGTTGTCCGGATTTGTGGAGAAATAATTCCACACTGAAGAGGTGGCTTTTTTGGTACTTTGTCCAGGCATCACAATGGGCTTATTCATCCCATGAACAACAGGTGTCTCCCCCGGTGCTTGATTTAAACAAACCACATCACCATCAGAATCCTCATCGTCAACTTCCTCCTCAGCGCCAGCAACACCCATATCCTCATCCTAGTGTACTTCAACAGTGACATCTTCAAGTTGAATATCAGAAACTTGACTGTGGGTGCTACTTCCAGCACCTGCAGAGGGCGTGCAAATGGTGGAAGGAGCCACCTCTTCTCATCCAGTGTTGGGAAGGTCAGGCATCGCAACCACCGACACACTTGGACTCTCCTTGGGGATTTGTGATACCGTCTTAGAACGCACAGTTCTTTGTTGTGCTTTTTCCAGCTTAACTCTTATCATTTTTCTAGCAGGAGGACGAGGGCTTCTATCGTTATGTGAAGCTGAACCACTGGTCATGATCATAGGCCAGGGCCTTAGCCGTTCCTTGCCACTCCGTGTTGTTAATGGAATATTGGCAATTTTACTAGAGATGAGCGGGTTCGGTTCCTCGGAATCCGAACCCGCCCGAACTTCAGCTTTTTTTACACGGATCCGAGCGACTCGGATCTTCCCGCCTTGCTCGGTTAACCCGAGCGCGCCCGAACGTCATCATGACGCTGTCGGATTCTCGCGAGACTCGGATTCTATATAAGGAGCCGCGCGTCGCCGCCATTTTCACACGTGCATTGAGATTGATAGGGAGAGGACGTGGCTGGCGTCCTCTCCATTTAGATTAGGGTTGAGAGAGAGAGAGAGAGATTGACCTGAGGCTGTGATACTGTAGAAGAGAGTGCAGAGTTTAGTGACTGACGACCACAGTGACCACCAGACAGTGCAGTTGTTTGTTTTATTTAATATATCCGTTCTCTGCCTGAAAAAAACGATACACACAGTGACTCAGTCACATACCATATCTGTGTGCACTGCTCAGCCCTGTGTGCTGCATCAATGTATATATATATCTGACTGTGCTCAGCTCACACAGCTTATAATTGTGGGGGAGACTGGGGAGCACTGCAGTGCCAGTTATAGGTTATAGCAGGAGCCAGGAGTACATAATATTATATTAAAATTAAACAGTGCACACTTTTGCTGCAGGAGTGCCACTGCCAGTGTGACTAGTGACCAGTGACCTGACCACCAGTATATATAATATTAGTAGTATACTATCTCTTTATCAACCAGTCTATATTAGCAGCAGACACAGTACAGTGCGGTAGTTCACGGCTGTGGCTACCTCTGTGTCGGCACTCGGCAGCCCGTCCATAATTGTATATACCACCTAACCGTGGTTTTTTTTTCTTTCTTTATAGTCATACTAGTTACGAGTATACTATCTCTTTATCAACCAGTCTATATTAGCAGCAGACACAGTACAGTGCGGTAGTTTACGGCTGTGGCTACCTCTGTGTCGGCACTCGGCAGCCCGTCCATAATTGTATATACCACCTAACCGTGTTTTTTTTTTCTTTCTTTATACATACATACTAGTTACGAGTATACTATCTCTTTATCAACCAGTCTATATTAGCAGCAGACACAGTACAGTGCGGTAGTTCACGGCTGTGGCTACCTCTGTGTCGGCACTCGGCAGCCCGTCCATAATTGTATATACCACCTAACCGTGGTTTTTTTTTCTTTCTTTATACATACATACTAGTTACGAGTATACTATCTCTTTATCAACCAGTCTATATATTAGCAGCAGACACAGTACAGTGCGGTAGTTCACGGCTGTGGCTACCTCTGTGTCGGCACTCGGCAGCCCGTCCATAATTGTATATACCACCTAACCGTGGTTTTTTTTTCTTTCTTTATACATACATACTAGTTACGAGTATACTATCTCTTTATCAACCAGTCTATATATTAGCAGCAGACACAGTACAGTGCGGTAGTTCACGGCTGTGGCTACCTCTGTGTCGGCACTCGGCAGCCCGTCCATAATTGTATATACCACCTAACCGTGGTTTTTTTTTCTTTCTTTATACATACATACTAGTTACGAGTATACTATCTCTTTATCAACCAGTCTATATTAGCAGCAGACACAGTACAGTGCGGTAGTTCACGGCTGTGGCTACCTCTGTGTCGGCACTCGGCAGCCCGTCCATAATTGTATATACCACCTAACCGTGGTTTTTTTTTCTTTCTTTATAGTCATACTAGTTACGAGTATACTATCTCTTTATCAACCAGTCTATATTAGCAGCAGACACAGTACAGTGCGGTAGTTCACGGCTGTGGCTACCTCTGTGTCGGCACTCGGCAGCCCGTCCATAATTGTATATACCACCTAACCGTGGTTTTTTTTTCTTTCTTTATACATACATACTAGTTACGAGTATACTATCTCTTTATCAACCAGTCTATATTAGCAGCAGACACAGTACAGTGCGGTAGTTCACGGCTGTGGCTACCTCTGTGTCGGCACTCGGCAGCCCGTCCATAATTGTATATACCACCTAACCGTGTTTTTTTTTTCTTTCTTTATACATACATACTAGTTACGAGTATACTATCTCTTTATCAACCAGTCTATATATTAGCAGCAGACACAGTACAGTGCGGTAGTTCACGGCTGTGGCTACCTCTGTGTCGGCACTCGGCAACCCGTCCATAATTGTATACTAGTATCCAATCCATCCATCTCCATTGTTTACCTGAGGTGCCTTTTAGTTGTGCCTATTAAAATATGGAGAAAAAAAATGTTGAGGTTCCAAAATTAGGGAAAGATCAAGATCCACTTCCACCTCGTGCTGAAGCTGCTGCCACTAGTCATGGCCGAGACGATGAAATGCCAGCAACGTCGTCTGCCAAGGCCGATGCCCAATGTCATAGTACAGAGCATGTCAAATCCAAAACACCAAATATCAGTAAAAAAAGGACTCCAAAACCTAAAATAAAATTGTCGGAGGAGAAGCGTAAACTTGCCAATATGCCATTTACCACACGGAGTGGCAAGGAACGGCTGAGGCCCTGGCCTATGTTCATGGCTAGTGGTTCAGCTTCACATGAGGATGGAAGCACTCAGCCTCTCGCTAGAAAAATGAAAAGACTAAAGCTGGCAAAAGCAGTAGCACCGCAAAGAACTGTGCGTTCTTCGAAATCCCAAATCCACAAGGAGAGTCCGACTCCAATTGTGTCGGTTGCGATGCCTGACCTTCCCAACACTGGACGTGAAGAGCATGCGCCTTCCACCATTTGCACGCCCCCTGCAAGTGATGGAAGGAGCACCCGCAGTCCAGTTCCTGATAGTCAGATTGAAGATGTCAGTGTTGAAGTACACCAGGATGAGGAGGATATGGGTGTTGCTGGCGCTGGGGAGGAAATTGACCAGGAGGATTCTGATGGTGAGGTGGTTTGTTTAAGTCAGGCACCCGGGGAGACACCTGTTGTCCGTGGTAGGAATATGGCCGTTGACATGCCTGGTGAAAATACCAAAAAAATCAGCTCTTCGGTGTGGAAGTATTTCACCAGAAATGCGGACAACAGGTGTCAAGCCGTGTGTTCCCTTTGTCAAGCTGTAATAAGTAGGGGTAAGGACGTTAACCACCTCGGAACATCCTCCCTTATACGTCACCTGCAGCGCATTCATAATAAGTCAGTGACAAGTTCAAAAACTTGGGCCGACAACGGAAGCAGTCCACTGACCAGTAAATCCCTTCCTCTTGTAACCAAGCTCACGCAAACCACCCCACCAACTCCCTCAGTGTCAATTTCCTCCTTCCCCAGGAATGCCAATAGTCCTGCAGGCCATGTCACTGGCAATTCTGACGATTCCTCTCCTGCCTGGGATTCCTCCGATGCATCCTTGCGTGTAACGCCTACTGCTGCTGGCGCTGCTGTTGTTGCTGCTGGGAGTCGATGGTCATCCCAGAGGGGAAGTCGTAAGACCACTTTTACTACTTCCACCAAGCAATTGACTGTCCAACAGTCCTTTGCGAGGAAGATGAAATATCACAGCAGTCATCCTACTGCAAAGCGGATAACTGAGGCCTTGACATCCTGGGTGGTGAGAAACGTGGTTCCGGTATCCATCATTACTGCAGAGCCAACTAGAGACTTGTTGGAGGTACTGTGTCCCCGGTACCAAATACCATCTAGGTTCCATTTCTCTAGGCAGGCGATACCGAAAATGTACACAGACCTCAGAAAAAGAGTCACCAGTGTCCTAAAAAATGCAGCTGTACCCAATGTCCACTTAACCACGGACATGTGGACAAGTGGAGCAGGGCAGGGTCAGGACTATATGACTGTGACAGCCCACTGGGTAGATGTATGGACTCCCGCCGCAAGAACAGCAGCGGCGGCACCAGTAGCAGCATCTCGCAAACGCCAACTCTTTCCTAGGCAGGCTACGCTTTGTATCACCGGTTTCCAGAATACGCACACAGCTGAAAACCTCTTACGGCAACTGAGGAAGATCATCGCGGAATGGCTTACCCCAATTGGACTCTCCTGTGGATTTGTGGCATCGGACAACGCCAGCAATATTGTGTGTGCATTAAATCTGGGCCAATTCCAGCACGTCCCATGTTTTGCACATACCTTGAATTTGGTGGTGCAGAATTTTTTAAAAAACGACAGGGGCGTGCAAGAGATGCTGTCGGTGGCCAGAAGAATTGTGGGACACTTTCGGCGTACAGGCACCACGTACAGAAAACTGGAGCACCACCAAAAACTACTGAACCTGCCCTGCCATCATCTGAAGCAAGAAGTGGTAACGAGGTGGAATTCAACCCTGTATATGCTTCAGAGGTTGGAGGAGCAGCAAAAGGCCATTCAAGCCTATACAATTGAGCACGATATAGGAGGTGGGATGCACCTGTCTCAAGCGCAGTGGAGAATGATTTCAACGTTGTGCAAGGTTCTGATGCCCTTTGAACTTGCCACACGTGAAGTCAGTTCAGACACTGCCAGCCTGAGTCAGGTCATTCCCCTCATCAGGCTTTTGCAGAAGAAGCTGGAGACATTGAAGGAGGAGCTAACATGGAGCGATTCCGCTAGGCATGTGGGACTTGTGGATGGAGCCCTTAATTCGCTTAGCAAGGATTCACGGGTGGTCAATCTGTTGAAATCAGAGCACTACATTTTGGCCACCGTGCTCGATCCTAGATTTAAAGCCTACCTTGGATCTCTCTTTCCGGCAGACACAAGTCTGCTGGGGTTCAAACACCTGCTGGTGAGTAAATTGTCAAGTCAAGCGGAACGCGACCTGTCAACAACATCTCCTCCTTCACATTCTCCCGCAACTGGGGGTGCGAGGAAAAGGCTCAGAATTCCGAGCCCACCCGCTGGCGGTGATGCAGGGCAGTCTGGAGCGACTGCTGATGCTGACATCTGGTCCGGACTGAAGGACCTGACAACGATTACGGACATGTCGTCTACTGTCACTGCATATGATTCTCTCCCCATTGAAAGAATGGTGGAGGATTATATGAGTGACCGCATCCAAGTAGGCACGTCACACAGTCCGTACTTATACTGGCAGGAAAAAGAGGCAATTTGGAGGCCCTTGCACAAACTGGCTTTATTCTACCTAAGTTGCCCTCCCACAAGTGTGTACTCCGAAAGAGTGTTTAGTGCCGCCGCTCACCTTGTCAGCAATCGGCGTACGAGGTTACATCCAGAAAATGTGGAGAAGATGATGTTCATTAAAATGAATTATAATTTATTCCTCCGTGGAGACATTGACCAGCAGCAATTGCCTCCACAAAGTACACAGGGAGCTGAGATGGTGGATTCCAGTGGGAACGAATTGATAATCTGTGAGGAGGGGGATGTACACGGTGATATATCGGAGGATGATGATGAGGTGGACATCTTGCCTCTGTAGAGCCAGTTTGTGCAAGGAGAGATTAATTGCTTCTTTTTTGGTGGGGGTCCAAACCAACCCGTCATATCAGTCACAGTCGTGTGGCAGACCCTGTCACTGAAATGATGGGTTGGTTAAAGTGTGCATGTCCTGTTTATACAACATAAGGGTGGGTGGGAGGGCCCAAGGACAATTCCATCTTGCACCTCTTTTTTCTTTTCTTTTTCTTTGCGTCATGTGTGTTACGATTCCTGTACTCCAGACTGGAGAAGATCTTATGGCAGAGATCTGAGTACAGGAATGAAATACAGGTTGTGGGAGCTGGAGAGCCTAGTAACCCCTGGCGCCCTAACTCCGTTGTCTCGCCCGTGTTATCAGAAATCCCCTGCGAGACTATGGTTGCTTGAGCCCATGGCAGCCGCGTTCGAAGGGCGGATTATGTCTGCCCAACCCCGATGCCCCCGCAGGTCTTAATGGGAGACAAGGGGAAGTCCGAGACAGGGAGATAACAAGGGGCCCTCTGACTAAGCAACCAAGCCAGGGGTTACAAGCTAACTTAACTAAATCAAAAGGTATGTGCGGACTAGCCGCCAGGGAAAAGGACAACCAAGGATCCACGGATCCGACACTCCTATCCGGCACCGCTGGACACCAGAGTGGATCTTGTGGAAGCGGAATCCTCCGCAAAGCTCCAGAACTCAAAATAAACACAATAATAAATAGTAGCGGACAAGCCGCAACACACGGCTGCGCCGCGACTCACGAACACCACCAGATGTTAAAGGTGCTCGGTCAGACTCCAGGAACAGATGGTAACTTCCGAGTACTGGATCACCGAGAACAGGAACAAACGAACAGACCAGGACTGGGAACTCTCTCTGCAGCAGAATCAGGCAAACAGGAAGCTATCACCGGCGTCTGTGAGGAATCCTGGGAGTGCTTTTAACAGAGAGTCTTCCAATCAGCTGTTTGGAGGCTGATTGGATTAAATGCCATGCAGCTGACAAGCTGCATGGCCAGGGAAACAGATGAGTGATAATTACAACATGCCGTGCAGCTGCATGCTACACAGCCAGGAAACCAGTGATGATATAAACTTAGACCCAGCAACGGGGAACACGATCCGACAGTGGCGTCCCCGTTGCTAGGCGCCGGCCGCACTGACGAGCGGACCCTCGGCGCCTAACAGTACCCCCCCCTTGAGGAGGGGTCAAGGAACCCCTAAATCCGGGTTTCTGAGGAAATTCTTGAAAAAATGCCCTTTTGAGCCTTGGGGCATGAAGGTCCTCATCTAGGACCCACGACCTTTCCTCAGGACCATAACCTTTCCAATGCACCAAAAAATAAAGCCGACCCCGGGACAGCTTGGAATCGAGAACCTTCTCAACCACGAACTCCTGCTGACCCTGTACATTAACTGGTGATCTCCCCTGAGGTTTTTTACGAGGAAATCTGCTAGATGAAACATATGGTTTGAGCAAAGAGCAATGGAAGGTATTTCCGATTCGTAACGTTTTTGGTAGCTGTAACCGGAAAGCAACTGGATTGACTTTTTTGATAATGAGAAATGGTCCAATAAATCTAGGACCCAATCTGGCTGAGGTTTGTCGAAGTTTGATATTGCGAGTCGACAGCCACACCCTGTCTCCTACTCTAAAAGTGCACGGCCGCCGGAACCTGTCCGAAAAATCTTTTTCCTTGAAAGCTGCTTTTCTGAGAGCTATGTGCACTTTTTTCCAAATAAGTTTAAGATGAGAGGTCAGGGCCAGAGAGGAGACAGAGGAATGTTGGAAAAATGAATTAGCTCTGGGGTGGAAACCAAAAACTGCAAAAAATGGAGACACATTGGTGGAGGAATGACAGGCATTATTATAAGCAAACTCTGCCAATGGAAGAAACTCAGACCAGTCATTTTGGAGTTTGGCCGAGTACAAACGCAAATATTGTTTTAAGGATTGGTTCACTCGCTCAGTCTGTCCATTTGATTGTGGATGATAACCGGAGGTTAATGATAATTTCATTTTTAACGAAGCACAAAAAGACTTCCAAAACTGTGCAATGAATTGTGGACCCCTGTCAGAAACAATATCAGTGGGTAACCCATGGAGTCTGAAAACATGACGGAGGAACAAGACTGCCAATCCCTGGGCAGATGGCAATCGGGGAAGACCAATAAAATGAGCCATCTTACTAAAACGGTCCACTACCACCCATATGACTGTGCATCCAGCTGACAGAGGGAGATCCACCACAAAATCCATGGAGATATGCGACCATGGTCTAAGAGGAACATTCAATGGCATAAGTTGACCAATAGGCAAAGAACGGGGAACTTTATGCTGTGCACAGACCTGACACGAAAAAACAAACTCTTTAATGTCTTTAGAAAGACCAGGCCACCACACTGAGCGGGATACCAATTCAAAAGTTTTAGCGACTCCCAGATGCCCTGCAACTTTGCTATCATGAAATTCCTCCAAAACAGTTGCTCTCAAAAACTCAGGAACAAAAAGACGACCAGCAGGAGTATTTCCCGGAGCTTGATGTTGAAGCAGCTTCAATTGAGAAAAAACATCCTGTGTGAGACCTGCCTGAATGACTGAAGGCGGAAGTATGAGAGTAACAGGACTGTTGTCTTGAGCGGGAAGAAAACTGCGTGAGAGGGCATCTGCCTTGGTATTCTTGGAACCAGGTCTGAAGGTGATAATGAATTTGAAACGAGTGAAAAATAAAGCCCAACGAGCCTGTCGGGCATTCAGTCGCTTAGCTGATTCAATGTATTGAAGATTTTTGTGATCTGTCAAAACAGAAATGGTATGGGTCGCTCCTTCAAGCCAATGTCTCCACTCCTCAAAAGCCCATTTAATAGCCAGCAACTCCCGATTACCAACATCGTAGTTGGATTCAGCAGATGAGAATTTCCTGGACATAAAGGCACAAGGATGTAACTCAAGGGAATCTGGATCCTTCTGAGAAAGGATAGCCCCTACACCAACCTCCGAGGCATCTACCTCAACGATGAAAGGCAATTCTGGGTTGGGATGTCTAAGGACAGGGGCTGAGACAAAGGCTTGTTTCAAGGCCTGAAAAGATACTTTAGCTTCACATGACCAATTGGTAGGATCTGCTCCCTTCTTAGTGAGTGCCACAATGGGAGCAACTATGTCAGAGAAAGAGTGAATAAACCTTCTGTAGTAGTTCGCAAACCCTAAAAAGCGCTGAATTGCTTTTAAGTTGGTGGGTTGCGCCCAACTCAGGATGGCTTGGAGCTTCTTAGGTTCCATTCGGAATCCCCGAGGGGAAATAATGTACCCTAAAAAGGATACCTCCGTGACGTGAAATTCACACTTCTCCGGTTTGGCATACAAGTGATTTTCACGTAATTTCTTAAGTACCTGACGCACCTGGGTAACATGTTGTTCTATAGAGTCAGAATAAATCAAAATGTCGTCTAAATAGACCACAACGAATCTTCCCAGAAACTCACGGAGCACATCATTAATGAGATCCTGAAAGACTGCCGGAGCGTTAGATAGGCCGAAAGGCATGACCAGATACTCATAGTGACCTGATTGAGTACTGAATGCCGTTTTCCACTCATCCCCCGATCTGATTCTAATGAGATTATATGCTCCTCTCAGGTCAATCTTGGAAAAAATAACAGCCGAACGTAGCTGATCAAAGAGGACAGAGATCAGAGGCAGAGGGTAAGTATTCTTTACTGAGATCTTATTCAGGGCTCGAAAGTCAATGCAGGGTCTGAGGGAACCATCCTTCTTCTCTACGAAGAAAAAACCTGCACTTAAAGGGGATTTAGATGGCCTGATAAACCCTTTCTCAAGACTTTCTTTCACATACTCATTCATGGCCACAGTTTCAGGACCAGACAATGCATATAACCTTCCTTTAGGCAACGTGGCACCAGGAATTAACTCAATGGTACAATCATAAGGCCTATGGGGAGGCAAAATATCCGCATTGCCCTTGGAAAACACATCCAAAAAATCTTGGTACTCTCCAGGAATATGTGCGGACCTGGCAGCAGCTACTCGGATAGGAAGTGTAATACATTCTTTATCACAGATGGTACTCCATTGTAGAATCTCCCCAGACTGCCAATCTATGATGGGATTATGAAAGGCCAGCCAAGGGTGACCCAGAACCACAGGAACTGCTGGACAATGGGTAAGAAAAAACTCAATCTTTTCAGAATGTAGAGCTCCCACCGAGAGCAAAACAGGAGGTGTACATAGAGAAATAACCCCATTGGATAAGGGACTCCCATCTAAACCATGCATGGTGATACACCTACTTAAGGTTAACTGAGGAATACCTAAGGCCTTGGCCCATGTTAAGTCCATAAAGTTTCCTGCAGCTCCACTGTCCACAAAAGCAGAGACCGAGGAACAGAGGCTGTAATAAGAAACTTTAGCAGGAACCAATAGTGAATTATTTGAGGAGATGAGCTGTAGACCAAAGTGAACCCCCTCACTATTCACTTGGTCAGGAAGTTTCCCGACTTGTTTGGGCAACTACGGGCAAAATGTCCCTTACCTCCGCAGTACAAACACAGACCAGAATTTTGCCTCCTGGTTCTTTCTTCCGGAGACAATTTGGAGAGACCAATCTGCATAGGCTCCTCCATGTCTATCGGAACGGAAGAAACACAGGGAAAAGAAACTACAGATGCCCCTTTCTCAGTCCTCCGCTCTCTGAGCCGGCGATCTATTTTAATAGAGAGCTCCATGAGTTTATCAAGGTTCTCAGGAGCGGGATACTGAAGGAGGCTGTCTTTTATAGATTCAGATAAGCCGAGGCGAAACTGACTGCGCAGGGCAGGATCATTCCAGCCACAGTCGTTCGACCAACGGCGAAAATCCGTACAATAATTCTCCGCAGGATTCCTACCCTGTCCTAGAGCACGCAACTGACTTTCTGCGGACGCCTCTCTATCAGGGTCGTCATACAATAGCCCTAAAGATTTCAAAAAAGCGTCTACAGACGATAAGGCCGGATCGTCTGTCTTTAAACCAAAAGCCCAGGTCTGAGGATCCCCCTGAAGCAGAGAAATTATAATTCCAACCCGCTGAGCCTCCGTACCTGAGGAAACTGGTCTTAAACGAAAATACAGTTTACAAGACTCTTTAAAATTAAAAAACTGTTTTCTATCCCCAGAAAAACGGTCAGGCAGATGCATTTTTGGTTCAGGGATGACCCTCGGGGAAGTCCGTAACAGATCTTCCTGTGAGCTCACCCGGAGGGACAGATCCTGAACCATCTGGGTAAGTTCCTGAATCTGACTAACCAAAAACTGGCCAGGATTTGGCCCAACACCGGTGGGATTCATGAGGCCGACAAAATTCTCCCTACTGGATAAGTGAAAAAATTAACTCCTGTTGAAATTTTTTCTTTTGTCTGGCCGGTGATAATGTTACGATTCCTGTACTCCAGACTGGAGAAGATCTTATGGCAGAGATCTGAGTACAGGAATGAAATACAGGTTGTGGGAGCTGGAGAGCCTAGTAACCCCTGGCGCCCTAACTCCGTTGTCTCGCCCGTGTTATCAGAAATCCCCTGCGAGACTATGGTTGCTTGAGCCCATGGCAGCCGCGTTCGAAGGGCGGATTATGTCTGCCCAACCCCGATGCCCCCGCAGGTCTTAATGGGAGACAAGGGGAAGTCAGAGACAGGGAGATAACAAGGGGCCCTCTGACTAAGCAACCAAGCCAGGGGTTACAAGCTAACTTAACTAAATCAAAAGGTATGTGCGGACTAGCCGCCAGGGAAAAGGACAACCAAGGATCCACGGATCCGACACTCCTATCCGGCACCGCTGGACACCAGAGTGGATCTTGTGGAAGCGGAATCCTCCGCAAAGCTCCAGAACTCAAAATAAACACAATAATAAATAGTAGCGGACAAGCCGCAACACACGGCTGCGCCGCGACTCACGAACACCACCAGATGTTAAAGGTGCTCGGTCAGACTCCAGGAACAGATGGTAACTTCCGAGTACTGGATCACCGAGAACAGGAACAAACGAACAGACCGGGACTGGGAACTCTCTCTGCAGCAGAATCAGGCAAACAGGAAGCTATCACCGGCGTCTGTGAGGAATCCTGGGAGTGCTTTTAACAGAGAGTCTTCCAATCAGCTGTTTGGAGGCTGATTGGATTAAATGCCATGCAGCTGACAAGCTGCATGGCCAGGGAAACAGATGAGTGATAATTACAACATGCCGTGCAGCTGCATGCTACACAGCCAGGAAACCAGTGATGATATAAACTTAGACCCAGCAACGGGGAACACGATCCGACAGTGGCGTCCCCGTTGCTAGGCGCCGGCCGCACTGACGAGCGGACCCTCGGCGCCTAACAATGTGCTGTTTGGGCAGGGTTTTTTGGAAGGGACATCCTGCGTGACACTGCAGTGCCACTCCTAGATGGGCCCGGTGTTTGTGTCGGCCACTAGGGTCGCAAGTCTTACTCACACAGCTACCTCATTGCGCCTCTTTTTTTCTTTGCGTCATGTGCTGTTTGGGGAGGGTTTTTTTGGAGGGACATCCTGCGTGACACTGCAGTGCCACTCCTAGATGGGCCCGGTGTTTGTGTCGGCCACTAGGGTCGCTTATCTTACTCACACAGCTACCTCATTGCGCCTCTTTTTTTCTTTGCGTCATGTGCTGTTTGGGGAGGGTTTTTTGGAAGGGACATCCTGCGTGACACTGCAGTGCCACTCCTAGATGGGCCCGGTGTTTGTGTCGGCCACTAGGGTCGCTTATCTTACTCACACAGCTACCTCATTGCGCCTCTTTTTTTCTTTGCGTCATGTGCTGTTTGGGGAGGGTTTTTTGGAAGGGACATCCTGCGTGACACTGCAGTGACACTCCTAGATGGGCCCGGTGTTTGTGTCGGCCACTAGGGTCGCTTATCTTACTCACACAGCTACCTCATTGCGCCTCTTTTTTTCTTTGCGTCATGTGCTGTTTGGGGAGGGTTTTTTGGAAGGGACATCCTGCGTGACACTGCAGTGCCACTCCTAGATGGGCCCGGTGTTTGTGTCGGCCACTAGGGTCGCTAATCTTACTCACACAGCTACCTCATTGCGCCTCTTTTTTTCTTTGCGTCATGTGCTGTTTGGGGAGGGTTTTTTGGAAGGGCCATCCTGCGTGACACTGCAGTGCCACTCCTAGATGGGCCCGGTGTTTGTGTCGGCCACTAGGGTCGCTTATCTTACTCACACAGCGACCTCGGTGCAAATTTTAGGACTAAAAATAATATTGTGAGGTGTGAGGTATTCAGAATAGACTGAAAATGAGTGGAAATTATGGTTTTTGAGGTTAATAATACTTTGGGATCAAAATGACCGCCAAATTCTATGATTTAAGCTGTTTTTTAGGTTTTTTGGAAAACAACACCCGAATCCAAAACACACCCGAATCCGACAAAAAAAATTCGGTGAGGTTTTGCCAAAACGCGGTCGAACCCAAAACACGGCCGCGGAACCGAACCCAAAACCAAAACACAAAACCCGAAAAATTTCCGGCGCTCATCTCTAAATTTTACATTTCTCCTCAGACCATTTAAAAAAATTTTTTTTGTTTCTTTTTTACTGAACTTTGGCTTGTTGGATTTTACATGCCCTTTACTATCACATTGGGCATCGGCCTTGGCAGACGATGTTGATGGGATTTCATTGTCCATGCTGGGAGCAGCTTGAGCACTAGGAGGAAGTGGTTCTTGATCTTTCCCTATTTTATCCTCCAAATTTTTGTTCTCCATTATTATTCTGGAGTTATATAACAATATGCGGTACAGGAGAGCGTACCTCTACACCACACAAGGCAAACCCTGTAAAATTATTTGGATTAAATATTAATATCCCCTTTATTTTGAGTAAATAATATACAGCACATGACAGCACCATTGAACTTATATGGCAGCAATTCCTGGACTTATATGGAATTATATGGATTTATATGGAATTATACGTCAGGATCACTGGACTTATACGCCAGTACCACTGGAATTATACGGCAGGATCACTGGAATTATACGGCAGGATCACTGGACTTATACGGCAGGATCACTGGATTTATACAGCAGTACCGCTTAAAATATATGGCAGTATCAATGGACATATACAACAGTATCAATGGACATATACGGCAGTATCACTGGATATATGCGTCAGTATCACTGGACATATACAGCAGTATAACTGGACTGGATTTATACGCCAGTATCACTGGAATTATACGGCAGGATCACTGGATTTATATGGCAGGATCACTGGATTTATACAGCAGTACCGCTGGACATATACGGCAGTATCAATGGACAAATACGGCAGTATCACTGGACTGGACTTATACGCCAGTACCACTGTAATTATATGGCAGGATCACTAGACTTATACGCCAGCACCACTGGAATTATACGGCAGGATCACTAGAATTATATGCAGGATCACTGGATTTATACGGCAGTACCGCTGGACATATACGGCAGGATCACTGGATTTTTACGGCAGGATCACTGTAATTATACGGCAGGATCACTGGATTTATACGTCAGGATCACTAATTATACGGCAGGATCACTGGATTTTTATACAGCAGTACCACTGGACATATACGACAGTATCAATGAACATATACGGCAGGATCACTGGACTTATACGGCAGTATCACTGGAATTATACGGCAGTATCACTGGAATTATATGGCAGGTTCACTGGAATTATACAAAAGGATCACTGGATTTATACGGCAGTACCGCCTGACATATACAGCAGTATCAATGGGCACATACGGCAGGATCACTGGATTAATATGGCAGGATCACTGGATTTATACGTCAGGATCACTGTAATTTTACGGCAGGATCACTGAAATGAATTATACAGCAGTACTGGACATATACGGCAGTATAGAAAATAAACTGGCGCTTTCTTTTTCTCCAAAATTAATGAACCACTATGGATGAATTTAAAAAGATATATTTATTATCTAAAACAACACATGCACTGAGTAAAAGGATTAATCCAGTAAAAACATATAGTAGGGCATAAAGTGAGCTGAGAAAAAAAGCATAAATGGTAATTGCTGCTGATGAGTGTCCTTAAAAGGATCCCGGACTGGTAGATGTAAATAATTCCCTGGGAAAAAGTATTGTTTATGTACAGCTGGTGTTACCCATGGTGATGGAGGCTTCCAGAAACTTGAAAGTGAACAGCAGGCAGGCTGTAGCAGTTGTATGAAGGCTGGGTCTCTCCAATCAGTGCTGTATAATGAAATCCCTCAGGGGAAATTTTCCAAATGTAGAAATTAAAGTCCATATCAAGATCCTTTAAAACACCGGACACAAATGATGGCAGCAGCTTGACACTTAACGCGTTTCCCTAGGCTCGTCGCCTAGCTTCACCAGAAGTAAAGCTCAATTCAGAAATGGGATCTATTTAAACCCCCTTAATGACCTGATGCCCAACAGGTGCGATGTAAACACTTTATTTAATCATCCACATTTTCAATGCTAGCAACAAATTTCCACATTCAATATATAGTTAAAAGTAAGTAGGAGGCAACCCCACACTAAAAATAATAAGAAAACTACTTCATTCATATATAAACACAGAGAGGAGCATATCTGACATCATGGGGGTGCATGATGATCATGTGACTTACCCCCAGGTGTCAGACATATACTTTCTGATCAATTTCATGATTCATCTGTGATCCCTAATAGTTTAGGGAATGATAGACTTCATAGACTAAAACGGCTATTGTTACTAAAAACCTCCATCCAAGCTAAACCTGAGTGACCACTCACCCTCAACGAGCTGACAGGGAAACCTCTGTCCAGTCTTGGGTGTGTGTGGAAGCCTCCAGGGCAATACCAAACACAGACAGTTGACACAGAATTGTCACCTGTACCAACTGGAAGTGGATGATATTGACATCGTGAGCTCTGGCTATATTGATCAGAAAATATATGTCTGACACCTGGGGGTAAGTCACATGATCATCATGCACTCTGACCCCCATGATGTCAGATATGCTTCTCTCCATGTTTATATATGAATTAAGTAGTTTTCTTATTATTTTTAGTGTGGGTTTGCCTCCTACTTACTTTTAACTATATATTGAATGTGGAAATTTGTTGCTAGCATTGAAAATGTGGATGATTAAATAAAGTGTTTACATCGCACCTGTTGGGCATCAGGTCATTAAGGGGGTTTAAATAGATCCCATTTCTGAATTGAGCTTTACTTCTGATGAAGCTAGGTGACCGAGCCTAGGGAAACGCGTTAAGTATCAAGCTGCTGCCATCATTTGTGTCCGGTGTTTCAAAGGATCTTGATATGGACTTTCATTTCTACATTTGGAAAATTTCCCCTGAGGGATTTCATTATACAGCACTGATTGGAGAGACCCAGCCTTCATACAACTGCTACAGCCTGCCTGCTGTTCACTTTCAAGTTTTTGGAAGCCTCCATCACCATGGGTTACACCAGCTGTACATAAACAGTCTACCAGTCCGGGATCCTTTTAAGGACACTCATCAGCAGCAATTACCATTTATGCTTTTCTCAGCTCACTTTATGCCCTACTATATGTTTTTTACTGGATTAATCCTGTTACTCATTGCATGTGTTGTTTTAGATAATAAATATATCTTTTTAAATTCATCCATAGTGGTTCATTAATTTTGGAGAAAAACAAAGCGCCAGTTTATTTTCTATTTTGCTCATTTGGTTTTTGGGACTGACAATCCCTTACTGGCAGCTGTGGCAGCGCATCTGGGTTCTGTTTCTTGATCCAGTTTTTGCACTTTGTCTACCCAGACGCAGCAGCCATGAGTTGTTTCTGCAATTTTAAAGAAAGAAGTGATAGGAGGCAAACCTACATGACTAATTGGGGAGATTCATTGATAGATAAACATGATTCTGAATTACATGATATGAATAAGGATTTTTATGCCTTCGAAGATCTATTGAAGATCGAATCAAGAAACTGGTTAGATAGTACTAACCTACAAAATTATTTAGATAAAGGTATGGTCCCAAGGGGACTCAGATTATTTAAGAATTCCATATTTTCTGATTATCCTGAATTCCAGAAATAGTGGGACCATTTATTGGATGATTGCTCGTTAGCCCTTATGAAAATCATTATTAAATTTAGATCTTTTAAAGTCCAACAAATCGAAAAAGAAATAGATTCCCTTAAAAAATCAATGGATAAATATATATCTTTACCAGAATTTAAGGAAAAAGATAGACGCATAAATGAGAGGGTTATTAATTTTGAAAAGAATCTAATGGATAATAAATATAGAAAATTTAAGAGAGATACTTTTGATTACAAGAACGATCAAATCAGAACTTATAGGAATAATTCTAAACCAATCCGGAAGCCAGGTACCCCCAAAAACAATCAAGGGAGGAAGAGGGACCATCTTCGTCAGACACAGGTTGCTAGACAAGATACCCATCAACATAAGAATAGATTTGAATCTTTGAGACATTCAGACACCTTGGATAGATCACCCAAACAATTGGGAGCAAGAAGGAAGGAACATAGAAACACTTTGGGTCAGCATTCGGACACACAAGAACCATCCATTATGGACTCGTATAGGGGGAGGATCAAAAATAGGGAGGATCATTTTTTAGACAGAGAATACAGACACAACAGGTGGGAGTCACCACCAAAAAGACAGAGAGCAGATTTTCGAAACAAAAGGATAAGAAATTCAAGCGCCGAGGTACTAGAGGAGGACGACTGAGACATAAACATGCTTCCAATAATAATAAGGATTTCACTGGGGATCACTGCAATATTTCCAAAAAAGTTTTCAACTTATCATCAAAAAAATTAAATACATGTGAATTGGCACTCTTGGAGAAGGGGCTAAAATTTGCCACCACGAGTGGACCCAACATATTTGACTTATATGTAGACCTGAACAAATTTGTTTGTACCCTTTGTCGTAACCGCTATTTTGCAAATAAACGTTTAAAAGACATACATGATACATCCATTCCTATAATATTAGATAGCACAGATACTATTTTATTAAACACCTTGGAATGTTTATGGCAAGAAAGTAACACAGAGCCACAAGATCCTTCCAATGTTGAGATCAAAATATTTGATAATAAAAACACAGACAGATTTAGGAAAAAATCTGAATTTTTTTCCAATTAGTGCTAAAAGTAGTTCGATTGAAACCTTTTATCAAATTACTTTGGAAGATTTCAAGGACATGTGTCACAAATATTATGATATGAAACAACCATCTAATTTAAGTAGAAAAGAGAAAGAAGCCCTCAAATTATTGATGGATGATACAACCATTATAATAAAGGAAGCAGACAAGGGGGGGTTAGTAATTCTTAATCGTACTGACTATCTAGCAGAATCCCTTAGACAATTGAATATTCTGGAACACTACTGCGTATTAAAGGGAGATCCTACGTTAAAATTTCAGTTAGAATTAAAAACTTTATTGGAAGGAGCCCTGGATTCGGGGACTATATCTAGAGAGGTATATCATTTTCTTTATTCTTCACATCCTCACATTCCGGTTTTCTATTATCTTCCTAAAATTCACAAATCCCTCACGGCACCTCCCGGGCGACCTATTATTTCGGGTATTGACTCTTTGACCTCCAATCTTTCTTTTTATGTTGATTCCTTTCTCCAATCCAGAGTGTCCTCACTGAGGTCTTATATTAAAGATACCACACACTTTCTCAATTTAATAAACACTATCACATGGAAAGAATCATATGCTTTTCTCACTTTAGATGTTTCCGCCTTATATACACATATCCCACATTGTTTGGGTTGTGAAGTGATTAGAAGAAGATTAGATATGGATGATGACCTCAGTGAGGACCAAAAATCGTTTCTCATTTCCTCTATTTCTTTTATTTTATCACATAATTACTTTTTGTTTCTCGGTGTCTTTTACTTACAGGTGATGGGTATGGCCATGGGGACCAGGTTCGCACCAAGTTACGCCAATCTCTACATGGGGGAGTTTGAACAAACCCACCTGTGGAATGGTGACTGGGCGTCAAACCTGGTCCTCTATGGCCGGTACATAGATGATCTTTTTATTATTTGGGATGGGGACCTTCACTCTGCTACACAATTCGTTCAGTCGCTGTCTTGCAATGATTATAATCTCACTTTCACTTCCACTTTTCACACCACCAAAATTAATTTTCTAGATGTAAACCTAGAGATTATTAATAATGAAATAGTCACGTCTACATATACTAAGGAGACAAATACTAACTCCTATTTACATTTTACAAGTTCACACTTTAGACCTTGGAAGCAAAATATCTCCAAGGGCCAACTTATCCACCTTAGACGAAACTGTTCAAATTTTGTCACTTTCACTGAACAGGCAGATAATTTACTTACTTATTTTAGGGAATGTGGTTATCCAGAAAATATTCTACAAAAGGCTCTTAGGGAAGTTTCAGATATTGATAGAAACACACTTTTACATTATCGTTCTAAGAAAGATGGGTTTGTGGATAATAAGGATAAAAATCTTTCTTTTATATGTAAGTTTAATAGCTGTGCTGGACAGATTCGAAATATAATCAATATGTTAGGCGCCGGGGTCCGCTCGTCGGTGCGGCCCGGCGCCTAGCAACCAGGGACGCCGTACGCGGACAGCCGCCGGCTCCCTGGCAACGCTGGACGCCAGGTGCGCTGAGCCGCACGGACCCTAGCAACGGGGACGCCACTGGCGGGCCGTGTTCCCCGTTGCTAGGTTTTAAGAGTTAATGTATTCTCCTGCTCTCTGGCCATGCAGCAAGGCAGCTGCACGGCATTTATTCTAATCAGCCTTTTGGCAGCTGATTGGAGGACTCCTTGTTAAATACACTCCCAGGGCTTCTCACAGACGCCGGTAATAGCTTCCTGCATGCTGTTTCTGTTTGCTGAGAGTCTGTTCCAGTCTTGCTGTATCCGGTCATTCCAGTATTTGGAAGTCCTGAACTCGGAAGTTTGTCATCTTATTCCTGGAGTCCTGACTAATCACCATATAACATCCAGTGGTGTTCGTGAGTCGCGGCCTTGCCGTGTGTTGCGGCTTGTCCGCTTTATTATTTATTATTTGTGTTTTGGAGCATTCTGCGGAGGGTTCCGCTTCCACCGGTCCACTCTGGTATCCGGCGGTGCTGGGTAGGAGTATTGGACAAGTGGATTTTGGTTGTCCTTTTCCCTGGCGGGTTTCCGCACATACTTCTGTTTTTGTTAGTTAGCTTGTTGCCCCTGGCCTGTTGTCAGTCAGAGGTCCTCTTGTTATCATCCTGCCTCGGATTTCCCTTTGTCTCTCACTAAGACCGGGGGGCACCGGAGTTGGGCAGACATAATCCGCCCTTCAAACGTGGCTGCCAGGGGCTCAAGAAACCATAGTCTCGCAGGGGATTTCCGATAGCACGGGTGAGACAATAGAGTTAGGGCGCCAGGGGCAACTAGTCTTCCCTGCTCCCGTTACCTGCATTCCATTCCAGCGCTCTGGTCCTTGTCATAAAATCTCCTCCGGTCAGGAGTGCTGGAATCATAACATTATTACCGGCCCAACCAAAACTTAAAATTAAAACGGAGTTTAATTTTTATTCAGTTTTTTGTAAGAAATTGTCGGCCTCATGAATCCAACAGGGTTAGGACCAAATCCTGGTCAGCTCTTAGTCAGTCAGATTCAAGAACTTACTCAGATGGTTCAGGATCTTTCCCTTCGGGTGAAGTCGCAGGAAGATCTTTTACGAACTTCCCCGAGGGTAGTTCCTGAACCAAAAATGCATTTGCCTGACCGTTTTTCTGGTGATAGAAAAGAGTTTTTTAATTTTAAAGAATCCTGTAAACTTTATTTTCGTTTAAGACCGATCTCCTCGGGTACTGAATCTCAGCGGGTCGGGATTATTATTTCTTTGCTCCAGGGGGATCCCCAGACTTGGGCATTTGGTTTAAAAGCAGATGATCCGGTGTTTTTGTCAGTAGATGCTTTTTTTGGGTCTTTAGGACTGTTATATGATGACCCTGATAGAGAGGCATCCGCTGAAGGTCAATTGCGCGCTCTCAGACAGGGTAGGAATCCTGCAGAGGTTTATTGTACGGAGTTTCGCCGGTGGTCGAACGACTGTGGCTGGAATGACCCAGCCCTGCGCAGTCAGTTTCGCCTCGGCTTATCAGAATCAATTAAAGACAGTCTCCTCCAGTATCCCGCTCCTGAGACTCTCGATAAACTCATGGAGCTTTCTATTAAGATTGATCGTCGTCTCAGAGAGCGGAAGGCTGAAAAAGGAGCATCGGTCAGGTCATCTCCGTGTGTATATTCCATCCCTGAGGACATAGAGGAGCCCATGCAGATGGGTCTCTCCCGGTTGTCTCCTGAAGAGAGAGCCAGAAGGCAAAACTCTGGTCTTTGTTTGTACTGTGGGGGTAAGGGACATTTTGCTCGTAATTGTCCGAATAAGTCGGGAAACGCCTTGACCAGGTGAATTGTGAGGGGGTTCACCTAGGTCTGCAGCTTATCTCCTCGCATAACTCCCTTTTAGTCCCAGCTAAGGTTTCCTTTGGCAGCCTCAGTTCCTCGGTGTCGGCTTTTGTCGACAGTGGAGCCGCAGGAAACTTTATGGATTTAACTTGGGCCAAGGCCTTAGGCATTCCTCAGTTATCTTTGGGTAGGAGTGTCACCATGCATGGTTTAGATGGGAGTCCACTGTCCAATGGGGTTATTTCCCTCTGTACACCCCCTGTACTACTTACGGTAGGAGCTCTTCATTCTGAAAAGATCGAGTTTTTCCTTACCCATTGCCCAGCAGTTCCAGTGGTTCTGGGTCACCCTTGGCTGGCCTTTCACAATCCCACCATTGATTGGCGGTCAGGGGAGATTTCTCAATGGGGTGCCTTCTGTGATAAGGAATGTATTTCGTTTCCAGTCAGAATAGCTGCTGCAATTCCTGAACTCATTCCCGTGGAGTACCAGGAGTTTGCTGATGTGTTCTCCAAGGGCAATGCAGACCTTCTGCCTCCCCATCGGCCTTATGATTGCGCCATTGAGCTAATTCCTGGTGCCGCATTGCCAAAGGGAAGGTTATATGCTTTATCCGGGCCAGAAACTGCGGCCATGAATGACTATGTTAAAGAGAGCCTAGGGAAAGGATTTATTAGGTCATCTAAATCTCCTTTAAGTGCAGGCTTCTTCTTTGTGGAGAAAAAGGATGGCTCACTCAGACCTTGCATTGACTATAGAGCCTTAAATAAAATCTCAGTTAAAAATACTTATCCTCTGCCGCTGATTTCTGTCCTCTTTGATCAGCTGCGTTCGGCTGTGATTTTCTCCAAAATCGATCTAAGAGGAGCGTATAACCTCATCCGAATCAGGTCCGGAGATGAGTGGAAGACAGCCTTCAGTACTCAGTCGGGTCACTACGAGTACCTAGTGATGCCGTTCGGCTTGTCTAACGCTCCAGCAGTTTTCCAGGACCTCATTAACGATGTGCTCCGTGACTTCCTAGGGAAATTCGTGGTCGTTTACTTAGACGACATCCTGATTTATTCTGACTCTATTGAACAACATGTTACCCAGGTGCGTCAGGTTCTTCAAAAGTTACGTGAGAATCATCTATATGCCAAACTGGAGAAATGCGAGTTTCATGTCACGGAGGTATCTTTTTTAGGATACATTATTTCCCCTCTGGGATTTTTCATGGAACCAAAGAAGCTTCAGGCCATCCTTAGTTGGGCGCAACCCACCAATTTAAAAGCAATTCAGCGCTTTTTAGGGTTTGCGAATTATTACAGGAGGTTCATTCATTCCTTCTCCGACCTGGTTGCTCCCATTGTGGCCCTGACAAAGAAAGGAGCGGATCCTACCAACTGGTCGCGTGAAGCGGAGTTGTCCTTTCGGGCCTTGAAACAAGCTTTTGTCTCGGCTCCAGTCCTTAGACATCCCAATCCAGGATTGCCCTTCGTGGTGGAGGTTGATGCCTCGGAGGTTGGAGTAGTGGCTATACTATCTCAAACGGATCCAGAGTCTCAGGAACTACATCCTTGTGCCTTTATGTCTAGGAAATTCTCCTCCGCTGAATCCAACTATGACGTTGGTAACCGGGAACTACTGGCAATAAAATGGGCTTTCGAGGAGTGGAGGCATTGGCTGGAGGGAGCAACACATACCATTTCAGTATTGACTGACCATAAGAATCTGCAATACATCGAATCAGCTAAGCGGCTGAATGCCCGGCAGGCTCGTTGGGCTTTGTTCTTTACTCGTTTCAAGTTTATTATAACTTTCAGGCCAGGTTCCAAGAATACCAAGGCAGATGCTCTGTCACGCAGTTTTCTTCCGGTTCATGATAACAGTCCTGTTACTCCCATACTTCCATCTTCAGTCATTTGGGCAGGCCTCACACAAGATTTATTTACCCAGTTAAAACAGCTTCAACACCAAGCTCGTGGAAATTCTCCTGCTGGTCGTCTTTACGTCCCTGAGTTCCTGAGAGCTAATGTTTTGACTGAGTTCCATGATAACAAAGTTTCCGGGCATCCGGGGATCTCTAAGACATTGGAGTTAGTCTCCCGCTCAGTATGGTGGCCTGGTCTTTCTAAAGACGTTAAGGAGTTTGTTTCTTCATGTCAGGTTTGTGCACAGCATAAGGTTCCCCGTTCCTTGCCTATCGGGCAACTTATGCCTTTGAATGTCCCTCTCAGGCCATGGTCTCATATTTCCATGGATTTTGTGGTGGACCTTCCCCTTTCAGCTGGATGCAGAGTCATTTGGGTGGTAGTAGACCGTTTTAGCAAGATGGCTCATTTCATTGCCCTTCCCCGACTGCCATCTGCCCAAGGATTGGCAGTGTTGTTTCTCCGCCATATTTTCAGACTTCATGGTTTGCCCACTGATATTGTTTCTGATCGGGGTCCACAATTCGTTGCACAATTCTGGAAGTGTTTTTGTGCTTCATTAAAGATGAGATTGTCATTAACATCTGGTTACCACCCACAGTCCAACGGGCAAACCGAGCGAGTTAACCAATCATTGAAACAGTATTTGCGTTTGTACTCAGCCAAACTCCAGAATGATTGGTCTGAGTTTCTTCCATTAGCGGAGTTTGCTTACAATAATTCTTGTCATTCCTCCACCAACGTGTCCCCATTCTTTTCAGTTTTTGGTTTTCACCCCAGAGCTAATTTTTTTTTTCAACATTCCTCAGTTTCCTCGCTAACCTTAACCTCCCATCTCAGAGCCATTTGGAAAAAAGTGCACCTTGCTCTCAGAAAAGCGGCCTTTCGTGAGAAAATTTTTTCTGACCGGCTCCGACGTCCTTGCAATTTTAAGGTGGGAGATAGGGTATGGTTGTCGACTCGTAACATTAGACTTCGACAATCTTCAGCTAGGTTGGGACCCAAATTTATTGGACCATTTCATATCATTAAAAAAGTTAACCCAGTTGCTTTCCGGTTACGTTTACCAAAATCTCTTCGGATTGGTAATACGTTTCATTGCTCCCTGTTGAAGCCATACATTTCTTCCAATAAATTTCCTCGGAAGATCTCTCAGGGAAGATCTCCAGTGGATGTACAGGGACAACAGGAGTTCCTGGTGGAGAAGGTTCTCGATTCCAAGTTGTCCAGGGGCCGGCTTTATTTTCTGGTTCACTGGAAAGGTTATGGTCCAGAGGAAAGGTCCTGGGTCCTGGATAAGGATCTTCATGCCCCAAGGCTCAAGAGGGCATTTTTTCGGGAGTTTCCTTGGAAGCCTGGCTTTAGGGGTTCCTTGACCCCTCCTCAAGGGGGGGGGTACTGTTAGGCGCCGGGGTCCGCTCGTCGGTGCGGCCCGGCGCCTAGCAACCAGGGACGCCGTACGCGGACAGCCGCCGGCTCCCTGGCAACGCTGGACGCCGGGCGCGCTGAGCCGCACGGACCCTAGCAACGGGGACGCCACTGGCGGACCGTGTTCCCCGTTGCTAGGTTTTAAGAGTTAATGTATTCTCCTGCTCTCTGGCCATGCAGCAAGGCAGCTGCATGGCATTTATTCTAATCAGCCTTTTGGCAGCTGATTGGAGGACTCCTTGTTAAATACACTCCCAGGGCTTCTCACAGACGCCGGTAATAGCTTCCTGCATGCTGTTTCTGTTTGCTGAGAGTCTGTTCCAGTCTTGCTGTATCCGGTCCTTCCAGTATTTGGAAGTCCTGAACTCGGAAGTTTGTCATCTTATTCCTGGAGTCCTGACTAATCACCATATAACATCCAGTGGTGTTCGTGAGTCGCGGCCTTGCCGTGTGTTGCGGCTTGTCCGCTTTATTATTTATTATTTGTGTTTTGGAGCATTCTGCGGAGGGTTCAGCTTCCACAGGTCCACTCTGGTATCCGGCGGTGCTGGGTAGGAGTATTGGACAAGTGGATTTCGGTTGTCCTTTTCCCTGGCCGGTTTCCGCACATACTTCTGTTTTTGTTAGTTAGCTTGTTGCCCCTGGCCTGTTGTCAGTCAGAGGTCCTCTTGTTATCATCCTGCCTCAGATTTCCCTTTGTCTCTCACTAAGACCGGGGGGCACCGGAGTTGGGCAGACATAATCCGCCCTTCAAACGTGGCTGCCAGGGGCTCAAGAAACCATAGTCTCGCAGGGGATTTCCGATAGCATGGGTGAGACAATAGAGTTAGGGCGCCAGGGGCAACTAGTCTTCCCTGCTCCCGTTACTTGCATTCCATTCCAGCGCTCTGGTCCTTGTCATAAAATCTCCTCCGGTCAGGAGTGCTGGAATCATAACATAATAGGAATTTCAAGATTCTGAAACAAGATCGAGTTTTGGGGGATATATTACCTCAGGTACCACAAGTAGTCTATAGAGAGAATAGATCTTTAAAAACCCTTTTAGCCCCGAGTCTTTTGAAAAAAGTAGATAATGGTAACACAAATAAGAAACAAGAATCAGGAACAGATTGGCTAACAAAGAAACCTTTGGGTTTTTTCCATTGTGGCAAAAATAAATGCCAAGTGTGTCACCATACACCAAGAAAAACATTGTCAATCGAATTACCCACTAATAAAAAGGAAGTATATATAATTAAATCATTTATGAACTGTGATTCCTCGTACATTATATACCTTCTTTGGTGCAGCTGCCACTTATATTATGTGGGCCGCACTACTAGAAAATTACGAACTAGATTTATGGAACACAAAAGAAACATTATTAAGGGTTTTCAAAAACATAGTGTTTCACGCCATTTTTACTCTGTATACAAAAGTGACCCCGGATGTCTTTCCATTTTAGCATTAGAACATATAGCTCCTACCGTGAGGGGGGGGGGGGGATAGATTTTCATTATTATGTAAAAGAGAAATTTATTGAATGCTCCAATTCAATTCAACACATCCGACTGGCCTAAATGAGACCATGGAATTGAATGTAGTTGTTTGATGATATAATTATTGTCAAGGGCATATGGATGTCCCATTATTTTCCCTCCTTTCTCCCCCCCCCCCTCATTGGGATCCTTGGAATTCCATTTGAGCATATCTGATCTTCCCAATTCCTCATCTTCCTTTTGTTCTTTTATGTCTTTCCCCCTTTTTTATTTATTCATTGTTATATTATTCATTCATTTAATGTATATAGCCAGAGCTCACGATGTCAACATCATCCATTTCCAGTCGGTACAGGTGACAATTCTGTGTCACCTGTCTGTGTTTGGTACGGCCCTGGAGGCTTCCACACACACCCAAGACGGGACAGAGGTTTCCCTGTAAGCTCGGTGAGGGTGAGTGGTCACTCAGGTTTACCTTGGTGACTCGGAATCTCCTGCAAGGCAGGGGTCAATCCATGGCTGTACCAACACCCTACTGTGGTGGTGAGTCATCATTTGATAAGCTCTGTCTATTCAGTGAAGTCATACTAATATAGAGGGTGTTTTGTTTTTTGTTTTTTATGTGATACACGGGCAGTGTATTATACATTATGCATTATATATTATGGAGTTATACACCCATTAGTTATCTAACAACTATGAAAAAGCTTTACCATGGGTTGTTAGGAATTTTATTAATTTATTTAGCCATTGCAGTAATTTACATTTAATACTGTGTAACATCCTCAATGGTGCCTAGATAGCCATACATGTTGTTATAAAAATCTAATGAGTAGCGCTCTTATATGTTTTTGAACAAGATTGTCTATAAAGTCAGTGTTTACACTCTATAAAAACGCAATTACAGTCCTCCGTACTCCCGGTCATGTGACAGACGGGCGTCGTCATCATATTTCGCGGAGGTATCTACAGGCGTCACTTAGCAACCATATACAAAACATGATTGCAGTTTTACACGTTCCGGTCATGTGACTGGCGGATGCCGTCATTACGCACCATTGAGATATTTATATGTGTCACTTAGCAACCATGAGTTCTACATATGGTATTCCTATTGGTCCCCGAAAGTCACGTGACCCGGAAGGAGCTTACAGCGCGCTCCATGGGGCCGTGGGGGAGACTATAATCATCCTAGCTTGGACGGAGGTTTTTAGTAAAAATAGCCGTTTTAGACTATGAAGTCTATCATTCCCTAAACTATTAGGGATCACAGATGAATCATGAAATTGATCAGAAAGTATATGTCTGACACCTGGGGGTAAGTCACATGATCATCATGCACTCTGACCCCCATGATGTCAGATATGCTTCTCTCCGTGTTTATATATGAATTAAGTAGTTTTCTTATTATTTTTAGTGTGGGTTTGCCTCCTACTTACTTTTAACTATATATTGAATGTGGAAATTTGTTGCTAGCATTGAAAATGTGGATGATTAAATAAAGTGTTTACATCGCACCTGTTGGGCATCAGGTCATTAAGGGGGGTTTAAATAGATCCCATTTCTGAATTGAGCTTTACTTCTGATGAAGCTAGCCGACCGAGCCTAGGGAAACGCGTTAAGTGTCAAGCTGCTGCCATCATTTGTGTCTGGTGTTTTAAAGGATCTTGATATGGACTTTAATTTCTACATTTGGAAAATTTCCCCTGAGGGATTTCATTATACAGCATTGATTGGAGAGACCCAGCCTTCATACAACTGCTACAGCCTGCCTGCTGTTCACTTTCAAGTTTCTGGAAGCCTCCATCACCATGGGTAACACCAGCTGTACATAAACAATACTTTTTCCCAGGGAATTATTTACATCTATCTGTCCGGGATCCTTTTAAGGACACTCATCAGCAGCAATTACCACTTATGCTTTTTTTCTCAGCTCACTTTATGCCCTACTATATGTTTTTACTGGATTAATCCTTTTACTCAGTGCATGTGTTGTTTTAGATAATAAATATATCTTTTTAAATTCATCCATAGTGGTTCATTAATTTTGGAGAAAAACAAAGAGCCAGTTTATTTTCTATTTTGCTCATTTGGTTTTTGGGACTGACAATCCCTTACTGGCAGCTGTGGCAGCGCATCTGGGTTCTGTTTCTATATACGGCAGTATCAATGAACATATATGGCAAAATCAATGGACTTACACGGCAGAGTCACTGCAATTATATGGCAGGATCACTGCAGGATCACTGGATTTATACGGCAGTACCGCTGGACATATACAGCAGTACCGCTGGACATATGCGGCAGTATCAACGGACATATATCGCAGTATCACTGGACATATACAGCAGTATCACTGGACTGGATTTATATGCCAGTATCACTGTAATTATACGGCAGGATCACTGTAATTATACGGCAGGATCACTGGATTTATACAGCAGTACTGCTGGACATATATGACAGTATCAATAGACATATACGGCAGGATCACTTTACTTATATGGCAGGATCACTGGATTTATACGGCAGTATCACTAGATTTATACAGCAGTACCGCTGGACATATACGTCAGTATCAATGGACATATACGGCAGGATCACTGGACATATACGGCAGTACCACTGGACATATACGGCAGCACAGGGACACCATCACCACAGGAGAACAGATTACCACTGCAATGGACTGGATTTATACAGCAGAACTGGACATATGGCAGCAGAGGACACCACCACTGTGACTGGACTGATGCAGCACAATGCCCCACCACTTGACTGATGCAGCACAACACAGCACCACTGGACTGGACTTATACCCCAGCACTGTACATTTGGCAGCAGAGGACACAACCAGTGGCAGCAGAGGACACTGAGGATAGAGACATGTCCTCTCTCTACACTCTCCAATGCCGGAGTGAAAATGGCGGGGACGCGCGGATCCTCATATGGCATCCAAACCCCTTGAGAATCCAACAGCAGGATGATGACGTTTTGCCTCGTTCTGGTCTCTGAGTCAGGTGGGAAAACCCGAGCCTGACTCGATCTGGGCTCGGGTGGTGAAATCCACTAGGGTTAGGTTCTCTGAGTACAGAAGCTGCTCATCTCTAGTAAAAAGGTGGACTCTGTCTGCCGTAATGTGTAAAAAAAGGTGGACTCTGACGTAATGTGTAAAAAGGGATGCTGTCTGCCATAATGTGTAAAGGGGACACTGTCTGCCGTAATGTGTAAAAGGTGGACGCTGTCTGCCATATCGTGTAAAAAGGGGAATATGTTCGCAGTAATGTGTAAAAAAGGACTCTGTCTGCTATAATCCGCCGTAATGTGTAAAAAGGGGACGCTGTCTGACATAATGTGTAAAAATAAGAATTTACTCACCGGTAATTCTATTTCTCATAGTCCATAGTGGATGCTGGGGACTCCGTAAGGACCATGGGGATTAGCGGCTCCGCAGGAGACTGGGCACAACTATAAAGAAAGTTTTTAGACTACTGGTGTGCACTGGCTCCTCCCACTAAGACCCTCCTCCAGACCTCAGTTAGGATACTGTGCCCGGAAGAGCTGACACAATTAGCAAGGATTTTGAATCCCGGGTAAGACTCATGCCAGCCACACCAATCACACCGTATAACTCGTGATGCAATACCCAGTTAACAGCATGATAACAACTGAGCCTCTCAACAGATAGCTCAACAATAACCCTTTAGTTAAGCAATAACTATATACAAGTATTGCAGACAATCCACACTTGAGATGGGCGCCCAGCATCCACTACGGACTATGAGAAATAGAATTACCGGTGAGTAAATTCTTATTTTCTCTAACGTCCTAAGTGGATGCTGGGGACTCCGTAAGGACCATGGGGATTATACCAAAGCTCCCAAACGGGCGGGAGAGTGCGGATGACTCTGCAGCACCGAATGAGAGAACTCAAGGTCCTCCTCAGCCAGGGTATCAAATTTGTAGAATTTTGCAAACGTGTTTGCCCCTGACCAAGTCGCAGCTCGGCAAAGTTGAAGAGCCGAGACCCTCGGGCAGCCGCCCAAGAAGAGCCCACTTTCCTCGTGGAATGGGCTTTCACTGATTTAGGATGCGGCAGTCCAGCCGCAGAATGTGCAAGCTGAATCGTACTACAGATCCAGCGAGCAATAGTCTGCTTAGAAGCAGGTGCACCCAACTTGTTGGGCGCATACAGGATAAAGAGCGAGTCAGTCTTCCTGACTCCAGCTGTCCTGGAAACATAAATTTTTAGGGCCCTGACTACATCCAACAACTTGGAAGCCTCCAAGTCATTTGTAGCCGCAGGCACCACGATAGGTTGGTTCAGATGAAAAGCTGATACCACTTTGGGGAGAAACTGGGGACGAGTCCTCAATTCTGCCCTATCCATATGGAAAATCAGATAAGGGCTTTTACATGACAAAGCCGCCAATTCTGAAACACGCCTGGCCGAAGCCAAGGCCAACAACATGACCACTTTCCACGTGAGATATTTCAAATCCACGGTTTTCAGTGGCTCAAACCAATGTGACTTTAGGAAATCCAACACCTCGTTGAGATCCCAAGGTGCCACTGGAGGCACAAAAGGGGGCTGAATATGCAGCACTCCCTTAACAAAAGTTTGAACTTCAGGTAGTGAAGCCAATTCTCTCTGGAAGAAAATCGATAGAGCCGAAATCTGGACCTTAATGGAACCCAATTTAAGGCCCATAGTCACCCCTGACTGTAGGAAGTGCAGGAACCGGCCCAGCTGAAATTCTTCCGTTGGAGCCTTCCTGGCCTCACACCACGCAACATATTTACGCCATATGCGGTGATAATGGTTTGCGGTTACTTCTTTCCTAGCTTTTATCAGCGTAGGAATGACTTCCTCCGGAATGCCCTTTTCCTTCAGGATCCGGTGTTCAACCGTCATGCCGTCAAACGCAGCCGCGGTAAGTCTTTGAACAGACAGGGCCCCTGCTGCAGCAGGTCTTGTCTGAGCGGTAGAGGCCATGGGTCCTCTGACATCATTTCTTGAAGTTCCGGATACCACGCTCTTCTTGGCCAATCCGGAACAATGAGTATAGTTCTTACTCCTCTTCTCCTTATTATCCTCAGTACCTTTGGTATGAGAGGAAGAGGAGGGAACACATAAACTGATCGGTACACCCACAGTGTTACCAGAGCGTCCACAGCTATCGCCTGCGGGTCTCTCGACCTGGCGCAATTTTTTTCTAGCTTTTTGTTTAGGCGGGACGACATCATGTCCACCTGTGGTTTTTCCCACTGGTTTACAATCATTTGAAAGACTTCTGGATGAAGTCCCCACTCTCCCGGGTGGAGGTCGTGCCTGCTGAGGAAGTCTGCTTCCCAGTTGTCCACTCCCGGAATGAACACTGCTGACAGTGCTAACACGTGATTTTCCGCCCATCGGAGAATCCTTGTGGCTTCTGCCATCGCCGTCCTGCTTCTCATGCCGCCCTGTCGATTTACATGGGCGACCGCCGTGATGTTGTCTGACTGGATCAGTACCGGCTGGTTTTGAAGCAGGGGTTTTGCCTGACTTAGGGCATTGTAAATGGCCCTTAGTTCCAGAATATTTATGTGCAGGGAAGTCTCCTGACTTGACCATAGTCCTTGGAAGTTTCTTCCCTGTGTGACTGCTCCCCAGCCTCGAAGGCTGGCATCCGTGGTCACCAGGACCCAGTCCTGTATGCCGAATCAGTGGCCCTCTTGAAGATGAGCACTCTGCAGCCACCACAGCAGAGACACCCTTGTCCTCGGAGACAGGGTTATCAGACGATGCATCTGAAGATGCGATCCGGACCACTTGTCCAACAGGTCCCACTGAAAGGTTCTTGCATGAAACCTGCCGAATGGAATCGCTTCGTAGGAAGCTACCATTTTTCCCAGGATCCACGTGCAATGATGCACCGACACCTGTTTTGGTTTTAGGAGGCCTCTGACTAGAGATGACAGCTCCTTGGCCTTTTCCTCCGGGAGAAACACTTTTCTCTGTTCTGTGTCCAGAACCATCCCTAGGAACAGCAGGCGAGTCGTAGGGACCAGCTGTGACTTTGGAATGTTTAAAATCCAGCTGTGCTGTTGTAGCACTTCCCGAGATAGTGCTACCCCCACCAACAACTGCTCTCTGGACCTCGCCTTTATCAGAAGATCGTCCAAGTACAGGATAATTAAAACTCCCTTCCTTCGAAGGAGCATCATCATTTCCGCCATTACCTTGGTAAAGACCCTCGGAGCCGTGGAGAGACCGAACGGCAACGTCTGGAATTGGTAATGACAATCCTGTACCACAAACCTGAGGTACTCCTGGTGAGGATGGTAAATGGGGACATGTAGGTAAGCATCCTTGATGTCCAGCGATACCATGTAATCTCCCTCGTCCAGGCTTGCAATAACCGCCCTGAGCGATTCCATCTTGAACTTGAATTTTTTTATATATGTGTTCAAGGATTTCAAATTTAAAATGGGTCTCAACAAACCGTCCGGTTTCGGTACCACAAACATTGTGGAATAGTAACCCCTTCCTTGTTGAAGTAGGGGCACCTTTACTATCACTTGTTGTGAATACAGCTTTTGAATTGCCTGTAACACTGCCTCCCTGCCTGAGGGAGTGGTTGGCAAGGCAGATTTGAGGAAACGGCGGGGGGGAGACGTCTCGAATTCCAGTTTGTACTAGAGATGAGCGGGTTCGGTTCCTCGGAATCCGAACCCCCCCGAACTTCAGCCTTTTTACACGGGTCCGAGGCAGACTCAGATCTTCCCGCCTTGCTCGGTTAACCCGAGCGCGCCCGAACGTCATCATCCCGCTGTCGGATTCTCGCGAGGCTCGTATTCTATCGCGAGACTCGGATTCTATATAAGGAGCCGCGCGTCACCGCCATTTTCACACGTGCATTGAGATTGATAGGGAGAGGACGTGGCTGGCGTCCTCTCCGTTAGAATAGATAGAGACACTTGAGTTGATTTACTACTAACTTAGTAATTTTAGGGAGCATTAGGAGTACTCAGAGTGCAGAGTTTTGCTGATAGTTACTAGTGACCCCCACCAGTTTTATTTATTATTTAATATAATCCGTTCTCTGCCTGAAAAAAAACGATACACAGTCACATACCATATCTGTGCTCAGCCTCAGTGTGCTGCATGATAATATCATCTATGTATATCTGACTGTGCTGAGTGCTCACTGCTCACACAGCTGAATTGTGGGGGAGACTGGGGTGCAGTTATAGCAGGAGTACAGTGCACACTTTTGCTGCCAGTGTGACTGACCAGTGACCACCAGTATATTGTCTGCCTGAAAAAGTTAAACACTCCTGTGGTGTTTTTTTTTTTTATTCTATAAACGCATTCTGTTGACAGTGTCCAGCAGGTCCGTCATTCATTATATTATATAAATATTTACCTGCAGTAGTGTTATATTTTTTTTGTTCATCTCTGTCATCTTTATCATCTCTATATTAGCAGACGCAGTACGGTAGTCTACGGCTGTGGCTACCTCTGTGTCGTCAGTGCTCGTCCATAATTGTATACCTACCTGTGGTGGGGTTTATTTTTCTATCTTCTTCATACTAGTAGTTTAGGAGTCTGCTGACAGTGTCCAGCAGGTCCGTCATTATATTATATATACCTGCAGTAGTGATATATATATATTTTTTATATCATTATCATCTCTATACTAGCAGACGCAGTACGGTAGTCCACGGCTGTAGCTACCTCTGTGTCGTCAGTGCTCATCCATAATTGTATACCTACCTGTGGTGGGGTTTATTTTTCTATCTTCTTCATACTAGTAGTTTAGGAGTCTGCTGACAGTGTCCAGCAGGTCCGTCATTATATTATATATACCTGCAGTAGTGATATATATATATTTTTTATATCATTATCATCTCTATACTAGCAGACGCAGTATGGTAGTCCATGGCTGTAGCTACCTCTGTGTCATCAGTGCTCGTCCATAATTGTATACCTACCTGTGGTGGTTTTTTTTAAACTATCTTCTTCATACTAGTAGTTTAGGAGTCTGCTGACAGTGTCCAGCAGGTCCGTCATTATATTATATATACCTGCAGTAGTGATATATATATATATATTTTATATCATTATCATCTCTATACTAGCAGACGCAGTACGGTAGTCCACGGCTGTAGCTACCTCTGTGTCGTCAGTCACTCGTCATCCATAAGTATACTAGTATCCATCCATCTCCATTGTTTACCTGAGGTGCCTTTTAGTTGTGCCTATTAAAATATGGAGAACAAAAATGTTGAGGTTCCAAAAATAGGGAAAGATCAAGATCCACTTCCACCTCGTGCTGAAGCTGCTGCCACTAGTCATGGCCGAGACGATGAAATTCCATCAACGTCGTCTGCCAAGGCCGATGCCCAATGTCATAGTACAGAGCATGTAAAATCCAAAACACAAAATATCAGTAAAAAAAGGACTCAAAAATCTAAAATAAAATCGTCGGAGGAGAAGCGTAAACTTGCCAATATGCCATTTACCACACGGAGTGGCAAGGAACGGCTGAGGCCCTGGCCTATGTTCATGGCTAGTGGTTCAGCTTCACATGAGGATGGAAGCACTCAGCCTCTCGCTAGAAAAATGAAAAGACTTAAGCTGGCAAAAGCACAGCAAAGAACTGTGCGTTCTTCGAAATCACAAATCCACAAGGAGAGTCCAATTGTGTCGTTGCGATGCCTGACCTTCCCAACACTGGACGTGAAGAGCATGCGCCTTCCACCATTTGCACGCCCCCTGCAAGTGCTGGAAGGAGCACCCGCAGTCCAGTTCCTGATAGTCAGATTGAAGATGTCAGTGTTGAAGTACACCAGGATGAGGAGGATATGGGTGTTGCTGGCGCTGGGGAGGAAATTGACAAGGAGGATTCTGATGGTGAGGTGGTTTGTTTAAGTCAGGCACCCGGGGAGACACCTGTTGTCCGTGGGAGGAATATGGCCATTGACATGCCTGGTGAAAATACCAAAAAAAATCAGCTCTTCGGTGTGGAAGTATTTCAACAGAAATGCGGACAATAGGTGTCAAGCCGTGTGTTGCCTTTGTCAAGCTGTAATAAGTAGGGGTAAGGACGTTAACCACCTCGGAACATCCTCCCTTATACGTCACCTGCAGCGCATTCATCATAAGTCAGTGACAAGTTCAAAAACTTTGGGCGACAGCGGAAGCAGTCCACTGACCAGTAAATCCCTTCCTCTTGTAACCAAGCTCACGCAAACCACCCCACCAACTCCCTCAGTTTCAATTTCCTCCTTCCCCAGGAATGCCAATAGTCCTGCAGGCCATGTCACTCGCAATTCTGACGAGTCCTCTCCTGCCTGGGATTCCTCCGATGCATCCTTGCGTGTAATGCCTACTGCTGCTGGCGCTGCTGTTGTTGCTGCTGGGAGTCGATGGTCATCCCAGAGGGGAAGTCGTAAGACCACTTTTACTACTTCCACCAAGCAATTGACTGTCCAACAGTCCTTTGCGAGGAAGATGAAATATCACAGCAGTCATCCTGCTGCAAAGCGGATAACTGAGGCCTTGGCATCCTGGGCGGTGAGAAACGTGGTTCCGGTATCCATCATTACTGCAGAGCCAACTATAGACTTGTTTGAGTTACTGTGTCCCCGGTACCAAATACCATCTAGGTTCCATTTCTCTAGGCAGGCGATACCGAAAATGTACACAGACCTCAGAAAAAGACTCACCAGTGTCCTAAAAAATGCAGTTGTACCCAATGTCCACTTAACCACGGACATGTGGACAAGTGGAGCAGGGCAGACTCAGGACTATATGACTGTGACAGCCCACTGGGTAGATGTATTGATTCCCGCCGCAAGAACAGCAGCGGCGGCACCAGTAGCAGCATCTCGCAAACGCCAACTCTTTCCTAGGCAGGCTACGCTTTGTATCACCGCTTTCCAGAATACGCACACAGCTGAAAACCTCTTACGGCAACTGAGGAAGATCATCGCAGAATGGCTTACCCCAATTGGACTCTCCTGTGGATTTGTAGCATCGGACAACGCCAGCAATATTGTGTGTGCATTAAATCTGGGCAAATTCCAGCACGTCCCATGTTTTGCACATACCTTGAATTTGGTGGTGCAGAATTATTTAAAAAACGACAGGGGCGTGCAAGAGATGCTGTCGGTGGCCAGAAGAATTGCGGGACACTTTCGGCGTACAGGCACCACGTACAGAAGACTGGAGCAACACCAAAAACGCCTGAACCTGCCCTGCCATCATCTGAAGCAAGAAGTGGTAACGAGGTGGAATTCAACCCTCTATATGCTTCAGAGGTTGGAGGAGCAGCAAAAGGCCATTCAAGCCTATACAACTGACCACGATATAGGAGGTGGAATGCACCTGTCTCAAGCGCAGTGGAGAATGATTTCAACGTTGTGCAAGGTTCTGCAACCTTTTGAACTTGCCACACGTGAAGTCAGTTCAGACACTGCCAGCCTGAGTCAGGTCATTCCCCTCATCAGGCTTTTGCAGAAGAAGCTGGAGACATTGAAGGAGGAGCTAACACTGAGCGATTCCGCTAGGCATGTGGGACTTGTGGATGGAGCCCTTAATTCGCTTAACAAGGATTCACGGGTGGTCAATCTGTTGAAATCAGAGCACTACATTTTGGCCACCGTGCTCGATCCTAGATTTAAAACCTACCTTGGATCTCTCTTTCCGGCAGACACAAGTCTGCAGGGGTTCAAAGAACTGCTGGTGAGAAAATTGTCAAGTCAAGCGGAACGCGACCTGTCAACATCTCCTCCTTCACATTCTCCCGCAACTGGGGGTGCGAGGAAAAGGCTACGAATTCCGAGCCCACCCGCTGGCGGTGATGCAGGGCAGTCTGGAGCGACTGCTGATGCTGACATCTGGTCTGGACTGAAGGACCTCACAACGATTACGGACATGTCGTCTACTGTCACTGCATATGATTCTCTCACCATTGAAAGAATGGGGGAGGATTATATGAGTGACCGCATCCAAGTAGGCACGTCAGACAGTCCGTACGTATACTGGCAGGAAAAAGAGGCAAGTTGGAGGCCCTTGCACAAACTGGCTTTATTCTACCTAAGTTGCCCTCCCACAAGTGTGTACTCCGAAAGAGTGTTTAGTGCCGCCGCTCACCTTGTCAGCAATCGGCGTACGAGGTTACTTCCAGAAAATGTGGAGAAGATGATGTTCATTAAAATGAATTATAATCAATTCCTCCATGGAGACATTCACCAGCAGCAATTGCCTCCACAAAGTACACAGGGAGCTGTGATGGTGGATTCCAGTGGGGACGAATTGATAATCTGTGAGGAGGGGGATGTACACGGTGATGAATCGGAGGATGATGATGAGGTGGACATCTTGCCTCTGTAGAGCCAGTTTGTGCAAGGAGAGATTAATTGCTTCTTTTTTGGTGGGGGTCCAAACCAACCCGTCATTTCAGTCACAGTCGTGTGGCAGACCCTGTCACTGAAATGATGGGTTGGTTAAAGTGTGCATGTCCTGTTTATACAACATAAGGGTGGGTGGGAGGGCCCAAGGACAATTCCATCTTGCACCTCTTTTTTCTTTCATTTTTCTTTGCGTCATGTGCTGTTTGGGGAGTGTTTTTTGGAAGGGCCATCCTGCGTGACACTGCAGTGCCACTCCTAGATGGGCCAGGTGTTTGTGTCGGCCACTTGGGTCGCTGAGCTTAGTCATCCAGCGACCTCGGTGCAAATTTTAGGACTAAAAATAATATTGTGAGGTGTGAGGTGTTCAGAATAGACTGAAAATGAGTGGAAATTATGGTTATTGAGGTTAATAATACTTTGGGATCAAAATGACCCCCAAATTCTATGATTTAAGCTGTTTTTTTAGGGTTTTTTGAAAAAAACACCCGAATCCAAAACACACCCGAATCCGACAAAAAAAATTCGGTGAGGTTTTGCCAAAACGCGTTCGAACCCAAAACACGGCCACGGAACCGAACCCAAAACCAAAACACAAAACCGAAAAAATTTCCGGTGCACATCTCTAGTTTGTACCCCTGAGATACTATTTGAAGGATCCAGGGATCCACCCGTGAGCGAGCCCACTGATTGCTGAAATTTTTGAGACGGGCCCCCACCGTACCTGGCTCCGCCTGTCGAGCCCCAGCGTCATGCTGTGGACTTAGAGGAAGCGGGGGAGGACTTTTGCTCCTGGGAACTGGCTGTATGCTGCAGCTTTTTCACTCTACCTCTGCCTCTGGGCAGAAAGGACGCGCCTTTAACCCGCTTGCCCCTATTGGGCCGAAAGGACTGTACCTGATAATTCGGTGCTTTCTTTGGTTGTGAGGGAACATGGGGCAAAAATGTAGACTTCCCAGCTGTTGCTGTGGAAACGAGGTACGAGAGACCATCCCCGAACAATTCCTCACCCTTATAAGGCAGAACTTCTATGTGTCGTTTGGAATCTGCATCACCTGTCCACTGCCGAGTCCATAACCCTCTCCTGGCAGAAATGGACATTGCACTAATTTTGGATGCCAGCCGGCAAATATCCCTCTGTGCATCCCTCATGTATAAAAGTGCGTCTTTAATATGCTCTACGTTTAGCAAAATAGTGTCCCTATCTAGGGTATCTATATTTTCTGATAGGGAATCTGACCACGCAGCAGCAGCACTGCACATCCAGGCTGAAGCTATAGCCGGTCTCAGTATAACACCTGTGTGTGTATATATAGATTTCAGGATAGCCTCCTGCTTTCTATCAGCAGATTCCTTCAGGGCGGCCGTATCCGGAGACGGTAGTGCCACCTTCTTTGACAAGCGTGTGAGCGCTTTATCCACCCTAGGGGATGTTTCCCAGCGTGACCTATCCTCTGGCGGGAAAGGGTACGCCATTAGTAACCTCTTAGAAATTACCACCTTTTTATCATGGGAAGCCCACGCTTCTTCACACACTTCATTTAACTCTTCAGATGGAGGAAAAGCTACTGGTAGTTTTTTCTCTCCAAACATTATACCCTTTTTTGTGGTACCGGGGGTAACATCAGAAATGTGCAACACATTTTTCATTGCCTCAATCATGTAACGTGTGGCCCTACTGGAAGTTACATTAGTCTCTTCGTCGTCGACACTGGAGTCAGTATCCGTGTCGACATCTGTGTCAACCATCTGAGGTAGCGGGCGTTTTAGAGCCCCTGATGGTTTTTGAGACGCCTGGGCAGGCACAGGCTGAGAAGCCGGCTGTCCCACATATGGTATGTCGTCAAACCTTTTATGTAAGGAGTCGACACTATCACGTAATTCCTTCCACAGCACCATCCACTCAGGTGTCGACCCCGCAGGGGGTGACATCACATTTACAGGCATCTGCTCCGCCTCCACATAAGCCTCCTCATCAAACATGTCGACACAGCCGTACCGACACACCGAAAACACACAGGGAATGCTCTGACAGAGGACAGGACCCCACAAAGCCCTTTGGGGAGACAGAGAGAGAGTATGCCAGCACACACCAGAGCGCTATATAACACTGGGATCCCACTATCAGTGAGTGTTTTCCCTATAGCTGCTTTTTTATATATATTATATAAATATAATATCTATACTGCGCCTAAATTTAGTGCCCCCCCTCTCTTTTTTACCCTTCTGTAGTATTCAGACTGCAGGGGAGAGCCAGGGAGCTTCCTTGCAGCGGAACTGTGAGGGAAAAATGGCGCCAGTGTGCTGAGGGAGAAGCCCCGCCCCCTTTTTGGCGGACTTTCTCCCGCTTTTTCTGTAATACTGGCAGGGGTAATTCTACATCTATATAGCCTCTAGGACTATATATGATGTATATTTTGCCAGCCAAGGTGTTATTTATTGCCCTCAGGGCGCCCCCCCCCCCCAGCGCCCTGCACCCATCAGTGACTGAAGTGTGAGGTGTACATGAGGAGCAATGGCGCACAGCTGCAGTGCTGTGCGCTACCTTGGTGAAGACCGAAGTCTTCTGCCGCCGATTTTCCAGACCTTCTTCGTGCTTCTGGCTCTGTAAGGGGGACGGCGGCGCGGCTCCGGGAACGAACACCAAGGTCGGGTCCTGCGGTCGATCCCTCTGGAGCTAATGGTGTCCAGAAGCCTAAGAAGCCCAAACTACCACCTGTTAGGTAGGTTCGCTTCTTCTCCCCTTAGTCCCTCGCTGCAGTGAGTCTGTTGCCAGCAGATCTCACTGAAATAAAAAACCTAAATATACTTTCTTTCTAGGTGCTCAGGAGAGCCCCTAGTGTGCATCCAGCTCAGCCGGGCACAAGAATCTAACTTAGGTCTGGAGGAGGGTCTTAGTGGGAGGAGCCAGTGCACACCAGTAGTCTAAAAGCTTTCTTTATAGTTGTGCCCAGTCTCCTGCGGAGCCGCTAATCCCCATGGTCCTTACGGAGTCCCCAGCATCCACTTAGGACGTTAGAGAAACAAGGACACTGTCTGCCGTAATGTGTAAAAGTTGGATGGTGTCACCATAACGTGAAAAAAGGGACTCTGTCTGCCATAATGTGTAAAAAAGCGACGCTGCCTGCCGTAATGTGTAAAAAGGGGAATCTGTCTGCCGTAATGTGTAATATGGTGGACTCTGCCGTAATGTGTAAAAGGGGACTCTGTCTGCCGTAATATGTAAAAGGGGACTCTGTCTGCCGTAATGTGTAAAAGGGAATCTGTCTGCCGAAATGTGTAATATGGTGGACTCTGCCGTAATGTATAAAAGGGGACTCTGTCTGATGTAATATGTAAAAGGGGACTCTGTCTGCCATAATGTGTAAAAAGAGGCTCTACCTGGTGTAGTGGCGCAACTGTGTGGTGTAATTTAAATAATGGAGACTACTGTGCACCGTAATATGAATTGGTAATATTTTGTGGCAACACCCCTTCCCCATGAAGCCACGCCCCTATATATTTTTATGCACGCCTATGGCACACACTGCCCCTATTTTACATAAGGGGGGCACCAATGCCATTTCTTGCACACAGTGCTAAAATATCTAGTTACGGCACTGCCCAGGATCTACTCCTACACTGCGATACAAACAAGCTGTTCGGGTCCGGATCTCACATCACACACCCTCCCATCCTGGGAACACCTGCATTTTTCTTGGCACTTCCTGAAAATGGCCAGTTACCACCAACAAATGTCCTATTCCTTTCAATCACCTTGCGAACGCTTTGCGAACAAAATTTTCACACCATCCTGTCACTGTTTAGCAACGCACCTGCGCATTGTGGTGCATATGCATGCGCAGTCATTCAATTATCGCCCACTGTACGAAATTCGCACAACAGCGATCAGGTCTGAATTGGGTCCATAGACCTGATCACTCCTCTGTGAATATGTAGTGGTTTGCGATCAGATAGTCACCGGACAGACAGAGTGCAGTTCCGCCCCATGCAAGTCTGCGTACGCCGTGCGAAAAGCTTTGCAAACACCGGTCAGTTGCAAATCCGTTCGCATTTCACTCACCATCTAATGATTTTTCCAGTCTGTGCAATCTGTGCGTAGCCCAGGACTTACTCCTACAGTGCGAAAAAAACAGGCTGATTGGGCCAGAGCTGACGTCACACCTAAAAATGCATGGGCACGCCTGCATTTTTCCTGACACTCCCATAAAACAGCCATCTGTCACCCCCAAACATCCTCTTCCTGTCAATCAACCTGCGTTTGCCTAGCGATCAAAAAAGATACTGATTTATTTCGCAGTTTGGCCTCGCGCCTGTGCATTACAATCCGTAACGCATTGGGTCGTTCAATAATAGGCTGCCTTGCAAATTCGCACAACAGCGATCAGGTCTGAATTACACCCTGAAACCGATCTATGGAGAGACATTCTGGCCATGGGCCTTCTGCTGCTACTTCAGGAGTGGGTTCAGCGGTCACACATGTGCTACAGTAAATTGGGGGCATAGCATCAGGCAGAGCCGTAACTAGGTGTGTGCCAGAGGGGCATTGCCCACAGCGCAACTGAACTGTGGGCGCACCATCTGGCAGCACCACCCGCACGGCCTCTGCCCGCCACCCACTCTCATTGCCTCCCGCCGGCCGCCGCTGCAGTGCTGTCCTACACGCAGGAGGGGGGGGGTTTCTGAGTATTCAGAAACCCCCCCTGAGGGAGACCGAGACACACCAGCAGCAATGATCAGCGCAGCCAGCAGCTCCTATAGATAGAGAGCGCTGCGCTGCTCAACAAAGCTCTCCTGTCTGTGCTACGGCTGGGAGCTTCGGGCACCCGGCGTCAGGGGAAACGGTAGGCACTGCGGCAGGCACTAAACGGCAATGCACACCAGACACGTCGGGTCACCCGCGGCTGCTGCTGCCCGTGATTTGACCCTACCAGCTTTCTCTTAGCAGCAGCGGCAGCCCCCTCTCATTATTCCTCCCCAGTTCCTCTCCAAACATGCTAAGACCACTCTGTTTGCTTCCGTCCCTTTAGCTGCAGGTACTCGCCTGGGATCAGTTCTCCTCCAAGCTCACACACATCAACGCCTGCAGTGCCCTGGCTGACCCATGACAGCAGTTCCCGGTCTGCGCTGGGCACTGCTGAGAAGTGCGGGGTGAGACAAAGGGCAGTAGCTGGTGCACACAGCCTGAGCTGCTGGCCACGCTGAGGGGAGAGACTTCAGATGGAGGAGCATATGAGGGAGCACAGTGGTATACATAAATCTTATAACTGAATCATTTACAGACATAAGACCTTTTAGGGTTTTTAAACTGAAGAAGGGCACAGGACCTCTCACTTCTGATTAGTATTTGACCCTATATGTTCAAAATGAAACATGAGTTCTGTTAAATGCTTTTAAATATGCTTTGAAGGTTTAATATGCTCATGGATGCAGATCCTGCTTCTGCTCAGGTGGCTCACTCATGTAATAGTAGCAGTGCTCGAAGTTGGCCAGTATACAAAGGTATGGCATACTGGCACTGCTTCAAGCACTGACCACTGAAGACCCCTGCTGCATTGAGCTCTCGCTCCTATGACCGCATATTTCAAATCTCGGACCAGCAGCCAACTCATGTTTGGCTGTCGGTCCCCAACAGACTTGAAATAGTAGCACAGTGGTCATAGGAGCCCCAGTGATGCCTCCACCAGCCTCTTCCTCCTTGCACCACCGCCGTCCTCTGCCTCCTCCTCTGCTCCACCGCAGCCACCACAGCCCTTAGTCCTTCTATGCACCTCCGCCTCCTCTGCACCATGCCGACCACAGTCTCCACATCCACTGCACCGCAGACCAGAGCATCCTCAGCACCGCCGCTGCTAAATAGGTAATCTTACCCTGCTGCCTTTCTCTCTCCCTAGTCCCTACTGTCTGCCCTTTCGGTCCCTCTTTCTGTCACTCTCCCTGTCCATATGTCCCTGCTGTCACTTTCCCTGCCCTCTGTCACTTTCCCTGTCCCTATGTCCCTGCTGTCACTTTCCCTGAATTTTGTCTCATTCTATGTGGCGTAATGTGAATTTCGGCTCATTCTGTGTGCTATAATGTGAATTTTGGCTCATTCACTGTGCGATAATGTGAATTTCAGCTCATTTTATGTGCTATAATGTGAATTTCGGTTCATTCTGTGTGCTATAATGTGAATTTCGGTTCATTCTGTGTACTATAATGTGAATTTCGGCTCATACCGTTTGCTATAATGTGAATTTTGTCTCATTCTGTGTGCTATAATGTGAATTGTGGATTATTCAGTGTGCTATAATGTGAATTTTGTCTCGTACCGTGTGCTATAATGTGAATTTCGTCTTGTACCATGTGCTATATTGTGAATTTCGGCTCGTACCATGTGCTTTAATCCGAATTTCGGCTTGTACCGTGTGCTATAAGGTGAAAGGGGCACCAGTACTAGATAGTATAAGGGGTTCTACTACACTGGACACCCCCCTTTTGGGTGGCCACGCCCCCTTTCCTGGAGCGCGCGCGCATAATTGCATCATTAACTTTTCCATACCCCCACTTCAAAATTTCCACTTTGACCACTGTACATATATATATATAGGGAGGCACACAGTATAAGATAGATATATACACATAGATATATCCACAAACATACTGTCATATATATATATAAAGAAGATAGTTACTGCTTTATTAAAGGCACTCCGGCGCACTGATAGCATAATCAACATGAATCCAAATCAGTATCAGTAACGGCACTCTGAGTTGGCATGAGGCAAAGAAGATTTGTATTAGAGAAGCATTTTCAGGGCATGCGCCCTGTAATCAAGACCACACAATTATTATTTATGTTGTTCTGATGACAGTTCGCATGCCCTGAAAACGCTTGTCTAATACAAATCTTCTTTGCCTCATGCCAACTCCAAGTGCCGTTACTGATATGGATTCATAAATATATAATCTGGAAACCCCCCTTTTCAAATTCTGCTTTGCTCCTGCTGTGTGTGGTGTGCGCTCAGCTCCTCTGCTGCTGAGCGCACCCACAACCTGCACCAATGCAGCGCCTTCTCCCCGGGCCCAATCAGATGCTCTGCCTCCCTCCTCCCTGCAGTGTCTAGGAAGAGACGTGATGACGTCTTTCCCAACTGTCTCCCTCAGCGCCCCGTGCCACGAGTTGCTGTGGCATTCGGGCGGGCAGTCAGGGGAGGACGGAGGAGGCATTCAGTCCAGCTGAGCTAACACTGACCACTGCAGCAGCACCCCAGCCTTCAGCTTCCCATCCCTCACTAGGCTCCGCCGCTGGTCTTCCCCTGTGTCTGCAGCGTTTGGGCTGGAGGGAAGTCAGTATAAAATCAATATCTCTCTCTCCATCCCTCTCTCCTCCAGGGTAATGTGTAAAGGTGACTCTACCTGCCGTAATGTGTAAAAGGTGACTCTACCTGCTGTACTGTGTCTAAGAGAGCTCTGCCTGTCGTAATGTGTAAAAGGGAGCTCTACCTGCTGTAATGTGTGACGGGGCACTACCTGGCGTAATGTGTGTAAGTGGCGCTACTGTTCGGTGTAATTTGAATAATGGAGACTACTGTGCAGCATAATATGAATTGGCATAATTTTGTAGCCACACCCCTTTCCCATGAAGCCACGCCCCTACGGGGGGCGCCGATACTATTTCTTGCACACAGCGCTAAAATGTCTAGTTACGGCACTGGCATCAGGTGTCACCTTTTCAGGAGTCCAGAGGATCTCCCAATATTTCTGGATTCTTCCAGATGTTCCTTAAAAGTAGGCAACTATGGAATGTTGTACATTCCATGTTTTTATGTGATGACTTGTGTGAAGGCCACTAGTATTAGGGGGGTGTCACAGCTATTGCTCAAAAGGAAGTTGTATCTAATGACTAACAGGCAAAGCAGTGGAATGTCATACTACTAGGAGGAGGCATGCCTTATTAACCACTTGCCTGGCAAGGTCGCATCAGATGCGACCATGTCAGCAAGTGCTTTATCTAACCTGGTCGCACAGGATGCAACCAGTCAGAAACACACTGTTTGCAGCTGCAGGGAAGAGAAACTTCCCCACACCCTGCCCCAGTGCTTGTCGTGCTGCCGATAACTGCTGATCGCCCAACACGGCAGGATCCCCAGCCCAACTGGCCACAGACAATAGCAGCCACTGCTGGAACTGTAAATTAACCCTCCCATCAAGCTTCCCCTGTGTACCTGGTGGCTGCCCCGGGGTTAAATGGATAGTCTCGATGGTCGTGATGTTTCTGATGGTCACAGTGTTCCGATGGTGCTGATCGATGTTCTGATGTTTGGGGGGGGGGGGGGGAGGGGATTTTTTTCCGAATTTAAAAATAATAAATTTTTTAAAAACTAAAATCATTTTGGTTAACATTAAACACATATTCTTCACCTAATTCACTTATAAAAACCCCTGACAAATTCTGAGCTGTTTTGGGGGAAAAAATTGGCAGTTAAGTGGCTGAATTATGGAGAATTCTAATCACAATCACCTTGACCCTTTTGGAGGAGTAGTTAAACATTCTAATGCAAACTGCTGCTTTGAGAGTCTTATTTGAGTCTCGCCTACTCTGTTGCTTCCCCGCCCTAGCTTTTCACTCACTCGCTAAGGGGTCTATTTATCACCATCCACATCTAATGATGCGGATGACAGGTGATAAACTCGACCCAACTCGCACTGCGATAATTGAGTACATCACATGGATGTATCAATTATCACATGCAGGGACAGAGATGCCTCTCCGCAACATCATCAGGGTTTACCCCAACTGTGACTACCCTCATGCGCAAAAGAGCCCCCCCCCACCCCGGATTTTATGCTTACCAGTCCAGGAGCTGGTGTCCGCTGCTTCAGGAGGCTGCCGGGCGCTGGGTCCTTATTTTGCGCTGTGACCCCCGATGCTGTAAAGTGCGCTGCCACTTTGCAGCATCACTTTACTGCTCCAGGGTCACAGCACAGCATATGGGGTACCCGGCACTCAGCAATGCTCACTGGAGCAGCGGACATCGGCTTCCTTGACAGGTGAGTATGTGTTTTTTTTGGGGGGGGGGAGGGGTATTTTGATTTTTTTTTAACCAGTGATCAGCCATCGGACACAAATAGCTGATCACACTTCCAGATCCCTGAACAGCTTTCTCTGCCCGAGCTGGTGAGATTATCACAGGGCACACTGCGGTATATTTTTTACATTTTTTATTAGTAAATTTGGCCACGTCGCATTTCTCATTATAAGTATGGGAAGTGCAATGTGGCTTACTAAAAAAAAAAAAAAAATCACAATTAAAGGGTTTGGAGCAGTTTTTATTGAAAACGTCTCCAAATGCCCTTTGATACATTCAGGTGACACTAAAATAACGTGAAAAGGGTGTGAAAACACCCTTTTTCACATTATTTTAGTAAAAATAATGTTAATAAATGGGCCCCTAAGTAGTCTATGGGGAATATTCATCCACTTAATTTCTACAAAAGTAGTTGAAAACTAACACTGAACATTTTCACCTTCTTTTGTAGACATTAAGTTTGGGGCCATTCATCGTGAAAGTAATGCAGGAAATATTACAGATATCTCCTGCTAACTTTCACTTCCGGTCTGGCCTGGTGACCCATACACTAGTATGGGGACCTAATTCATCAAGCTCCGAAAATACAATATCTCCAGTGCTTGACTTGGGAGCATTCAGCATTTTCTGATGGCGTTTGGTTCAGCACCCCCACTGCTTACCTATGGGAAGCAGTCCTGGCTTGTGAAGAGGGATTCTTCTGGATCCCTCCACCCCTGACCTGCGCCTTCTGCCGAACGTTGGGCCTTTGTGTGCCTGCATGAACCCTAGTTAACACGGGTGCACTAGCAATGCCAAGTCAGACTCAACAGTGCTAACATTCACTGCTAGAAAAGTAGCAGTGAAAAGATTCATGGAGACAGCTGATTTTTGAAACAGCTGTCTCAGCACCGGAACAATGATAACGGGCTCCGGCGCTTGCTGCGAGTTAGAATGTTGATGATGAATATGCCCCTATATACTAAGCCTTGGAGAGAGATAAAGTGGACAGAGATAAAGTACCAGCCAATCAGCTACTAACTGCCATGTTACAGGCTGTGTTTGAAAAATTACAGGAGCTGGTTGTTTGGTACTGTATCTCTCTCCAAGGCTTAGTACATAGCTCATGCTAATCAATTCCTATAAGTGCACATCACATCGGTTCAGTGAAGACAGCAGTACTGAATATGCACTCTTTTTACGATGGGACTCTGATAAGCAGGTGTTTTGCTAAATGAAGTTATACCTCTGGCGCAGGCTGCTTAGATCTCACATAAAAGAGAGAGCGAAGGCATCTGAATTGAACGGATTTCACATTCTGATAGCTCTTTCTTTTGCAAAGAGCTAAGCTGGGTACTCACTTTTACAACCACTCTGCTGATCGGGTTAACACTCCCGATCAGCAGAGCAGTGTGTCCCATAGAAATAGCTCAATGTGTACAGGTTTCTATGGGATAGGGAGTTCGGCCCAACAAATATTAAGCAGCACATACAGATATGCTCAGGGTCATGCTAAGTTCTAATACATGACTTGTTTGCAGAGAATAGTGTGCCTGCGACTTCGCACCCGCTTCCTTAGGAATGCATGGTGCATACACAAACCACAGTTAATTGCAGGAGATGGTGGGAAATCGCTGCCACAATGCATATGCGTGCGGCAGGTGATTACCTGCAAGATGAAGAAGGACGTATCTGTAAGATGTGACCCCTAGATTGCTGCTTTTGCAGGAGTGTTATAAGTTGATTATAGTTGACGCAAGATGGTGTTAGCTATTGGAGATAAACTACCTAAACTTTTGGTTTTCAAAGCATGATAAATAGCACAATCACAGTATTATTATCATAGATTGCTGTTGTATCTGCATGATGTCTGGGGCTGAAAAGCTTCATAAATAGGTTCCATTTTCTCTTTATTAATCAAGCAAATAATAATAATAATAATAATAATAATAATAATAATATTTTTTTCTGTGTTCAGTTTTAAGTGTAGTAAACCTTACCAGCAGCATAAAGTTATATATTTAGTTCTTCTGACAAAAAATGGTAATTAAATCATGAACTACTCACCAATTTATTTCTAAAATGAAGAAGCTGGTAACAGTAAAACTTGGAGAAGGTTCCCATCCCCTTGAAGGTGCCTCTGACCCAGCTCCAGGTCCAGAAGAGAAGAGCTTTTCTTTATACACTCCAGTTGACGTTGTTTGGGTCATACCAGAATGTGATAGATCTTAATTCTCTTTGATGTCTTGCAGCTTATAGCTGGGAAAGAAGGATCTCCTCATATCAAACAGAATTATAACACAGTCCCATTATCTCATTACAGTTATTTTTGATGCTTAAACCATCCCTTAATGATTAGGGGAAAATAGGCCTGAAAAAAAATCAAGACATATTTTACCACTTCGCTGTGAAACACATAAATAATAAATTAATCATTACTTAAACTAATATCTTTAAAAAGTTAGTGATGTTTAAAGTTTCTTGTCTTTGACTATACGGAGATGTAAATAAATAAGGATGAAATACAGGAGACATCTAGGAGAGGTGAATTCAACTAGAGATTATCGGTTTGGCTTACCTGGAATCCGAGCCCACCGAACTTCTGGTTTCCAAGTCAATCTAAGCCCTGGCTCGGGTTTTCCTGTCAGGCTCGGATTCCAAATCGAGGCAAAATGTCCTCCTCCCGGCGTCTGTGGGTTTTGGATTCTAGATAAGAACCTGGTGGTGGTGACTCGCGCCATTTCAATCCAGTGACACTGCTGTTTGCTGCACTGTGCTCTGCTCTGTCCATTAAGTGGTTGTGTTGTGTCCATCTACAACTGTCAGTGCTGTGTCTATCTGCAAGTGGCTGTGATGTTTTCATCTACAAGTGGCTGTGCTGTGTCTATCTGCAAGTGGCTGTGCTCTGTCCATTAAGTGGCAGTGCTGTGTCTATCTACAAGTGGCTGTGCTGTGTCCTTCTACAAGTGGCTGTGCTGTGTCCTTCTACAAGTGGCTGTGTTGTGTCCATCTACAAGTGGCTGTGTTGTGTCCATCTACAAGTGGCTGTGTTGTGTCCATTAAGTGGCTGTGCTGTGTCCATCTACAAGTAGGCGTGCTGTGCCCATTAAGTGGTTGTGCTGTGTCCATTAACCCCTTCGGTGGCATTTCCGTGCATACTACCTCCTGATTCCCTGGGGACAGCCGTGCAGCGTGCATGGCGCCCGGGAATCAGCATACTCCATTTTGGAGTTTAGCCTGCCCCCCGGACTCCTATTGGCGATGACCGCAGGCGATCCCCAGTCAATAACCTCACCCTGCCCCATCTCTCTCCCCCCCCCCTGCACCTTACCCCCCAATCCCACCACTGAAGGGGTTAAGTGGCTGCGCAGTGTCCATCCCAAAGTGGCTGTGCTGTGTCCATCTACAAGTGGCTCTGCTGTGTCTGTCCAGAAGCTGTGTCCAGACCCCTAATGCTGGGTACACGCTAGACGATAAAGTGAACGATGTGGCCGATACAGACACATCATTCACAAAATCATCTAGTGTCTATGCACTATTTCGCTGATGATGCGCGCTCCCAGACTTGTTCCTTCCTTGTCTATCCATGTCACAAATCATAACCTTTTGTAACCTTGTGGTGAGAGAAGCAAGACACAGTGCCGGAAGCGTGGTGAGCAAAGTGAACCCGCGGGGGTGGGGGTGGGTTTGTACAAAGGGGAGTCCCAGATGAAAAAACTATTCACAATAACCCCAAAAATGCTGAAAAGTGTTTTGACCATTGTCATGTCGACCTTTTGACCATGTCGACCTTTTGTACCAGTCGACCTTTCATATGTCGACCTTTTGTCTATGTCTGCCTTGTGTCTGTTGATCATATGTGGTCGACCTAATGACTGTAGACATGAGTAATGTAGATCTTCTATTCCCATCTCTATTCACAGGTTTCCTTATTATTTTGTGTATAATACTGTATTTGTTCTTTGGCAATGTCATTTTTGTTCAGTGAGTTTTTTAATAAAGTTTTTCTTGAAAATGTTGAAAAGAAGTAGAAGCTTGCTTCTTTAGATGCAGCAAATATGGGAACCTCTGAAATTGCACTATACACGATCCTTATTAAATAGGTGCCTAGTGTAAGCCATACTTGCCTACCTGACCCTCTCCATGAGGGAGAAAATACTCTGTTCCTGGACTTTCCTGGTAATGTATGATTGCCATCACCTGTGGTGAGCTAGTTACTTGATAAGAAAGGTGTTTCACCACAGGTAATGGCAATCATACATTACCAGGAAAGTCCAGGAACAGAGTATTTTCTCCCTCATGGAGAGGGTCAGGTAGGCAAGTATGGTGTAAGCTTTGGCATGGTTGGGGAAATGTAGCTTTAACAATGCCAGCAGTCTGTATAAACTAAAGGCCTGTACACAATGGCCGATATATCGGCCGTTCTATTGAACGCCCGATATATCGCGGGTCCGTCGGCCAGTGTGTACGGGCGATATGTCTGTGAACTCCATCGTTCACAGACATATCACGTCGGCCCTGCACCACAGCCGACGGGCAATATATCTACCAATATATTCGCGCATCGCTGTGTGTGTGTACGGGCGACCAGCCGACCACCCTTACACAAGCTGCGGCAGCCGTCGGTGATTGACAGCTGCACTGGGCGGGCATGTTCATGACGTCAGTTCCCGACGGATCAGGCAGTGTGTATGCTCAGCACACTGACCGATCCGTCCATAGATATATCTGCAGATCAATTGATCTGCAGATATATCTATCAGTGTGTACCCACCATTAGAGGGTGATTCAGACCTGATCGCTGGGCTGCTAAAATTGTTGTGCTGCGTTCAGATAGTCGCCGCCCAAGGGGAGTGTATATTCGCCGTGCATGTGTCCGTTCGCATGTGTACGCAGAGCTGCTAAAAATACCTCAGTCAGCGGACAGCTGCAAATCCGTTCGCACCTCACCCGCCAGTGAAGGATTTTTCTACTGTGCGTCGTCTGTGGGCAGCCCAGGACTTACTCCTACAGTGCGATGAGAACAGGCTGATCGGATTCGGAGCTGATGTCACACACCCTCCCTGAAAAACGCTTGGGAACGCCTGCATTTTCCCTGACACTTCCAGAAAACAGTCAGTTTCCACCCACAAACAGCCTCTTCCTGTCAATCAGCATGCAAATGGCTGTGCGATCGTATTTTTCGCACCAGCCTGTCGCTGAGCGGCAATGCCTGCTGTTGTTTGCTGACGCATATGGGCATTGCGGTGCATACGCATGCGCAGTCTATTGCTGATCGCCAGCTGTGCGAAAACACACAGCAGCGATCAGGTCTGAATCTACCCCTTAGATTGAGGGATGTATTGATCATTAGTGGCATCCATTAGATCTCCTGTTTTTTTCATTTTATTTATTTGTTGGTAATTGGAAGTAAGGTAATGATTTGGCAGAGCACATTTCACCAACAGTGCATTGGCAGCAGCACAATGGTAAGGTCACTAAGCACTTACAGCCCCTTCTCAGAATGTTTGCAAACATCTGTAATATTTATGTACAAAGTGTTCTCTGAAATGTAATCTAGGGAGAACTGAACAGCACAAAACTAAATTAATATTTGTGCATTGTGAGAGCACAATGATATGACAAAAGTGTATTAGTTTAAAACAAAACATGTCTTAATTAATTTCTACTTTCTTGACTTAGGTAGTATATTTGAATGTAAATTTATCCTATGCTTCCTTGGGAATTTAAAATGTATACCGGTCTTCGTATTTAAATAATAAAGCAAAGAGCTGCCTTAGACTGAGAGAGTATTATGCTGTATAAGCACTTCTTGTCAGGGGAAATTGCCTATACTTTAAAACATTTTGATTTTCCGACATAAGAATAGAGAGACTAAGAGGTATCTCAATCAGAGCTGTTTGTTCGGAATTTCACTTATTCTGTGTGATTTTTAGTGTAATTGTATGTACCCGTATTTGTGAGAACATGAACACATAATAGCACTTACAAAGGAGATTTTGTGTAACATCTACATCTATAAATTTTCAATTTAAATGTTCTTTTTTATCCACATTTGCCTGGTAAACTGATGGAAAGCATTTCAGCGCAAAGTGGTTTTTTTTCCTTCCATAAATAAGCCTGTATAATGTATATCTATATATTTCTGTTAATAGCCATTGGTATGGGAGACAGGAGGAAGAATGAGGAAATATAGAGGTTCAGAAAATAAATGAGTAAATGTAAATTCTGTTTTAGAGTAAGCCGATGTATATTTCTTATTTTCCAGGTAAAAGATGACCTCTCTATCACATACTTGTGAACTCTCAATTTTTCCTATCTGGGAGATGCCCAGAGAGGAGACGCAGGTTGGCGGTGATGATTAGCATATGGTCGCATCATTATGCCCCACCCCCTCCCCCTACGCAGAGATCACAGGTTGCCTGTATTGAAGTGGGCAGAATGTGGGAGAGGTGCCCACTTATCCAGGGAATACCAGAAAAATCAAGGGTCTCCTGCAGAAACTGTGAGAGCAGGCAAGTATAGTCTATCAACATGTAGTTGGGACCAATATTTTCATACAGGGGTGTAGCCAAAACTTTCTGGGTTTCATAGTAACATTTTGAAAGAGCAGCAGTTTTTCACTTTATGCCCTATTTTAATGCCCTAGCTAATTTTATACCCCAGAGTAGTATCCTAGTTAATGTTATGCCCCATAGTAGAGCCCTAGTTAATTTTATGTCAGATACTAGTTACTTAACCACTTAACTGACAAAAAATTTTTTACATGAGTGAATTACATGGGTTTTTTAATAAGTGAATTAGGTGAAGAACATATATTTAATCTTATCCAAACTGATTTTATATATATATATATATATATAAAAAAGAAAAGAATAAAATAGTTTTTCCCCCAAACAATGGAACATCAGATGGCACCATCGGAACGTTGGTAATATCAAAAAACATTGTTACCATTGCAACTTTGATTTAATATCCCAGGTAGCCACCAGGTACACAGGGGGCTTGGGGTGAGGGGCGCTAATTTACACTTTCCCAGCAGCTGCTATTGAATGCAGCCGCTAGGTGGTGGGTCCTGCCGTCCTGACTGATAAGCAGTGATCGGCAGCACAACACACAATGGGGGAGGGTGCAGGGAGGCAGAGGGACCTTTCCTGGCCCCTCTGAGAGCTGCAGCTGTGGGAAGTTTCCCTTCCCTGCAGTTGCACATGCTGTCTATCTGACTGCTTGCATCCTGTGCGACCAGGTCAGATAAAGCACTACTAATGTGACCATGCCAGGAAAGTGGTTAATTTATTGCATTCCCCATAGTAGTCCCCTAGTTCACAATATGCCACATTGTAGTGCCCCCAATTCACATAATGCCACAATACATAATATGTCATATTGAAGTGTCCTTAATTCATAACGCCACATTGTAATGCCTCAAATTCATATTATGCAACATTGTAATGGCCCCAGTTAAATGTATGCCACATCCTAGTTTCCCCATTTCACATTACATTATATGGCCCCCCGTTAATATTATGCCACTGGGCCCCCAGGTCATATTGGGCCACATTACAGTGCCCCAGTTCATATTATGTAACGTAACAGTGCTCTCCAGTTCATATCATACCATATTATGTACCCAATTCAGGTTATACCACCTTACAGACCCCTTTACCATTTTAATATCTGCTACACATATTCATTGATAATGGAATATCACCCTATTTAGGTCTGGCAATGGGTCAGACCAGCAATCTTGGGAATTTTGTAGACAACTTTATGACCTGTGTATGGGGACCCCGTAAGCCTCTGGGCCCCATTGCAATGACACCCCCTGTACCCACTGTAGCTATAATCATGCTTTCATATTTATAGAAAATAATTATTTAAAAATGATTTGTACAAAATCCTCGTTACCATTGTGCAATCCAGTTAAAGAAAACAGTAACGTAAAATAAAAAATAAAAAAATTAGAGTAATGTGTTTGTTTGTTTTTTTGTTTCCTTTTTTTTCAAAACAGCAAATAGACGAGTATGTTTTGTATGATCATGCAGATTTTTCTAATGTGATTCAATTTATGTGTGCAGCGCGACAGTATTACAGCATCTACAATCCTTGCAAATGCATATGCATGGATGTACACCAGGCCACAACCAAAAGACACTAACACGACCACCTCTGCATCCAGCCCTGGATCAGGCTCAAAATGTATCAAGCTTACTGGCTATCTTTATAATGCTAGCTTACATAGGCAGTATTAAATAGGCTAGCTTACATAGGCAGTATTAAATAGGCTAGCTTACATAGGCAGTATTAAATAGGCTAGCTTACATAGGCAGTATTAAAATTGCTATAAAATCACAAATAATCATCAAATAATTTTTAAATATAGTTCTTGTGGCTTTCCTTTTCACTGTGAAACGTAAAACATCAGACTTATGTTTATGTAGCATACTGTAATTGCTTTGTAAAGCTGTTCAAGATTCCCAAGTGGATGGACTCCGCTCACTGCACTGCGCTGGAGAAACAAAGAGGTAAAGTAGAGAGGACAGAAGCAGCTGCAAGGTAGGTGGGCCTTTAACCAATGATACTCTACTTTTTCAGTTTCTCTGGCTCTTCAGTGTGTAGAACTACAAAGCAAGGCACGTCCTCCCAGAGATTAATTGTGTACTGTAATGAGGTGGCTTAGAGATGTAGAAGTTTAATAAGAAGATTATTACGTGGTCCTTACGTCTGTGGTAGATGTTTGTGAGTCCATAAGGAAGAAGACCACTGCTGGATACTATAGATGAGCGAGGCTGCAGCATTTTCCGAGTTGGGGAACTTGAATCAGAATGGATTCAAGTTCCACCAATGAGAATGTGGCAAAATGAATCACATAACAGGGCTGGTTGACCAGTCCAGAGCTTCTACAGGTAACCAATCATGGTTTTTTGTGCCATAGCTCCACCCTTTTGCAGCACCTTATATTAACCACCGTGAGAGGCATTGAGTTAGTCCAACAGCAAAGGTTTAAAATAGAAGAGCTCCATCATCAATGAAAGAAACCAGGAGATAGCAAGCTTAAGTTGAAGATGACATAAGCAACAGGAGGGAGCTCCAGAAGTGGCGGAGGGCATTAAAAATTACAGCTGTCTCTGAAAGTCATGCTGAGAAGCTGAGGACTGGAAAGGCCTGCAATGGAGGGAAGAAAAGAGCCTAATGAAGTTCTCCAATGCAGTTTTCCCACTGAACCATGTAGGCGCCTATGGGCCTTTGCGTTCTATATCTACACCTCCCATTAGACCACAAGTGTATGAGTGCTAGACTCGTAGAGGCAAATTAATGTTCAGGTGCAAGGCCTGTGGAAGCAAATTAAAGTTTGAGTGCAAGGTCTTTGGGGGCAAATTAAATTTGAGCCACTAAGTTGTTTGTGGATCAACTGGCATGGTATGTTCCTGGGGCTTATGCCAGACTTTGCACGCCCACAGCAGAAAGGCAGGTGGTTCCCAACCCCAACTCAGTAAATGTCACAATTCATAAAAAAAAATATTACATTTATTTAGCAGGAACTCATTTGTTTCTGAGTTACTTTAAGCAAGAACTTAGTAATAACACAGCACACACTTTAACACAACAGCATATACTTAGGTAGCACGTAACTCATATTTATTATTTATTATTATCAGTTATTTATATACAGTAGCGCACACATATTTACAGAGAATATTTCCCCATTTGCATCATTTAAACATTTAATAGTACCAATATTTAGGATTTGTTACAATCTAAAGTTTACCCTAACTTTGTTACTAGATACATCCAAGGTAACTAAGTTACCACCTTGAGGGTGACACTTAACCTTCAATAGTAGTCTAGGAATTCATCCTTCATATATAGAAACAATGTACCTTATAGCTTTAAAGATATTTTAGCTAAATAACCCATACAAATTTTAAGTAACACTGTCAACCTATGCATATGGCCATATTTGTTGGTGCACTTTCAGTTACTTTTGTCAAGCTTTACAGAAATAACAGAAATTGCAGTTAAGGGGTCAGCTTGCTGGGGTAGCTTGCGTGGAATTTATTAAGTGTGGAATTAATAAGTGTGTTATCCGAACAGTTAAAAAAACAGTTCTTCTTGGGACTAGACTAATCATCTGTTTTCTCATCTCTCAGGTATGTGAAATCATTGCTACTATGCTACCAGGCTCAGATTGACACACATGCTGCGTGCAAACCACATCTTATATTTGAATGTATGTGATGTTTTTCTTGTAATTTCCTATGTATGTGATTGAATTTATTGTGAATAGCTAGAGTAGTTTTAGTCTGTTGACCCACCCTGTGCAATTTGTTCTATGATCAATTAGCATTTCAATCAGGTGACCAAATGTTCAGAGGTAGGCCTGTTCCTAATCAGAGACAGTATTTCTTTAGATTCAGTTAAGGGGTCAGCTTGCTGGGGGTAGCTTGCGTGGAATTTAATAAGTGTGGAATTAATAAGTGTGTTATCCGAACAGTTAAAAAAACGGTTGAACAAACATTGACCAACATCAAGGAAAGGTAACTTACTCTAACTCCACTGAATCCATAAAACACAAACAACTTCTGCATGTTCATCAAACTACTGTTTCTAATTTCAATTCATGGAATTCTCACCAAATTTAACACATTCTACACTCACCCTGAAACTCACCCCTCTGTACACATTACAGCTTCGATTCTCCACTCCCCTCTTCTAAACACTCATGAGCTTTATACTTATCTCTCTGCAAGTACTTTGACAACCACAACTGGCCACCAGAACAAACACTCGCAAACATCCACCAATATTTATCTCACTGCTTTTATTAGCTGGGGACATATCACCAAATCCAGGCCCCAACCACCTTTCCCTCTCACACTCTGCTGTCTCAAAACAACATAGAAATACATCTAACCTCATAAATATCACGTGTCTCCCATCCCCCTCCAAGTCACTAAAATGTGCCTTATTGAATGCACGCTCTGTTTGTAACAAATTAACATCCATCCATGACCTCTTCATATCTCACAACTTTAATCTGCTGGCTATAACAGAAACATGGCTCACACAATCAGACACGGCCTCCCCTGCAGCACTGTCACATGGTGGTTTCCACTTCTCACACACATCTAGGCCTAATAATAGTAAAGGTGGTGGGGTTGGAATCTTACTGTCACAGTTTTTCATAGAACATACACTGTTCTACCACAGGTTTCATCACTCGCATTCACCTCATTTGAAGTTAACTCTATCAGGATTTTCACCCCCTTCTCTCTGCGTGTTGCAGCTATCTATCGCCCTTCTGGGCAACCTAAACAACAATTTCTAGAAGATTTTTCTGCCTGGCTCCCACACTTCTTATCCTCTGACATCTCCACCATCATTATGGGCAATTTCAATATAGCTCTTGACAGTCCACAATCTGTTCATGCATCCAAACTCCTCTCTTTAACCTCCTCTCTTGGCCTAACCCAATGGTCCGACTCCTCTACTCACCAGGAGGGCCACTGCCTTGATCTTGTGTTCTCCAGGCTCTGCTCAGTTTCCAAATTCATTAACACTCCTTTCCCTCTCTCTGATCACAACCTGGTCACCTTCACAATCTCTTCTATTACTTTAAATTCTAGGACACTAAAACCAAGCAAGCCTCCTCTAACCCGCAGAAATACTAACAATATACATTTTCAACAACTTTCCACTTCTCTGCAACAACTGCTCTCACCAATCTCTACATTTACTACACCTGACACTGCTGTATCCCACCTGCACCAGACCCTAGACAGTACCCTTGATGAAGTGGCTCCAGCTACCCATAACACTCCACGTAGGCTTAGATGCCAAACATGGCACTCTAAATCAACAAGACACCTACAAAAACTGTCACGTAAAGTAGAACGTCAGTGGTGGAAATCTCAGAATCCAAGTTACTTTCTCACATATAAGACTACCTACCACTCCTATCGTCAGGCCCTGGACACTGCCAAACAAACATATTTCCAATCTCTCATCTCTTATCATGCCACCAACCCCAAGCGACTTTTCAATACATTTAAATCACTTCTTTACCCTCCCTTACCTCAACCACTAGCTACTATCCGTGCACAAGAACATGCTTCCTACTTCAAGGATAAGATTGATAAAATCCGAGATGAAATGGTATGCTCTGGTAACTCAGCCAGTGACCTGCTCAATTCCTTACCTGAACCCTCTGGCACTTTCTCTTCATTTGATCCCACAAGGGAAGATGAAGTATCAACACTCTTTTCATCCTCCTACTCCACTACCTCTCCTCTTGATCCTATACCCTCACAGGTCAGTAAAACTTTGTCTCCTGTGCTTATCCCAACCTTAACTAAAATCTGTAATCGCTCTCTCTCTACTGGTATCTTTCCCTCTCTGTTTAAACATGCAATCATTACTCCCATTCTAAAAAAACACAACTGTGTCCCAAACACACTCTCTAACTACCGTCCCATTTCTCAGTTACCCAGTCCCTCATAGCTACTTGAGAGACTTGCCTACACTCGCCTTACACACTTTCTTAACTCCCACAACTTATTGGACCCACTTCAGTCAGGCTTTCGTGCCCAACACTCCACCGAGATGAAAAAAGGAATTATTTCCCCTCACAGCGCTGGTAATCAGCTGCTCAGCTCCAATCCCAGGTATACACCAACATCTGTAGTTAATACTGCACGAGAAAAAGGATTTGGAGAGGAGTGTACCGCGCTGAAAACCCCTAAAATCCGGATAATGCCTATATATTTAACACAATAAAAATTATCCTTACACATAAAAAGACTGAAGGATGTACAATGATAAAAATTCTAATAAATATCTTAGTGGATAATTAATGAAAAACATGTGATTGTTAAATCGAACATTTGGTAATTATTATGCAGACTTTATATCCAGCTGATTGTCAGTGGTGAGATCGGTTTAAGCAGAGTCTCCGTTTTTGCTGTGCTCACTATGAAACTGACACTCACTTTAAAGAAACCAATACCGTTCACTGAAAGGTATCTTTATATTCCTTGATCCCATCTGGCACCTTCAGGATTCAAGACTCCAACAGACCAATACCAAATGGATAAAAAGAAGTATCCCCATAGGGAATTTATTCACAAAAACTTTACAGATTTTTCTTTAAAAAGGACACAGAACGCATACCCGCTCCCAGATAGAGGCTGTGCTTCACTACTGAGATGTCCGGAATATCTCAGTCCGCTGTAACGGCAAACAGCCTCAGGCGTGCGGGTAAGTTGCGACTCTCTCCTGGATCAGCTTCCACGTCACTACAGCATCAACGCGTTTCGGGGGTCCGCCCCCTTTTTCAAGATACACTGTAGCAGATACGGATCTTCCTTATATGTTCTCAAAGGAGTTCTGATTGGACCATTCTCAATGAGGTCATTGTAGGTGGGTAGTTTTAAAATCAGTCACACACCCATTCTGAACTTACGTATTTCACTATTACATTGACACTCATTTACATGTTTAACAGATACAATATAAATGGTGAGTTACACAATTGTGAATGTTAAAAAACATACATTGATTAGCAATAAATACTGAGACACATACAATAAAAGAGAACTATGCTCGCATTTCATTCCCATTCATACTATTCCTCCATGAATGGGTTCCATATGCATAGGGAAAAAAAGAGAAAAAGAGACAATTATTAGTGATGGTTGTTATAAACACCATTTGGTCTCAAATTCTTTATTAAGGCCATCAGGTGACAAGGTTCTCATCTCAAAGATCGTTTGCATTTCCAGCTTAGCAAGCCTAACGGATCTGTCACTAGTCCTCCAGTTGCATTTTGCAACTTTAATCCCTGCAAACATTTTGATATATTTTGGGTCACAATTATGTGCGGTCTTAAAATGCATTGACACATTATGGTATTCATAACCCCGTCTGATGTTCCTGACATGTTCTGTCAGCCTATCTTTTAGTGGGCGTGTCGTTCGCCCAATATATTGTTTGTTGCACTGACATTCTAACAAATAGATTACATATTTGCTATTACATGCAATAAAGGTATTGATCCTCTCTTTTTTATTATTGCTGCTTGATGTTACTTCTACAATCTTTCTTTCTGTTTTGCAGACTTTACACATGGCACATTCCCCACATCTATGGAAGCCCTTAGTTATAATTGACATATTAGGCTTAGGAGTTTCTATAGCACTATTCACTAGAATGTCTTTAAGGTTATCCGCTCTTCTGTATATAAAGCGAGGAGTTTCGGAGATATACTCCTTTAGACTAGAGTCCGCCTGGAGTATCCCCCAGTGTCTTTTTATAATACTCTCCATCTCTCTATGATGATTGGTATATTTGGATATAAAGGGTACTCCATGTTTCTTGTCTAGTGTACCTCTTCTTGTGTTCATTAAGATGGTGTCCCTGTCCAAATTCCTGCATCTACTGATGGTCTTATCTAAAGCCATCTCCTTATATCCTTTACTAACAAAATGATGTTTCATTCCGGCAGCCTGTTGGTCAAAGACATTAACATCTGTACAGTTACGACGCAATCTTTGGAATTGGCTGTTAGGAATACTAGACAACCAATTGCTGTGATGATTACTGCTCATATCAATATAAGAATTGCAGTCGGTCGGTTTACTGTAATTTTTGGTATAGATATGATTATTCTCCACATAAATAGTTAAATCCAAAAAGTTTATGGTGGTGTCACTGATTGTGAAGGTTAATTTTATATTACGATCATTGTTATTTAACCCTTCACAAAAAAGATCAAGAGAGGCTCTGTCTCCTCTCCAAATGAATATAACGTCATCTATATAGCGATTATATAGTACCAGGCTGGCAGCCGCCCGCCAATCTGCCCACACCGCTGACTCCTCCCAGTGGGCCATGAACAGATTGGCATAGCTGGGTGTCAGCCTGGTACCCATCGCAGTGCCTGTACACTGCAAATAAAAGTCACCACCGTACCAAAAATAATTGTTAGTTAAGATCATGGATATACCCTCCATTATAAACTGTTTATATGTGGTGCTCTGTTCACTCTTTTCTAAATGAAATTTGACACCTTCTAAGCCATCAGCATGACGGATGTTGGTGTACAATGCTGCAACATCCGCTGTAACCAACAGGTATCCTGGTTCCCATTCAATCATGGCTAATTTGTTAACGACGGATATAGTATCCTTTAAGTAGGATCTCGTTGCTACCACTAGGGGTTGTAATTGATGGTCCAAATAACAGGAAAGGTTTGCAGTTACCGAATTAACCCCGGCTACAATGGGGCGACCCGGAGGTTTGCTTAAACTCTTATGCACCTTTGGCAGTGCATATAGCACCGGTATGGAGGGGTTTTCTACTAGTATATATGAAGCAATATCTTCAGTAATGGTGTTATTATTTGTATATAAATTCAAAAACACCTCTAATTTTTTTGTAATTATATTTATGGGGTCTCCTTTTAGCTTCTTATATGTATGCTGATCTGTGAGTTGGTTCATAATTTCAGCGTGTTAATCGTCTCTATTCAACACAACGACCCCCCCCACCCTTATCTGCTGGCTTTATTACTATTTGATCGTTATCTTTAAGCTTTTTGATTGCCGCCCTCTGCTTCTTATTACAATTGGTGGACTTTACAGGTTTAAAAACTGTCCTTTCCAAATCCTCTTTAACCAACCTCTCAAAAGTCTCGATAAAACAGCCTTTTTTGTGGTGGGGGAAGAAAGTAGATTTCTTTCTAAATATTTTCACAGAGGGATCATATGGAGTACCCTGCATGCTATCATTAATTTGCTCAGAGAATAATTTTTTCAAAGTAAGTCGCCTAATGAATTTTTGGAGGTCTACAAACGTCTCAAAGTTATTGATCTTATTGGAAGGTGCAAATTTTAAACCTCGCTGTAGAACCTCTTGTTCATACTTAGATAATACATAATCACTTAGATTATAGACCATTGTGTTATTGCTCTCAGTATCATCCTCTATTGCCACTGGTTCATTACAATTTAATGTTGTCTTATGATACCTCTTAGACCTGTTTAAGTGGATGCCACCCCTTTTACCACGTTTTCTGAGTTTCGGGGGTTTGTGTGTTTTTGAATTTATATACAAATAATAACACCATTACTGAAGATATTGCTTCATATATACTAGTAGAAAACCCCTCCATACCGGTGCTATATGCACTGCCAAAGGTGCATAAGAGTTTAAGCAAACCTCCAGGTCGCCACATTGTAGCCGGGGTTAATTTGGTAACTGCAAACCTTTCTTGTTATTTGGACCATCAATTACAACCCCTAGTGGTAGCAACGAGATCCTACTTAAAGGATACTATATCCGTCGTTAACAAATTAGCCATGATTGAATGGGAACCAGGATACCTGTTGGTTACAGCGGATGTCGCAGCATTGTACACCAACATCCGTCATGCTGATGGCTTAGAAGGTGTCAAATTTCATTTAGAAAAGAGTGAACATAGCACCACATATAAACAGTTTTGTAATGGAGGGTATATCCATGATCTTAACTAACAATTATTTTTGGTACGGTGGTGACTTTTATTTGCAGTGTACAGGCACTGCGATGGGTACCAGGCTGGCACCCAGCTATGCCAATCTGTTCATGGCCCACTGGGAGGAGTCAGCGGTGTGGGAAGATTGGCGGGCGGCTGCCAGCCTGGTACTATATAATCGCTACATAGATGACGTTATATTCATTTGGAGAGGAGACAGAGCCTCTCTTGATCTTTTTTGTGAAGGGTTAAATAACAATGATCGTAATATAAAATTAACCTTCACAATCAGTGACACCACCATAAACTTTTTGGATTTAACTATTTATGTGGAGAATAATCATATCTATACCAAAAATTACAGTAAACCGACCGACTGCAATTCTTATATTGATATGAGCAGTAATCATCACAGCAATTGGTTGTCTAGTATTCCTAACAGCCAATTCCAAAGATTGCGTCGTAACTGTACAGATGTTAATGTCTTTGACCAACAGGCTGCCGGAATGAAACATCATTTTGTTAGTAAAGGATATAAGAAGATGGCTTTAGATAAGACCATCAGTAGATGCAGGGATTTGGACAGGGACACCATCTTAATGAACACAAGAAGAGGTACACTAGACAAGAAACATGGAGTACCCTTTATATCCAAATATACCAATCATCATAGAGAGATGGAGAGTATTATAAAAAGACACTGGGGGATACTCCAGGCGGACTCTAGTCTAAAGGAGTATATCTCCGAAACTCCTCGCTTTATATACAGAAGAGCGGATAACCTTAAAGACATTCTAGTGAATAGTGCTATAGAAACTCCTAAGCCTAATATGTCAATTATAACTAAGGGCTTCCATAGATGTGGGGAATGTGCCATGTGTAAAGTCTGCAAAACAGAAAGAAAGATTGTAGAAGTAACATCAAGCAGCAATAATAAAAAAGAGAGGATCAATACCTTTATGACATGTAATAGCAAATATGTAATCTATTTGTTAGAATGTCAGTGCAACAAACAATATATTGGGCGAATGACACGCCCACTAAAAGATAGGCTGACAGAACATGTCAGGAACATCAGACGGGCAGGGCCGAAACTAAGGGGGGGCTAGGGGGTCACGTGCCCCGGGTGCTGGGCTTAAGGGGGCGCTAATGAGCCCAGTTCGTCTGTAGCTACTGACCGGCTGTAAGAAGCCAGCAGCAGCACTACTAGACGCGGCTCATCTGACTGTGCTCCTCCGGGATGCAGGCGCAGGCACATCGCGCATGTGACGTCATGACGTCGCACGCGCACGTGCATGTGGCATTACGCGCGCACCCGGCTTGAGCACGGAGCTGGAGGAGGCGGGAGTATCTGGCGCCGGCGGCCGCGGCAAAAAATAAATATAATAAAATCCGACCTGGGCTGGCTGCAAAAAAAAGTAGGTGCGTGCTTCGGGCGGGCGGCTACCTCCAAAGTGAGTGTGGTCCACTGGCTGCAGAGTACACAGTCAGCACACTGGGGACTTCTTAGTTAATAAATATACACTGACACTGACTGGCTCACTGACGTGACATTTTTTTTAAACCAGTATCATACTGGCATATATATATATATATATTTTATTTATATATATATATATATATATATATTTTATTTATATATATATATATATATATTTTTTTTTTTTTATATATTATATATAAAATATATTTTATATTATATATACAGTATGTGTATCTATATGTATATATATTATACTGTATATATATATATATACACACACACATACAGAATGATCCGGCACTCCAGCAGGCCCTCGGCTGCAAATGCTGATGTGCTCACGGTGCCTTCCTCATGGACACAATAGCCCCCAATGTAGCAAGCGGATGGAGGCGGCACTCAGAGACTTTTCAATATTAAACGTGAACAAGTTTAATGGTGCATCTACGTTTCGGAGCCGACGGGGCTATGGCTCCGAAACGTACATGCACCATTAAACTTGTTCACGTTTTATATTGAAAAGTCTCTGAGTGCTGCCTCCATCCGCTTGCTCTATTTATATATATATATATATATATATATATATAATATTTATATAAATATATATTATACACATATAGATATATAAATATATCGGCACTCAAGCAGGTCTTTTGAAGTGTTACAAGTATATTGTCAGGTGTCACAACAAACAAGCAATGTTCCGGGGCCCGTAGCCTCTCCTTTGCCCGATTGGGCTACGGGCCTCGTAACATTGGCTTATATGATGTGACACCTGACAATATACTATTTAGTACAGGGGGCACGTGGGCCATTGCTACCATTGTTTAGGGGTGCCGGACACCAAGGACTATATATATATATATTATATATATATATATATATATAGCAATACATAGTCAGCGGCACTCCATATAGTGTAGAAATAGACATCCAGTTATGGCCGGTGCTCACCATTGGAGGCAAAGTCTCCAAAAATACAACAAACAGCAGTAAGCGGCACTCACGGCTCGAAGAAGAAATACAGGATTCCCTTTGAACGTGTCAACATTTCAATGTTTATAATGACGAAAATGTTTTATTATAAACATTGAAACGTTGACACGTTCAAAGGGAATCCTTTATTTCTTCTTCGAGCCGTGAGTGGCGCCTACTGCTGTTTGTTACATACATATATATATATATATATATATAAGAAAGTGGAGTAAAAAAAAGCGCCTAATAGTGTCAGTGAGAAAAACCTTTGTGGGTTCAAACGTAGTGATAATTTAAACAATAAGCAACGACTTATTGTTTAAATTTATCACTACGTTTGAACCCACAAAGGTTTCTCTGACTGACACTATTAGGCGCTTTTTTTTACTCCATTTTCTTACATTTTACCTATATACTGTTTTAGAGCTGCCACTCACTTATGTATGAGGTGTGTCGTGTTCACTAAAAAGGATTATCAGAAATCAATCCTTTTGTATTTTCATACCAGGGTGCCTGACCAGGTATATACGTAGGCGCTATTTTCCACTATTCCCTATATATATATATATATATATATATATATATAAAAAATTATTATTATTTTATTATTATGCTTTATTTATATGGTGCCACAAGATCCGCAGCACATATTACACAGTAAATAATCAAATGAGCAAACAAGAAAACAGCACTTACAGTTCAAGACAATATTGGACAGGTATGGAAAACCAGCGATTAGTTGCCATCAAAGGGAGTATGGAGTATAAGATAGTGTAAGTAAGAAAAGGAAAGGCACATGAGAAAAGAAGGCCCTGCTCTTGCGAGCTTGCAATCTATTATATATATATATATATGTTTATGTTTGTATTGAAAGACTTGGGAGTTCCGCCTCATTTACAAACACATGTACAGCCGCAATACCGTAGAGACTGCACCTTAGCACGTAAGATACCACATAGAGGATGAGGCAGCTGCTCAGTAAAGCACTTCATGCCACAAGCACCTGAGTATACCTACATATAACAATCCTTGCTTGACCACAAAGAGGATGAGTGCCTGGATAATTTACAACTAGATAGATAGATAGATAGATAGATAGATAGATAGATAGATAGATAGATAGATCACTCCATCCCCTCTAATACACAGTACACCCCTGCCTCATTCCCCTCAGGGGATGGGGGGGAATGGTGCATTCAGTGAGGGGAGGACACTAATATTTAATGCAGTCAGTGAATGAGGGGAGACAGTGTCCTTTTTTATTTAAACGTGCAGTACAGATTGTGCAGGGCGATCCCATTCCCGTTAAACTTCAGTCCTGCTTAGTAGAACAATGTTTGATTAGCCTTCTGGTGCTGAGACTATGGAGAGACATAGGATGGGGAGGCAAGTTGAGGCTGCTGGAGAGAGACTGGGTGGGAGGAAGCTAAGGTTACGGAGAGATGCAGTGAGATGAGACTGTTGGGGAGAGACAGTGTAGAAGGGGATGGGGCACAATAATATTTATTAAGACACCAATTCAAATAAAATTAAGAAAAAAAAACAAACAAACAAACATTACTTCTATTGTATGATGGTGACATTGGTTATATTCCTACATAAACAGACTTCTTCTAAACCATGTGATCACCTTTATGAGTGGATACTGACTGAAGTTATTGTGGATCCATTTATTCGCAGGTACCCCATTGCAGAGGAACCACCGTATACATTAGGTAAGAAAATACTCCTGCTCTGTACCTAGCAGGGAGGAATGGGGGGGGGGGGGTTTAAATAGAAATTAGCGACTTTAATTTTCATAAACTGAAAAAAGGTTGCAAAGATGTCAAAGAAACCATCGGGAGCAGAGTACCGGAAGAAGGCAAAGGAAAGAGAACAAGCAGCACAACGATCATCGTCCTTGATGTCATCATGGCTGAGTGACAAAAGCTCCAACAAAGGTACATTAAAAATATACATTTATAATAAGACTACATTAAAATGCTACAGGTGAAGTAGTAAGTTGTAAAATATTATATTTTTATATTATTTGTGTTTTTTCAGGTGAAATGGAAAAGAGCTGTGATTTGGAGGCAGATAAGACACAAGAGAAGATTAGGGATCAGCAGGAAGATATTTCAAGCAGTACCATTTCTACAGACATTCACAACCAGGACACCATTTCTGGAACCTCAGCAGGCACACAAGGTGTTAGTTGCATGGATTTTGATTTTGATTTCAATGACCCAGGTACATGGCCAAGTAGAATTTCTGATCCTGAGAGATGTTTTATCACAAGAATGAGAGCAGGGACACAACATAATCCTGATCTAAGCAGAAGCTTGAGAGACGGAAGACATCTCACAAAGGAGTGGTTTTTCAAACAACTACCAAATGGTCAAAAAGTAAACAGATCATGGCTAGGTTATAGCCAAACAAAAAATGCTTTGTTCTGCATTCCATGTAGGCTATTTTCACAAGCTTCATCAGAGACAACACTGCCCTATTTGGCTAAAGAGGAATGTTTAACTCAGTGGCGAAAGCTCAGTGACAAAATCCCAGACCACGAGAACTCCCTACATCACAAATCACGTTTTTGTAATTGGAAAACTCTTGAAACCTCCCTCGGAATTGGTGGTATAGACAGAGAACTGCAACTCCAGATAGCTAAGGAAGAAAAACATTGGCGAGTAGTCTTGCATTGTATTATAGATGCTATTATGTTCTTGGCCAAGCAGGGGAGTCCCTTGAGAGGATCTCAAGAAAGTAGTGATTTTGGGAATCCCAACAGTGGCAAATTTCTAAACACCATAGACCTTATATCACACTACCACGCTCCTTTGCGTGAACACATAGAACGGCACAAGAAAGGCCAAGTGACCTACTTTTCTTCAGCGATTCAAGATGAATTCCTTAAAATAATTGCAGGAAAAGTAAGACAAGATATACTGAATGAAATAAAAGAAGCTAGATATTTTGCGCTCATGTTTGATTGCACTCCAGATGTGAGCAAACTTGAACAAATGACAGAGGTAATTAGATATGTCAAAGTAAGTGAAAATGGCCCAGAAATTGTAGAAAGTTTTATTGACTTTTTTGTAGTTTCTGACAAGACAGGCCTTGGTCTGAGTGAAGAAATCCTCAAGAAAGTCCAAAATGATGGTTTAGACATGAAGTTTTGCAGAGGTCAGTCATATGATAATGGAGCAAACATGGCTGGAGTTTATAAAGGCGTCCAGGCAAGAATACTCCAAGAAAATGAATTGGCATATTTTGTGCCTTGTGCGGCACACTCACTAAATTTAGTAGGAGTACATGCTGCTGATATATCTCCTGAAGCACAGACCTTCTTTGGGACACTTCACTCTCTCTATCTGTACTTTGCAGCATCAACTTCAAGATGGGAAATTTTGAAGAAACATGTCCCAACCTCACTAAGATCACAAAGTAAGACGAGATGGTCAGCGAAGATGGAAGCTGTTGAGGCAGTATACAAACATTTAGATAAAGTTATGAAGGCCCTGGAAGAATTGGGGACCAACCCCCTGTCTTCTCCAGAAACTAAGTCAGAGGCAAACTCTCTGTTAAAACACATAAGCAAGTTTGAATTTATCATCATCACTTGTTTCTGGTATGGAATCCTAAGAAAGATTGACTGTGTGAGTCAGTATCTACAGAGAGATGATGTAACAGTTGACAAGGCAGTAAGAAATATACGTGGGCTGATAAACCTGATTCAGTCAGCAAGAGAGAGTGCTGTGCCCGAAGCTATAACTGAGGCTAAAGATATAGCACACACTAACAATCTTACAACTGATTTTAAAGAAACAAGAAGAAGAAAGAAAAAGAGGATGTTTGATGAAAGTGAAACTCCTGGTGATGATGCATCTAACATCTCACAGGAAAAATTGTTTAGGATCTCACTATTGGAAATTATTGATCGAATAATAAGTGAACTTAATAAGAGATTTCTAGCACTAGAAAAAATCAATGAAAAATTTGGATTCCTACATGGAATGGAACTACAGAAATCAGAAACAAAGCATCTGAAAAGTGAAAACACAAGCAAAGGAACTGGCACAAATTTACAAGGAAGATATAAATGAAGAAGAGTTCCTCCATGAAATCGAGAGTTTTAAATTTCATGCATTGGAAGTCGATGAAAAGATGAAATCATCCCCTCCAGCAACCATCTTGACCCTTATCTACAAACATAGGCTTGAAGAGGCATATCCTAATATCACTACAGCACTTCAAATTTTTCTAACACTTCCAGTCTCTGTCGCCTCCGGGGAAAGAAGTTTTAGTAAATTAAAACTTATTAAAACCTACCTAAGGAATACCATGGGTCAGGAAAGGCTGACAAACCTCAGCATAATTTCAATTGAACACAAGAGAGCCTCCACTCTTTGCTATGAAGACATTATAAAAATATTTGCTGCAAAAAAAGCTAGGAGAGTACAGCTTTAATTGATTTTTGTGTGCATCTGTGTTTTATATTGTAACCAGTAGTGGCTGAATGTATGTTTACTTCTGCTAAGCAGTTCCCCCTGCACTATATGGTCGGCACTGCAAGCGCCACTGATTATAAATATTATGTTATTTCAATAATTGTAATTTGAATAAAACAATTTGGATATTTGATGGTGTTATTTAAGAAACCTAACTCAATATTTTTAAGGGATGGATATTACATTTATGTCAGAAGGGCCATCATTCATGGTTGAACGATGTCTGAAAGGGCAAAGTGTACAGTTGTGGGGTTTTCTGTGTTTTGTATTTATTATTTTATTTATTTATATTTTTATTTAATTTTTTTTGGGTGGGGTGGGGGGCGCCAAATTACTGCCTTGCCCCGGGTGACAGAAATCCTAGTTTCGGCCCTGAGACGGGGTTATGAAAACCATAATGTGTCAATGCATTTTAAGACCGCACATAATTGTGACCCAAAATATATCAAAATGTTTGCAGGGATAAAAGTTGCAAAATGCAACTGGAGGACTAGTGACAGATCTGTTAGGCTTGCTAAGCTGGAAATGCAAACGATTTTTGAGATGAGAACCTTGTCACCTGATGGCCTTAATAAAGAATTTGAGACCAAATGGTGTTTATAACAACCATCACTAATAATTGTCTCTTTTTCTCTTTTTTTCCCTATGCATATGGAACCCATTCATGGAGGAATAGTATGAATGGGAATGAAATGCGAGCATAGTTCTCTTTTATTGTATGTGTCTCAGTATTTATTGCTAATCAATGTATGTTTTTTAACATTCACAATTGTGTAACTCACCATTTATATTGTATCTGTTAAACATGTAGATGAGTGTCAATGTAATAGTGAAATACGTAAGTTCAGAATGGGTGTGTGACTGATTTTAAAACTACCCGCCTACAATGACCTCATTGAGAATGATCCAATCAGAACTCCTTTGAGAACATATAAGGAAGATCCGTATCTGCTACAGTGTATCTTGAAAAAGGGGGCGGACCCCCGAAACGCGTTGATGCTGTAGTGACGTGGAAGCTGATCCAGGAGAGAGTCGCAACTTACCCGCACGCCTGAGGCTGTTTGCCGTTACAGCGGACTGAGATATTCCGGACATCTCAGTAGTGAAGCACAGCCTCTATCTGGGAGCGGGTATGCGTTCTGTGTCCTTTTTAAAGAAAAATCTGTAAAGTTTTTGTGAATAAATTCCCTATGGGGATACTTCTTTTTATCCATTTGGTATTGGTCTGTTGGAGTCTTGAATCCTGAAGGTGCCAGATGGGACTAAGGAATATAAAGATACCTTTCAGTGAACGGTATTGGTTTCTTTAAAGTGAGTGTCAGTTTCATAGTGAGCACAGCAAAAACGGAGACTCTGCTTAAACCGATCTCACCACTGACAATCAGCTGGATATAAAGTCTGCATAATAATTACCAAATGTTCGATTTAACAATCACATGTTTTTCATTAATTATCCACTAAGATATTTATTAGAATTTTTATCATTGTACATCCTTCAGTCTTTTTATGTGTAAGGATAATTTTTATTGTGTTAAATATATAGGCATTATCCGGATTTTAGGGGTTTTCAGCGCTGTACACTCCTCTCCAAATCTTTTTTCTCGTGCAGTATTAACTACAGGTGTTGGTGTATACCTGGGATTGGAGCTGAGCAGCTGATTACCAGCGCTGTGAGGGGAAATAATTCCTTTTTTCATTCTGTTTAGAATACACCCTTTTTCTGACTCACTGCTGCTTGTAAAATGCTCTGTTATAGGAGCTTAAGAGATGCTTCATGCAAGGATATATTTAATAATCATAATAATGAGGTTACGACTACACATTTGTATGATGGCAATTTAAATGATAGTGTATACAAATTGGAGAAATTACTCATCAGGGAAGGGAAAATCTGGTGGGAGGTGGCTACCCTGGAGCAATACATTAAAGAAGGTATTGTTCCAAGGGGATTGCGAATTGACAAATTGCCCACCTTTGGTGATGAATTGGAGGGCTTCACCAAAGGATGGCATAAAATCTTGAATGACTGTTCATCTAAATTAATGACCCATATTATTGAGGAAAGAGAGAAAAAAAGGAAAGAAATTGAATTAGAGATAGAAACATTACATAGTTTAATCAAACCGTTTATGGATTCAAGAGAATACAAGGATTTAGAGGAAAGAATAACAACCAGAATAGAAAAAAATGAGAGAGATTTGATCCCAAAAAAACGGAATAAATATCAAAGAGATAAACAGGACTATGAGAGCGGATCAGAATATACTTACAAAAATAAAGAATTATCAACACAAGATAAAACTAGGAATTGGGGTCGTAATAGATCTATGACACCCCACACACCAAGAAGGATAGACAATAGGGATAATGAAAGAGATAGAACATGGATAAATAGAAACAATGGAAGAAAATATACAGACAATATTTATGAACAAAGGAAACAAAATAATTATCATAACACTAAAGGTACATACACAAGACAATACGATAGGGAATACAGGGATAATAGGAAGTACAGGGTACCACCACAGAGAAATTGGAACTATCAGCGAGATAGGAGAGAGAGGGAAAGAGTGAATAAACCCGATCATAGCTCCAGACAGCATGAAAATAGGGGGAATATTGAGTATAACTATTCAAACCATTTAATACAATCGCAAGATAGAATGGAAAACCATCAGAGTGAAGATCTAATAATCAACACCCCCAGACCCAGTACTAGCCAAAGAATACCCAGAAACCGGGACAACAGGGGACGTTTTTTAGGGAAGTAGTGGATGACCAACACAAACCCCCGAAACTCAGAAAACGTGGTAAAAGGGGTGGCATCCACTTAAATAGATCTAAGAGGTATCATAAGACAACATTAAATTGTAATGAACCAGTGGCAATAGAGGATGATACTGAGAGCAATAACACAATGGTCTATAATCTAAGTGATTATGTATTATCTAAGGATGAACAAGAGGTTCTACAGCGAGGTTTAAAATTTGCACCTTCCAATAAGATCAATAACTTCGAGACGTTTGTAGACCTCCAAAAATTCATTAGGCGACTAACTTTGAAAAAATTCTTCTCTGAGCAAATTAATGATAGCACGCAGGGTACTCCATATGATCCCTCTGTGAAAATATTTAGAAAGAAATCTACTTTCTTCCCCCACCACAAAAAAGGCTGTTTTATCGAGACTTTTGAGAGGTTGGTTAAAGAGGATTTGGAAAGGACAGTTTTTAAACCTGTAAAGTCCACCAATTGTAATAAGAAGCAGAGGGCGGCAATCAAAAAGCTTAAAGATAACGATCAAATAGTAATAAAGCCAGCAGATAAGGGTGGGGGGGTCATTGTGTTGAATAGAGACGATTACCACGCTGAAATTATGAACCAACTCACAGATCAGCATACATATAAGAAGCTAAAAGGAGACCCCATAAATATAATTACAAAATAATTAGAGGTGTTTTTGAATTTATATACAAATAATAACACCATTACTGAAGATATTGCTTCATATATGCTAGTAGAAAACCCCTCCATACCGGTGCTATATGCACTGCCAAAGGTGCATAAGAGTTTAAGCAAACCTCCGGGTCGCCCCATTGTAGCCGGGGTTAATTCGGTAACTGCAAACCTTTCTTGTTATTTGGACCATCAATTACAACCCCTAGTGGTAGCAACGAGATCCTACTTAAAGGATACTATATCCATCGTTAACAAATTAGCCATGATTGAATGGGAACCAGGATACCTGTTGGTTACAGCGGATGTCGCAGCATTGTACACCAACATCCGTCATGCTGATGGCTTAGAAGGTGTCAAATTTCATTTAGAAAAGAGTGAACATAGCACCACATATAAACAGTTTTGTAATGGAGGGTATATCCATGATCTTAACTAACAATTATTTTTGGTACGGTGGTGACTTTTATTTGCAGTGTACAGGCACTGCGATGGGTACCAGGCTGGCACCCAGCTATGCCAATCTGTTCATGGCCCACTGGGAGGAGTCAGCGGTGTGGGCAGATTGGCGGGCGGCTGCCAGCCTGGTACTATATAATCGCTATATAGATGACGTTATATTCATTTGGAGAGGAGACAGAGCCTCTCTTGATCTTTTTTGTGAAGGGTTAAATAACAATGATCGTAATATAAAATTAACCTTCACAATCAGTGACACCACCATAAACTTTTTGGATTTAACTATTTATGTGGAGAATAATCATATCTATACCAAAAATTACAGTAAACCAACCGACTGCAATTCTTATATTGATATGAGCAGTAATCATCACAGCAATTGGTTGTCTAGTATTCCTAACAGCCAATTCCAAAGATTCCGTCGTAACTGTACAGATGTTAATGTCTTTGACCAACAAGCTGCCGGAATGAAACATCATTTTGTTAGTAAAGGATATAAGGAGATGGCTTTAGATAAGACCATCAGTAGATGCAGGGATTTGGACAGGGACACCATCTTAATGAACACAAGAAGAGGTACACTAGACAAGAAACATGGAGTACCCTTTATATCCAAATATACCAATCATCATAGAGAGATGGAGAGTATTATAAAAAGACACTGGGGGATACTCCAGGCGGACTCTAGTCTAAAGGAGTATATCTCCGAAACTCCTCGCTTTATATACAGAAGAGCGGATAACCTTAAAGACATTCTAGTGAATAGCGCTATAGAAACTCCTAAGCCTAATATGTCAATTATAACTAAGGGCTTCCATAGATGTGGAGAATGTGCCATGTGTAAAGTCTGCAAAAAACAGAAAGAAAGATTGTAGAAGTAACATCAAGCAGCAATAATAAAAAAGAGAGGATCAATACCTTTATTACATGTAATAGCAAATATGTAATCTATTTGTTAGAATGTCAGTGCAACAAACAATATATTGGGCGAACGACATGCCCACTAAAAGATAGGCTGACAGAACATGTCAGGAACATCAGACGGGGTTATGAAAACCATAATGTGTCAATGCATTTTTAGACCGCACATAATTGTGACCCAAAATATATCAAAATATTTGCAGGGATAAAAGTTGCAAAATGCAACTGGAGGACTAGTGACAGATCCGTTAGGCTTGCTAAGCTGGAAATGCAAACGATCTTTGAGATGAGAACCTTGTCACCTGATGGCCTTAATAAAGAATTTGAGACCAAATGGTTTTTATAACAACCATCACTAATAATTGTCTCTTTTTCTCTTTTTTTTCCCTATGCATATGAAACCCATTCATGGAGGAATAGTATGAATGGGAATGAAATGCGAGCATAGTTCTCTTTTATTGTATGTGTCTCAGTATTTATTGCTAATCAATGTATGTTTTTTTAACATTCACAATTGTGTAACTCACCATTTATATGTTAGGGTCTCCTGCCCTGTGCTGCCACGTCGTCATGGCAACCGGGAGACAAGTGCTAGTGGAGTAACCTGAGCGCAGCTGATACTCCGGTTCGGGTCTTTTGCTGTGCAGTGGTTATAGGCTCTGTGCACGGCAGGGGATCCGGTGCTGGTTTTTGTGCTCACAGTCTGTGAGGTCTGAGTGGGGCGTGGACAGCACCTTCTTTATAAGGCCTCTTTTCAGGGTAAGCAGATGCTGCTGAATCTCTGTTGGTTAGTCAGTTCATGAAAGTTAGCCAGTACTGTGTAGCTTTGTATTTGTTTGTTGCTTACTGCAAATAGGCCTGGGAATTTGGTATTACACTCTGCCAATCCAGACCTAGCAGTAAGACTGGAGTCAGTCGTTTAGCTTGCTGGGGTTCTGTTATTACTCTGTGAACTTAGCAAGTTTGCGGCTGTATTCTAACACTTTCCTGTCTAATCCTGTCTCACTGTGCTAGGTGTCAGGGGTCAGTTTAGTGGCAGTAAGCTTAAACCTGTGCACTGCAAGTGAGAATCAGGATTGTGGAGGCTCTCCTTGTGTCTATCATTCCATCTCTGACCAAGGAGTTTACTGCCACACCCGTTGGTAACCCTTTAGGGTTTTGCTGTTGCCCTTAGCAACAGCATTTCGGGTTCTCTACGTATTAAAACACAACATCTTGCTTTTTACATCTGAGCAGTTCTAATACAAGGGAGATACCCAGTTCCTTAGCCTCTGTGCTTCTCTGTTCACTGTGTGTGTATTTTGTTACCCTATCACCTTCTGTGTACGTTATGTCATATTCCCCAGTTTGTCTGTGAGTCCATTTGTTTTGCATAACAGTTCAAACACCAGTACATTCCTGCAGACACTGGAGTGCATAACAGTTCTGACACTAGTACTTTCCTGCAGGCACTGGTGTGCATAACATTATATTGTATCTGTTAAACATGTAGATGAGTGTCAATGTAATAGTTAAATACGTAAGTTCAGAATGGGTGTGTGACTGATTTTAAAACTACCCGCCTACAATGACCTCATTGAGAATGATCCAATCAGAACTCCTTTGAGAACATATAAGGAAGATCCATATCTGCTACAGTGTATCTTGAAAAAGGGGGCGGACCCCCGAAACGCGTTGATGCTGTAGTGACGTGGAAGCTGATCCAGGAGAGAGTCGCAACTTACCCGCACGCCTGAGGCTGTTTGCCGTTACAGCGGACTGAGATATTCCGGACATCTCAGTAGTGAAGCACAGCCTCTCAGTAGTGAAGCACAGCCTCTATCTGGGAGCGGGTATGCGTTCTGTGTCCTTTTTAAAGAAAAATCTGTAAAGTTTTTGTGAATAAATTCCCTATGGGGATACTTCTTTTTATCCATTTGGTATTGGTCTGTTGGAGTCTTGAATCCTGAAGGTGCCAGATGGGATCAAGGAATATAAAGATACCTTTCAGTGAACGGTATTGGTTTCTTTAAAGTGAGTGTCAGTTTCATAGTGAGCACAGCAAAAACGGAGACTCTGCTTAAACCGATCTCACCACTGACAATCAGCTGGATATAAAGTCTGCATAATAATTACCAAATGTTCGATTTAACAATCACATGTTTTTCATTAATTATCCACTAAGATATTTATTAGAATTTTTATCATTGTACATCCTTCAGTCTTTTTATGTGTAAGGATAATTTTTATTGTGTTAAATATATAGGCTTTATCCGGATTTTAGGGGTTTTCAGCGCTGTACACTCCTCTCCAAATCCTTTTACTCCACCGAGATGGCACTGACCAAAGTAGTGAATGATCTAGTCACTGCGAGATCAAAAGCCCATTACACACTACTTATTCTTCTAGATCTCTCTGCTGCTTTTGACACTGTTGACCACTCTCTTCTCATACAAACACTACAATCCCTAGGTCTTCAGGACACAGCCCTTTCTTGGTTCTCATCCTAACTTTCTAATCGCTCTTTCAGTGTTCACTTCTCTGATTCTACCTCTTCCTCTCTACCTCTATCAGTTGGAGTACTGCAAGGCTCAGTCTTAGGTCCTCTGCTTTTCTCAATCTATACCTCCTCTCTTGGTAAACTAATCAGCTCCTTTGGATTTCAGTATCATTTGTATGCTGATGATACTCAAATCTACCTATCCTCCCCAGATTTGTCACCATCTGTATTGGCTCGTGTCACTGGATGCCTGTCTGCCATTTCATCTTGGATGTCATCTCGCCACCTCAAACTCAACATTTCCTTAACGGAATTAATTATTTTCCCACCAGCTAAGAGTAGTTACCAACCTGATATCTCCATAACTGTTGACAATGCAACTATCCACCCTACCCCACAAACTCGTTGCCTAGGTGTCACCCTTGATTCTGAACTGTCCTTTGTTCCACACATTCAATCTGTCTCTAAATCATGTTACATGCACCTTAAAAACAGATCCAAAATATGCCCTTATCTTACACAAGACACTGCAAAAACTCTAATCCATGCACTCATCATCTCCCGCATTGATTATTGTAATAGTCTCCTTACTGGTCTTCCCAAACATAGGCTCTCACCACTTCAATCCATTTTAAATGCAGCTGCGAGGCTAATCTTCCTCGCCAGACGTTCTTCATCTGCTGATCCGCTCTGTCAGTCCCTCCATTGGTTACCGGTATTCTACCGTGTCAAATATAAAATACTTTTACTTACATACAAGGCTATTAACCAAACTGCACCATCATACATCTCCTCACTCATCTCAAAATATCTCCCTACTAGACCTCTCCGCTCTGCACAAGATCTGCGTCTCTCATCCACATGTATTACCTGTTCCCACTCAAAATTACAGGACTTTACCCGAGCTTCACCCACTCTGTGGAATGCACTCCCACGCACAATAAGACTCTCCTCTAGTCTCCAAACCTTTAAACGTTCCCTGAAAACTCATCTCTTCAGACAAGCCTACCAAATTTCAGACCCACACACACAACCTTCAATGCCTCCCTATCAAGTTACATCCCCTCTGTACAGTCCACATAAACTCACATTTTGTCTTCCAACATTGCTGGGTGATCATATCATACAACCTATTAAGAACCTAGCAATCTGGGAAACCATTATGTAACAGGTAGCATCTATCCTTGTGTATCAATGCCTATTTCCCTATAGATTGTAAGCTTGCGAGCAGGGCCTTACTACCTCTGTCTGTCTTTGCCCAGTTTTGTTCTATAACTGTTGTTCTAATTGTAAAGCGCAACAGAATATGCTGCGCTATTTAAGAAACTGCTAATAATAATAATAATAATAATGATAATAATAATAAATAACATCCTGTTTACTCAAGAACGCTTCCTGAGATATATGTCCTATGGATGGAGAGCATTTACTTCTAGAAAAACAAGTAGGCTGACTGTTTATACTCCCTTGCGTAGTTGCTGTTAATTTGATAGCTGACTGAACTTTAAATCGTTAATTTTGTCTGAGCATCCCAGTTACCATCCCCAGAGCTCAGGACCTATCCTGTTCAGTTACTGTATATACATAAGGAATCAGACTCGGCAATAGTTTTGGTAAGAGCCTTTTGTGTATGTATACTGCCTCTTTCTTTACCCTTTTCTTCCAGGTGCAAGTGGAAATAAAACACTACGTTTGTTTTTGGTTTCTCACCTGATGCACAAGTACCAGTAGATGAAAATGTTGGGTCTGAAACCAAAAGTGGCAGTGATGATTTTACACTTAATTCCATGAACACATTTCTTTCTCTGCTTGTCAGTTCGGTAGGGCATAATGGCCATAAAAATGGAGTGATTGCAGTGTTCTCACTCCATGTCTCTCCTTCCAGACACAGTTTAGTGGGATTCTGAGCACTTTCCATGCCATGTGGCCCGAACATGAAACTATATTCTAGGATTTGAGGTGAGCACTCTTGAGAGACCCCTCTAACTACACATATCATGTTTCATGTGCCCTTAAAATTTCATTGACCCTGTGGCCCTTAAAGCTTCAGTCCAACATTGCCCTGCTGGGTTTTTGTTTTTTACTTGAGCTTTCTCCCACATGCTGTTCTATCCCCTCAATTGGTACACTTCAATAATTGTGGTCACTATAACTCACACTTTCCACGGGGACTACATGATTCCATGGCCAGGCCACTCATACTTGAGATCTTGAAAGAAGGTACGGTGCATCTGGAAAGTATTCACAGCTCTTCACTTTTTCCACATTTTGTTATGTTACAGTCTTATTCCAGAATAGAACAAATTTATTTTTTCCTTCAAAATTCTACACACAATGGGGGTCATTCTGAGTTGATCGCTCGCTAGCAGTTTTTAGCAGCCGTGCAAACGCTATGCCGCCGCCCATTGGGAGTGTATTTTAGCTTAGCAGAAGTGCGAACGGTTGTATCACAGAGTGGCTACAAAATTTTTTTGTGTAGTTTCAGAGTACCTACTCAGCGCTGGCGATCACTTCAGACTATTCAGTTCCGGATTTGACATCACACACCCGCCCAGCGTTCGCCCAGCCACGCCTGCATTTTTCCTGGCACGCCTGCGTTTTTCCGCACACCCCCTGAAAATGGTCAGTTGCCACCCAGAAACGCCAACTTCATGTCAATCACTCTGCGGCAAGCAGTGCAACTGAAATGCATCGCTAGACCCAGTGCAAAACGACATCGTTCATTGTGCCCGTACGTCGCGCGTGCACATTGCGCCACATACGCATGCGCAGAGCTGTAATATTTTTATACTGATCACTGCGCTGCAAACAAATGCAGCTAGCGATCAACTTGGAATGACCCCCCAATACCCCATAATGACAATGTGAATTTTTTTTTTTAAATGTATTAAAAATAAAAAACTAATAAATCACATGTACATAAATATTCACAGGTTTTGCCATGAAGATCAAAATTGAGCTCAGGTGCATCCTGTTTCCACTGATCATCCTTGAGATGTTCCTACAGCTTAATTGGAGTCCACCTGTGGCAAATTCAGTTGATTGGATATGATTTGGAAAGGAACACACTTGTCTACATAAAGGCCCCACACTTGACAGTGCATGTCTGAGCGCAAACCAAGCATGAAGTAAAAGGAATTGTCTGTAGACAGGATTGTCTCGAGGCACAAATCTGGGGAAGGGTACAGAAAAATATCTGCTGCTTTGAAGGTCCCAATGAGCACAGTGGCCTCCATCATCAATAAATTGAAGATGTTCGGAACCACCAGGATTCTTCCTAGAGCTGGCTGGTCATCTAAACTGAGCAATCGGAAGAGAAGGGCCTTAGTCAGGGAGGTGACCAAGAACCCGATGGTCACTCTGCCACAGCTACAGCATTCCTCTGTGGAGAGAGGAGAACCTTCCAGAAGGACAACCATCTCTAAAGCAATCCACCAATCAGGCCTGTATGGTACAGTGGCCAGATGGAAGCCACTTAGTAAAAAGCACATGGCAGCCAGCCTGGAGTGTGCCAAAATGCACCTGAAGGACTCTCAGACCATGAGAAACAAAATTCTCTGATCTGATGAGACAAAGATTGAACTCTTTGGCGTGACTGCCAGGTGTCATATTTGGGGGAAACCAGGCACCGCTCATCACCAGGCCAATACCATCCCTATAGTGAAGCATGGTGGTAGCAGCATCATGCTGTGGGGATGTTTTTCAGTGGCAGGAACTGGAAGACTAGTCAGGATAGAGGGAAAGATGAATGCGGCAATGTACAGAGACATCCTGGATGAAAACCTGCTCCAGAGTGCTCTTGACCTCAGACTGGGGCGATGGTTCATCTTTCAGCAGGACAACGACCCTAAGCACACAGCCAAGATATCAAAGGAGTGGCTTCAGGACAACTCTGTGAATGTGCTTGAGTGGCCCAGCCAGTGCCCAGACTTGAAACCAATTTAACATCTCTGGGAAGATCTAGAGATCTGAAAATGGCTGTGCACCAACACTTCCCATCCAACCTGAAGGAGCTTGAGAGTTGCTGCAAAGCGGAATGGGCGAAACTGCCTTAAGATAGGTGTGGCAAGCTTGTGGCATCATATTCAAAAAGACTTGAAGCTGTAATTGCTGCCAAAGGTGTATAAACAAAGTATTGAGCAAAGGCTGTGAATACTTATGTACATGTGATTTATTTGTTTTTTTATTTTTAATAAATATACAAAAATCTAAAAAAAAACAAAAAACTTTTTACGTTGTTGTGAAGGAGCATCGATATTCGCGTCTGCTCAGCGCCACTGATAATGTGCGCATGCTCAAGACTGCTTGCGCACATTAAGAAATACACTGGGAATAAATCAGCTGTATAGAACAAAATAAATATACTGTATTGATCGTAACATGAGCTACAGTAATACAAAGAACAGGAAATGACACCTAGCCAGCCATGGACCTTATGTCCCACTTCCAAGCCATGTGCAGCTGTGGGGGTAGGTTGGTGAAGTGCATGCTGGGAAAGGTTATATAAAGCCCCCTCACCCAAAAACAAGCTCTCTTTTCCTGACACTACAATACAGGACACAACACTGACCTGGCTTCTGGAAATCCACTCAACAAAACACTTTCTTTGGAAGGTAACCATACTTCTGACTATACTAGAACACACTCTACCTTTATTTATACCTTCACTTTAAATCACCTCTCCTTTTGCTTTACTACACTGCTGCTTTCATCTCTCCATCTCTATACACATACTGATAACTTTTTAACATACCCGCAAATATATATACATACACACACTAGATGTTTTTCAGGTAGATGATTATCCAGCATTTACCAGTTAGTCCATTGATTAGCCGAGTGCGTGTTAAACATTTATCCCCTAACAATATCATCCCCTACAAACACACACACATGTTTCTCACCATGCTTTCTGGAACAGCCATCTACTCACATCCTTATATACACACGTACACAGGGAAGAGCACAATCTGATAACACTAGCACAGCTTTCTTGCATTCATACATTCACACACATATATATATATATATATATATATATAAATATATATATATCTACACGTACACCAAGAACATATACGAGTAAGGAATAACTAGAACCTGCATTGAAGTTTATTTAGCAACAGAATGGTGTAACATTGTTACTGGGATCAAGTTAGGAATTCACTTCTGAGTTGTTAAACTGTATTGTGTATCTGACCTGGTAATCTATATTGCATTACTTGTAACTGTCCACATGTAAGTCATCTATAACATTGCAGTTACTGTTTATGGAGTAAACGATTGTATACTTTATATGGTCTTTGGTTCATTACAACTGAGGGTAAGAAGGATTTAAATGTTTAAATCATATGTATAATGCAATATAGCGATATAACGAGGTTACTTGACGGATTTTGTCAAGGAGTAATATTTGGGCGGTTTTGGCCTAGGCAATAGTAGGGAGTTTGCGTGTGTAGCTCACATGGGACTCTAGCTGAGACGCATAATGCATTTCAGCTGGGACCTTCTGTCTGTGGGCTGTTGTGGTATAAGACAAATATATATTATAAGACTGCATGGTAAGGCTAGTGAATATTAGTCAGAAGGTCATAGATGAAGTAGTATCACATGTAAGGAATATGGAGTGAAAGAAATTATTGTATCATTTCCCAATAATTACTTATAACAATTAATACTGGTATAAAGGTTATTTTGTATTTGTGTGACTATCAGACCCCCCAGAGGGAGGGGGAGGAGTACAAACAACCTCAGACAAAAGGTACACACTTTAACATTGGCGCCCAAACAGGGACATGAGGAAGTGACTCCAAACATCCTTGCTCACTTCACACCTACCATACAACATGAGCCATTAGCTCTATGTGGTAGGTTTGAAGCCATGTATAGGACAATAACCAATGACCATAGGTCCCATACTCCACCAGGCATGATTCGCGCATTTGTGGAAAAATTCACATACACAAATGTCAATCTGCGTACAATGGCTGAGAGGGAAACCACAATTTCTGGTGCAGCCAGAATAATTGACGAATTCAGAAAAGAACTGTTGAGTTCTAAGAAATCTGTCCAGGTTAGGGAACATGATATGCGAGGAGGCATAAAAAAAGATCGCCACCATGCATACCGTGAACACAATCAAACGGTATCTCAGTCCTCTGCTCCACCAGCGGAGAGTGAGAACCTGATTTGTTACAGGTGTAGACAAAAGGGACATAAAAGATTAAATTGTCCTAACAAATTCCCATCCCAATCCGGAAATACTAATGGCTTCAAAAAGCGATATAGTAATTCCATGCGGACAAAACATTTGCCCGTCTCACACTTACAGAAAAGTGTGGCAGCTTTAAATGTGCAAGCAGAAAAGCAGTCTGCTCCACAATTAAATGCAATGCACCAAAAACAAGTAGCAGTCTGTGCAACAGAAGTTCCCACAGGAATTCTGATGCAGATAGATTGAAGGTCTGGGGTCCCAAAGGATCTGATACCAATATGTAGCCTCATATTGGATCCTTCAGGGAGACCCCATATCATGGCAAAGATAAAAAATATTTGGTTACAAATCATGCTCGACACTGGAGCTGAAATTTCAATCACCAACGTAGAACATGATTTAGACCCAGATAGCCCTCAGTGTGTGGTGATTGGCTTTGATCACCAACAAGGGGGGGTGAAGGCTCATAGGATTAATGAGGTCAATGTAGAAATCAGCAGTGATTTCTCCTTAAACATTCCAATGTGGTATTACACAGGATCTGATAACATCATTGGAACTGATGTAATGACACAAAATGGTTGGATTCTGGATCTGGCAAATGGTATGGTATGGAGGGGTCCCAGAAAATCAAAGGTTTGGGTTATACAACAGCATTTTCTGAGCTCACCCATACACACAAATGTCAAAAGCAACATGTTTGTCCATAAATGGCCAGAGGTCTCACATAAAAAAGACCTTGAACCTATTGTGTACAAGTATCCAGAATTATGGGCACAAGGAAAAAATGACTGTGGAAGAATGCTTGATGTACAGGTGGACATTCAAGGGCCAGACCCACCACCGCAGCGTCAATATCGCTTCCCTCCTGAAGCCATGGAACCTGTGGTAGAAGCTGTAGAGGACTTAGAAGAAAGGGGAGTGGTCATAAAGGGAAATTCAAAATGCAATAATCCTTTATGGCCAGTTAAGAAGAAGGAAACAAACACCTGGAGACTCACAATTGATCTCCGTGTTTTGAACAAATACACTCCCATATCAGCACAGGTAGTGGCAGAAACACCAGACATCATGGCAAGGATAAATGGCAAAAGTCAAGTGTTCTCAACCATTGATGTGGCTAATGGATTTTTTTCCATAGCTTTTACTGAAAGTTGCCGGTACAAGTTTGCATTCACTGTACGTGATACGCAATACATGTTTTGCGTTCTACCACAAGGATTCCATAGTAGTCCAACTTACTTCCATCAGGCATTAGCAGCAGTTCTGAGTGTTTTCTCACGCCCAGAATGCCTGCTACAGTATGTTGATGACCTACTCCTTCATACAGAGACCATGGAGGAGCACTTAACCCTCTTACAGGAATTGTTAAGCCTCCTGTCACGTGCAGGACTCAAACTGAGTCCTCACAAGGCAAACTTGGCGAGGTCAGAGGTAATATTAGTAGGAGTTAAGATTGCCCATGGAACAAAGGGTATAATGGCTTCCCGCGTGGAAGCAATGGTAAAACTACCCAAGCCAGGCACCTTACAGGACTTGCGTAAGTTCCTGGGGGTTGCAAACTTCATGAGGGAGTTCATAGAGGACTTTGCTACCAAAGCAAAGCCTCTCTATGAATTACTCAGAGGTGAAAAACCATCACTGAAAGGATGGGCAGATACACAAGAGGAAGCTTTTATCACACTTAAAAGAGACCTCTCCTCTGCCCCAGTTCTAGCCACCCCACATCCAGATGGAAACTTGGCCATCCAAGCACATGCTGGTTCATTGTCTATATCAGCGGTCCTCCTTCAGGATGTGGGAACAATGATCAGACCTCTTGGATACTTCTCAAGACTTCTTTCACCAGTGGAAAGAGGATTTGATGAATGTGCAAAGCAACTTGCAGCCATACATTATGCTGTCAAAGTGACAGAGCATATTGTAGGGTTCAGACAGCTTACTGTGCAGACACCTCACTCTTCACTAACTCTCCTACTCCGGGATACACTTCCTGGAGTCTCTCAGCAGAGATTTGGGAGATGGATAATGGACCTCAGTGGGCGGAATATCAAAATCTGTCACAAAGCCAAGTATGTCCTTTCCCAGTTGTTAAACACAACAGGAACAGAGCATGATTGCGGCCAAGTAACACATTCCCTTGCAACACCATTCTTTAGGCAGGTAGCGCACCCCGATGACAGAATCATCTTTGTTGATGGGTCCCGCTCATACCTGGATGGGTCATATGTGACAGGTTATGCGGTCTTGGATGAGACCACAGGAGCCCAGATTCTGGTTAGACTTCCGGGTCACCTGTCAGCCCAACGTTCTGAGTTGGAGGCAGTGAAGGAAGCACTCCTCCTACAACCCCAAGGTAAACACACTATATATAGTGACAGCTCATATGTAGTGCGGTCTCTTACATCACATCTTCAAACTTGGCAAAAACGTGGATTTGTTGACAGCCAGAATAAACCTCTGGCTCACGTTTCAGTTCTAACAGAACTATGGGAATGGGGTGTTTCACACCCGGAAGAAGCAGCAATCATTAAGGTCCCTGCACACCAAAAAGGGAGCGATCCCTTAGTCCTAGGGAACAACGCAGCAGATGAAGCGGCAAAAGTGGCTGCAGTATCTGGGATTTTCCGTGATCCTGATGCACAAGCTTTGCCTTCATTCCAGGTAGCTGTACGTAGGAAAGCCCTTGCAGAAGGACCAGTGTCATTTGAAGATGAGCAAGCAAAAGACTCTATTCTTATGACTCACATAATTTCACCACAAGACCCCTGGTCTATAAGACAGGGTATACTGTGCCATTCACCAGGAGAAGGATTAGAACCTCTACCTGCAGTACCCTCACATCTCCAAGTGGAACTGACAAGACTCAATCATCAGCTCCTAGGACATCCTGGCCGGGATAAACTTTTTTCTCTTTTAAAGAGCAAATTATACTGGTCAGGAATGTTCAAAACTGTAGAAAATGTCACCCAACAGTGTTTGGTGTGTGCCCAAATCAACCCTCGGGCACCAGCCCTCAAGCCAGTGTTACAGCGTGTGCCTCCTGCAGAAGGGCCATGGGCAACTCTGCAAATTGACTTCATAGGACCACTACCAGCTGGCAGTCGAAATTGTCGCTATGCCTTGGTAGTAGTTGACGTGTTCTCGAAGTGGGTAGAAGCCATTCCTACAGCGAATGATTCAGCCACCACTACAGCACGGGTCTTATGGGAACAGATTTTGTCACGCTGGGGTATCCCAAGGATCATAGAATCAGATCGTGGGACCCATTTCACTGGCAAGGTCATGAAAGCCCTTTGTGAACTTCTGGACATAAAGCAGCGATTTCATGTCCCTTATCACCCAATATCAGCTGAAATTGTGGAACGAATGAATCGGACCATCAAGTCCCGGTTGGCTAAGGCATTGTTACAGAAGGGCTCTTCTTGGGTAACAGCCTTACCTGCAATACTCATGGGTATTAGGGCCACGGAAGCATCCACCACAGGGATCACTCCGTTTGAGCTCATGACAGGTCGCAAAATGCCACTTTGCTTCCCTAATGAGCCCCAATTGTCAAACCCAATTAAAGATGCTGTCGCAAGAGATACGTTCCTGCAACAGGTGCAAGATAATCTCAAGGGACTGTTGCCTTATGTAGCTCTGCGGCTGCATAAACCCTATCTACAGGGGGAGACACCCATGCCCTCTGTAGGTGACTCAGTAATGGTCAAAGTTTTCCGTAAAGCAGGCCCTTGGGATGCAAACTGGGAGGGACCATATCAAGTCCTTGAGACAATGGGTGATACCATGTTAAAGGTACAAAGGCCAATAACTACAAAGAGAGACTCTCAAAGGAGGCGCAAGGTTCTTTGGGTCCATATAGACCAAGCAAAGACCACCAGGACCTCTCCAGTCCAGAAAGATGCCAGAGTGCTCAATAAGTTGTGAAGGTAAAAAGAAGCACAAGGCAGGAGACAGATCTCTTTGAAAGCCATCATACGGTTATATATAAACTGCCTTTATTGGAACTATACTCATGCCTTCTCTCTTAGCAGATCATGGAACCAGGGAGAAAAGCTGTAACCCCAGTTCCCAAAGGACACCATTACAAATCCCATTCCTCCCTAGGAACCAAGAGGTGCAGAGTAAACTGCCCTCTGAGAAAACTAAGCTTACAGACACTGGTACTACTGGTAGGTGTGGTACTGGTAGGATCTGTTACCCCTCTTAACAGCAAGAGAGAAAAGGGGGGGTCAAATACAACATCACAAGTAAATTACATGAGATCCGAACCTACTAACCAGTCGGGTCTATTAGCAATTGAATGTAAGGAAGGTAAAATCCAGGCGCCCTACTACAATTACACTTTTGTACCGGGCCAATGGTATTTGTATGGATTTTGGAGAGATGGTTTTGCTGATGGTATGGTCCAACACTATACACCGGTAGTTAATGCGTCTGCTATTCAATATGAATTGCATGCATTATGCTTGAAAGAATATACCCACTTTAGAGATGCCGATTCAGGACCCATTAAATCCATGAGGTGGATTTCAAAAGACCCACATTTACATCCATATAAAAAACCAATTGATAATACCACTGAAGTAGTGTACACAAAAGATGGTGTCTTAAACCCTGAAGACACCACAGGGGGAGAATATGATGGATGGTATATTCTCAAAGCCACATTTATAGGATCTAATGTTCAGGATACCCTACGTGTCAGAACATATTTCGATAGACCTATACCCATCATAGGCACTGTGAAAGCATATTGTATGTTAAGAGATTCCAAAATGTTAATCACAAGGGAGTCCAAATATGCACAAGGCCACATTCCCACAGATTATTTGCAAACTAGTGTCATGATGCTGAAATTAAACTGCAGCAGCACAGGCCAAGCAATATGGAACGATCAGGTTGGCTCAGTAGACATGGAAGGATTGTACAGAGCAGTCGTTTTGAAAATCCGAACTGATGCCAAAAGCCTTAAATACATTCAGATAGAGGGATCACCATCCATACGATCTTTTATGATATCCATAATGAGAGATAAATGTATACCAGATGTTACTGGGTACTATTTTATCACCTATGCACATTGGGAATCAGATAAACAAATGGTAATGTCTGATGTGAATCCATGGAGATGGGATATAATATGCAATGGAATAGATACTCCCATAATTGATGTATGGATGGATGGGACCCCTATGACTGAGGCATATAGGAATAGATATGTGTCCTTTGATTGGAAGGATCCCAGTGGAAGAGATATTAATTTTGATATAAAAATAGATGGACCTTTTAATTGGCCATTCTGTGAAGCAGTAGATGAAGGGTGTTGGACATTTTCACAGTGGGTCTATCTCTCCAAGATAAAACCTGTCAAATTCCTTTCCTTGCAACCAGGGGATAGTGACCAGTGGTACCCGTTTGAAGGGAGAGGACAGATATGTGGGACCATAGTCAGAACCACTTATGAAACAGAAGACCTACAACCAGTCAAACCACACCTAGATGCATGTAATTTCACTACACATAAAATAGCAGATGTAATAGCGCCCCAACTGTCTTCTCCATGGAATATTATAACAGATGTTAAATTCGTATTGTATACTTGGAGAATTTCAGTAGTTGACTTCAGAGTAGATCACTGGGACTATAGATGTGAAAAGTTTGTGAGAAACCATATAGACATGCTAAAGGGTTGGATAGAATCTGGTCAGGAAACAAGAAAATATGGTTTGGGTGTTAGGAAAAGTAGGAGTAAAAGAGATATCCTTTCCACATTTTTGGGAGGAGGAGCATTAGGATTAGGCACTCTTAATACCATGGACTTGGAAGTTCTAAGGAGTAAACTTGGGAGTCTGGCACAACATACAGGAGAAGGAATAAAGACCCAATTAGATGTAAATCACATCCTTGAACACTTGCAACATTCTCAAATAGATGCCACAACATCCCTATCCTTTGCTCTTAGTGAAAAATTTAGAGGATTGGTTGCAGGCCTGATTTCAGACCAAGATGAAACTCAGCTAGCACTGGCATGCACCCAGGTTCAGAGTGAACTGTCAGAAAATCTAAAACATATTGTATCCTCCCTTCACAATGGTCACTATCCATTCAACCTTAGGCAGCGGATAAGACCATTTGTCCCTTCCTTTGCGTTGAACCACACAAAGTGGTGGCTCACTCAGTGGCATGGTTGTCAGAACCTGACCTGTACTGCCTCTTCTCTAGCTCCCGTTTCAGGTACGGAAAGGCAGGGTTACACTGCAGTGAACTTAGGTATTCTCATGTCTGGAGAGACAATTCTCCATCCACACCTACAATCTGACATTGTAACATATGAAGGATTGAATCCGTATCTAATTGATACAGATGGTTGTTGGAAACGAGAAAATGCCATATTGTGCCAAGGAGATCACGACAGGGTTCTTAGACGACAGTGCTGGGACTCTGAAGGATCTTGTTTGATGGATGCTAGTCCAAAACCATCATCTAACTTAAAGTATCTGGGACATGGATACTGGTGCTGGTATCAACTCCAAAATGCCTCATATACTGTATATGCTACTAACTGCACGCAAAGAGGAACTCTCCTCCGAGGAGTGTATTGTACCCTTAATCCCATTCTAGGTATCGATGTAGCAGACGAGAGAGGAAGAACACCAGTAGCCCCAGAGAAGCGACTAGATATCCTCCCAGACACTCCAGTGAGACTTCAAAAGATTCCACTTGGATTTGGTACAGAACTTAAGAACTGGCTGCTCGACTTCGGGAAAGAGGACGACATCCTGAAGAAACTGAAGGAGAATGAAAACCAAGCGACCATCAAATTGGATCATGATACCGTCAAGATAACAAGTGTTATACATGCCTTAGAAGAAGACTCTAAAGTATCTTGGTGGGAAAGCATCTTCGGATACAGTCCAAAGGCAACATCATTCTTCAACCTTCTCATACATCCCGTAATAGTTCTCATCTTTTTGGTATTGATTATGTACATTGTGTTAATAATTGTCTACCGGAAGATAAAAAGACTGAATACACAACTACAAGACACACTAGAACTATACAAAGAAGAACTTTTCAAGACAAAGACTCGTCAAATGAGGAACTATTAAGGGAGGGGGGGCATATAACGAGATGTTTTTCTCTTTGGGGGGGTTTTTCCTACTGAAAACAAAAAGAAACAGAGGTTTTTTTATCTCCCCGTAACTTTCAAGCCCTTACAAGATTGTTTGATTCCCCTGCCTGAAAGGACTTTGCGTTTCGGGTTCAAAGACTTTACGTTTCGGGTTCAAGGACTTTGCGGCGGGTTCAAGGACTTTGCGCTCGGGTTCAATTATTTTTTTTATGTACATGCAAAATTGTTCATGAATTTGATTTTGTTTATTTTACTTATAGTAACTGCACTAACTCCAAAATTATTATTTTTTTTGTATGTATAACTACAGAAGTGAATAGGTTTTATACTAAGATAGGGAGAAGTAACCAGAAATACATTTCCAACTTATAGTGTCGGATTTCCGACAACAGGGGGACTGTGAAGGAGCATCGATATTCGCGTCTGCTCAGCGCCACTGATAATGTGCGCATGCGCAAGACTGCTTGCGCACATTAAGAAATACACTGGGAATAAATCAGCTGTATAGAACAAAATAAATATACTGTATTGATCGTAACATGAGCTACAGTAATACAAAGAACAGGAAATGACACCTAGCCAGCCATGGACCTTATGTCCCACTTCCAAGCCATGTGCAGCTGTGGGGGTAGGTTGGTGAAGTGCATGCTGGGAAAGATTATATAAAGCCCCCTCACCCAAAAACAAGCTCTCTTTTCCTGACACTACAATACAGGACACAACACTGACCTGGCTTCTGGAAATCCACTCAACAAAACACTTTCTTTGGAAGGTAACCATACTTCTGACTATACTAGAACACACTCTACCTTTATTTATACCTTCACTTTAAATCACCTCTCCTTTTGCTTTACTACACTGCTGCTTTCATCTCTCCATCTCTATACACATACTGATAACTTTTTAACATACCCGCAAATATATATACATACACACACTAGATGTTTTTCAGGTAGATGATTATCCAGCATTTACCAGTTAGTCCATTGATTAGCCGAGTGCGTGTTAAACATTTATCCCCTAACAATATCATCCCCTACAAACACACACACATGTTTCTCACCATGCTTTCTGGAACAGCCATCTACTCACATCCTTATATACACACGTACACAGGGAAGAGCACAATCTGATAACACTAGCACAGCTTTCTTGCATTCATACATTCACACACATACATATATATATATATATATATATATATATATATAAAAATATATAAATATATCTACACGTACACCAAGAACATATACGAGTAAGGAATAACTAGAACCTGCATTGAAGTTTATTTAGCAACAGAATGGTGTAACATTGTTACTGGGATCAAGTTAGGAATTCACTTCTGAGTTGTTAAACTGTATTGTGTATCTGACCTGGTAATCTATATTGCATTACTTGTAACTGTCCACATGTAAGTCATCTATAACATTGCAGTTACTGTTTATGGAGTAAACGATTGTAGACTTTATATGGTCTTTGGTTCATTACAACTGAGGGTAAGAAGGATTTAAATGTTTAAATCATGTGTATAATGCAATATAGCGATATAACGAGGTTACTTGACGGATTTTGTCAAGGAGTAATATTTGGGCGGTTTTGGCCTAGGCAATAGTAGGGAGTTTGCGTGTGTAGCTCACATGGGACTCTAGCTGAGACGCATAATGCATTTCAGCTTGGACCTTCTGTCTGTGGGCTGTTGTGGTATAAGACAAATATATATTATAAGACTGCATGGTAAGGCTAGTGAATATTAGTCAGAAGGTCATAGATGAAGTAGTATCACATGTAAGGAATATGGAATGAAAGAAATTATTGTATCATTTCCCAATAATTACTTATAACAATTAATACTGGTATAAAGGTTATTTTGTATTTGTGTGACTATCAGACCCCCCAGAGGGAGGGGGAGGAGTACAAACAACCTCAGACAAAAGGTACACACTTTAACAGTTGTCATTATGGGGTATTGTGTGTTGAATTTTGAGGGGAAAAATGAATTTATTCCATTTTGGAATAAGGTTGTAACATAACAAAATTTGGAATAAGTGAAGCGCTCTGAATATTTTCCAGATGCACTGTAAGTATGTACAGTATGAAGGTTTTTATTGCATTGTTTCCCATTATGCACTTATGCATAAAATGTGTTTTGGGGGCATGTCGTCCATTGAATAATACTAACAGCTCTGGAAATGGTCAACATCCACCTTCTTATCTTTATAAATTTGCCCAATCCACTCACTTTTTCACATGTAATTATCAGAGTAAAGGTGTGTACACACGGTGAGATATTTTCTTACGATTTTGACTATATAGTCAAAATCGTAAGAAAAGTTAGTGCAGATCGCAAGGTGAAAGTCACCTTGCGATCCCGATGCGATGCTGTTGCGCGGTCCCGCGTGGTCGGCAAAATAAGCCAAAATAGATTGTGCAGGCAAGTCAATTTTGACTATCTCGTAGAACAGATAGTCAAAATTGACACTTAGCCAAAATTGCACATAGTATCGCAAGCACAGTCATTATGTGCTTGAGATACCGACCTAGCCCCTGTCGCATTGTGAGAATCGGAGTTAGCCCAAATCTCACCGTGTGTATGCACCTTTACGCTAAAGCACCATTTTGCATTTTTATTTTTGCTCTGTTGTAGGGAAAAAACTGTACATACCTAATTAAGCAGTATCTAGGGGAGATTTATCAGATCTTGGAGAGAGATAAAGTATCAACCAGTCCGCTTCTAATTGTGATTTTTGCAGTGCAGCCTGTAAAATGACACAAGTTAAATGGTCTTAATGGTGCTTTATCTCTATCCAAGATTTGATAAATCTCCTCCCACTAGCGTTTCAGTCTTCAACTGTATGCATGTCTCACAGAGCGAGGATTATGGTCTGTGCAGGCGGATGCACAGTTATCCACAGTAGATATTCTGCTGTTTATTTTTCTTAATTAGATAAGAAGAGAACATGGTACCCAATATGTAAATTCTTTGAGGGAACAAAAATCACAGCCGTGTACTAGCAAGCTCATAGCCACATAGTTCTACAGTACACTCTTCTTCACAGGCTAGCCAATGACAAAGACATCATACAACTTTGCTGATCTCGGTGTTTTACACCACATATTAACAATAAATATACTGGAAAAGGAAAGGCAATATTCCAAGGCAATAAATAATGAAAAGAAGTTTATACATTTTTTATCACTTTCCATGAACTCATTCAAGAATGAAATAACCCCCAAATATAAGATTTGTGAACTGCCGAGCAAGGTAATAAATAATAGACCTCAATGACAAACAACAGAGTTAGTACAAGCATCATGCACAAATGACCAAACAAGGGAAACATAAAAAATAAATGCCAAAGGGAAAATTAATTTTACTGAATTTACTATGTAGAAGAGCATAAAGTTTAAAATAATATAAAATACACTCTCTAAAACAAATTCTATGCTTTCCAACATCATTGTCCATATAATCAAAACCATTATACAAAGTAGCAAACACTGATGGAAGCAGAGAAAGCCAACAGTTCCATCGCCACCAGTAATTTCCAATTATACGTCCGGTCCCAGAGCTTAAGAAAATATAAGTGAAGGCATCTGGCATGATATATCGGCAGACAGGATGCCGGCTGTCAGTACACCGACACTGGCATCTCATCTGCAGGTATCCTGGCAGCGAGACAAGTCATAGACTGGCTCGCACGATTCAGGCCTGGTGGCTCACTTCACTCACTACAGATTCTATTACCACTCGGTTGGTGGTGTGGATCGACCAATCGAGTGGTAAATACCAGGCGGGTGTCGGGCTGCTGTCCGTCAGTAAAATGACGGCTGTTGGGATTCCGGCGTTGCTCTCATAAACGCCGGGATCCCGCAAGATGACATTTTAACTGCATCCCAAATGAAGGATCCCTGGAATGTATTAACATGGGACCACAGCAGATATCAGAATTGACCCAATATCTGTACACGTGCAGTAACTCTGCCACGTCCGAACCCAGGAATAGTGATTGCCTAAGTAATCACCTTACTTTTTACACTTTGCAGGGAAGTAGCCTGCATCTCTGCAAGATAATATTGGTACATACAGTACTCCCGACAATTAAGGCTTCTATGTACTAAGCCTTGGAGAGAGATACATTGGACAGAGATAAAGTACCAACAAATCAGCTCCTAACTGCCATGTTACAGGCTGTGTTTGAAAAATGACAGCTAGGAGCTGGTTGGCTGGTACATTATCTATGTCTACTTTATCTTTCTCCAAGGCTTAGTAAAAAAGACCCCTAAGTTCCAGTATTTATGTCACCAGGGGACCATTATTATGTATTGGACCTCAGCGACCACTCAGAATACAATGGGGGTCATTCCGAGTTGATCGCACGCTGACTATTTTCGCTGCGATCAGGTCTCTACTGCGCATGCGCGTCGTACGTGTACAATGCGGATCATTGCTGAGCTATGGATTTAACTAAGAATCCATACGCACAGCCGATCGCAAGAAGATTGACAGAAAGAGGGCGTTTATGGGTAGCAACTGACCGTTTTCTGGGAGTGGTAGGGAAAACGCAGCCGTGCCCCACCGTTTGGAGGGGGGGTGCCTGACGTCAATTCTGGGACCGGACAGGCTGAAGTGATCGCAAGGGCTGAGTAAGTTCGGACCTACTCAGAAACTGCACAAAATATTTTTGCACACCTCGGCTGCACAGGCGTTCGCACACTTGCAAAGTGAAAATACACTCCCTTGTGGGCGGTGACTATGCATTTGCACGGCTGCTAAAAACAGCTAGCGTGCGATCAACTCTGAATGAGGGCCATTGTCCCTATGTGTAAAATAAGATGTCTGGTATGAGTCAGGTGTGATTTATAGGCATGGCATTGCCATAAACACTTAATAGGTGGCAATCAAAAGGTTCAATATTTTAAAACTCACAAATATGATAATCAAATTATAAAGTCTTGATGCCCCAAGGGTTTTCAATGCAATTAATTTGTGTAAGACAAAAAGTTCTAAAGAGGTATATATAAAAGGTACATCAGTAGTTATGATCTAAAAGGTAATGTACAGTATTGACATGTAAAGTAAACAAAACTTTTTTTTATTCGTAACTAAATTCAAAAGTACAGTACATCTATACTAACATACATAAAATACAGATATTTTATTCTTAGGGGTAAATTTACTAAGGTGGGAGTTTTTTAGAACTGGTAATGCTGCTCATTGCAAATAATCAAATTCTACTTAACATATATCTAGCTGCTTCTAGAAGATAATAGCCCTAAAAAAATCTCTCACTTTAGTAAATTTACCCCTTATTATCAAAGGCTAAAGAGATTCCTTTTTTTTTTTTTAGAAACTATTAATTTTCAATCTATATTGCAATGCTTTCTGGGAATACATTACTTCCATAGAGTCTACTAGACCAGTAGTTCTAAAACTGTGCTGTGGCACCCTGGGGTCACTGGCACTGAGGAAGAGGGCGGGTACAAATTGTCAAGGCTGCTAAAGGGGTCCGGGTTAGATAACATCCCCCAGCAGTTTTTCCTGTGCTGCTGTACTGTTGCCGGCATCGGCGGCACCATCTTCCCGGTGATCTCTTTGGGAAGATGGTGCTGTACATAGAAAGCAAAGACTCTGGCACTGTGTCAGGGTCTTTGCTTTCTAGTGGCCAGCGTCATCTTCCCAAATATCACTGGGAATATGGTGCTGGCCAGAGAGGATGGACCTGGTTGCTGATAAAGTAAGTTCGATAGCGAGTTCCCTCCCCCGCGCCCCTCCTGTGTTGAAATTGCACCCCCCCTGTGAAGTTAAGTGCAGACAGGGAGAGGGCCCAGCAAAGGAGGAGGATGAGATCGTGCTGGACCAAGGAGTGGCTGCTTCAGCGGCCTACTCTTTCCTACATGCCCCTCCTGGATGAGATTAGGGAGAATAACCCGGACGACTTCCGCAACTTCCTGCGCATGGCAGGGGCAAACGCAGAACTTTCCAGGGGGGGGTTCCATACATGTTTGCCAGGGACAAACATAATATTCGTGGGTGTGGTGGGGGATTCCACACATGTTGAATATAACACATACATACATACATACATACACATTATATATATATATACACACACACACACACATAGAACACATACACACCTACATATATACACACATAGAACATGTACACACATAAAAACAAACACATATAACACATTAGTGATGAGCGGGTTCGGATCCTCGGAATCCGACCCGCCCGAACTTCACCTTTTTTTACACGGGTCCGAGCGACTCGGATCCTCCCACCTTGCTCGGTTAACCCGAGCGCGCCCGAACGTCATCATCCCGCTGTTGGATTCTCGCGAGACTCGGATTCTATATAAGGAGCCGCGCGTCGCCGCCATTTTCACACGTGCATTGAGATTGATAGGGAGAGGACGTGGCTGGCGTCCTCTCCGTAATAGAAAAGACTAAGTCTAAGAGTGACATTGTTATAATTGTGGGGAGGATTGGGGACGGGGAGCAGCTGTTAGGGAATACAGTGCAGGGTTTTGATTATACCACCAGTGATTTTAATCCTTTGTTTCTCTGCCTGAAAAAAACGATCCACCATATCTGTGGCTGTGCTCACTCAGTGTGCTGCACTGCTGCATGATATATCTGTGCTGAGTGCACTGCTCTGCTCACACTGCCTAATTGTGGGGACTGGGGAGCAGTTATAGCAGGAGTACAGTGCACAGTTTTGCTGACAGTGACCACCATTCCAGTATACGTTTGTCTGCCTGAAAAACACTGTGGTGTTTTTTTTTTTCTTTCTTCATGCTAGTTTGTTTAGCAGTCTGCTGACAGTGTCCACCAGGTCCGTTATACAGTATATTATATATATATAAGCAGCAGTACGGTAGGCCACGGCTTTACCTACCTCTGTGTCGTCAGTGCACTCGTCGTCCATAAGTATAAGTAATACTATACTATCCATCCATCTACATTGTATACCTGTGGTGTTTTTTTTTTCTTTCTTCATACTAGTTTAGCAGTCTGCTGACAGTGTCCACCAGGTCCGTTATACAGTATATTATATATATATAAGCAGCAGTACGGTAGGCCACGGCTGTACCTACCTCTGTGTCGTCAGTGCACTCGTCGTCCATAAGTATAAGTAATACTATACTATCCATCCATCTACATTGTATACCTGTGGTGTTTTTTTTTTCTTTCTTCATACTAGTTTAGCAGTCTGCTGACAGTGTTCACCAGGTCCGTTATACAGTATATTATATATATATAAGCAGCAGTACGGTAGGCCACGGCTGTACCTACCTCTGTGTCGTCAGTGCACTCGTCGTCCATAAGTATAAGTAATACTATACTATCCATCCATCTACATTGTATACCTGTGGTGTTTTTTTTTTTCTTTCTTCATACAGGTTTAGCAGTCTGCTGACAGTGTCCACCAGGTCCGTTATACAGTATATTATATATATATAAGCAGCAGTACGGTAGGCCACGGCTGTACCTACCTCTGTGTCGTCAGTGCACTCGTCGTCCATAAGTATAAGTAATACTATACTATCCATCCATCTACATTGTATACCTGTGGTGGTTTTTTTTTCTTTCTTCATACTAGTTTAGCAGTCTGCTGACAGTGTCCACCAGGTCCGTAATACAGTATATTATATATATATAAGCAGCAGTATGGTAGGCCACGGCTGTACCTACGTCTGTGTCGTCAGTGCACTCGTCGTCCATAAGTATAAGTAATACTATACTATCCATCCATCTACATTGTATACCTGTGGTGTTTTTTTTTTCTTTCTTCATACAGGTTTAGCAGTCTGCTGACAGTGTCCACCAGGTCCGTTATACAGTATATTATATATATATAAGCAGCAGTACGGTAGGCCACGGCTGTACCTACCTCTGTGTCGTCAGTGCACTCGTAGTCCATAAGTATAAGTAATACTATACTATCCATCCATCTACATTATATACCTGTGGTGTTTTTATTTTCTTTCTTCATACTAGTTTAGCAGTCTGCTGACAGTGTCCACCAGGTCCGTTATACAGTATATTATATATATAAGCAGCAGTACGGTAGGCCACGGCTGTACCTACCTCTGTGTCGTCAGTGCACTCGTCGTCCATAAGTATAAGTAATACTATACTATCCATCCATCTACATTGTATACCTGTGGTGGTTTTTTTTTCTTTCTTCATACTAGTTTAGCAGTCTGCTGACAGTGTCCACCAGGTCCGTAATACAGTATATTATATATATATAAGCAGCAGTACGGTAGGCCACGGCTGTACCTACCTCTGTGTCGTCAGTGCACTCGTCGTCCATAAGTATAAGTAATACTATACTCTCCATCCATCTACATTGTATACCTGTGGTGTTTTTATTTTCTTTCTTCATACTAGTTTAGCAGTCTGCTGACAGTGTCCACCAGGTCCGTTATACAGTATATTATATATATATAAGCAGCAGTACGGTAGACCACGGCTGTACCTACCTCTGTGTCGTCAGTGCACTCGTTGTCCATAAGTATAAGTAATACTATACTATCCATCCATCTACATTGTATACCTGTGGTGTTTTTTTTTCTTTCTTCATGCTAGTTTGTTTAGCAGTCTGCTGACAGTGTCCACCAGGTCCGTTATACAGTATATTATATATATATATAAGCAGCAGTACGGAAGGCCATGGCTGTACCTACCTCTGTGTCGTCAGTGCACTCGTCGTCCATAAGTATAAGTAATACTATACTATCCATCCATCTACATTGTATACCTGTGTTGTTTTTTTTTCTTTCTTCATACTAGTTTAGCAGTCTGCTGACAGTGTCCACCAGGTCCGTTATACAGTATATTATATATATATAAGCAGCAGTACGGTAGGCCACGGCTGTACCTACCTCTGTATCGTCAGTGCACTCGTCGTCCATAAGTATAAGTAATACTATACTATCCATCCATCTACATTGTATACCTGTGGTGTTTTTTTTTCTTTCTTCATACTAGTTTAGCAGTCTGCTGACAGTGTCCACCTGGTCCGTTATACAGTATATTATATATATATATAAGCAGCAGTACGGTAGGCCACGGCTGTACCTACCTCTGTGTCGTCAGTGCACTCGTCGTCCATAAGTATAAGTAATACTATACTATCCATCCATCTACATTGTATACCTGTGGTGTTTTTCTTTTTTCTTTCTTCATACTAGTTTAGCAGTCTGCTGACAGTGTCCACCAGGTCCATTATACAGTATATTATATATATATAAGCAGCAGTACGGTAGGCCACGGCTGTACCTACCTCTGTGTCGTCAGTGCACTCGTCGTCCATAAGTATAAGTAATACTATACTATCCATCCATCTACATTGTATACCTGTGGTGTTTTTTCTTTCTTTCTTCATACTAGTTTAGCAGTCTGCTGACAGTGTCCACCAGGTCCGTTATACAGTATATTATATATATATATAAGCAGCAGTACGGTAGGCCACGGCTGTACCTACCTCTGTGTCGTCAGTGCACTCGTCGTCCATAAGTATAAGTAATACTATACTATCCATCCATCTACATTGTATACCTGTGGTGGCTTTTAGTTGTGCGCAAAATATGGAGAACAAAAATGTGGAGGTTAAAAAAATAGGGAAAGATCAAGATCCACTTCCACCTCGTGCTGAAGCTGCTGCCACTAGTCATGGCCGAGACAATGAAATGCCATCAACGTCGTCTGCCAAGGCCGATGCCCAATGTCATAGTACAGAGCATGTAAAATCCAAAACACAAAAGATCAGTAAAAAAATTACCCAAAAATCAAAATTAAAAGCGTCTGAGGAGAAGCGTAAACTTGCCAATATGCCATTTACGACACGGAGTGGCAAGGAACGGCTGAGGCCCTGGCCTATGTTCATGGCTAGTGGTTCAGCTTCACATGAGGATGGAAGCACTCATCCTCTCGCTAGAAAAAAGAAAAGACTTGCGGCAAAAGCACAGCAAAGAACTGTGCGTTCTTCGAAATCACAAATCCCAAAGGAGAGTCCAATTGTGTCGGTTGTGATGCCTGATCTTCCCAACACTGGACGGGAAGAGCTTGCGCCTTCCACCATTTGCACACCCCCTGCAAGTGCGCCTCTTTTTTTCTTTGCGTCATGTGCTGTTTAGGGAGTATTTTTTGGAAGGGCCATCCTGCGTGACACTGCAGTGCCACTCTTAGATGGGCCAGGTGTTTGTGTCGGCCACTAGGGTCGCTTAGCTTACTCACACAGCTACCTCATTGCACCTCTTTTTTTTCTTCTTTGCATCATGTGCTGTTTGGGGAGTATTTTTTGGAAGGGCCATCCTGCGTGACACTGCAGTGCCACTCCTAGATGGGCCAGGTGTTTGTGTCGGCCACTAGGGTCGCTTAGCTTACTCACACAGCTACCTCATTGCGCCTCTTTTTTTTCTTCTTTGCGTCATGTGCTGTTTGGGGAGTATTTTTTGGAAGGGCCATCCTGCGTGACACTGCAGTGCCACTCCTAGATGGGCCAGGTGTTTGTGTCGGCCACTAGGGTCGCTTAGCTTACTCACACAGCTACCTCATTGCGCCTCTTTTTTTTCTTCTTTGCGTCATGTGCTGTTTGGGGAGTATTTTTTGGAAGGGCCATCCTGCGTGACACTGCAGTGCCACTCCTAGATGGGCCAGGTGTTTGTGTCGGCCACTAGGGTCGCTTAGCTTACTCACACAGCTACCTCATTGCGCCTCTTTTTTTTCTTCTTTGCGTCATGTGCTGTTTGGGGAGTATTTTTGGAAGGGCCATCCTGCGTGACACTGCAGTGCCACTCCTAGATGGGCCAGGTGTTTGTGTCGGCCACTAGGGTCGCTTAGCTTACTCACACAGCTACCTCATTGCGCCTCTTTTTTTTCTTCTTTGCGTCATGTGCTGTTTGGGGAGTATTTTTTGGAAGGGCCATCCTGCATGACACTGCAGTGCCACTCCTAGATGGGCCAGGTGTTTGTGTCGGCCACTAGGGTCACTTAGCTTACTCACACAGCTACCTCATTGCGCCTCTTTTTTTTCTTCTTTGCGTCATGTGCTGTTTGGGAGTATTTTTTGGAAGGGCCATCCTGCGTGACACTGCAGTGCCACTCCTAGATGGGCCAGGTGTTTGTGTCGGCCACTAGGGTCGCTTAGCTTACTCACACAGCTACCTCATTGCGCCTCTTTTTTTCTTTGCGTCATGTGCTGTTTGGGGAGTATTTTTTGGAAGGGCCATCCTGCCTGACACTGCAGTGCCGCTCCTAGATGGGCCAGGTGTTTGTGTCGGCCACTTGTGTCGCTTAACTTAGCCATCCAGCGACCTCGGTGCAAATTTTAGCACTAAAAATAATATTGTGAGGTGTGAGGTGTTCAGAATAGACTGGAAATGAGTGGAAATTATGTTTATTGAGGTGAATTATACTATGGGATCAAAATGACCCCCAAATTCAATAATTTAAGCTGTTTTTTAGGGTTTTTTGAAAAAAACACCCGAATCCAAAACACACCTGAATCCGACAAAAAAAATTTGGTGAGGTTTTGCCAAAACGCGTTCGAACCCAAAACACGGCCGCGGAACCGAACCCAAAACCAAAACACAAAACCCGAAAAATTTCCGGTGCACATCACTATAACACATACACACCTACATATACAAACAAATAGAACACATACACACCTACATATACACACACACACACACACACACACTCTGATGGAATGCACTGTGCTGGTGCTGTTGCCGGGTTTGCAGGGGCTCACAAGCCCGGCATTTTGAGGACAAATTTTGTGACTCAGACGGGAGCCAGAGAAGGTTGGTGCAAGCCACTGGAAAAGAGGCACGCCTGGACAGGCAATTAGCGAGCACCGTTGAAGAATTGTCAGCGTGAGTGGGCGGGTAAGAGCCACATGCGCTGCAGTACATATGGGCATGGATGATGACACCTTCCAGGAGTTGCTGAGTCTGGTGACCCCCTGCATTGAGAAGCGGGATACCAAATGGCAGGTTCCTATCCCTGCTCAGAAGAGGCTCATTTGAGGACCTGAAGTTTGGGACCCGTATATCTGCGCAGGCTTTGGGACACAACATACCTGAAACCTGCAAGGCTATTATCAAGGTGCTTCAGTACAAGTACTGCAAGGTAAGAAAATTATACCAGACATTGCTTGTAGATTTACAAAATCTTTTATTTTTAAAACTGCATTTGGTAGGAAAAAAAAGTTATTTTTTTATTTTAAAACATAACTTTTTTATTACATATGTGGCCAAAATGGCTGAACTTTAGCAAACAGTAAAAGTTTTCATGATGCAGCACATCTGCATCATTACATTTATGAAATGAAAAAAAAAAATTGCTATTTACAGCAACAGATGTGGTGCATTCTGATACTACAGCGTTGAGTGGCACAGCAGCCAGGGGCACAATGCACACATGCAGCTTGGGGTAGGAAGATGGTTCCATCAACCTGCACCACGTTGCATGTGTGCATTGTGCCCCTGGCAGCGGTGCCACTCAACGCCATAGTATCAGAATGCAGCACATCTGTTTCAATATATAACAAGGGCAGCATTACATTTGTGAACCATAAAAAAATGGTATATATATCAAAACATAGCTATTTTTATAAATATGCGGCCAACATGGCTGAACTTTTTCAATCACTATATCTTTATAGTAATGTATCTTCATAATTTAATTTTGAAAATAAATCTGGTGCAGTATGATATACAGTGTTTTTTGAGTGGCAGCACTTTCAGGGGCACAATGCACACATGCAGGTAGGCCCGACTTCAGGCTCCCCAGCACTATCAACCTGACCCAAGCTGCATGTGTGCTTTGTCCAACTGAAAATGCTGTATATCATAGTGCACCAGATCTATCGCAATATATACCAAGGGCAGCAGGAATTTTATATATACCAACAGATGTGGTGCATTCTGATACTACGGTGAGTGTCACCGGTGCCAGGGGCGCAATGCACACATGCAGCTAGGGGCAGGAAGATGGGTCCCCGGTACCATCAACCTGTTCCTAGCAGCATTTGTGCCCTGACACCTGAAAGCGGTGACACTCACCGTAGTATCAGAATGCACCATATCTGTTGGTATGTATAACAAGGGAAGCAGTAAATGAGAATCACCCTCCATTTCAAAGAGACTTGTCTCCTCCACCTACTCCTTATCCCCCTCTGCCTTCAAGGAAGACAGAATTGTGGAGGGGACGGTGTATGTGTGGCTGGCTTGGGAAGGATAGCTGGGTTAAGGAGGAGATTGGATAGTGGAGGAAGGGTGGGTGGATGGGGGCAGGGGTTGACGATAATGGGAAGGGTTGCTGGTTTGATGAGGAGGATGGAGAGTGGAGGGAGGGTAGATGGGTGGGGCCTGCGGTGATATATAACGGTAAGGGTAGCTGGGATGCGGAAGAGGATGGCTACTGGAGGAAGGGTTGGTGGGTGGTGGACTGAAGGGAAAAGGGTGATGTGGAGCACATGACTCAGGTTCTGGTTCAGTAACGTTGCACTCTGGTGTCAGTTGTCCTTTGAGTGCTTTATACAAAACCTGTGACACCAGGCGATGGAGCTTTCGCATGGTTTTGCTCACACATTAGGCAAAATCGTCTATTTCATTTGGTTTATGGAGCAGCTGTAAACGGGCCTGCGTTAGTAAAGGGTCTTCTACAAATTAGATTTTTCGTGTCTTCTTCCTGCCACCTGGTTGCTGCGGAGACGTTGTTTTCTCCAAAGATGAATCTGAGATATCAGGGGTACGGCTTAAGTCTTCTTGTGTCTGTAGGGGAAAAAAAACATATTTATTAAATATTCAATCTTTTTTTCTTTTACAGTTCCCTACAAGTGTTGAAGAATGGCAAGTTATTGCAGAGGAATTCTAGAGGCGGTGGAATCTCCCAAACTTTGGTGGTGCTATAGACGGGAAACATGTGGGCATCACCCAACCCACCAACAGTGGGTCAGACTACTACAATTACAAGGGCTACTTTAGCATTGTTCTCATGGCGGTTGTGAACGCAAACGGTGAATTTATTTTCTTGGATGTTGGGAAAAATGGTCGTTGTTCCGATGGTGGTTCCTTGAGGAATATACAATTCTATGAGAGGCTCACCTCCAACACTATTAATCTGCCGCCTGTTGAGGAAACAATGAATGGCCTGGGGTTTGTGTTCGTGGCAGATGAGGCATTCACTCTGCACAAACACATAATGAAGCCCTACATGCACAGAGTGCTGAACCATGATAGACACATTTTTAATTACCGCCTGTCTAGGGCCCGTCGGGTTGATGAGAATGCATTTGGCATTCTCAGCAACCGATTCAGAATAATCCACCATCCCATCAACTTGAGGCTGGATAAAATTGACATTGTAGTAACTGCATGCTGTATACTGCACAACATGCTGCGACGGAAGGCGACGAGGCAAATGCATTTGCTCCCAGCAGGACCCGAAGACCCCAACCAGCCAGTGGAGGAATCATGATTTCCTCGCTGGGAGCACCTGCAGTGACCTTACGTGGCAGTGCAAGGGCAAAAGAGGTCCAGGAAAAATACAACATATATTTTAATGGGGAAGGAGCTGTGACATGGCAGGAGGCTTCCATTACATAAGAAAAACAAAGTTTAAAACAACTTACCACTTTGGCCTGCTCCACATCCAGACTTCCCCTTCGGACTTGGCCATCACAACCAGGGATGCTTTTGCCGTCATTTTCTCCAGGAGGAAGGTCAGGTCCTGGTAGTACCAGAGCTGGGAAAAGTACACTTCGGCAGCACCTGCCCCCGAACTCTTGGATTCCTCCACCTTCTTGTTTTCTTTCACAAACACTGTGCATAAGTTTGCAATTTTTTTCCTGACCCAGGTCACCATGGCCACAAAGTACGTGGGCTTGGAATAGTTCACCAGGCGGTTATAGGCTGCCTCCCTCTTCTGTTTGTTGGAATACTCTGGTGATGAGGTCAGCCACAGGCACTCTTCATCATAGTAGAGGCTGATGAAGCCTGAGAGAAATTCCCGGCTCTTGATGGACATCTGCAGAATGTAAAAAAAAAAAAAAAAAAGCAAAATAGTAAGTATAATAATTGCATTATTCTGGTTAAATAAAGTTTTTTTTCTTGTTACTGGTGTGAATTATCTCAAATGTGTTGTGATAATACATTGGTAGGAAGGGTGCAGCAGTGTTAAGGTGGGTAGTGGGGCAGCACAATGGTGGACAGGGCGCGGCCCGTGGCTTGCATTGGGGCAGCATAATGATGGACAGGGCATGGCCAATGGCTTGCAGCGGGGCAGCATAATGGTGGACAGGGCGCGGCCAGTGGCTTGCAGTGGGACAGCATAATGTTGGACAGCGTGCGGCCAGTGGTTTGCAGTAAGGCAGCATAATGGTGGACAGGACGCGGCCAGTGGCTTGCAGTGGGGCAGCATAATGGTGGGTAGAGGTGGCAGTATAATGGTGGGCAGTGGTAACAGCATAATAATAAACATTGGTGGCCAGTGGTGTAGCCTGCATACCTTGTTGTTTGGAGCAGAGCAGAGTGCTTCCAGCCTCTCTCCTGTATCATGTGCACAATGGGTGAAGGGCAGTGTCTATGAAGTGAGCTAAATACTCACAAATCACACATCGCAGTGCGATAAATCGAATGTGGTAAAAACAGTATGCGATCGCACGTGCGATCCGATATTAAGCACATAATATCTTGAGATGCGAGATTCGACAAGCGTGCCCGCGGACACATTCGATGTGCATCATGGGCACATTCGATGTGCATACAATCATGCGATTTATCGCACCTATTCGGTCGCAATCGAAGGGTTATACCAGATATCTCACAAGTGTATGGGCACCATAGGAATGACATACAGTACAGTATAAACACCATTTGATTAACTTGATTTTTTTTTCTAAATATCTCAATTAGAAACTTTTGGCCTAGAGGTGCCATGAAAACAAAAAATCTAATACTCGAGGGTGTGTGTCGTGATTCAAAAAGTTTGTGAACTACTGTACTAGACTTTTTCCTATAAAAAAGTAAAAGCTGTACTAATAATTAGCATATACTTTTCTTGTAAGACCACAACCACACAACATTCATTGTATATAACATAAAAAGAAGCTGATGGCAAAAACTTGATTATATCTGGCCAACACAAGGAACAATTCATCCATTCCTACAAACCGGGTAATGTGACTGTTCAGGGCGATCTTTCCATGCGCTGTGAATGAGAGTTAAAGCTGGAACGGACACATTAACCGATTGCAAAGCCTGATGAATAACATCGGCTATCTCTTTTAAACACGCATTAACTTTGTTTAAATTATGCTAAGGCGCCTTACACTGCTTAGCAAATGTGGCCCTTTGTGTTTTCCATGAGAAAGGTTAAACTGTTCATTCAAGTTCACAGTCACAGCGTCTAAGGATAAAATCACTAGACCAAGATCAAAATGAGCCCAAGGAAGGGCAGTTAAACTGATAAAAGGGGTTGATTTCTGAAAAGTGGTAAAAATAAGACAACGTAAATTCTAAACCCTGATTTACTTTGACTTTTAGGTCTCCAGCCCTCTTATACATATCTCAGCACTTACTGTAGATAAACACAGGCATATTTTAGCACTATGGCAGCTTCTCATAAAGCTTTGTTACTTTACTTTTATTTTCGCACACACAAGATAAATGTGTGAAAGCCTTCTGGCTTCCTGGTGGAAAATGACTGGCTGCTTATCTCTATACTTGGATGATGTATATTTGCTTTGCAGGACACATTCAGATATCAAACAGTGGGACTGACAAGCAGATGAAGGCAGCAGAAGCAGAGCTTTAGCCACAATATAAAGCAGAACAGCACAGTTTTCCAATGAAGCCATCTGAACTTTCCTTTACAAGAGCTGGCGGGCTCCTGTGTGCAGCGTGAGCGGCTGAGGGATCACTGAGCAGCCATGTTAAAATCACAAAATGAATGATTCATATTGATCCTTGTTTTGCCATTCTCAAAACAATTATTACCAAGAGAATTGATTCAAGTTGAGTAGACTCTTGTTCTCTTTAAATTCGTTATCATGAATTTTAATGACACAGGCAGATGACCTTTCCAACGGGCTGTGTTTCCATTGGCTACTGGGTGCTGTGTCATCCTCACAGTTTGCTGAAGCTGTAAACTCAGGAGAACAAAATTTGCCAAGAAATCAATCTACAAAACAGGAAAAGGTCAAATCCGCAACATAGTAATACATTTCAATGGGCAGATATGGTTACGCTGCCCTATCATATTTAATAAAACTAGATAAGCACCCGTTTTGTATGTGTGTTAGCAATGAATTAGCATTGAATTGAAGTCAGGGGGTTAATACAATATCTATTCCAGTGCCTGAGAAATAGAAGGATTGTAATAGAAATGTGATTTCAACTTTATTAGCTCAATTTTTAATAGAAAACAATCTGAATGAACATATCCTTCAATCTCTCTGTGAGACTGCAGGGCCGCTGTGAGAATAGTACAGCAATAAATTTTATCAATGATGCATGAAACGTATGTGAAACCTTATAAATTAACACTACAGTGTCTGGGTATTGCTTGGGATGGATTAAACGACAGTGTGAAAAACTTCAACCATTTTTATGTGTATTTTACTTTTTATTGTTATAAGTAGTTTTTTTTACCTGATAATTGTTGCTGCTACAGTATAACTAAATATGTCAAAATAATAAAGACTAAGGGGCCTATTTATCAAGCTTTTAGGTACGATAGAAAATAGTTTTTGTGGTAGTTAACAAAACAAAAGATCACGGGGCAGCTGTGCAATGCTGAGTTTCCTGGAGATATTGGCCAGCGGTATGCTTACTGCTTTGTCAGCTGGTTACATGCGAAACCTGGCGTCATAAGGGCCATACATGTGTATCGCACTGGAAGTCTGGTCAGGCTTCCAGTGCAGATTCAAGAAAAAAAAAAAAAAATTAGAAATAAAATAATAATAAGAATAATAATAATAATAATAATAATAATAATAAGAATTCTAATAATAATATCAATAATAAAAAAGAAAAACAGAAAAAAATATAATATTTTAATCTTAATTTAAATGCAGAAATGGTTTATTTGATGATGAGTACTTCATAAGGGTGGTATTCATGTGACCAGCGGTCTGCTGACCGACAGTCACATGACCTCCTCCACCATCCCGCCGGCTCAGTATCCCGATGGTCGGCATGCCGACCAACAGGGACTATTTCCCCTCGTGGGTGTCCACGACACCCATAGAGTGGGAATAGAACCCGCAGGGCTTGCTGCACTCACCCCTCCCCGCCGGGATCCCGGCGTCGGTATGCTGCCGGGATCCCGGCGTCGGTAAGCTGACCGGCGGTCAGGAGACTGCCGGTCAGCCATACTACACCCCTTCATAAGCAGATGGATCAGCGCAGTGCAGCCACATAGATGAGGATACTATGAATAAAGACCAAGATCTACATTTATTTCCAGACCTGCAGTGGTCAACGTGTGTGCGAATCTGAATCAGCCTCACTGTGTCCAAGCATGTCCACCACACACAGTGCACCAAACCCAAACTTGTTTCTGTAACATAACGCTATGTCGAAGTCAAAAATATTACATAGAGAAAACATCCAAACTCCACACTGATTAATCGCTATGCTTGTGAATACGCACAGCGTGCACAGCAATATATGGTAACATACGCATTTACACAGACATGCCACAAAGATATATTCAACACATGTTTTATACAGCACATAAATTACATATCAAGCACTAGACATTATAAGGTTTTAAATTATATAATGGAGTATAATGTCATATATGTGTATTGTTGGAGCGGAGCAAGATAAACATGTAATGCATGGTGTCAAAATGATCAGGAGAATGTGTGTGTCAATTTGATAGCCATGAGTAAGTTATAGCCATTGCAATGAGTAGTTATGATTTAATGTATGAAAGATAAAGTCACTCTTATTAGAACAATGAACTTCCTGGAAGACAGCATGCTTGCAGAAAGGAACCAGTGGCTATCTCCTGTAATTACACCATCAAGGCTGGATGTTGCTTGCATATGAACTGACCAATGACTCATCATGAATGAGAAAGTTACCTCCCCTGGACCAATAACAAAAGACCTATACTCCCCCAACATACTCAGTGTATAGTTGATCTCACACACAAGAGTTTCCTGTTTTTCCTGGGTGCTGAGCAAGATGGTGTTTTGGTGATACTCTGCTGGTGTTGAGGCAGAGCTAAAGATGGAGGAAATGGAGCGATTAGTGCATAAAGTGCATTGAGGGAGATGGTAATTGTATGCTCTCCGTGTCTGTGATGAATTAGTTTGTAATAACTGCTTCCTGTTTAAATTGTAACCATGTAACTATATATACTGTACATGTGATAAATTGTATACATATCCTTTTAATAACAAATATATACATCAATGAGCTTTGGAACTCAGAAATGTGTGTGTGTACTTGTTTTCTCTTATGGGATGTAGTGTTAGCGACGTACAGCGCACTTTTATCATATATGGTAATAAGATGCACCTGGTGTCCACAGTATATATTAGAGCTGACATTTTAAATATTTATTAGAAATTAATTTGACTCTAACAGTTATCACTGTACACCTCGACAAACTGGTGATGAATCTCAGCTGCTGATGTGCCTGTTAGACACAGAAAGTGTATCACACTAAGTACCTCAATGTTTGTCCAAGTGTCCGCCAGACCCACCATCTTACAGCGGATGTTCGGACAGTATGACTGATATGAGCCGCAGTCTAATGGACAAGAGGGGAAGCTGCAGTCTACCTGCTCTGGCATGGCAGAAAATTAGAGAGAACATTACACATATAAGAGGTCTCGTTACCTTATTTATTGAACCACCCTAGATAGCAGGGACATGCAGTCAGTGAGGTAAATGGCTCAGGAGGCACAGACTAGTACCAGAGCCAGAGTTCCACACACTATATGAGCCAAAGTGTTCATGTGGGTATTATACGCAGGTGCAGCAGTATATACATATGGGTATTATACACAGGTGTAGCAATATATATACATGACGATATTTCTAATATATTCTTTGTATTTTTCATATACTTTATACAGTCCTAACTCTGGCTTATACAGAAGTATGACAGGAAAGGCTCTGCCTCACCTGCCTCACCCCACCGCATGACACTGATTGATTGATAGATAGATAGATAGATAGATAGATAATACTGTAAATACATACAAATAATACATTTGCTTCATATGGGGCAGCTACTGTAACTAAAACTACCTCAGGCTGCGGGCTTGATAAATACATCCGGCTTTTGTAGGATGTAGTGCTTAATGTCTTCTGTAAATAGTCCACTAAGTAATGCAGCCTGCAATAATGTTTCCAGGTTTCCTGGATCTTTTTTTGTCTCAAATGACACAGTTTTTTTACTCTAATCAGTGCTGTATTTAGAAGCAAAGCCTTATGCTTGTGCCTGGGCATGACAATAGCTGAGAACCTTTTTATTTATACACAGTTCTTATGCCAAATGTATTTGAATAGTGCTAATAAACTCTGCTCTATGACAAGACAGGTGAAACTAAGTATTGAATGTTCTAAGTAAAATATGTGTGGCTAGTGGACGTGGCAGGGCTTGGATACCAGGGGCTGTGTTCCTACAGATTTCAGTTTTCTTATTCAGGCCCTGCTCCTGATTCTGCCATTTAGCCTGATTCAGAGCTGCATTCAAGCAAGCTGCAGAGAAGGCCACATTGGGGGGGGGGGGGAGGGGCAATTCAGAGATCGCTGCAACTGCGTGTCTGTACACAGCAGCCACATCCATCTGGTCTGCGAACACTCACTGGCTGCAGTATGCGTGCACGAACCTTCTACTTCCAGGATGCGGGCGCGAGGTGATTGAAAGCGGAGGGCATTTGGGGGGTGTCGTTTTGGCATTTCGTGGGCATGGCTACCAAAATGGGGGCATGTCATGGCGGACCAACCTGCCAGGCTGCGCAGACAGGGGTCAACCTTAAATCAATGCATTCACAATCAAATCACGGAGGTGACACCACACATGCTGGGCCGCCTTGCCCTGTGCTGGGCGGCCCCCTAGCATGTGAGGAGATGGCTGTAGATCTTGATGCGGATGCAACAATCTACATCCATCCCTTAATGCTAAAAAATAAATGCAGATTTGGATCTGTATTTAAAGTTAAATGAAATTATGCGGCATCACCGTGCCTGCACATCTGCTTGTGAAAGTAGCAGTCACCACTAGCGCACATGTGTGCCAGCACTATCCTTCCTGCAAGAGAGTCATCTGAAATCACATGGAGTTCTGTGTAAGCTAAGCTCTAAATAGCCCACAGTGCCAAGTACATGCCCATAACACGCCCTCAGAACCCATAAGCCACATGCAAAGTACCCCAGTTACTCTCCCAGTTGCATCCACTCAGCTGCAAGTGAAGATGTGGCTAATATGCATAGGACTTGCCTGTAGTTGCTCAGAGTTGCATATGCTTAGCTGCAGAGCATGTGCAGTATGTAAAATCATATGATCCATCCAAGAGTTACTGGGTTTCCATAGCCCTCAGTCATTCATAGATTGCAAATCCACTATGGTTCCTATTGGCCAACAACTAAATGTTCTTGACCTAATAACGCTGACCACCTATGATGTGGTTATAATATGTGTAGGCTCCTATTAGATCAGGATAATACAAATGCATTGTTGTATTATCCTGTTTGGTTTTTCACAAGGGATACCTTACCCTTATGCAGACAGCTTACCCCAATATCTATAAATCTATTTACAGGACTCTTTTCAGCTCCACTTACAAATATTTTTTTCTTATTAGATTGGATTTGAATAAGCCAGGTGGAAAATAGACGGACCGATGCCATCCACCTTTGTGACAAAACAGAGCACTGATCCAGCTGTTTGGCAGTCGGATCACAAAATATATATACGGACCCCATAATAATGTATAATGGGACCCATAATAAGCAGTGGCCCATCCACTGTTTCCCTAGGGGCTGAGGGGTACATTTACTAAGCAGTGATAAGAGCGGAGAAGTGAGCCAGTGGAGATATTTCCCCATCAACCAATCAGCAGCTCTGTATCATTTTATAGTATGCAAATTATAGATGTTACTTCAGTACTGATTGGTTGCCATGGGCAACTGCTCCACTGGCTCACTTCTCCGCTCTTATCACTACTTAGTAAATGTGCCCCTAAATGTGAAATCGCTTGATGAGTGATAAAATGGAGAGAGAAAAAGTGCCAGCCAATCATTATCCTAACTGCCATGTTACAGGCTATGGGCCTTATTAAAAAAAAGTAATCAAGTGGGCAAAACCATGCTGTACTGCAGGTGGGGCAGATGTAACATGTGCAGAGAGAGTTAGAGTTGGGTGGGTTATATTGTTTCTGTGCAGGGTAAATACTGGCTGCTTTATTTTTACACTGTAATTTAGATTTAAGTTTAACCACACCCCTCCCAAATCTAACTCTCTCTGCACATGTTATATCTGCCCCCCTGCAGTGCACATGGTTTTGACCAGTTGCTTGTTTTATTTATTTGCTAACAAACCTGAATAACCCACAATCTTTGAAAAATGACTGGAGGTGACTGGCTGGTACTTTTATCTCTCCATTTTATCACTCTCCAAGCAATGACACATCTATAATGGTTTGTGTCATTCACTAAGACCGCTTTAACAATGTTGCACTTTATAGAATTCCCCATACCTTCTTTTATTTACAGCATACATCTACTATCTTTTTCCCCAATAAAAACTAGGATAGTTTTTTGTCTCTATAGCTGACTAGAACATACAGTACTGTATACACAAATAAGAAATTAAGGCGCAAGTACAGTATTCTAGTAATGATTTTTCCCCCCTTTTTGCTCAAATACTGATTAACAATTTATAAAATTAAATTATTTTTTGTAAATGCTTTTAAGAAAATGTATTTCTTCCTTGGAATCCAATGCATTTCATCAATCAATTCTTGCCTTCAAAATGAGCTTCCTGTTTTGTGTGTGATCAATCTGTAGAGCACGTTACTGCCCTTATTAATAGTTATGTTTTTACAATTTCCTTTTATATGTTATGTACAAAATCTATTTGGATATATATTTATTATGTGGTACTTAGGGCCTGATTCAGTTGTACATTAATGCCAGAGCTGCAAATGTGTACGTGGATACTGTACGGAAATATGCAAATGACACAGCTGCTTGGTTTGAAAACGGTTGTAAAATGCCTGCGCTTTTGCTGCCTCTCCCCATAGCACCCCCAAATGGTCCTTGGCTGTCAACCATTTTGCAAGTACATCCTCACTGAACTCACCATCGCAGACCATTGTGGTAGATTCGCAGTGCAACTTAGATGCATGTGCAATTGGGCGATAATAGCTCAACTGCGAAAGCATCGGGTTTGCATACAACTCTGAATCAGGCATTTAGTAGACTACTGTTGGAAACTTCTTATATATCAGAGAGATAATAAAGCTATCAGGTATACATGACTTTCATTACTTAGCAATACAATAGCACATTGTTTGTCTCCCTGAACTCTAACAAAAATTGCTTTAATAGAGTCTTTGGTGTTGAGGTCTAGTGTCAGCTCTTTCGGTGCTGAGACTATCTGCATGGTCTTGACTCTTGAGGATTATATGCAGAAAGATGAACAAAGGTGTAATAGGAGATGGTTGTTATTCGCCTTGCTACAGAGATCTTTTTAAGATGTTTCCCCCTAAATGTCTTTTATTTTATTTCTTTGTTATATGGCTGTTAAAAAGCAAGTTCTACACATTATAATGGCTATTGTGTAACTGCGCAAAAAAGTAGTGCAAAAGTAAATAAATACAAACTAAATATTATGTATCACAAGGACGATATTGCAGGTCAGCTGCTTATAAGGATTCACAATTCACAAGCTCCCGATCCGTCTTGCCTCAAATACAGTCTAGCAGTAGCATTCATTGCTAGGGGTGATGGGATGAGGTTAGTAAAATATCTGACAGACAGTACAGAGATCATGCCCATCAAAACAAAAAACAATTCTTATTATTCAGATATGATTGTGTGTGTATGAGGATTGAACTTAACATACTCCCTTTGGGATACTCCCATACACAGTACTGTCTATAGCTTCATGACCTTGGCCTCCCTGAGCCTGTAATGTGTGTTAAATAAAGCCTTGTACAGACAGCCTATAGACAGATGGGAATAAGCAAGAGGAGTCAATTGTTGACAGCACAATTATATAATTTCAGGGGCATGATGCATGATTTACAGGTATGAAACAAAGTCTAGAGATGTGTCTAGTATAAAGAATTTCAATTAGGGGAAGAAAGAGGGAATACACAGAGGAGAACAATGAGGCTTTCTCTAAAGCTTTTTAAAAGCAGCATTGACAAGAGCTGTAAATATGTAGCAATGACAATTTTATAAAATAATACAGGTTGAGTATCCCATATCCAAATATTCCGAAATACGGAATATTCCGAAATACAGACTTTTTTGAGTGAGAGTGAGATAGTGAAACCTTTGTTTTTTGATGGCTCAATGTACACAAACTTTGTTTAATACACAAAGTTATTAAAAATATTGTATTAAATGACCTTCAGGCTGTGTGTATAAGGTGTATATGAAACATAAATGAATTGTGTGAATGTACACACACTTTGTTTAATGCACAAAGTTATTAAAAATATTGGCTAAAATAACCTTCAGGCTGTGTGTATAAGGTGTATATGTAACATAAATGCATTCTGTAATTAGACTTGGGTCCCATCACAATGATATCTCATTATGGTATGCAATTATTCCAAAATACGTAAAAATCCCATATCCAAAATACCTCTGGTCCCAAGCATTTTGGATAAGGGATACTCAACCTGTATAACAAAATCAACTGATGCTTTACAGCCATTGACCTACAGTCAACATAGGTCGACATGGACACCGTCAAAGTGTACTGCGTCACCAGCATGGCTCACTGCGCTCGCCATGCTTTGGGCACGGTGCCTCGATGCGCTCGGCACACTATTATATTCCCCCACCAGGTCCACTGGGATGGTAAAGTATGAACAAGTCTGCTTTTGAGCTAAAATTCCTGTTGGCATTTCAAATGTCGGTATTCTGACTATGTTGGCACTTTGAACATGTCGGCTAAGTGAATGTCGGTATTTTGATTGTATAGGTATTTTTACTGTCGGTCAATGGCTGTTGGGATTCTGACCATCTGTATTGTGTAAGTCGGTAAATCATCTGCTACCCCCTCCAACCCTCCTGCTTTTCGGACACTGTGGTGGGTGGGTGTGGGGGCACATAGGCAAACCCAGGGTGTGTGTATGTGTATGTGTGGGGGGGGGGGAGGGGGGCGGAGGGAAGGGGTGTTCTAGTTGCCTGGAAATCCCCCTCTTCTTGGCCAGCGACTCAGATTATGACCACAACAGCAATAGCATATAATATGATTACTAGAACTGCTACCACAACATGCAGTTTATGGGACAGAGCAGAGCTGCTGCACATGCCCAGTGGTAGCAGCTTCTTCTACCCAGTTTGCTCTGTGTGTGGATCTGAATCCTCAATCACTGCACTGAACCAGAGAGTAGCTGGAAGAAGAGGCAGAAGCCTTACCACGAGGTTGAAGAATGTCTTCTTAGAAAGTGCAGGTCTGTCTTCTACTAGTTGTTTGTGTATTTATTCATTATGGGATGTTTAGCCCTTTCTGGACAAATTATTTTATTAAGATTAGTTAAATATGTTTGAGACAGCCTATACTATAGACCAGTGGTCTCCAACCTTAATTGGGGTGTGAGCTACTTTTGGAAAATAAAACCACTGAAGGAGCTACCCCCTCCCCCCAATGCGCGTGCGTTCCTGCAAAAGTGGGTGTGGCCTCACAAAAGTGGGTGTGGCCTCATAACTACAAGTAATGCCCCCCGCATAGTGCCAGATACACAAATAATGCCCCTCAGCAGTGCCAGATATTCAAATAATGCCTCCCAGCAGTGCCAGATACACAAACATTGCCCCCAGCAATGCCAGATACAATTCCCCCTGCAGTGCCATTTAAAATGCTGCCCCACAGTGCCAGATAAAATGCCCCCCCCCCCCCCCCCCCCCCGCAGTGTCCGACACAGTGCCCCACACAGTGCTAACCCTTGCTGGCTTCTTCTACTGCCGCCGGTGCTGCTCCTCCTGTATGAGGGACGGAAGGGGAGGAGAGCGCAGCGCGCGCCTCTCCTGTGAAGTCCAGAGAGCGGCTGCAGTGAGGGTGACAGAGTCCCCGGCAGCGGCTGGCATTTAGAATATGGTGCCAGTAAGTGAGCCAATCAAAACTCGCGGTCCGGCAGCCAATCAGGTGCCGCCACTGCCGGTCCATGAGCTCTAATTGGCTGATGGCTGGCACCATATTAAAAATGAAGGAAGGAGGAGTGCCAGTGACTGCCCAAGCCCGTGAGCTCCGTGAGTTACCGAAAATACTATGGCGAGCTACCGGTAGCTTGCGAGCTACGGGTTGGAAATCACTGCTATAGACCATCTATAGTGTAAAATATTAATACTGCATTCAATACAGTGTCCAGTGTATAAAAAGAACACGTGTACATTAATGTCCAGGGTCAGTAATAGGTTCTTCTACCACTTCCACTAATTCCCGCCCTTGCTCCTATGTTCTGCAGAGTGGGAGATTGTGGATTGCATTTGGAAACCCTCCTCTAGAAATCCTGCATTCTCTCCCCACTACTCTGCATAGCAGAACAGTGTGTGAATAGATGCCGTCACTGTCTAGAATGCTAGGCACGCCTCCAGAATGATGGAAACTAGGCCACACCCCTTTCAAGGGAACACCGAAAGTCCCTGTTCCAGATGCTGTGAGGTTTGCCTAGATACATCTTGTGTCTTGTCAAGTACAAAAACATCAGTTGTAATGTTCAAGTAGAAGGTTAAGATCAAGTAAAAGGTTAAGATTTCATTAGCTGTGAGCTGCTGCACACATTAGCCCGTTGGGGCTGAAATGCGCATTTGAAATACGCAAATGCTGCACTGAAGACGTACTCCTCTCTCAGCTGAGTCGTCCCTGAAGTGTGGAACATTTAACATTGCAAAATACAACTGATGGGTGTCTAAACCTAAATATAGTTGTTCTTCTGGAAAATAGTTTCTTTTTAATGCTGTTGTCTACAAATAATTTCCAATGTAATACGATACTTGCTACCATTTCTGTTTTATTTTTGTTCTACGAAAATATGAAAAAAAAAAATGGAAAGAAAGACTGATGACTGCAACATTAAATTTCACAATGCAAAGATATATCACTCTTACTCGTCCCAATGAGATTTCTTTCAGCATGACATAAGTAACTGATTGCCAACATGCAAAGTTGCATTTTAATTAACATGATCAATGTTTGCTTCTCTGCTGCTTGTATGCCACAGTGGTTTCCATCATTGCGACTGTTCCTTTATGCTGCAGTGATAATGTTGGGCTAATGGCAGTTGCTCGAGACTGTCAACTGAAATTGTCTCCCCAATAAGTTATCTGGCTGAAGTACTCTTCCACAAACATATCTGTGTGATTCATCGGATTCAGCTTTCTCATCAAACACATAACACTGCTACTGTTCACTAGTTCTGGCCATTTCTCAGGAAATTTAGCTTTTGCAGATATTCCCTGATTCTGTGCCAAATGTTAACAAGAAATCCTTGGGTATCAGCAGGACAAGCATCATTGGGAGGTTAGTGGTCCTCTTTGTTGTGATCCTGCGCAAAGCAATAACTCATTGCATTCCGTCCTCGCAATCAGACAAATCTGTATTCTATCCTTCCCCTAATTAAATCATTTCTATTAAATTTATTGCATACTTCTAATTCCATTGCAGTCTCAGCCAGCATTTTTACAAAGGACATTTTTAAAATGTCTCTTTCTATATAAATAATTGAGCAGCTGAAAACAAACATTGTAGTTCATTCTCTAATACATAAAAAGTAACAATTTCTACATCTATAAATATGTCAGTGTTTGGAGGATTAACTTGTTTTGTATTGCTGCAATTAGGTAGCACAAGTGGCATAGTGGTGAGCATTACTGCCTCACTGTGCTGAGGTCATGAGTTCAATTACTGGTCATGGTACATCTGTGTGGCGTTTGTGTAATATATCATGTATATTAAGGTCTGTACAGATGATGTGAGTTGGACCCTATCCCACCTATCATGTGATCTATGTATGGGTATATACTGTAATTCTGTCTCTGCTACTATACCCCACATTTTGACAAAGGATTCTATCTGAAACGTGTTGGTATGGTGTCCTGTGACTTTTACTGCATACCTGGACCAGGCTTCTATGACCGGTGTTCCTCCTCCCCACTTCTCATCCTGGTGTAAAAGCTGCTGTTTTTGAACCTCTATTAGCCATCTTTGGGTAACCAATTTACTGTATTGTAGGTACATTACTATGGTGTTTTTAGTTTACTGTGTGTCTTATTACTATATGTGTACTTTTATGGCATTTTCTTGTCAATATTGTAATAAATTGTATTTTTTGTATGGTAATTCACTATTAGTTTGCTTTTTCATTTGTTTATTTTGACGTATACCTTTTGTTTGAGCAATTAACGGCCCTTTGAAAGTCCATTCCATCTACATGCTGTTAGAAAAGAATCTTTATGACTTTTGAGGAGTCTATTGCAATGGCTGTGATACAGAAGGCCGGCAGTCAGGCTGTTGGTGGTCAATTGACCGACACTAGCCTCCCGACAATTAGAATGCAGATAGCTGCCGTAGTGTGTCACCGCGCAGGCGGGTTAGGGTAAGGAACCCCTCTCCTGTTCCCTACCCTAACCCGCCTGCAGTGGCAGCTAGGGCTAATATAGTGGGAGCGGCGGCTAGTGCTAAGTAACAAGGGGTGGAGGATAGGGCTAAGACTTGAAGGGGGTGCATGGCAGCTATGGCTAACCTCCTCCCTAGTGCCTAACCCTAGCTGCCCCCCCCCATTCCCCCCGAGTGGTGCTTAGTGTTCCGGCGCCAAGGCACTAAGTGGTGTCGAGATTCCGGCATCAGTCACATAACCACCAGCATCCTGACAGCGGGGATGATGACTGCATACCACTTATTTGGAACTTATTTATGACTTTTACACATTTAGGATAAGTATATCGCTGTTTGGATTTTCTATTTTGGTAGTTTTGTGCATAAATGCCCAGAGAATCGTAGCCTGAAGGGTGCAACCCTGCTCCTCTAGCCACTGACAGAACAGTGTCTATATAGATCCTGTTTTGCTGCACTGAAGGTCCTACTTCATGTCAAGCACTGTGTGGATCCTCAGGCAGCAGTGTACCACTTGCGGGGGGTGCTTAGTGTGTCCAGTAAGGGAGGTAGGGATGTGAGGGATGAGTATGTATGCAGTAATGGAGGTCTATTTTAAGTGAGTCCAGTAAGGGGGTAGTGTTATGTTATAGGGAACTATGGGGAGGGGAGTGTGTGTGGCTATGGGGACAGCCTGTGTGTGAGGCTATGTGGACAGTGTCTGTGTTTGAGGCAGTGGGGACAGTGTGTGTGTGTGTGTGTGTGTGTGTGTGTGTGTGTGTGTGTGTGTTTCCATGTGAGAGTAGCTATGGGAACACCAAAGGTAATTCTTGCCTTGGGCTCGACTTGGTCTAGAACTGGCCCTGCCTCCTCCTAAAGTATGTGATAGATTCTCATTTCTCTGACCATGAGATAGCCATCTCATACACCTGGTTCCTGCTAACTGGAGGACACTCATTGTAATGGAACATTATTTTCAATTACAATATATGTATGTGTAATTTATTCTTTTAATTGTTACTGCTCGGCAAAGCTATTGCCGCATGACTGCTTTATCTATAGATAGTAAGCTTGCGAGCAGGGCCTTCCTACCTCTATGTCTGTCAGTTGTTACCCAGTTTTGTTCTATTACTGTTGTTCTAATTGTAAAGCGCAACAGAATATGCTGCACTATATAAGAAACTGTTAATAATAATAATAATAATAATAATAATATACAGTATGTGATAATTAAATTATCATTGGGGACATAGATATCATCATATGTGCTTTCTCTTTGTCACCCTCTGAAAGTGTTGGACTATACCTATGCTCATTCTTTGTGTGGAAAAGGAGTTTGACCACAAGCTGCAGAGGCATCCTGTAAGCATGGGGGCATGACTTTGCAAAGCACCCATGCAGCATGCTGGATGAGCAGAGGGCCGGGAGGGGAGGCTCTACGGCCAGGCCTTCAGGTGGCCAGACAGGCTCCTCAGGCTATTTGCCATTTGCCAGAAGTGTGGTAATCTTCTCTTAGGCCCGGTCTGTGTTCTCAGTCTTCCTCCGACAAGATTGCCTTATGTGTAGTCAACCTCTGGTAATAGTGTCTGTGTGTACTTTTTGGATGACAGTTAGGTACAATGACTCCTGTCCATTTTTGGTACCAAATAATAATCACAAAATACAATAAAAACATAAATTATTTTCCCTTGTGATAAAAATATGGCTATAGGGGCTGATTCATAGATGTAGGCAACACCAATGATTTGTGTATAACTACGATGGTAGGAGGACTGCACATGCATTCCAAAGAATGGGAATGTGTTATCCCTATTGGAATGCTGAGACCAGGATCCGCTCCTTCTGATGCAGTTTTATTGGCTCCAGACACCTGAACAGCCCAGCCATCCTAAATAACCTGTGGGGTACACAGATGGCCGTTGTTCACACAAGTGATGCGATGCTGTGGTTTTGGACACAGCAGCAGATCACATACAGTAAGCATGCAGGAGGCATTTATTTACACAAGACGCCTTTTGCAGCATTAGCATTCAGACACAGATACTGTGTCCATCTCTAATTCAGGCCCATAGCCCATTATACCGTACAAATATAAAAAAAATATGTATTTGCCTTTCTAAATATAGGCTATCAAATTCTAAAAATAAAGATCAAAATATACAATCAATAGTGATTAAAAAAAGAAAGATAAAGCTATTTGTAACAGAAACATTTTACATTTTCATTAGCCATCAGTGGATATATTATTTCACTCTGCATTAAAGTCTCATGGACCGTACAGGGGATGTACACTTGATTAGCTACCATAAAACCAACTACTTCCTGGATGTTTTTACAGTACGAAAGGCAGGCTAGTACTCAGGAGGTCCTTCAGAGTACATACAGTATGAAATCAATATTGGTTGTGAAACAGCTGCATGCACATAACTGAACATAACAAATCATAAAAGCCTTTTATTTTCAGAATTTAGAATTTAGCATTTCACATTTAATTTCATATTTATACCTTTAATCTTGCCATATGGACAGTGCTGTTTCTAGTGGCGGGCGAGTTGTGTGATCGCACGGGGCGCCCGCAGTGGGTACTTTGTGGATCTTTTACTGCTCCCCCTCCTCCTTCCCATAGTACTCTGCTCAGGGTGTGGAGTTTTGCGGAATGACGCAGTTTTACTCTCTTGGCAATGAGCATTACCCTTGGCAACGAGCATGGATCCCTGAGCATGAAAACGCTGGCAACAGGCATGACATCCAGCGCATGAAACCCCTGGCAACGAACATGACACTGAGTGCATGAAACCCCTGGCAATGAGCATGACATCCAGTTCATGAAACCCCCGGCAACAAGCATGACATCCAGCGCATGAAACCCCTGGCAACAAACATGACACCCAGCCCATTAAACCACTGGCAACAAACATGACACCCAGCGCATGAAACCCCTGGCAATGAGCATGACACAGCGCATGATACCCCTGGCAATGAGCATGACATGCAGTGCATAAAACCCCTGGCAATGAGCATGACATGCAACGCATGAAACCCCTGGCAATGAGCATGACACAGCGCATGATACCCCTGGCAATGAGCATGACATGCAGTGCATAAAACCCCTGGCAATGAGAATGACATGCAGCGCATGAAACCCCTGGCAATGAGCATGACATGCAACGCATGAAACCCCTGGCAATGAGCATGACATGCAATGCATGAAACCCCTGGCAATGAGCATGACACAGCGCATGATACCCCTGGCAATGAGCATGACATGAAGTGCATAAAACCCTGTGTGAGGCTTAATATGGTGGAATGTTTTATTCTTTCCTGTGGTGGTCTGGGTCTGTTGTTGGGTTGGGTATGTGTGACCGGCGGTCAGGAGACCATTGGTCAGCATACTGACGCTGGAATCCTGGCATTGAGATGCCCGGTGGGGAGAGGAGTGCAACAAGCCCCTTGCAGGCTCGCTGTGCTCGATGGCAAGCTGAGCTCACCATAGGTTCTGTTCCCACTCTATGGGTGTCGTGGACACCCATGAGTGGGAATAGTCCCTGCTAGTCGGCATGCCGACTTTCGGGATTCCAAGGGGACGGGATGTAGGGGGTGGCATTGTGACCAGTATTGTGTAGTCTCCTGACGGGTGGTATTCTGTATGCCGAATGTCGGGATCCCGGCGCACAGTATACTGGCGCCGGAATCCCGACACCCAGCATACCGACAACTATTCTCCCTCGTGGGGGTCCATGACCCCCCTGGAGGGAGAATAAAATAGTGTGGCGCGCATAGCGCGCCACCGTGCCCGTAGCGTGGCGAGCGCAGCGAGCCCGCAAGGGGCTCCTTTGTGCTCGCCACACTGTCGGTATGCCGGCGGTCGGGCTCCCGGCACCGGTATGCTGGTCGCCGGGAGCCCGAGCGCCGGCATACCATACTACACCCCTCCTGACTACATCCCTTGTTGTTGCAGGGTCAAAAACTAGGGTGTAAGGTAATCTTTTCCTGCAAGGCCATGGCCATTTTAGCGAGGTCATGCCCATTTCCTTGAGGCCATGCCCCATTCTCAGGAGCATGCCACAGCCATTTCCGATTGATTTACGTATACGCACTGGAGGCATTCCCCGGGAACAAGGCGCAGACGCAATGTTCGTGGAGACCTGTGCATGCGCGGTAGGCTCTGTCTACTAGTTGCTGGAGAGGAGGTGGCACACAACAGAGGCTGCACACAGGTCCCCTCCTCTCTTAAAACGCCCCTATTGAATGGAGCAGCCTCCAGGGCTGCAGTGAGGATAACAGTGGATACAGTGATGTTCTTCACGCTTCTCAGGAATGCAGCTTTAGCTGTCAGATAACATATGTGAGAAATGTAGAGATTTGAGAATCTGATAAGGAGGAATCGTTCACTTGAAAACCCTGTTTTTGTCTAGTGTGAAATGTATTTTATTATAGCAAATAATGACCCTACTAGCTCTCCATGGGGTTTGACCACTGTAAGGACCAGTGGTGAGTAGGGAAGATAAAAGGAAATATTGGGGCCTATGTAATAGGGTACAAGTTTGCCAGAGGTGCAGGATGCTGAAGGTACGAGTTTGCCGAAGGTACAGCCCTCAAATCAAAACATTTTGCTGAAATTAGAATGGTTGGGAGGTGGGGAGGCAGTCAATTTACCGGCTGTTGGGATCCTGGCTGTCAGGATACCGAAGCTGGAATCCCGTTAAACAGTGAATACTTGGTTCGTGGTCCACGTCACCACCTGATGGGGAATATTACCCAGTGGTGACCAAAGGGTGCCACTGGGCCCAAAGTGCGGCGAGACTTCAAGGGGACTGGCTATCTCCTGATCACCGGGATATCATACCGATCCTGATTTTTGAGCTGGTATGACCAATGATTCAACAGCAATCGTCTGTATAGTCTTTTCTAGCACCCAGTAATTCCTGTATGCTCAACTGTAGTGGTTCATCTCTGAAATAGAGAACGCTAGTGATAGCCATCAGGTTACACTATCTTGACTTTTGATTGATATTCAGCTCTGTTTGCATAATCCATAACCTCTTAACAATGTAATAAAAGTTAAGGTATGCATGTTAAACTAAAATAAAATCTGCTATATTCACTATTATGTGGAATCATTTTTACTTTCTTTTTTTTTCGTAACTCAATCAAATACCTACTGTAATCATAGTTCTTCTCCAAGAGCCTTGTTAGCAGATGCACACAATTTATAATGGCCTTAATGCACAAGGAGCACTTTCATATCTGCGGGATTCTTTGAAGACTGTGACAGAGCAATTTCCTCTCTCTCAGCATTCTTGACCTTATTGGACAATCAGTCAGTGTACTGTATGAATTAACTGATGCAAGAGAAGTGATTGCTACCTGCCTGGACATCTCTAATGGTGGGTGCGTGAGTGCATGCGTGCGTATGGGTGTGTAGCTTTTTTGTACTTTTGTCATTTATCATATATAAAGCAGCTAACTGGTTTTATGATTTCCTTTGGGTAATGTGTCATGGAAATATAAATATCTTCAATGAGACTATATACATGTATGATTAGTAAACAGCATCTGCAGCGGGACTCACAATCCCGGGTACTCATTAGATATATGCTTGAAATATCGTTCCGATCCACGTCGGATCCATATACTGTATTGGACGATATATCGTCTAATGGGGGTAATTCCAAGTTGATCGCAGCAGGATTTTTGTTAGCAATTGGGCAAAACCATGTGCACTGCAGGGGAGGCAGATATAACATGTGCAGAGAGAGTTAGATTTGGGTGTGGCGTGTTCAATCTGCAATCTAATTTGCAGTGTAAAAATAAAGCAGCCAGTATTTACCCTGCACAGAAATAAAATAACCCACTCAAATCTAACTCTCTCTGCAAATGTTACATCTGCCTCCCCTGCAGTGCACATGGTTTTGCCCAATTGCTATCAAAAATCCAGCTACGATCAACTTGGAATTACCCCCAATGTGTACCCAGCCTAAGGGTGTGTACTATATTGCTCTACATGGGTACCAAGACAAACTGTATACTTTCTATGGACTTTCAAAAATATATTTTGGGGTAAATCTACTAAAGGTCGATTTTAATTGATTATAATAGTTGAAACACAACATTGATTTAGATTGATTTATAATCAATTACAAATGCATATAGATTGATTTTTAAATGTCAGTAAATGTGGGATTTAGACACGTAAACACAACGTCGTTTAGACTGACTTTTTTAAAATTGATTAAAACTGACCTTTAGTAAATTTATCCCATTAGTTCCATACAATTGGACTTGATACCTGATAAAACCTGTGTGTGAGATTTCTGGATTACTAACTCTCTCTTAGCTCAGCAAACAATACCAGAACAAAGGAAATAAGGGCCCCATTTAAGAAGGAGGCATAACCCCGTTAGCACTCACTATAGTAGTTATGGTGCTAATTCAGACCTGATCGCTAGGCTGCGTTTTCGTACAGCCTGCGATAAGGTCTGAACAGCGCATGCATATGCACCGCAATGTGCAGGCGCGTCGGTCCGCAGCGATGGGTAGCGCTGGCCAGCGATGGGATGGTGCGAGAAAAGCGATCGCATGGGCGATCGCAAGGTGACTGACAGGAAGAGATCATTTGTGGGTGGCAACTGACTGTTTTTAAGGAGTGTCCAGAGAAACGCAGGAGGGACCAGGCGTTTGAAGGGAAGGTTTCTGACGTCAGCTCCAGAACCGATCATCGCACTGGGAGAGTAAGTCCTGGTCTGTGTAGAGACAGCACAAACTTCTGTTTGTGCAGCTCTCCTGCACATGCGATCGCACCCCTGCACAGCGATTTCCCCCTGCCCCTGTAGGCAGCGACTATCTGATCGCAGGGATGCAAAAACGCACTCTAGCAATAGCAATCAGGTCTGAATTAGGCCCAATATCCTCTTTTCAGTTTTTAACAAACAGCAGTAAACTAAGATAACAGTGGTTTGCCGCTGTACCCCTCTCACCTTCCAGGCACTGCCAGGTCTGTAATGGATGAAAGAGTCATGCTCACGTGCAGACCGGCTTTTGCGCATAAGCATGACTCATTAACATGTCACTGTCAGTGTTAGGCTGCCTGCTGCAGAGTGGAGGATGCCACTGAAGAGGGGGACTGCATCGCTGGACCATGCTGAATACCAATTAAATATTCTTTAGTATCACTGCGATACTAAACAAAGTATTACGGCAGCAGCTGCACATGCACCGCTGTGACTGTTCACACCTGTGATTAGCTAATGCATTCTCTATGAGCCACGAGTGCAAATATACGTGGATGAGGCTGGGCATATCTGTATGTTAAATGGGACCCTGAGGTCCTGCAGTAATGGGGCATGGATTCCTTTCCCCCAATGACCACCTGGGCATGCATATTCTAACATTTTATCAGCTTGGGCACTTGCCACTCTGCCACTAAGCAACTACTGTACTATAACTAAAATTATGCTCTTAAAAATAGAAGATACTAATCAGTTGAATATGACTTGTCACCACTGTTTCAGACGGGATGTAGTCATGTGACCAGTGGTCACAACACCTCCCCCTACATCCTGGCTCCTGAGAATCCCAACAGTCAGCATGCTGACTAGCAGGGACTATGCCCACTCATGGGTGTTGATGACGCTCATAGAGTGGGAATAGAACCTGTGGCGTGTGCAGGTCGCCACCGAGCCCGCAGTGTGGCAAGTGCAGGGAGCCCGTATGGGGCTTTTTGCACTTGCTTCTTCCCACCGGCATTCTACTGCCGGGATACCAGCGGAGGTATGCTGACTGGCGGTCTCCTGACTCAACCCATTTGGACTATGGCCGGGATGTAATGAAGTCAAAGTTCGACGGCCGTGCGTAATGCTGGCTGAAATTGCAAGTTTTTTTTAAAGCGGCAGTCATGTACAAGGCTAAACCATACCTTGTACATGATTGCTACTTTAAAAAAATAGTCCAAGTTTGTCCAGCATCTTGCATCAGGACTTCATTACATCCCGCCCCATAGCTGTTTTGTTTATATTACAATTTTAGCATTTTTCCACTAACATCCTTTGCTTTACTACAGTTATTTCAGTTACTGTATTTATATACTGTGTCTGAAAATATCTTTTTAAAGATTCAGCATATAGCTGCTTTTTAAGTATTCATTACTGCAGCATACAGATATCTGGATTTGATTAAATATAATTATAGGCTACAGCTGGTGGAAAAAAATCAGGCTTTATTAAATTAGTCTATTGAATAATGTGAACGCTTCTCAAATGTCCAAGTAAGAGAACACTAATGATAATATGGTATCTGTTTCACGAAAGTATTACCAGTTCTAAAAGACCATTTGAACACTTCTAGGGACATATAGTCAGAACACATAAACGGCATATAAATGTTAGGGGAAACCATAGAAATGAAATATGGCTTAAGTGCTTGAAAAATGAGAGGAAGCTAAGCAGGTGGCATTTAGATGAATCAATTCACAAGGGATAGAGGTCTCATTTAAAGGTCTATGTAAAATAAAATGCAAATTGCTTTATGTGAAAGGGTCATTTACAAATATATGGAAATATTTGTGCAACTATAGATATCTGAGTACCAGTTGTGCTCATGGGCACCCCTGTCTTCCTGCTGGCCATCACATGGTGCCTCTCTAGGGCAGATGCACAATGGAGCCTAGGTTCACTAATGGAGCAGATGTTGCTTTATATACTGCATGTGCAGGGTCGTAGAGAGCTGGGCCGGCCCTGGGCACTCTTTGGGGGCATGGCCTAATTGCAGGAAAAATAATAAATCAGAGCTTCACTCTGACCAGGGGGGCGCTGTGAGGTAAATCCAGTCAGGGGATGGGGCATTCAGTGTGATTGCCCCCCCCCCCATCCCATGCAGGCAGACAACCCCCACCCCCCACTGTGTGCTGGGCTGGGGAGAGAGCAACAGTAGCAGTCTACCCTACTTATGCGTTTGGGGAGTGATCATGCGGGTAAGAGAGGGTGCAGGAGGGGGCAGCACAGCAGCAGGCCTAGGTAGTTAGTAGGTACTCCCTCCTTCCCCTCTTGGTGGCCCTGTGCACATGTTCTGGAGTCAAGCGTATGCAAGTACGGGCAATACAGAGATGTACTCATTTTAGTCACATCTCCACTTGCGACTGAAAAGGCATAACTGGACTGTAATGGGACATCCATATGTGGGTGAAGTTCAAAGGGGGCATATGGATGCAATTGCATGATGAAAATCCAACTAAGGGCCTAATTCAGACCTGATAGCAGCAGCAAACATTTTCTCTAAAGGTCGAAACCATGTGCAGTGCAGGTGGGGCAGATATAACAAGTGTAGAGAGAGAGTTAGATTTGGGTGTGGTGTGTTCAAACTGAAATCTAAATTGCAGTGTAAAAATAAAGCAGCCAGTATTTACTCTGCACAGAAACAAAATAACCAACCCAAATCTAACTTTCTCTGCACATGTTACATCTGCCCCACCTCAGTACACATGGTTATGCCCATTAGTGAGAGAGTTTACTGCTGTGATTTGGTCTGAATTAGGCCCTAATTGTACTGTTAGTGAGCAGGTGCACCACAGGAATGCATACAACTCTGCGCACTGGCAAACATATGCATTTATTTCTGTGCTCAAGCAATTACATCTGACTTGCATTCAATTTGCATCAACCCCTCTGATTCCATAATGCCTGATAAGAGTACAATAGTTAGCAGTGAGATGAAGCTCTATATGATACAGGACCTCCAGTGGTGCAAGTAGAACATTTTTCTTAGTGGTACTGATAGAAAAATGGGCGTGGTCACATGTCATGAGCGGGCATGGTCACACAAAAGTAGGAGAGTGGTTAAATGACAATATGGGCATGGCCACATTATGCCACTCACCGTAATGCCCCTTACTCATTATGCCAAACACTGTAATGCCCATTACACATTATGCCACACATTGTAATGCTTATTACACATTATGCCTCACACCATAATGCCCATTACACATTATTCCAGACACTGTAACACCCATTACACATTATGCCACACACCATAATGCCATTTACACATTATGCCACACACCGTAATGCCTATTACATATTATTCCACACACAGTTATGCCACTGACAGCATTTTATGTCCCACACACAAAAATGCCCCTTATAAATTATACCCCAGCGGTGGGCTGGTGGTACTGCGTAGTGCGTACCACCACCATATATCTTAATGGTACTCCGTACCACCCTACTTTCAGCACTGAGGACCTCTTAAAAATGTTTTTACTTTTAGTCTTTCAAGTTGTGAAGCAGCTTTATGTAGTTTGCATGTCATTAATTTATCTGTAGGGTAAGGCAGAGCGGGTTCAGTCTAATGCGCCTCAGTAACAGCTGTTGTAATACAGGCATACTGTTCTTAGGGCTTACAACTGCCTGGCAGCACCAAATATACATTTACTTTTATTACAGTTAAAATTAGCATTCTACCTGTGCTGGATGTCAGTGTCCTGCCTGCTCTGCATACAGCAGTTACACGGTTGTCTCTCTTGTCTATAACTGGGTAGGACAGGTTTTTTAACAACCCACATAACAAAATGATAAATATGTTTTCAATGATAGTGTTGCAGACTCTGTGTGGAAGGAATAAAAGCAGGGTGTAACATTTCTCCGCTGGGTCTTATAGCAAAATTTAGTGGCAAGGTTTCTAGTTTGGAACTTAATGGGGCAGAGCAGAGGATTAGTAACTGATGGACCCCCTCACCATAGCCACTGCACCATCTGAGGTCCTGGTAGGTTAACTGTCTTCTAGCAAAAAAGTAACCCTAGTGTATATATGTGTCCATGTGATAGGGAATAGAGATTGTAAGCTCCTCTAGGGAAGGGTCTAATGTGAATGACTAAATATTCTCTGTAAAGTGCTGCCAACTATGGGTCTTATTCTGAGTCTCTTTTCAAGGATACAAATAGTGAGTTTTAGCATACAGCCCTCGCACACAAGCAAATTAATATATATTTGTGTATATCCAGACAAAGTGGCACAGATCTTGTCCGGATCTCTGTTTACGCGAAATGGGTGGTCAAGGTAGAGGACTGCTTCAGCGAGTCTGAAGGCATGACAGTGGATGGTAGCATGTGGAGAGATGGTGCAGGACTGCAGTAGGGGCATTTTAACATTTGTTATTTTGTTATAATTGGTTCCTGTGGTTAGGAGCCCCAATGCATTAATTTGCACTGGGCCTACTATGCTGTTAAGACGGCCATGCCCCAAAGCCATTATCCTTAACACTGACGGAGATATTCTGTATTTTCAAACATATAGCAATGAAATATCATACTTAGATAAGCTCTATTTCATATTTAGTTGGTGCAGAATTTGTACATATATTATAAACAATGATATCTACAGTATGTTTTAACTGAAAAGAAATAATGCTAAAAATAAAAGAAATCAAAAAGATATCTTAAAAGCAGCCCCCCTGTTTAAAAGGCATCCAGCTCCTGCTAGCACCAAAGAAAACTGGCTAACCTAGAGCTGGGGGCGGGGTGCACGGGAGGAGGGATCAGCACATGCTGGGGGCAAAAGCTTTAACTGTTTGGTGCCCGGTCAGTCTCCAACCACCTACACCCCAGCGTAATCCTTGTTGACCCCAATGGAATCTGAAGAAAAAATTACACTATCTTTGGAATTGTGTTTTTTTTCCAAATGGGATGAACAACTAGGTCCATTGGAAGATGGTTATTCATATAAGTTCTGTATGAATGTTACAAATTCACTCTGCACTTATATGAGCACTTCATTCAGGTTTATTGCTTTTTATTGCACCTGACAGATTTATTATACCAGGAGAGTTGTGATTACTTACTATATGTTGTTGTTTCATATTGTACTATTTTCTAATATATTAATCTTAGAAAGCATATGTTGTATGCATGCAGGTCCAAGTGGAGGGATGTGACTAAAACAACGAGATTTAAGTCATTACCCCCACCCCCTCTGCACATAGTGGTGAATGTCGGTATTATCTCCCCATCCTGCACACTTCTCTAGAAAGGCATACAGGATGCTGGAGATCTGCCTACTCTTCCGGGGGTGCAGGGGACTACCCAAAAACTCAGGAGTCTCCTGCAGCCTCAAGGAGAGTAGGCAAGTATGTGCTTAAGGAGTCGTTTAATAAAGAGATCAGATTTTGGAAAAGAGATGATCTGGTGCCCAACTTGTTGTATTTACACTGTACAACCACCATGTAACAGCAACTGGGTCAACACATGAAAACACTTTGCTGTAAAGCCTGCATTGGCGGGGAACCCTTTGTCACTGATTGCCCACAACTATATGCTGGTCAGGGTAGAGGACTGCTTCAGCGAGGAGGTGAGTGGCATATCTTCCAACTGTCTCATTTCCAGCAGGACATTTCTACTATTCACACTGTCCCATCCGCGGACCAGTGTCTCACGTGGGGGGCAGGTTGGAGAGCCTGTGATCATCGTTGCTCTGCTCTACAAGTCAGTCAATGATCACTGAATAGTACAGTTCTGGGAGGTGAGCTGTGGGCTGCTCAGCTATTTAGGGAGAGCTGGGCATGCCCCAAAATTATGAAAAAGGGTGGTCGCTTAGTGACCATGCCAAATCCACCTGAGGCCACATCCCTTTTTAGACGCAGACATGCCTTCTGCAAGCCAGATCCCATATTAATACCGTCTGATGTTGGAAGGTTTGGAGATGTACATTCATACGATCAACACAGTGGCAGGGGATTGCACACAGTTTACATACTGTATGAATACATACACACATACATACATACATACATACACATACTGTATACTCAGGGCCACAACTAGGGTGGTGTGGCCGGTGTTGTCGCACGGGGGGGGGGAATGCCCTTGTCGTGGAACACCTATTGTGCTCACCTGCCGCTGCAACACCCTATTACTGGTGTGCCTAATTCTTTTTCTGTATGGGGATGGGAAGTCAGGAAGCAGATGGAGGAGGTGGAGCACCCAGCACCCATCTCCAGCACTCTGCGGACAGGTGCTGCTGGCTCCTCCCATAAGAGGAACACTACTTGTGGCAATATTGTGTAGCCACATCTCTTCCACAAGACTGCACCCCTTTTTCCAATTCCAACTGACCCTATCTAAAATATGGATGGGGAGGGTGGTGGTGGGGTGATGGGGCACCAATGCTCTTTTTGGCACAGGGCAACAAAAATATCTCCGCATATACTGTACATGTACATATAATAAAACAGTCTTTGTTCTATTTTCATTAAGGAAGACCTCTTGGCAAAAGGGTTATTTCCTAAACATTGGGGGTGTTTTTGCTCAGGTTGCACAGGTGGAAATTTGTAGGATCACAGAAAGGGATTTGTTAATTACAGTATATACTAAAAATAGCTGTTATTTTTCACCCAAGCTCTTTCATTAGCCTGCTTGATATAAACACAAATTAGTACCAACAAATAAACCATTTATAGTTTTCAAAATTAGTAAAGCTATGCAAGTAGAATATTGGTCTAATTACATATCTATTCACAGTCTTTGATATCTGCTATCAAAGAGCAGAACCTTATCTGTTGGATTGAGTCTATTAATTTCCTCTTAATTGATAATTATGTAACTACGTCTTGATTGCAGCAGAGAAACTGCACTGAACCAGAACATATAATTAAAAAGGACTATAAAAAGTATAAACATCACAGTAGTGAAGAAACATAGACATTTTATTTTTGCTTGCAATGAATTCACGGAATCTACTATTAAAATAATATACAGTAGTGTACCTATATTATATTTGGTTAGTGTTAAAGGATAAGTGTTTGATGTTCTTCTGAAAATCTTAACACAAATAAAATGTAAAGTAAAGGACCCATACATAAGGCAGCTTTCGAAACAATTCCCCATTCTGCTGATGCCTGGGTCGAACAATATTTTGGAAATTCTCAAATTGCAGAATTTGACCAAAAAATGATCTTTATCGATGAGTCTGGGATTTTTAACATGCTGTTTTTGTCGATTCTCTGTTCAGTTGCAGATCAACGATGTACAGGTATGTCGATTGGTAGATTGGATTGCAGCTCAGATGTCTGGCCTACTGTACATAGGAATTTCCCTATAGATAAACCAAGCAGGACCAAGGTTAGAGACAAGTCTTATGACAAACATAGACGGTGTCCTTGATATCTATCATATCAAAATATATGATCTATATTATTGTTGAAATAAAAAAATTTTAAATGTCAATGTAGACCTCAAAATTGCATGGTAGACATACCAGTAGAAACTGTGATGAGAGCTGAGTGTTGCTACAATAAAGGTTAAGCAGCAACCTCCTCTTATCAGTACATATGTTTAATGTTAGAAAATTATTTCTAAAATGTTTTCATGCACTGCATTTGTATCCCAATGGTAGTGAAGGTCTTGCCAAACACTTTGTTCCAGCCAATCAATGCCATATGAACTTAATAGTGTCTAGCACTGACAGTCCATTCAGTGGGACTGTGGGGGAGCTGTGTTTGAAAAATACCAACCAATCAGCATCTAGAATTTTTCAAGCTCAGCCTATAACATGACAGTTATGAGCTGATTGGCTGGTACTTTAGCTCCTTCAACTTTATCTCTCTCCAAGGCTTAGTAAGTAGGCCCTTTAGTATCTAACTCGCTGCCAGGATACTAAAACAACAGCATGTCGGACTTTTAGATCAAGCCCATCCTTTGCTCTGCCAGGATCTAAGGGTTGTCAATCTCTTGAAATCAGATCACTAAATTTTGGCGACCATACTTGATCCTAGGTTTAAGTCATACATTTTATCTTTCTTTCCAATGGACACAAAGAGATGCAAAGAGCTGTTGGGGAACAAATTGGCATCTCAAGTGGTAAGTGACATTACAACATCTCCTCCTTCAGTTTCTCCGGCAACTGCTTCTGCCAAGAAAAAACTGAATTTTTTTGAGACCCACTGGTGGGGATGCAGATCAGTCAACAAAATTTTATGAAATCTTGTCTGGTATAAAAGAACTGCCTACAATTAGGGACATGTCTACCATGACTCCATCTGATAGGGTCACCATTTAAAGAATGTTTAATGATTAATTTAGTGATAGCATCCAAATAGGCATGTCAGGCAGTCCGTTTCACTACTGGCAGGAAAAAAGGCAATTTGGAGGCATTTGCACAAACTGACTTTGCTTTACTTAAGTTGCCCACCCTCCTGCGTCTACTCAGAAAGAGTTTTCAGCGCACTGAGGAACATTCTCAGAGTACGGCATAGGAGGTTACTTCCCCGAAATGTGAAAAAGATGATGTTCATCAAAATTAATTAACAATAAGGAAAATCTTTACTGGCAATCCAGTCCCAAAAATACAGATGCACCTGTAATGGCGGATTCCAGCGGGGACAAATTAATATTGTGTGAAGAAGAGTATATACACACTGATGGGGGCAAGGAATCGGATGATGATGACTATGGTTACATCTTGTCTATGTCGAGCCAGTTTGTATACGTAGAGACCATTGGCAGCTTATTTTGTGGGGGGGGGGGGGGGTTAAAACAAACCGAAGTGAAGTGATTTTTATGTTAAACTGTGCATGTCCTGTTTATATATAAAACATAAGGGTGGCACTTCTTTTCTTTGCATTATGCACTGTTTCGAGCATTGCTGACTGTCTTCTTGTGTAGACGACAAACATTTTTATAGTTTATTAAACTGCCATCCTGTCTGCAATTTCAGTGCCATTCTGTTTCCTAGATGTGCCATGTTGGAAGTTTAAGTGTTATGTGTTTGCGCCGCCCACTGCTGTCGCTTAGCTAAGTCATCCAGCTATCTTGTGGCAATCTTATGGCCTAAACTGGATGAAAACAATATTGTGAGCTGTGAGGTGGCCATAAATGACTGGAAATTACTGGAAATTAATGTTATTGAGGTTAATAATACTGTAGGAACTAAAACAGGCCCACATTCCTATATTTTAGCTGTTATGCATTTTGTTTTAACAAAAATACAGCACCAAAACACCCAAGGGCGTTTTTGCAAAACCAAATACAGATCCAAAACATGAAGGAGATATGGGTCCAACACCAAAACCAATGATGTATGTGACATCTGCTCTGTTAGTTAGAAAATTGTCCTGCACTTGGATATAATGATCATTAAAGGATCTGTTGAATTAAGGTGTAATAGTAGTGCATGAACTAATGATAACTTTTCCTTTATATATGATTTGGATTGGGCGATGGCAACAAGCAGGGCCGTAACTAGGTGTGTACAGAGGGGGCACCACACATAACGCTTCAGGGTAGGGGGTGCTGTTGTCGGCACTTGTCATTTATCTGTTTTAATTACTTTCACTTGCAGCTTAATTACTTTCCCTTGCAGCTTGCCTCCTTTTTGAAACCAAGCATTTTCTGACCACCCCTGTCTCCTACTCTGACCCCTTCTGTCGCTAATACCTATACCACATTCATGAACTCAACTTGAGATTTCTTTTTTATTCAGTTATACTGTCCTTTACTACATTTCAAGATGCTGACATACCCGAGATTTAAACCCATAGTCTGTGGCATTGCAGTCAGACAATTTATTAATTTAGCTACCTGCCCTTGCATAGAATGGTAGATCACTCTATGCTAGAGATTTCTAACTATTTCAAGCTTACCTTGTACTTTGTGAAAATTTATCAGCATTGAAGGTGAGCAGATCTATGTAGTGTGTGGCTGCAAGGGATTGGATGTGTGGCTGCACACTACATAGATCTGCTCAATTGCAATGCTGATTATTTTTTTTACAAAGTGCAAGTAGCTTCATATAGTTAGAAATCTCATAGTTTTTATGCAGGATCAAATAGCTCAATGAGTAGGGTGTTTGATGGATTGCAAATATATATGATGTGGGAAGGGGTATCATAGCATGGGTCTTCTCTGGGATCAATTTTGTAATGCCCCTTCCCCACCTTGGCATGCGCCTTATGTCCCTTTGGAAAAATCGGGGTGTGGGGGTGGGGTGGGGTGGAGTGGAGTGTGGAGGACGCCAATACTCTTTCAGGCACAGGGCACCAAAAAGTCTAGTTACAGCTCTGGCAGCAAGTAACCTAGATGCCAGGGTGCCTGCACCAAATTAGTGAGTATTGTAAACTGCAAGTTCTATACACTGTTGTATATTTTTGGATTATCCTAATGTAAACACGATTTACTATACATTAGAATGCAAATGTACAGTATCACTTTGTAATTAAAGTTAAATTAATAAGGCGCCCATAATTTTATTGCGATTAACATAAACATTTTTTAAGCTAGCTTACCACTAAAATAAACGACACACACTGAAATAAAGACACGGACACGGTAGCTGGAGTTAAAGGTCAGACGATATTTATTGATCGCTGACCAACTCTTTTAACTATAATTGTAATTGATATTGAAATTAATTTTAGATTGTGAAGTTAAATTTAGATTGGAGGATGGCAAAGGAAAATCCGTTACCAGACACCAGCTCCAGTCACTTAGATGAAATCCAACAAACCAAGGAGGGGACTAACCAACTACACCGCCTCCTACCTGCATAACCCGCATTGTGCTGGCCTCACCACTCTTATCTCTGGCAAACGTTCTGTTCCCGCAGGGGAACATCTAAATGTCCACCCGCAAGGGAAGGACACACCTGCCGTCCTTCTAAAGAGGGTGCTCCACAATGACCACTTATGCCTATCTGACTGCTGGTTGGTAGCGACTTCCCGCCAATCTGTCTGTCAAGAGCCAACTGGAGAGGACAAGAACAAATGAAAAAGAATCAGGGAGGGCGGGAGGGCATTCAAAATGGCAAGAGGAAGTCTGAAGCACATGACTATGGATTATATACTATCCTAATACCAACCCCTAAACACCTTGATGGACAGCCCAATAATCCTATAGGAAAAATACAACCGAAAACCATAAACTACCTAGCAACTGCTCAGTCATAAACAACCAATAACAAAAAATTGGGCTCTAATATGGCCTCAAATTTATGCAGCCTTCAGCTAATCTAAGGCGCCCATAATTTTATTGCGATTAACATAAACATTTCTTAAGCTAGTTTACCACTAAAATAAATGACACACACTGAAATAAAGACACGGACACGGTAGCTGGAGTTAAAGGTCAGACGATATTTATTGATCGCTGAACAACTCTTTAAACTATAATTGTAATTGAAATTGAAATTAATTTTAGATTGTGAAGTTAAATTTAGATTGGAGGATGGCAAAGGAAAAGCCGCTACCAGACACCAGCTCCAGTCACTTAGATGAAATCCAACAAACCAAGGAGGGGACTAACCAACAACACCGCCTCCTACCTGCATAACCCACATTGTGCTGGCCTCACCACTCTTATCTCTGGCAAACGTTCTGTTCCCGCAGGGGAATGTCTAAATGTCCACCCGCAAGGGAAGGACACACCTGCCGTCCTTCTAAAGCGGGTGCCCCACAATGACCACTTGTGCCTATCTGACTGCTTGTTGGTAGCGACTTCCCGCCACAAAGGTTTAACAAACCGCCACCGCCATCCAAACAAGAAAACAAGAAAAAACTAAAGATCCCTAACGAAGAGGACCAAAGACATCATCCAGGAAAACCTGAACTCCGTCCGGAGAAAGGTGAACCCCATCCTCCTTGTAGAACTGCCTATTACGCAGCACAAGTAAAGGATGCCTGACAGCCACTCCACCTATGGCCCTAACAAATAGCGACACCGCCGAATTCACCTTCTTGCGAGCCTTCTCAAGAGCCGAGAAACGCACCGCACCCCGCCAATGAAAACGCGGAACTATCTCAGACCACACAATATGGACTCCCGGCCAGTGACAATGAATCGCCACCAAATCAGCCTTAATGGCCAAAATTAAGTTGATGCCTTTAACTCGGCCCAAATCATTGCCACCCAAATGCAGGACAATACAGCTGGGGCGACCCCAGCGGTGCTCACGGTGAAAGAGGAGCCGTAACAAATCACCCCAAAGCATACCACGAACACCTAACCAACGAAACTCCCTAGCCCCAAAAACGTCAGCTGCCCTAAGTGCCATAGGATGCCTTGCCACCCAAAAAATGTAAGAATGGCCAACCAGCCACACTTGCTCCCCAAAATCGACGACGGCTGAAAAACACCCTAACATCAGAAAATTGAAATACAAAACTCAGATATATGCAAGAAAACAGAAATAACCCAAGTGAAGGAGAAAACTCAAAAAACCTCCTGTGGACTTTCAGAGTATAGCCAATTGAAATTAGGCCCCCTCGGAGGAAAATTTAAAAATTAACTTCACACCCTCGATTCCTGAACGCTAAGTGTTCAAAAACCGACGAGTAAACAAGTTTTTGGGTTAGCGCAACAGGAGCACTTAAATCTTATCAAAACGAACATAAGACCTATAGGAGGCAGACTTCCAACGGCCCAGCTCCCAAATAGCCGCCGGGGAGGAGCCCGTAACCGCTGCATGGGTAGCCGCCCCAATCCGAAAGGAATGGGTACCGAAGTCCACACCGCGCAAACCCAGAGCCTCCAAACATGTCTTAAACACCGAAGCAAATTGGAACTTAGTCAGGGGACCGGCGTGCGCATGCACTAGCAACTGGTCGCCACCCGGAGGCCTCAACCGGAATTACTCCTGTGCCAGGCGCAGCGGGTAAACACCCGCATCCTCCCGGGCCTCCAAGGACACCCAGCGACCCCGACCTGTTTGATCTGTCTTGGACCGCACAATCCTACAGAGCAACAGGCCATCCTGCAGGCGCACATTCCCGTAAAGCATACCGGAATCACGGGATGACTTACTGCACGCCACTAACTCGCTCACCCTGAAAGCCCCAAAGAAAGCTAGGGCAAAAGCAAATCTAAAAAGGGCCACCTCGAACTCCGAGGCAGCGATTCGAGGCAGCACACCCAGCAACTCCGTCAGAAGCTGCAAAGTCATGGGTCTACGGGAGTCCGCGGCCGCCGGTCGCACCCTAGCCCATCCCTTAAGTGCTCTGGAAAGGACAAAAGACCCGGTGGGGTCCGTCATCCCGTGGAGCCGAGAGTGAAAGGAAACGCCCGCAAGGGCAGAAGACATGGCCGCTTTGGACCTACCCCTTTGATAATGTTCCCAAACAAAGGCCATCAAAACGTCTACCGGGGACTCACCTGCCATACCGTACCTATTTTGAAAGGCCGACCAATCATGCCAGGCCGCATCATACGCCCTGAGCGTGGAAGGAGCCAATGCACACCTGGCCAGAGCAGCTAACCCGACTCGACAATCTGCCAGACAGTAGGCGGGCATGGTAAACCCTCCGCCGCCGCTCTCGGAACCAACTCACGGAACTTATCAAACTGAAATTGAGACAAAGCATCCGCAATCCCATTGTCAATTCCGGGAACGTGACGGGCCCTGAAATTAATATTGCGTCGCAAGCAGACAAGCACAAGATGTCGCAACAGCCGCAAAGCCTGGGGAGAAGAAGAACGCTGATTATTGATAGTGTGTACCACTCCCAAGTTGTCGCAATGGAACAAAATGTCCCGATTTGAGAACTGGCAGGCCCACAACTCCAGGGCAACAATGATCGGGAACAATTCCAGCAAAAGGAGGTTCCTAGTGAAACCCCATGCAACCCAAGAAGGCGGCCAAGCAGCAGCGCACCAGGACCCGGCAAAAAATGCCCCAAAGCCATGACTGCCCGAGGCATCCGTGAACAACTGGAGCCAGCTGTTGGAACAATGAGGGGGAGGCCACAAAACCTCCCTTTTGAAGGACACAAGGAAAGAAACCCACAAATCATCCCTGATCTCGCAGGAGAGGTATACTGTGTGATGCTGCCTGGCCGTCCCCGAAGTGGCCCGTTCAAGTTTGCAACAGAAAACCCTCCCCATGGGAATAATCCGGCACGCAAAGTTGAAGGAACCTAGCAACAACTGCACCTGCTTAAGCCGAACCCTGTGCTTGCCCAAACAATCGTCAATTAAACCTAAAATCTTACGCACTTTATCAGCGAGGGGGCGACAGCAACCCGCCACGGTGTCTATCTCAATCCCCAGATAGCTCAGACAACTAGAGGGGCCCTCACATTTGTCCAGGGCAACAGGAACCCCCAACCCTTCGAACAAGGACCTGGCAACCGACAGAATATCGCCACAGACAGAACTGCCTCCCGGACCCATAAAGAGAAAATCGTCCAGGTAGTGAGCAACCCCCGGTGTGGCTGGAGGTGGCCTGGACGTACCAATACAAAAAAGTGCTAAATCTCTCAAAATAGGCGCAGGAGACTGAACAGCCCATGGGGAGACACGACCACGTAAAACTCGGCCCCCAATTTGAAACCCAGAAACCGCAGGGAATCAGGGTGCAGGGGAAGAAGCCGAAAAGCCGACTCAACGTTTAATTTTTCCAACAGGGCACCCAGACCACAGTCCCGAACCAAGTGCAGAGCCTCATCAAAAGACTGATAACGCACCCTGCACACGGCCTCGGGAATGGAGTCATTAACCGAACCACCATGAGGATGCGACAAGTGCTGTATCAGGCGGAACTTACCCGGGGCCTTCTTGAACACCACCCCCACGGGGGAGATGCACAAGGTGGGAAGAAAGGGAAAGGCGTAGGGCCCACACATGCGCCCCAAGCCGATCTCCGCGTCCACCTTCCGCCGAACTTATGCGGAACTTACCACATGCACCGAATCCGAAATGGGCAAGCGAAAACCGTGACTAAAACCCTCCAAAAGGAATAACGCGGCCGACCTGTCGGGGTATAAACTAAGCCAGCGCCACAATTCGGGAACCCGAATAGGGGAGGGAGCCTTACTTACCAACTCCCACGGCCTCGGCTGGAGTGGAGGGCTTACCGCTCGCCGCCGTGGGACAGTCCGCACGGCTTGCACGAGTGGCGAAAATGACAATTTACGCCCCTGGTGCATTTTTCCTCATTGTAGGCAAAACACCTGCCCTTCCCCAAGGAGCGGGAACCTGAAGCACCGGTCGCAAGGGGCTTCTTGCCCGTGGCGTCCCCAGGGGGCTTAACCTGCTGTGTGACCTCCAACCAAACCTCGACATCCTTGAAACCCGCAGGCAAAATGGCGTTACCATCCTGATTACGACGGAATTTCTCGTCATAATCTTGCCAAGCGTAGCCCTTGGATTTCAAGTACATGTCATGCACCCTAAAGAGGTATTTAACCAAGTGGGGAAACTCCACGGGCCGCGATTCGGTGTAGCAAGCCGTAAAAACGAAGAAACCCCGTAACCACTGATGAAAATTACGGAAAGCATTCTCCCCAATGCCCCCCGTTTTCTTGGCCGCGTCAAAAGCCTGCCGCATCTCACCCGTAAGGGTGAAAATGTCAACGTACTTCCCCTTCCTGATTTTCTCCCGCATCCCCTTGCAAACCCCCCGCGTAACGGCCGTATTGTCGCAAAGCACCATTTCTGTATAACGGGGGGGATCAGAGGGAACCGTAGTCACCGGCGCCGTCACCTTTCGAGATTCCTTAGCCACGTGCCGCGCAATAAGCCTAGCCAGTTTACGCGGGCGCCGAGGAGTACCTGAAGAAACACTACTAGAAGAGGTAGAAGAAATGCTAGAAGAACCAGGAGAAGGAACAGCATGCTCACCAGCGCCTGAAGGACCCGGAACTGCATCATCCGCTTCACCCGCCACCGGTTGGGGCTGAACGTCTCCTGTTGGTGCCGCGGCCGTCGCTCTCCTCGACCTCCGACCCCTCCGCGAAAATGTCCTCGATGTCCCCGAACTCGCCATCACCTGGGCGGAGGAAACAGAAGGGACAACAGGCGCAGGAGAAACCAGCGCATCAACAGAAATGGGGGGAACAGGTGGGAGTGGGGGCAAAGCACATTCGCTCGGCGGAGGGGGGCCAGTGGGCAGCGGCGTGGGAGGACACCCCGCGGAGGAGGACGAAATGACGGGGGGGAAGGTAGCGCCGACCCCAGGGATGGCTGCCAAAAATGGGCAAACGGGTTCGCCCCAGCAGGGGAGGAACCGAAATACGAGCCCGCAATAGCAGAGGGGGGATCGCAACCTGAGGGCCGCCGACTGACCACGTGGGCTGGACCCCAGCGGCCGAACTAGAGAAATATGGTGAAAATTGCGGTGTGGAGGAAACTGGGAGGCCTGTGAAAGGTGCCCCAGAGGACGCGGGAAACGCCTGTGCAACTGGCCAGGGAAGGCCACTGGGGAAAAACTGACCCCCGGTAAACCCGTGGGGTGCAGAAAATGACAGAGGAGGTCCAGGCAGGTGGAACGCAGCAGCAATGGACGACTGCTTCACCACCATCTGCACCTCGCCAACCGGGCCGGAAGGAAGCGCATGGAGCCCAACGACAGGGGACGCCGACGAGCGCAGAGACCCAGTGGGTGACCGGGAGCCATGTGGAAGTGCCCCCGCCGAGAGAACCCCAGCCGGGGACCCCAGCGCCAGAGCTGCCCGCAGGGCCTCCGACGCAGCACCCCGCTGAGTCACCACCCCCCTTAAAACACCTGGGCCTGCACTACCAGCCCCATCTCCTACAGTACAGGCGGGTGAAATCGGACCCCCTGCAGAGGGGAGCCCATCAGCAGCAACCCTGGCCAGAGGATTAGAGGGCACAGTTGCTCCCCCTCACCCCCCGCAGCCGCCCGCAGACGCCAGGCACCACGTGGGCACCCGCGTCGCTGGCCATAGCCACCGGCGGGGGGAAAGAAGAGACGCGCTGGGCGAGGGAGCCGCCACCACCCGCAGCGGCCTGGTCAGCGCGCCCGCCAGCATCATGAGCAGCGCTAGCAGGGGTGCGGGCCGCAGCGGCCCAACCCCGCCGCAACACCTCAGACGCGGGGAGTAACATACAGGGGGCCGCGCTCCAAGAGGTGATGGGAGGGGGGGGGGGGCGGACCTGCGGGGACGCACCATGATGTATGATAGGGAAACAGCACAAAGCCAGGGCACAGCAAATAGCAAGAGGGAAGGCAAGGGAGGCAGATAAACAATATATATACAGTGAATATCAAATAAGGAAATCAGAAACAGCACACGAGGGAAATATCAACTGAAAAAGTACTCCGCTTTCCTGGGCCATTCAAAATGGCAAGATGAAGTCTGAGGCACATGACTATGGATTATATACTATCCTAAAACCAACCCTTAAACACCTTGACGGACAGCCCAATAATCCTATAGGACCTATACAATACAGTCCTATACAATCCTATACAACCGAAAACCATAAACTACCTAGCAACTGCTTAGTCATAAACAACCAATCACAAAAAATTGGACTCTTATATGGTCTCAGGCTTATGCAGCCTTCAGCTAATCTAAGTATTGTTTTCGTGTAGTCGAGGACTCTTGTTTTCTGGACATTCCCACCCACATGGCCATTGTTTGTTTTGGTTTATCACCTTTATTTATGAGAAAGAACAATTGCAGTATCTGTCTTGCTATTAGATATTGAGGTGCTCTACCCGCAATATATGCTTTAGGCTGAAAATGGGTTGTGTCCCCTGTGAGACAGTTCTAAAGGTGGAGATCCCTTTTCGCTTGAATCTGGATACTACTGCTCTCACATTGCGGTCTCTCTCTGTCGGGTGTCCTGCTGTGACTGGCAGCACTCCCCTCATACTCTTTGTGGGTTGGGTATGCATGACCGGGAATAGTCCCTACTAGTCGGAATGCTGACTGTCGGGAAAGTGAGGGGGCGGGATGTAGGGGAAGGTATTGTGACCAGCGGTCTCCTGACCGCCGGTCACATAACTACATCCCGTACTTTGCAGGGGCTCTCAGTAAGGGGGTAATTCAGAGTTGATCGCAGCAGCAAATTTGTTAGCAGTTGGGCAAAACCATGTGCACTGCAGGGGGGGGGGGCAGATATAATGTGCAGAGAAAGTTAGATTTGGGTGGCTTATTTTGTTTCTGGGTAGGGTAAATACTGTCTGCTTTATTTTTACACTGCAATTTAGATTTCAGTTGGAACATACCTCACCCAAATCTAACTCTCTCTGCACATGTTATATCTGCCCCCCCTGTAGTTCACATGGTTTTTGTTCTTCCAGAGGCTTGCTACCTAGCAACAGCAGGTGGGGCTAGGCAGCAAGCCTCCCGAAAACGCTGAGGGAGAGAAAGTGAAAGAATTTTCACTCCTCTCCCTCACAGCTCCAGCGGTGAGCAGGCGCGCGCGTGCGCCCGCGGTCACGTGCACGCTGCGTCACGTGCATGCGCGCGGTCACGTGAGCGCGTGCCCCCACCGCTGGTTAGATTTTTCTGTCAGCGCTGGCATGGAGGACAGCGTTTCTGTATCAGCTGCAGATTCACTGTCTCTGTCCTCCATGGCTGGCAGTATAGGGGGGAAAAGAGTCCTTAAAAGGGCACTAACACACTCCCCCTCATCCTCATCTGAGGAAATATTTACTAAAAGAAAAAAGTCCAACTCAGCTAAAAGTGTAATTGAGTCTGACTCCTCTGATTCTGAGGTAAGAAAATCACCTCCGCAGCATGAAGGGTTATCCCCCAGCTCAGGGACCCCTTTTGAACACAGGAAAAAAATTAAAAACGACAGACAAAATTAAGTCTTATGATAAGGGGACCTGTTCAGGTGAAATCCCCCCATTTCCTGGTATTGTCCGTAGCAGAAACCTTAAAAGTGCTTGGAGCAAGAACACTACTTCTGCCCATAGCTGGCAAAATATTCCTTTCCGTAGCAGGCAGCCCGAAGGTACCCGCTCACAGTACATGGGGACACCTACCAGACAGCCACATTCTTCCCATAGGGAACAAGGCACCTCTTCCTCAGTAGACTGGGAATCTGAGGAAGTGACAAGATCATCCGCTTCTTCCCAGCGTGGGGAATTTAGCGATATCCAAATGACCAGGGTGGTTCTAGCGGGAAAAACCCCTCCTCCTAAATTATATGCCGCGCACTGGGCACTAAAGCATGAGTCTGAAGTCCAGAAGTTTGCTCAGCTAGCATTTAGGGCAACACTGATTAAAGAGGATGAGCTAGTGTTGCGCTCCTATACAGGGTTACCAGACGTCCCTGCACTATTTGCCCCGGGTATTGACCCAGCTCTAACATCAATAGTGGGTGAAAAAAGATATAACAACCCCACTGACTGCACTTTTAGAAAGATACAGTATAAAATAGCAGGCGCAGCTGGGCCCCTCCTGTACGTACTTGACAAAGCTGAAAGAGAAGGGGAATCCAGCATCTCCCTAAACTCACTAGTGGCATCCAAGACTGCTCTACTTAAGGCCATTAGCAGGGCAACGCTGATTATAGGCCAGACCTTTAATCACATTACAAATATCCGCAGATCTAGATGGCTCACTACTGCAGGCCTAGCAGATCTAGCTCCAAGGTCACTAGAATTCCCTAACTTGGATAACACTGACCTTTTTGGGCCCCAATTCACTGAGGAAGTAAAAATACGACACAAGGCACGTAAATCTTCCTCTGACTTCAAAAAAGGCAACGGACAGTTCAAAAAGCCCTTTCCCCAAGGGGGCCGGACTTCGAGAGCCACAGGTTCGACCCGAGACTTCCAAGGCACAAGAAGAGCCCAGACAGGAGGCGTCAGTAACAGAACAAACGATGCCCCTAGAGCATCGTCCTCAAACGCCTGGAACAACTCCAAGAGAGGACGCCATTTCGATAAGCATACCCACACACCCTGTTCCACACAAAACACTCAATCAAGGTTTTGCAGAATGGAAAAAGATTTCAACAGACAAATGGTTGATGAGAACAATTCGGCTCAGCCTGAACCTTCCCCTAATTCGGTTCCCACGCCAGATACGCCATATTCCTTGTTCAAGGAATTGCAGTCCTCAACTAGACGAGGTACTTACAATAGCCCTGCTTCAGGGGAAAATAGAACCAGCAGACCCAGCAGTTTCGAGCTGGATAAGCCACCAGTTTCCAATAATCAAACAAGACGGTTCTGTAAGACCAGTGTTAAATGTCAGAAGGCTGAACCGTTACCTTTAGCCAAAAAGGTTTCACATGGAGGGTATCGCAAACATTCCATACCTACTCATAAGGGACTGCTTCTGCATAAAAATAGATTTAAAAGAAGCTTTCTACTCTATATCGGTTCACTCCAACCACAGGCGGTTCCTCAGATTCTCTTGGAAAGACAGTATATATCAGTGGACTGTAATGGTATTTGGCCTCTCCTGTGCACCCTATACATTTACACGGGTCATGAAATCAGTAATATCACATATGCGCCAGCAGGGTGTACTCTGCATCGCTTACCTAGACGACATATTAATAGTGCACCCGGACCTCAATATTATTCTGAAACACAGAGAACTAGCCCTCTCCCTGTTATCCAGTTTGGGCTTCACTCTGAACACCCAAAAGTCCATCCTTACCCCAACCAGAACATTAACGTTTTTGGGGTTCGACCTGGACACCCATTCTTTCTCTCTAGTGGTCCCACCAGACAAATGGCTACACACAAAACTTTTTATACAAAAAACCTAAACAAACACAGACTGTCACTCTGAGACTTAGCGAAAATCATTGGGAAGATGATTGCGATGTCCCCAGGGTTTCGACACGCACCCCTACTTTGCAGAGAAACGCAGGGTCTTCTCAGATCCCTTATTCATACCCTATACACCTGGACAGATACGATATTCCTGTCAAAGAGAGTGAAGACAGAATTGTCCCAATGGAACAGTCTTCCTATTCCTCCTCGCCCTCTCCTAGACCCCTCACCCTCCATGACAATAACCACAGACACATCTCTAACAGGATGGCTTCTCACAAGAAAGAGCAGTCAGGGGCACTTGGTCAGCCAAGGAATCCCAAATGTTCATAAACATCTTAGAACTAAGGGTAGCAATACTAGTTTTAAAAGCCCTAGTTCCCAAACACATGATGAACACTTGCATACAACTATGTTTGGACAACACAACAGTGGTGTCGTACATTAACAAAATTGGAGGCACCAAATCAATATCACTTTGCAGAGATGCCCTAGAAATTTGGCAATGAGCAACCCAAAGAGACATCACTCTTCTTGCATCGTATATTCCGGGTCAACTAAACGAACTGGCAGACTCCTTATCCCGCGAGAAAATTTCCCTAATCTCTGTGGTGCTAAAAAGTCAAGTTTTCAAAAAAAATACTAGATACTTTCGGAAAATTAGAAATAGACCTCTTTGCCAATCCCACAAATGCCCAGATCCCATGCTTTGTATCCAGAATATGGACCAAAGTGGTATGGAAAATGGATGCAATGTCCTTCCCATGGCTGGACATCCATCACCCTTACGCATTCCCTCCCCCGGCCCTTCTACTGAAAGTCCTCAAAAAATCAGGGAAGACCGGGTATCCCAGATAGTGCTAGTGTACCCTCTGTGGCCATCCAGAGTATGGTTCCCCCTAATCAGCCAACTATGCATAGGCCCCAAAATTCCCCTGGGACTGTCCAGGGAATGCTTCCAGGGAACTCCCGACATACTGGAGTCTCTTCCCCAGTGCATGTGGATGGCAATATCACTGGGCTGTTATCTGACCTCTCTCTAGCATCTCCCACAAAAGCATTAATTAATGCTTCCTTAAGACCCCGCACTAGAGCTAGATATTGTGCAATTATCAAAGAATTTGATCTCTAGATATTTCAACAAAATTCATCTACTCTGGGTTCACTACTCCATCTAGCTCTTGACTTTCTGGCCTCTAAATACCAAGCTGGTCTAGCCTCAGCTACAATAAGATTGTATGGCTCTGCTTTGGCCATTATGATTCCAAATCTAACTCACAATAAACTCTACATCCGCCTACTCAGAGGTATTCACCTCTCTGGGCCCATCCAACCAAAATATTCTAATACCTGGTAATTGAACCATTCCTATCATTCCTGGCTTCCTGGGAAGCAGACGCTAACATCAGTGTACTTTCTCGCAAACTGGCATCCCTACTAGCGCTGGCTATAGCAGCAAGAGGGGCTGAACTTACCCTTATTCACATCTCAGACCCATGGTTATCGTGCACCCCAACAGGATACCATGTCATCCTCAAGGGACATACAAAAACCTCTTTGTTCAATACCCCAATAGTAGAATTTGATATTATACAAGATACCTCAGAACCTAATCTATGCGTGGCCGCATGCTTATCAACCTACTTTTTCCTAACGTCACCTATTAGGGACAATATCACCCAGATTTTCATCACCTGTAGAAAACCCTATCGCCCCGCTAAATCCCCAACAATTAGGGGATGGATAGTAGCCTCTATGAGGGAAGCAGGAATTGATACAGACCTTTTTAAAAGCCATTCCCTTCGGGGAGCAGCTGCAACAAGAGCGGCTGCTAAAGGCATTCCACTGCAGTCAATTATGTTAGCGGCAAGATGGTCCTCTGCACGTACTTTCATAAGACACTATTGGAGACCAATCAATCTGCAAAAGATCGAGTTTCTCAGAGCAACCACCAGGTATGCGATAGTCTACCCACCTGCTGTTGCTAGGTGGCAAGCCTCCCGAAGAACAAAACACTGGTTTGCAGGAATCTATGATCTGCAAACCGGATTTGTTCTAGGGAACAGGGTTGCCACCTAGCAACAGCTCCCACCCGTCCCACCCTTGGTTTACACCAATTTAGCTAGGTCTGTTGTTTTCTCTTGAGAACTCTGCCGGATGTTAATATCCCACTTTTCTTTCCTAAGGCGGACCGAGGGAACAAAAGAAGCCGCAAGCAGCTGCCAATAAAGAACAGAAGTAGACGTCATTCTTCCTCTAAGAATTAAGCTGAATGTGGCTCCAGGCTCTACTTGTTTCAAGTTTCGTTCCTACTACTTTCATTTACAACATTCAGTTCGTAAAGCCATTGCTATAGCCCAACTGTTTCCATAGGGCTGTCAGTTTACAGTTTAAATAAATCATTCCTGGTTTCAATGCACTTCCTGTTTGTGGTTTTTCTTACAGTGACTAATCCAGGTGAAATTAAGCCTGAAGGTTATACTGCCTTCATATATGCTTTGGGGACAGGTTTGTCACCAGTGAGCTTCCGAAAAATCTAACCAGCGGTGGGGGCGTGCACTCACGTGACTCGCGCCTGCTCACTGCTGGAGCTGTGAGGGAGAAGAGTAAAAATTCTTTCACTTTCTCTCCCTCAGCGTTTTTGGGAGGCTTGCTGTCTAACCCCACCTGCTGTTGCTAGGCGGCAACCCTGTTCCTAGAACAAATCCAGTTTGCAGATCATAGTTTCCTGCAAAACAGTGTTTTTCAGAACTGCTAACAAATTTGCTCCTGCAATCAACTCTGAATTACCCCCTAAAGCTGCAGGCTCTCATATTACACTGCAGATATTACACTTTGGCTCGGGTCACTTTGGGATCGTATCTCAGATCTAAGAACCACATTTAGCATGTTTTTGATGGTATGTAAATCCTACCCTTGTGATTTTAGGCGCCATTTCACAATGGAAATTAACATTATTCACATTAATAATACTGTAGGAACAAAAACATGTCCAAATGACATGATTTAGCTGTTTTTATTAAAAAGAAATCCAAAATAAAACCTAACTGAAACTGAACCAAAACACTTGAGGGTGGTTTTGCAAAACCAATACCAAACCATGGAGGTCTGCGCTCATCTCTATTTGTCAATGCATGTATAGTCTATAGAAAATTGCAGTATTTGTCCTGTCTTGCACTTACGTCTGAATCAAGTGACCTGGTAGATCATGTAGGTGGCTGATTCAAGACATAATATTTGATGTTAAGTTACTGAACATCACCCAACACTATCGGTGGGATGTAATGGAGCCTGAGATCACTGGAGGTGCGGGATGCCGGCGGATCTCTGACTTTTTTTTAGAGGAGCAATCATTTACAAGGCATGAGTTTGCATTGTAAGTGATTGCCCGTTTAAAAAACGTCTGAGATCCGCCGGCATCCCGCACCTCCGGCGATCTCGGGCTCCATTACACCCCATCGTATACGGTATGTTAAATTGCTAATTTATTTGTATTCTCCATGCATAGGATTTTTAGCATTGTATATAAAAGATATAAAACACTATTTGCTCAGGTATAAATTACTAAAATTCTTTACAGAGGTCAACTATGGTTGAAGAGCTACATAAGAGCTACATAAGAATGAGCATTAACATTTTTGTTTTATATGTATACACCTAGATATATTGTAATATCTAATCTAGATTTAATAATAGCCTTAAAGGTAAATAAAATTTAAGTTGATTAGAAAAGAATATATAATAATATTAAAAGCAAAAATATGACATTAGGTGGCATGATACTAGACCTATTTTAATTACTGTTGCTACAATACAATCTCAGAAAAAGGAAATGTTTACTGTACTGTATATAATAGCTTTCATAATATACATATTATCCTTTCTCGTTACCAGGGAAGGCACTTCAAATCACAGTCATAATTCCCAGATGCCTCGTTACATCTAACTATAGACTCCGAAGGGAAAGTCTTCACTTCCTAGAATTTCATATATTGCCTGTCTATACTGTTCAATTTACTTCAGTTGCATTTCCTCATTTGCAGTAGTTATCCTTTGCCCCTTTCTAGCCAGCTGGTGAAGTGTAGGGAAGCCTAAGAATATGATGTGACTGAATCTACAAACGAATACAAGCATAAGTATTTTATATGTACGAAGACAGTATGGATTTTGCAAAAAAAAGGAACAAAAAAAATGGATATGTCCATATCTACATGAGTCCCATTAATATTGATTTCAGTGAGCACATGGCCTCCAAATATTTCTGCTTTATTTGTGGGTTTTTTACACTTTCATGTTGCAAAAAAATAATTAGAACAGAGTTTAGTTCAGTTAATGCTATACCATAACTAAGGATCATGTGAAGAATCTCATCTCTAATTTTTACAGTGTATAAATTGGTATAGTTTAATTAAAAAAAAACTAAGAATTTTGTACACAGAGCCATTGCATATTTTTTCTGCATCCTCGTTAAAGCTTCACTGGCACCTCCCAGATGCTGAACATGAAATAACAAGAGAAGAGGAGCTTACAGGAGAAGAGAATATTACTGGAGAAGATGAGGTCACTGGAGAAGAGGATTTCACAGGAAAAGAGAAGGTGGTTAGAGAAGAGGAGATTGCTAGAGATGAGGAGATCACTGGACAAGAGTAGATCACTAAAGAAGAGGATATTGTTAGAGAAGAGGAGATTGCTAGAGATGAGGGGATCACTGGACAAAAGGAGATCACTAAAGGAGAGGTTATTTTTGGAGAAGAGGAGCTCACAGCTGAAGAGGAGGCCACTGGAGAAGAGACATTTACAGGAGAATAAGAGCTCGCTGAAAAAGAGGTCACTGGAGAAGAGAAGGTTACTGGAGAACAGGAGCTCAAAGGAGAAGAGGAAATCGCTGGAGATGTGGAAGTAGCTGTAGAAAAGGAGGTCACTGGAGGAGATTTCTGAAGAAAAGTAGATTACTGGAGAAGAAAATGTCACTGGAAAAGATGTCACATGTGAAGAGGAGATTGCTAGAGAAGAGGAGATCACTGGAGAATAGGAGGTCAGAGTAAAAGATGAGCTCACACAAGAAGAAGAGGCCACTGGAGAAGACAAACTCGCAGGAGAAGAGGAGGTCACTGGAGAAGATTATGTCACTCTAGATGAGGAGTTCAGTGGAGAAGAGGAGGTCACTGGAGAAGAGGAGGTCACTGGAAAAGAGGAGGTCACTGGATGACTTAGACTTTGGCACATTACTGAATGAGAGAACAGGGCTCTCCAGCAAGCTCACATCCTCACTGTCTTCCAAACCTAATGTATGTATCTCCAGCTTATCTAAATCCACCCGGTGCACTTTACTTAGCTGTTTGACTTGCAGTTTGGGCTCAACTCAGCTTCAAACACAAAAGTGCTGAAATCGCTATTTGCCGATTTCAGCACTTCTGTGCATGCATGCACGCTGGTCTTAAACTGCGATCGCAGTCTAAGTCCTGTCAGGGGGGGGGGGCAGTGACGGGGCATCAACGCTGCATTTTTTAGGCATCGATGCACCGTTTGGGGAGTGCAGCCCGGACAACGCAGGTGTGTCTGGACAGTTTGCACGGTGCAGCCGCTGCAACCCAAGAGATGGCTTCCCTCCGACTGACTCTACATGTTAGCGGGGGAGGGAGGGGGGCAAGACCCAGTGTGCGGGGCAGTCTAGCTCTGTGCTGGGTGGCCCTCCGTATGTTTGAGAAGTGAGTTGTAGTTTTTGGGGAATTTTTCGCAAAACTGTAACTCAGTCTGAATTAGGCCCTTTGCCCGGGACACTCTAGGCACTGTTTCATCATGGATATGAAAGTCTCATAATCAAATATTCTTTGTTTTATTCCTGACTTCAGAGATGCTCCCGTATTTCTGCTTCTTCATGTACCAGTATAATGAGGGTTGTCCTTACATTTTTACAAAATTGTCAGGAAAAATATTTTTAGTGGTTGGCACCTTCGGTATTGTTCAAATCATTTTATTTACCGGTAGACTTGCTGTGACATTCCAGTAATACCCATTTGTGTGAACACACCAAAGCCTGCAAGGCATGTGTTACCTAGGAAGCTGCTATTCTTTTACCATACTCACCATATACAAAGCATTGATTATGATAATACACATAAGTTGATATATTAGGAGGCATTTATGACCATGCAAAAATGAAAAACTATAGTCAAAATATTATTTTTTATGACACACAATATTGTGCAAATGCACTTGATTTTAATGCCAAGGACATGGATTTGCGGGCCAAAATTGTTCCTACATGGTCATAAACTTTTCAATTCAGCAGAGGTTAATTTAGCTGTAAAATCATTGGTAAAAGAGGTGCAGAACATTGTGTACAATAAAATAAGTCATGGTCAGGTGGAAGTAGATTTTAAAATATAGACATTAGGAAGAACAGAATGTTAAGATTTAACTTACTATCGATAGTGGTTTATCCATTTTCCCCTAGATGTCCTTTTGAAAACATATGATTTCCTATTGAAGTGCCATAGTCAGACAAGTTGTTCCTAACACCAGTCTAAAAAACTTTTTAAAGCATTGCTCCTTCTTATCAGGTGAAAGTCCCATTATTTATTTGGGTATAAGACATAAAAACAAAAGCCAAAAGGTTTTTTAAAACGCACATTTTACAACAGTGAAAACAAGGTTGTCAAAGTGAATTACGGGATCATTTATCAAACATTTTTTTCGAAGTTTGCCCTGGAGAAGGCATAACACAAAAATGCTGGGATATCTGCCTTTGACAAATGATGTGCTTGGCAAAAATGAGGAAGATGCAGACAGCAAGACACAGCCTCTTTATAACAGTTCACCTTAACATGTATTAGGTGAGAAAAGTACATGTGATGTCGGAATTTTCTTGCCAGAAGAACAGAAGAAGCCAACTTTGATTTGTGATGTCATTAGGTGCTCAGCAAGCATCAGACAGACTGAAGTGCACTGAAATTCATTACCTCTTGTTACTGCTGAACTATTTTCCTGGAACTGCATAAGCTTTTCTACTTGTGCTAAAACTTAAACACTTTTCTCTGTTTTTCAGGAGCCAACACAATCAATTAGATTATTTAGAGGCCAACTACAGTACAGCTGCAGAAATAATCCCTTACACACAAATGTATTGCATGTAATGTTAAAGGTGTTTTATAAACTTTTTAAAAATACAATTACTGTATGCCTTCTCCACTGTTTCCCTACAGCCTTTGACTTAAGGCTATGGCCCTCATTCCGAGTTGATCGCTAGCTGCTTTTCGTTCGCAGCACCGCGATTAGGAAAAAAAGCGGCACTTCTGCGCATGCGTATGGGGCGCAGTGCGCACGCGCGATGTACTTTCGCCAAAAAATATGCAGTTTCACACAAGGTCTAGCGAAGTTTTTCAGTCGCACTGCTGGCCGCAGAGTGATTGACAGGAAGTGGGTGTTTCTGGGTGGTAACTGACCGGGGGAGTGTGTGTAAAAACGCAGGCGTGTCGGATAAAAACACAGGAGTGGTTGGGGAAATGTAGGCGTGGCTGGCCAAACGCAGGGCGTGTTTGTGACGTCAGTACAGGAACTAAACAGTCTGAAATGATCGCTAGCTAGGACTAAGTCTCGAGCTACTCTAAAACTGCACAATCTTTTTAGTAGCAATGCTGCGATCCTTTCGGTCGCACTTCTGCTAAGCTAAGATACACTCCCAGAGGGCGGCGTCCTAGCGTTTGCACTGCTGCTAAAAGCAGCTAGCGAGCGATCAACTAGGAATGAGGGCCTATATTCAAACTGTGACTTCACCATGTACTTTACTGTACCTTTGCATCCTGACTTCCCCAGGACTATGCCCCACCTTTGCCACCAATATCTTATGCTCCTTTGCTGCTTTTTACATAATCCTGAGTCATCATGAACTAATAATAATAATAATAATAATAATAATAATAATGTTTATTTATATAGTGCAAAAGGACTGAAATTGCTTTACATTTGCAGGCGAGAAACAAGATTACAAAGGAGGCAGTAATCTTAGGCTCACCACAATGGTTACACTGAGTGAATACAACCTATGAAACACAAAGTACAAGATACAAAGTACCCTTAGAATCATCATTTTTTACTCCGACCCATGAAAGTACCAGGTGAGACAGCCATCTTGAATACACTATGTAGATTACAATGGGTAAGATAAGCAACACGTGGAGGTATGATTCCACTTTCAGAGGTACAAAGTACAAAACACAAACAACAAGATACAGTACACACAGAATAATCACTTTTATGAAAGAACCAAGCAAGGCAACTGTCATGCTCGCACATCATAGGTTACAATGGGTGGGAAAACACCTTGTATTGCATTATGTCTAACCAGGCTGCTGGACCATTTTAATTTCCACTATGTATGTGCATTTGACTGGGGCTTAAGTGAGCTGTCTGTCATTCTGCCTGACTTCACTCATGTTTATAAACCTGATAATAACATATAATATACTCAGTTTACACTTATTGTATAATTTATTATTTTGACTTAATATCAAGCTTGACCATAAGCATTCATTTTTTCATTTTTGATTCTCCCAAAATTGAAGTGATGATGCCTCACTTATGTTTTTCAATTGGCACATCTGTTTCTGATATAGGTGATAACTATCTAATTGCTACAGTTCTCTAGGTATATAAACCCATCTAGTGTTTCTTGTTGTCATTCCCCTGATGAAGTCCCTTTTGAGATGAAATGTGATGGGGTACCATTGGATGCCTGCCATTTCAATAGATCCTTGTAGACACCCTTTTGTTTTGTTTTTAGATATGCTTGACTTTTATTTTTTTAATGTATGCAGGTTTAAACCCTCTTTCGCTCAATAAATGCATTATATTAGACATATGGCACTATTATGTGGTATTTTTGATGGCATATGAATGCACTGGAGATGACTGCACTATATACCATCTCATGATGAGTCTTATAAATACATACTGATAAGCATACTTAAGCTCAGCTCAGGTATAAGCACACTTTTATTGTTTGTACTGCACTTGTGTTTATCACATAGAATTTCTTTTTTAAAGAATTTATTTTTATTGAAGCATCAAATGCATAACTACAGACAAAATTTCCGGTATACAAGTATTATTAACAAAAAGGCCAATAGGCCATTGGTACAAATGCAATATTAACTATAATTATACCAAGGAATAGTTTGCAGAAAACATATACAATCAATGATCAGTAACATTTCACAGAAAATGGCAAGTTTTCGCAATAACAAAGTACAGTACATTCAAATGAAATGATCAAAGTAAAACACAAAACAAACAAAACAAAAATATTCCGTCCCATCTCCCTCCCACACACCCCGGTGGAATGTCTCCCGCGTCATCACCGAAAGGTAACAATTATCTTTTCCTTTCTACTCCCCTTGCCTCAAAATAGGAGGATCACCAGCCACCATTCGAGTCAAATACCAGGAAGTGTAACGTAAACTTTTATGAATTTGACTCTTAATTTCGTGCGACAGGGTGTCTATAAAGCTCTCCCACATATCAAAAAACTTTTTGGTCTTGGATTCCTTATTCAAGAACACTTCTATCCAGTGCATTCTAAAAGATAAAATGATTTTGCTTTAAAAATGGATAGAGCTGGGGCCCCTGAGTGGTTCCATGTTTGGAGAATGGCTTTACGAGCAGCTGCGCCATTAGCAGTTGCTTACCCCCAGGTGTGATCCTGGGATGAGAGGAGATAATCCCGAAGACAGCCCTTTCAGGTGTAAGTGGCAGAAAATTGACCAGTGAAGCCTCTGCGTATGCTTTAATCTGCAACCAAAAACTCAGAACTAAAGGGCATTGCCAAAGACAGTGATATAAATCCACCATGGGTGCCAAACATCTATAACATGCATGTGTAGTTGACTAACCCATGACAAAGCCCTTATGAGGAGATAAGCATGTTCTGTGCAAAATGTTAAGTGACATTTCAGAATACATAGTGGAAGGTAACAGTTTACATGTGCGGACATGGGCTTTGAGCAAATCTTTTAAGGTTAGGTGTGTAAAGGTAGTAAGCCAACGTAACAATCCCTGAGAGGATAAATAATAATTTAGCTTCTCTCAGAGATGATTGTAGTATATGGAGATTGCCATCCTGGTCAATGGAGGGTTTCATAGCAAAATATCGATGGGGGTCTGCTAGTCTGCTTCCGAAAAAACCCGGATCATGGTACTCATATAGTGTTGAACCTGGAGGTATGCCATAGGGTAGGCCTCCAGAACCGAAAACTTGGTTGTCGCCTCCTGGAACGTGAGTGGCCTCCTTAGATCTCCATGTACCAGGTCTCCCATTGTAGTAATACAATTCACCCTCCAAATATTAAAGGGGTAAGAGGCCTGGCCATTTTCAAAATCAGGATTGGCTAGGAACGGGAGAAATGAGGACTTGTGTGCATTCATCCTAATTTTATGGCGAAGCAAATGCCAAATCTTATGGGTATTCCAGAGGAGCCGGTTATCCCTCAGGTGTGCTGGAATTTCCTGGTTGTGCTGAAGTAGAAAGCTGGAAAGGTCTCTCCCCCCCCCCCCCAGAAATTCTCTCTCCAAGGCAATATTAGTATAAGTATCCATACTGTGTAGCCAATCATGAAGATACCGTAATACAGAAGCATATGAATATAATGTGAGGTTAGGAAAATGAATGCCCCCATTGGCAATAGGCTGCTGCAATGTAATTAAACTGATCTGAGGTCGCCTGCCATGCCAGATGATTTTATGAAAAAGATAGTTGATATTTTGCAAGTCCTTTTGTGGTATGAGTAAGGGAAAGGCCTGAATTAAATATAGAAGTCTAGGGAAAGAAATAATTTGAATTGGACTAGCTCTTCCTACTGTATATAAGATAAAGGGAGATGTCTCCATCCCTCCAGCTCAACCGACATGGCCTTGATAGCCGGGGTAAAATTAAGGTTATACAAACTATGCGGATTGTGGGGAATTTGTACTCCCAAATATGTGAAGTGTTCTGACTTCCAGGAAACCGGAAAATTCTGGGCCCAAGGTCCAGGAGACCTGGATGAACCCAACCAAAGTGCAGTAGATGTAGAGAGATTAACTGAAAAGCCAGACACCTCTTCAACAGATTTTAAAATAGAGAAGATCGATCCCATAGAAACTGAGGGGTTAGACACATATAAAAGAACATCGTCCGTGAACGCCGATATTTTTATTTCCCTATTTCCAATCGGAATACCTTGGAAGTTTGCAATAATCTAAGTAAGGTCAATGGCCAAATTAAACAGTAAGGGGGACAGCTGGCACCCTTGACGTGTACCGCAATACATTGGTATGGGTGAACTTTTATATCCATTGACCAAAAGAGAAGTGACAGGGGAACTATATAGATATTTAACCAGCGCAATAAACTCCGGGGCAAAATTTCTATGTTGTAATGTGTTAAATAAATGAGGCCAAAGGACTGTATCAAAGGCCTTAGTCGTGTCTAAACTAAATAATGTATTATGTGAGTGGATAGAATTAGCAGATGCCAAGGTCGCCGCAATGGCCATGCCAATCCCTTTCACCTAGTGTTGATTCTTTACAAATCCTAGATGATGATCTGTAATCAATTGAGGAAGAATTGAGTGTAACCTGTCTGCAATAATCTTAGCTACTGTAACATCTTGATATCGGTATTTAATAAAGTCATCGGGCAGTAAGAGTCTACCAGCTGGGGATCCCTGTCAGGATTGGGGATGAGAACTGTATGGGCCTCATTAAAATAAGGAAACGGAGTCGCATTACGCAATATATCATTAAACAATTCTAAGAGGTCCTGACAAATATGAGGAGCTAAAAGCTTATAATATTCATTGGACAAACCATCTGGACCCGGGGATTTATATAATTTCAATTTAGAAATCGCTGCTTGCACTTCTTCCAGAGAAATAGTCTGAGTAAGATTCTCGCATTGGAGCTCAGTGAAGGGTAGGAGAGCAGACTCTTGTAGAATCTGCGTATGTTTATCTGAATCAAAGGGTAGATCCTTGTACAATTTAGAGTAAAAAGATTCAAAATGTGATAAAATCTTTGATGGCATAGAATCTATTGTCTGAGTATTAGGGTCCTTAATGGCTTTAGTTACTTTCTTTCTAACCCAGGGCTTATACATAGTGGCTAAAAGACGCCCTGCTTTGTTTCCCCAACCAAAGTATTGAAATTTAGAAAAGGTTATGTCCTGTTTAGCGTGAGAAAGCAAAAAGTTATCCAGCATTTGTAGAGCTTGAGTGTACAATGAGCATTATCGGAAATTAGAATATGGTGTATATCAGTATTTTTCACCTGGGCTACCAGGGAATCTCCCACTAAAATATTATCAATCTGGGACCAGGAGGAATGAACCGCAGAAAAAAAGGTAAATGATTTATCGATGGGGTTTAGCAGTCGTCAAACATCCTTGAGCTGAAGGGTAGATTTAAGAGACCGCATTGCTTTCCAAGAGGAAGAAGGGGAGCACACCTTGTAGGTGTCTATCATCCACATCCACACACACATATACATGCAATGATGTTAAAATTTTAAAAATAACATAATAAGTGACTTGACAGGAGCTGAATAATAAACATTAACGGGTGTAAAAACAGAAGGGTGGAACAAAACAAGAGGGAGGTCAAAGTTGACATTAAGATCAATGTGATCATTTTCTAGCATGGAATTACTTAAGAGCTGAAGAGTTGTGTATGGCACAAGTATAATAGAGTTCCCTGTATCGCAGAATGGTACACAGATGAAGGTGCTGGGGATAGGAGTCCCATACTTTCAGTGGAAGATGTTTTCATACCTCCCAATTTGAATGTTCTGTCCCACTGTCACAATTGGGACTGTATTGTATTGAATGCCAGGCAGTTGGGGAGCTATGCACTGTACATCCGGGATACACGCCAGTTCATGAGTTAAAAGAGAAGTTCCGGCAACAGCCAAGAGGCAGCCTAGCGCACATTCCTGGGAGCATAGCCACAGCCCCTCAGTGATGCAGACATGACATGTTCATGCCCCACTGTCCTGAGATGCCTCCTCCAATATTGGTGATATGCATTTTTTACAAGTTGCAGTTGAGCAGGAAACCACATTTCTATGTGCACACTGTAATAAAGTTTCTGATGCACACAATTGTTTTTCCTTCCATCTTATGATTAATTTAAGACACATGACAGTAAAATGTGCAATATTTCCACATTGCCTTGTAATAAAATATGAATGTTCTATATATTAATTTCAGTGGAAAGGAGATTCCAAATGACATATTCCACCATGCACTTCTAATGTATTCCTGGAAACATTTATTATCCACACAAATATGACATTTCTAGTCTACAAACTGCTTCAACAAATAATTATATACTGTGACTACAAATTGCTAGCAGGTGAACATGGCGGGAGCTGCAACTATTTTTAAAGTTATAGCTTTGTGACATTATTCTATAGTGTGTGGGAAATGCAGGCAAAGTGCGACAGCTTCTTAACATATCTTTGGCTATGTTAGATTATCGAAGCACTTCTTTGCTGCCCAGTGTAAAGTTTCAGTTTATAATGTGTGCCTACATGTGAGAAATATTCTCTCTTAGTTTATATTTCACTGTTAAGTAAGTGATAAATCTCCTTTTATGTTTATGCCTCAGTATTGTTTTAATCATAGTACTAGTGTAGGAAAGCGTCTGCTGCTGCAGGAAGGACTGCCGTGTAATTTGGTGGCTCCTAATTACCATATGGCTATAATAATGTTCCTGATTTACTTTAAAGCGAAGGCATAAATTGTTTATGAATATACTGCATGTCTATTATACTGTATATCTTGAATTACAGATCATTATCCCACATGAAAGATTTGTTTTAATTTTCCAGTCCATGTAAAAGTGATTCATTATCTGTCTTACCAATGACTTTTAATGTCCATTGTAATTATTTTTAATTATTTCTAGTGAATACAGTATGTTAGTGGAATGTCTTATTAGTCTTATTAGGGAGCTGCTGGACAAAGCAGCCAATAACTGTTGGTTTTCAGGATTGGGATGTTTCTCCATAATACTGGTTTAATTGCTGCGTTGAAAAACAATTAAGTTGTGCAAAAGCATTACTGCATACTGTAACTGTCAACATACGAATGCAATTTTCATGGACACTTTAAACATTGTTTATGATGAATGCTAAAAAAAATGTGTCAACACAGAGTATTTCATATAATGTAGAATACCTGTTGGTGTCATTGCACATAAAGAGAACCTTTTGCCCATATCAGTTTTTGTAACTGTAAACCGAGTGCTAATATGTAAAAAAGAGTGAGTGGATAGAACAAGAAAGCAATAACAATAAAAGTAACTTTAAAATAATGTTCAAACAAATAAAAGAATGTATGCAGCCTTTAAGGACTTGTTTTGTGAAGCAATATAAGGCAATGGTAGATTAGAAAAGTGCTTTGGATGGAGTCCACTTCTATCCACAGGAATGCAATGTACAGATGTGTCCTTTTACGTCTTCGGCCTTCGCTCACACTGTAGCATGTATGCCATGAAAAAGGGGCCTGTCGGCATGTGTGGCGTTCACACCCACAATCCCATAGGATTGCATGATGGGAATGGTGCCACAACGTGGCTTATTGTGTAGTGCACATACATGGAAATTGGCATGCTGCAGTATACTGCAAGCAACAACATACAGTAAGTGACACATCAGTAACTGTCACTGACTCTCCCTACCTGAAGGGTGTTGCAGATGTCCAGCAGTAATTCCTTCTCCTTGCAGTATTGCAACTGTTTGCAGCGTGGATGTGGCCAGATGTAGCCGTGGTGCCTTCTAATGATGTCAGATGCTAAGAGGTCTCTGTGCGCTTGGTCCCACTTTCTCCGACTGTTCTCCCACCTCAACACGTTTCGCATATGAAGGATGCTTTATCAAGGTTCGGTCCTATCCACTCACTCATTTTTACCTATTAGGGATACACCTACCATTAAAGTACCTATACTGAGCTGCTTCCATAACACAGTGCAGCATACTGTTCACTTTTGTTCAGTTTCTGTAACTGCCATGTGAAACATGTGTGGTCCTGACACACTGTTCCATCACTTTGAAGGGCCTCAGTTACTCCAGAAAAGCAAATAAATGAATTAAAGCTCTAAAAAGAAATACAATATAAAATGTAACAATGCTAAATCTTGATTCCTAATATACAGTACAGTGTACAATATATTTATAAGAATAAAATGGTCATATAGATTATAGTGACAGGCATGGTTATTCTTTTTTAGCACATCTGTTATAGCCATATTAGATTTGATTCTGGCTGCTAGGGGTTTGATTTCCAATACAAAAATGAGTATTATATAAATAGGGCATCCCTGTCTAGTGCTATTTCCCATCTTCAACAAAGCAGGAATAATTGTAATTGTGACAATGCATGAAGGGTTGAAGAAGTATAGCGCTATTATAGCTCTGAGCAATTGTCAGATAACCGTATGGCCTTAGTGCTTGTTGCATGAAATACTCAGCTAATCAAATGTCTTGTGCATGTCCAATGGCAGGAACGCAGAGGGCAGTTTTGGGTTGTTTATATAATGGACAAGGATTATAGTCCTGGGGGTGTTCACTGATGGTAGGAATCCCACTTAGTTTGGGTCTAACATGACAGACAGCTAAAAGAGTTACTGTAAATCTATTGTCTAATATGTTGGAAAAAAGTTTAAAGTTTGTGTTCAAAAAGGAAAAAAGTTTTATAGCACAAGGAGTTCTGAGAGTCATTATTAAGTTTTTAAGCATGCTGTCAGGACCTAATTTTTACCCTATCAATATATTACTACAGACATGTTCTAAAAGGGTTTATAATAGTAATTCACAAACTTAAGTTTTTGTAGGTTGGCTATATCTAGGGAGGCTACATGGGTCAAAACTTACTCAGAAAGACTAAAAGCTCTTAACATGTACTGTATAATCTAGAGCAGAGAAGGGAAAGAGGGGACATGATAGAAATTTCAAAATATACCAAGGTTTTTAACAAGGTACAGCAGGGAGACATTGGGGCTAATTCAGACCTGATTGCTGCTGTGTGTTTTCGCAGAGTGGGCAATCAGGTCTGAACTGCGTATGCACCGCAATGCGCAGGTGCGGCGGTCCGCAGCGATGGGGAGTGCCGGGAAGCGACGGGATGGTGTGAAAAATCCAATTACACCGGCGATCACAAGAACATTGACAGGAAGAGGACGTTTGTGGGTGGCAACTGACCATTTTCAGGGAGTGTCTGGAAAAACGCAGGAGGGACCCGGCGTTTTGTGAGAGTATTCGTGACATCAGCTCTGGCCCCGATCATCGCAGCGGCTGAGTAAGTCCTGGGCTGTGCAGAGACTGCACAAACTTCTGTTTGTGCAGCTCTCCTGCACATGCGATCGCACATCTGCACAGTGAATTCCCCCTCCCCTTGTAGGTGGCTACTATCTGATCAAGTTTCCAGTGCCTTTGTAGCTCACACATCCCCAAAACATCATCGATCCACAGTAGGAATGGTGTACCTTTCATCATAGGCCTTGTTGATTCCTCTCCAAAGGTAACGTTTATGGTTGTGGCCAAAAAGTTCAATTTTGGTCTCATCACTCCAAATGACTTTGTTCCAGAAGTTTTGAAGCTTGTCTCTGTGCTGTTTGGAGTATTGTAAGCGGGATGCTTTGTGGCATATGCGTAGTAATGGCTTTCTTCTGGCGACTCGACCATGCAGCCCATTTTTCTTCAAATGCCTCCTTATTGTGCATCTTGAAACAACCACGCCAACAACCACGCCACTTTTTTTCAGAGAGTCCTGTATTTCAGCTGAAGTTATTTGTGGATTTTTCATTGCATCCCGAACAATTTTACTGGCAGTTGTGGCTGAAATTTTTATTGGTCTACCTGACCGTGATTTGGTTTCCATAGAAACCCTCATTTTCCACTTCTTAATTAGAATTTGAATACTGCTGATTGGCATTCTCAATTGCTTGGATATCTTTTTATATCCCTTTCCTGTTTTATACAGTTCAATTACATTTTCCCACAGATCCTTTGACAATTCTTTTGCTTTCCCCATGACTCAGAATTCAGATACGTCAGTGCAGCACTGGATGAAAGATGCAAGGGTCTTTCAGGAGTCCAGAAACTCACTGACCTTTTATACACACACTGATTACAAGCAAACAGATCACAGGTGAGGATGGTTACCTTTAGGAGCCATTCAAACTAGAGATGAGCGGGTTCGGTTTCTCTGAATCCGAACCCGCCAGAACTTCATGTTTTTTTTCACGGGTCCGAGCGACTCGGATCTTCCCGCCTTGCTCGGTTAACCCGAGCGCGCCCGAACATCATCATGACGCTGTCGGATTCTCGCGAGGCTCGGATTCTATCGCGAGACTCGGATTCTATATAAGGAGCCGCGCGTCGCCGCCATTTTCACACGTGCATTGAGATTGATAGGGAGAGGACGTGGCTGGCGTCCTCTCCGTTTAGACACTTGATTTACTAATTTTGGGGAGCATTAGGAGTACTCAGTAGTGTACAGTGCAGAGTTTTGCTGATAGTGACCAGTGACCACCACTTTTATTTATAATCCGTTCTCTGCCTGAAAAAAGCGATACACAGCACACAGTGACTCAGTCACATACATACCATATCTGTGTGCACTGCTCAGGCTCAGGCCAGTGTGCTGCATCATCTATATATATTATATATCTGTCTGACTGCTCAGCTCACACAGCTTATAATTGTGGGGGAGACTGGGGAGCACTACTGCAGTGCCAGTTATAGGTTATAGCAGGAGCCAGGAGTACATAATATTATATTAAAATTAAACAGTGCACACTTTTGCTGCAGGAGTGCCACTGCCAGTGTGACTAGTGACCAGTGACCTGACCACCAGTATATAATATTAGTAGTATACTATCTCTTTATCAACCAGTCTATATTAGCAGAAGACACAGTACAGTGCGGTAGTTCACGGCTGTGGCTACCTCTGTGTCGGCACTCGGCAGCCCGTCCATAATTGTATATACCAGTGACCTAACCGTGGTTTTTTTTTCTTTCTTTATACATACATACTAGTTACGAGTATACTATCTCTTTATCAACCAGTCTATATATTAGCAGCAGACACAGTACAGTGCGGTAGTTCACGGCTGTGGCTACCTCTGTGTCGGCACTCGGCAGCCCGTCCATAATTGTATATACCACCTAACCGTGGTTTTTTTTTCTTTCTTTATACATACATACTAGTTACGAGTATACTATCTCTTTATCAACCAGTCTATATATTAGCAGCAGACACAGTACAGTGCGGTAGTTCACGGCTGTGGCTACCTCTGTGTCGGCACTCGGCAGCCCGTCCATAATTGTATATACCACCTAACCGTGGTTTTTTTTTCTTTCTTTATACATACATACTAGTTACGAGTATACTATCTCTTTATCAACCAGTCTATATATTAGCAGCAGACACAGTACAGTGCGGTAGTTCACGGCTGTGGCTACCTCTGTGTCGGCACTCGGCAGCCCGTCCATAATTGTATATACCACCTAACCGTGGTTTTTTTTTCTTTCTTTATACATACATACTAGTTACGAGTATACTATCTCTTTATCAACCAGTCTATATATTAGCAGCAGACACAGTACAGTGCGGTAGTTCACGGCTGTGGCTACCTCTGTGTCGGCACTCGGCAGCCCGTCCATAATTGTATATACCACCTAACCGTGGTTTTTTTTTCTTTCTTTATACATACATACTAGTTACGAGTATACTATCTCTTTATCAACCAGTCTATATATTAGCAGCAGACACAGTACAGTGCGGTAGTTCACGGCTGTGGCTACCTCTGTGTCGGCACTCGGCAGCCCGTCCATAATTGTATATACCACCTAACCGTGGTTTTTTTTTCTTTCTTTATACATACATACTAGTTACGAGTATACTATCTCTTTATCAACCAGTCTATATATTAGCAGCAGACACAGTACAGTGCGGTAGTTCACGGCTGTGGCTACCTCTGTGTCGGCACTCGGCAGCCCGTCCATAATTGTATATACCACCTAACCGTGGTTTTTTTTTCTTTCTTTATACATACATACTAGTTACGAGTATACTATCTCTTTATCAACCAGTCTATATATTAGCAGCAGACACAGTACAGTGCGGTAGTTCACGGCTGTGGCTACCTCTGTGTCGGCACTCGGCAGCCCGTCCATAATTGTATATACCACCTAACCGTGGTTTTTTTTTCTTTCTTTATACATACATACTAGTTACGAGTATACTATCTCTTTATCAACCAGTCTATATATTAGCAGCAGACACAGTACAGTGCGGTAGTTCACGGCTGTGGCTACCTCTGTGTCGGCACTCGGCAGCCCGTCCATAATTGTATATACCACCTAACCGTGGTTTTTTTTTCTTTCTTTATACATACATACTAGTTACGAGTATACTATCTCTTTATCAACCAGTCTATATATTAGCAGCAGACACAGTACAGTGCGGTAGTTCACGGCTGTGGCTACCTCTGTGTCGGCACTCGGCAGCCCGTCCATAATTGTATATACCACCTAACCGTGGTTTTTTTTTCTTTCTTTATACATACATACTAGTTACGAGTATACTATCTCTTTATCAACCAGTCTATATATTAGCAGCAGACACAGTACAGTGCGGTAGTTCACGGCTGTGGCTACCTCTGTGTCGGCACTCGGCAGCCCGTCCATAATTGTATATACCACCTAACCGTGGTTTTTTTTTCTTTCTTTATACATACATACTAGTTACGAGTATACTATCTCTTTATCAACCAGTCTATATATTAGCAGCAGACACAGTACAGTGCGGTAGTTCACGGCTGTGGCTACCTCTGTGTCGGCACTCGGCAGCCCGTCCATAATTGTATATACCACCTAACCGTGGTTTTTTTTTCTTTCTTTATACATACATACTAGTTACGAGTATACTATCTCTTTATCAACCAGTCTATATATTAGCAGCAGACACAGTACAGTGCGGTAGTTCACGGCTGTGGCTACCTCTGTGTCGGCACTCGGCAGCCCGTCCATAATTGTATATACCACCTAACCGTGGTTTTTTTTTCTTTCTTTATACATACATACTAGTTACGAGTATACTATCTCTTTATCAACCAGTCTATATATTAGCAGCAGACACAGTACAGTGCGGTAGTTCACGGCTGTGGCTACCTCTGTGTCGGCACTCGGCAGCCCGTCCATAATTGTATATACCACCTAACCGTGGTTTTTTTTTCTTTCTTTATACATACATACTAGTTACGAGTATACTATCTCTTTATCAACCAGTCTATATATTAGCAGCAGACACAGTACAGTGCGGTAGTTCACGGCTGTGGCTACCTCTGTGTCGGCACTCGGCAGCCCGTCCATAATTGTATATACCACCTAACCGTGGTTTTTTTTTCTTTCTTTATACATACATACTAGTTACGAGTATACTATCTCTTTATCAACCAGTCTATATATTAGCAGCAGACACAGTACAGTGCGGTAGTTCACGGCTGTGGCTACCTCTGTGTCGGCACTCGGCAGCCCGTCCATAATTGTATATACCACCTAACCGTGGTTTTTTTTTCTTTCTTTATACATACATACTAGTTACGAGTATACTATCTCTTTATCAACCAGTCTATATATTAGCAGCAGACACAGTACAGTGCGGTAGTTCACGGCTGTGGCTACCTCTGTGTCGGCACTCGGCAGCCCGTCCATAATTGTATATACCACCTAACCGTGGTTTTTTTTTCTTTCTTTATACATACATACTAGTTACGAGTATACTATCTCTTTATCAACCAGTCTATATATTAGCAGCAGACACAGTACAGTGCGGTAGTTCACGGCTGTGGCTACCTCTGTGTCGGCACTCGGCAGCCCGTCCATAATTGTATATACCACCTAACCGTGGTTTTTTTTTCTTTCTTTATACATACATACTAGTTACGAGTATACTATCTCTTTATCAACCAGTCTATATATTAGCAGCAGACACAGTACAGTGCGGTAGTTCACGGCTGTGGCTACCTCTGTGTCGGCACTCGGCAGCCCGTCCATAATTGTATATACCACCTAACCGTGGTTTTTTTTTCTTTCTTTATACATACATACTAGTTACGAGTATACTATCTCTTTATCAACCAGTCTATATATTAGCAGCAGACACAGTACAGTGCGGTAGTTCACGGCTGTGGCTACCTCTGTGTCGGCACTCGGCAGCCCGTCCATAATTGTATATACCACCTAACCGTGGTTTTTTTTTCTTTCTTTATACATACATACTAGTTACGAGTATACTATCTCTTTATCAACCAGTCTATATATTAGCAGCAGACACAGTACAGTGCGGTAGTTCACGGCTGTGGCTACCTCTGTGTCGGCACTCGGCAGCCCGTCCATAATTGTATATACCACCTAACCGTGGTTTTTTTTTCTTTCTTTATACATACATACTAGTTACGAGTATACTATCTCTTTATCAACCAGTCTATATATTAGCAGCAGACACAGTACAGTGCGGTAGTTCACGGCTGTGGCTACCTCTGTGTCGGCACTCGGCAGCCCGTCCATAATTGTATATACCACCTAACCGTGGTTTTTTTTTCTTTCTTTATACATACATACTAGTTACGAGTATACTATCTCTTTATCAACCAGTCTATATATTAGCAGCAGACACAGTACAGTGCGGTAGTTCACGGCTGTGGCTACCTCTGTGTCGGCACTCGGCAGCCCATCCATAATTGTATATACCACCTAACCGTGGTTTTTTTTTTCTTTCTTTATACATACATACTAGTTACGAGTATACTATCTCTTTATCAACCAGTCTATATATTAGCAGCAGACACAGTACAGTGCGGTAGTTCACGGCTGTGGCTACCTCTGTGTCGGCACTCGGCAGCCCGTCCATAATTGTATATACCGCCTAACCGTGGTTTTTTTTTCTTTCTTTATACATACATACTAGTTACGAGTATACTATCTCTTTATCAACCAGTCTATATATTAGCAGCAGACACAGTACAGTGCGGTAGTTCACGGCTGTGGCTACCTCTGTGTCGGCACTCGGCAGCCCGTCCATAATTGTATATACCACCTAACCGTGGTTTTTTTTCTTTCTTTATACATACATACTAGTTACGAGTATACTATCTCTTTATCAACCAGTCTATATATTAGCAGCAGACACAGTACAGTGCGGTAGTTCACGGCTGTGGCTACCTCTGTGTCGGCACTCGGCAGCCCGTCCATAATTGTATACTAGTATCCAATCCATCCATCTCCATTGTTTACCTGAGGTGCCTTTTAGTTGTGCCTATTAAAATATGGAGAACAAAAATGTTGAGGTTCCAAAATTAGGGAAAGATCAAGATCCACTTCCACCTCGTGCTGAAGCTGCTGCCACTAGTCATGGCCGAGACGATGAAATGCCAGCAACGTCGTCTGCCAAGGCCGATGCCCAATGGCATAGTACAGAGCATGTCAAAACCAAAACACCAAATATCAGTAAAAAAAGGACTCCAAAACCTAAAATAAAATTGTCGGAGGAGAAGCGTAAACTTGCCAATATGCCATTTACCACACGGAGTGGCAAGGAACGGCTGAGGCCCTGGCCTATGTTCATGGCTAGTGGTTCAGCTTCACATGAGGATGGAAGCACTCAGCCTCTCGCTAGAAAACTGAAAAGACTCAAGCTGGCAAAAGCACCGCAAAGAACTGTGCGTTCTTTGAAATCCCAAATCCACAAGGAGAGTCCAATTGTGTCGGTTGCGATGCCTGACCTTCCCAACACTGTACGTGAAGAGCATGCGCCTTCCACCATTTGCACGCCCCCTGCAAGTGCTGGAAGGAGCACCCGCAGTCCAGTTCCTGATAGTCAGATTGAAGATGTCAGTGTTGAAGTACACCAGGATGAGGAGGATATGGGTGTTGCTGGCGCTGGGGAGGAAATTGACCAGGAGGATTCTGATGGTGAGGTGGTTTGTTTAAGTCAGGCACCCGGGGAGACACCTGTTGTCCGTGGGAGGAATATGGCCGTTGACATGCCTGGTGAAAATACCAAAAAAATCAGCTCTTCGGTGTGGAGGTATTTCACCAGAAATGCGGACAACAGGTGTCAAGCCGTGTGTTCCCTTTGTCAAGCTGTAATAAGTAGGGGTAAGGACGTTAACCACCTCGGAACATCCTCCCTTATACGTCACCTGCAGCGCATTCATAATAAGTCAGTGACAAGTTCAAAAACTTTGGGTGACAGCGGAAGCAGTCCACTGACCAGTAAATCCCTTCCTCTTGTAACCAAGCTCACGCAAACCACCCCACCAACTCCCTCAGTGTCAATTTCCTCCTTCCCCAGGAATGCCAATAGTCCTGCAGGCCATGTCACTGGCAAGTCTGACGAGTCCTCTCCTGCCTGGGATTCCTCCGATGCATCCTTGCGTGTAACGCCTACTGCTGCTGGCGCTGCTGTTGTTGCCGCTGGGAGTCGATGGTCATCCCAGAGGGGAAGTCGTAAGCCCACTTGTACTACTTCCAGTAAGCAATTGACTGTTCAACAGTCCTTTGCGAGGAAGATGAAATATCACAGCAGTCATCCTACTGCAAAGCGGATAACTGAGTCCTTGACAACTATGTTGGTGTTAGACGTGCGTCCGGTATCCGCCGTTAGTTCACAGGGAACTAGACAATTTATTGAGGCAGTGTGCCCCCGTTACCAAATACCATCTAGGTTCCACTTCTCTAGGCAGGCGATACCGAGAATGTACACGGACGTCAGAAAAAGACTCACCAGTCTCCTAAAAAATGCAGTTGTACCCAATGTCCACTTAACCACGGACATGTGGACAAGTGGAGCAGGGCAGGGTCAGGACTATATGACTGTGACAGCCCACTGGGTAGATGTATGGACTCCCGCCGCAAGAACAGCAGCGGCGGCACCAGTAGCAGCATCTCGCAAACGCCAACTCTTTCCTAGGCAGGCTACGCTTTGTATCACCGCTTTCCAGAATACGCACACAGCTGAAAACCTCTTACGGCAACTGAGGAAGATCATCGCGGAATGGCTTACCCCAATTGGACTCTCCTGTGGATTTGTGGCATCGGACAACGCCAGCAATATTGTGTGTGCATTAAATATGGGCAAATTCCAGCACGTCCCATGTTTTGCACATACCTTGAATTTGGTGGTGCAGAATTTTTTAAAAAACGACAGGGGCGTGCAAGAGATGCTGTCGGTGGCCAGAAAAATTGCGGGACACTTTCGGCGTACAGGCACCACGTACAGAAGACTGGAGCACCACCAAAAACTACTGAACCTGCCCTGCCATCATCTGAAGCAAGAAGTGGTAACGAGGTGGAATTCAACCCTCTATATGCTTCAGAGGTTGGAGGAGCAGCAAAAGGCCATTCAAGCCTATACAATTGAGCACGATATAGGAGATGGAATGCACCTGTCTCAAGTGCAGTGGAGAATGATTTCAACGTTGTGCAAGGTTCTGATGCCCTTTGAACTTGCCACACGTGAAGTCAGTTCAGACACTGCCAGCCTGAGTCAGGTCATTCCCCTCATCAGGCTTTTGCAGAAGAAGCTGGAGGCATTGAAGAAGGAGCTAAAAGGGAGCGATTCCGCTAGGCATGTGGGACTTGTGGATGCAGCCCTTAATTCGCTTAACAAGGATTCACGGGTGGTCAATCTGTTGAAATCAGAGCACTACATTTTGGCCACCGTGCTCGATCCTAGATTTAAAGCCTACCTTGGATCTCTCTTTCCGGCAGACACAGGTCTGCTGGGGTTGAAAGACCTGCTGGTGACAAAATTGTCAAGTCAAGCGGAACGCGACCTGTCAACATCTCCTCCTTCACATTCTCCCGCAACTGGGGGTGCGAGGAAAAGGCTCAGAATTCCGAGCCCACCCGCTGGCGGTGATGCAGGGCAGTCTGGAGCGACTGCTGATGCTGACATCTGGTCCGGACTGAAGGACCTGACAACGATTACGGACATGTCGTCTACTGTCACTGCATATGATTCTCTCAACATTGATAGAATGGTGGAGGATTATATGAGTGACCGCATCCAAGTAGGCACGTCACACAGTCCGTACTTATACTGGCAGGAAAAAGAGGCAATTTGGAGGCCCTTGCACAAACTGGCTTTATTCTACCTAAGTTGCCCTCCCACAAGTGTGTACTCCGAAAGAGTGTTTAGTGCCGCCGCTCACCTTGTCAGCAATCGGCGTACGAGGTTACATCCAGAAAATGTGGAGAAGATGATGTTCATTAAAATGAATTATAATCAATTCCTCCGCGGAGACATTGACCAGCAGCAATTGCCTCCACAAAGTACACAGGGAGCTGAGATGGTGGATTCCAGTGGGGACGAATTGATAATCTGTGAGGAAGGGGATGTACACGGTGATATATCGGAGGGTGAAGATGAGGTGGACATCTTGCCTCTGTAGAGCCAGTTTGTGCAAGGAGAGATTAATTGCTTCTTTTTTGGGGGGGGTCCAAACCAACCCGTCATATCAGTCACAGTCGTGTGGCAGACCCTGTCACTGAAATGATGGGTTGGTTAAAGTGTGCATGTCCTGTTTTGTTTATACAACATAAGGGTGGGTGGGAGGGCCCAAGGACAATTCCATCTTGCACCTCTTTTTTCTTTTCTTTTTCTTTGCATCATGTGCTGATTGGGGAGGGTTTTTTGGAAGGGACATCCTGCGTGACACTGCAGTGCCACTCCTAGATGGGCCCGGTGTTTGTGTCGGCCACTAGGGTCGCTAATCTTACTCACACAGTCAGCTACCTCATTGCGCCTCTTTTTTTCTTTGCGTCATGTGCTGTTTGGGGAGGGTTTTTTGGAAGGGACATCCTGCGTGACACTGCAGTGCCACTCCTAGATGGGCCCGGTGTTTGTGTCGGCCACTAGGGTCGCTAATCTTACTCACACAGCTACCTCATTGCGCCTCTTTTTTTCTTTGCGTCATGTGCTGTTTGGGGAGGGTTTTTTGGAAGGGACATCCTGCGTGACACTGCAGTGCCACTCCTAGATGTGCCCGGTGTTTGTGTCGGCCACTAGGGTCGCTAATCTTACTCACACAGCTACCTCATTGCGCCTCTTTTTTTCTTTGCGTCATGTGCTGTTTGGGGAGGGTTTTTTGGAAGGGACATCCTGCGTGACACTGCAGTGCCACTCCTAGATGGGCCCGGTGTTTGTGTCGGCCACTAGGGTCGCTAATCTTACTCACACAGCTACCTCATTGCGCCTCTTTTTTTCTTTGCGTCATGTGCTGTTTGGGGAGGGTTTTTTGGAAGGGACATCCTGCGTGACACTGCAGTGCCACTCCTAGATGGGCCCGGTGTTTGTGTCGGCCACTAGGGTCGCTAATCTTACTCACACAGTCAGCTACCTCATTGCGCCTCTTTTTTTCTTTGCGTCATGTGCTGTTTGGGGAGGGTTTTTTGGAAGGGCCATCCTGCGTGACACTGCAGTGCCACTCCTAGATGGGCCCGGTGTTTGTGTCGGCCACTAGGGTCGCTAATCTTACTCACACAGCTACCTCATTGCGCCTCTTTTTTTCTTTGCGTCATGTGCTGTTTGGGGAGGGTTTTTTGGAAGGGCCATCCTGCGTGACACTGCAGTGCCACTCCTAGATGGGCCCGGTGTTTGTGTCGGCCACTAGGGTCGCTAATCTTACTCACACAGCTACCTCATTGCGCCTCTTTTTTTCTTTGCGTCATGTGCTGTTTGGGGAGGGTTTTTTGGAAGGGACATCCTGCGTGACACTGCAGTGCCACTCCTAGATGGGCCCGGTGTTTGTGTCGGCCACTAGGGTCGCTTATCTTACTCACACAGCGACCTCGGTGCAAATTTTAGGACTAAAAATAATATTGTGAGGTGTGAGGTATTCAGAATAGACTGAAAATGAGTGTAAATTATGGTTTTTGAGGTTAATAATACTTTGGGATCAAAATGACCCCCAAATTCTATGATTTAAGCTGTTTTTTAGTGTTTTTGGAAAAAAACACCCGAATCCAAAACACACCCGAATCCGACAAAAATAATTCGGTGAGGTTTTGCCAAAACGCATTCGAACCCAAAACACGGCCGCGGAACCGAACCCAAAACCAAAACACAAAACCCGAAAAATTTCAGGCGCTCATCTCTAATTCAAACCCATTTGTGTCAACTTGTGTGCATGTTATCAGGCCAAAATCTCCAGGGTATGTAACTTTTGATCAGGGTAATTTGGGTAGTTTCTGTTGTCATTATGATTTAAAAAGAGTAAACACAGTTGTTTGACAATAAATGGCATCACCCAACCGCTAACCATGAGTGAAAGAAAAGTTTGTGAGTTATCATTTATATTCTCTGACAAATGGCCAGAAAATCACAAATTCTGCTAGGGTATGTAAACTTATGAGCACAACTGTATAACTCCAGAAAAATAATGGAGAACAAAAATTTGGAGGATAAAATAGGGAAAGATCAAGAACCACTTCCTCCTACTGCTGCTGCTGCTGTTGCTGCTGGGAGTCGATCGTCATCCCAGAGGGGAAGTCTTAAGACCACTTGTACGACTCCAACAGTCCTTTGCGAGGAAGATGAAATATGACAGCAGTCATCCTGTTGCAAAACGGATAACTGAGGCCTTGACAGCTATGTTGGTGTTAGACGTGCATCCGGTATCCGCCATTAGTGCAGTGACACTCCTAGGTGGGCCAGGTGTTTGTGCTGCACACTTGTGTCGCTTAGCTTAGTCATACAGCCACCTCATTGCACCTCTTTTACTTCTGTGCATGATGTGCTGTTTGTGGACTAGTTTTTTTAAGTGCCATCCTGTCTGCCACTGCAGTGCCACTCCTAGATGGTCCAGGTGTTGGTGCCGCACACTTGTGTCGCTTAGCTTAGTCATACAGCTACCTCTGTGAAACTTTTAGGCCTAAAAACAATATTGTGAGGTGTTCAGTGTTCAGAATATACTGGAAATGAGTGGAAATGAATGTTATTGAGGGTAATAATATCGTAGGATCAAAATTACCCCCAAATTTTGTGATTTTAGCTATTTTTATGGTTTCCCCCCAAAAAAATCATCCAGATCCAAAACCAAAACCTGAAAGGGTGGTTTTGGCAAAACCTATCCAGATCCAAAACACGAGCAGGGATCCAGATCCAAAACCAAAACACAAAACACGAAAAGTGCACGCCGCACATCTCTATTAAGCACATCTATTATAGTACATCTATTAAACATTGCGGAACAACAGTGGCAGACAGGATATCAGTTTATTAAAGGCAAACACAGGAGTAAAATCGCGATTTAAACTGAAAAAAAAATCTGAAACTCAGGGATGGTGAATATATTCTTTACTCCTATTCTGCATTACCATTTGTCCTGTCACATCCAAGTCAAAGAGACAGATCAGTATACCTGTTACTGTCTTATTCTGCATTACAATGTGTACTGTCCCGTCCAACTCACAGGGATGATGACTATATAAGGTACTGTCCTATTCTGCATTGCAATGTGTCCTGTCCCATCCAGCTAACCCTAATTCTCTCCCTCCTCTTAACCCTCCCTCCTCGCAGCCTAACTCTAACCCTCCATCCCCGCAGCCTAACCCTAACCTCCCCTGCCCGCAGCCTGACCCTAACCCTCCGTTCCCGCAGCCTAACCTAACCTTCCCCCTGCAGAATAGTCCTAACCTCCGCGGGATACTTGCCTTCAGGATCCCGGCTGTCGGCATGCCTGCGTCGGTATTATAACAGGTGTCTGGATTCTGGCATCGACATTCTGACTGCCAGGATCCCGAGCGCCGGATCACAACTGCACCCCAAATATACATATACTGTCCTATTCTGCATTACAATGTGTCCTGTCCCATCCAAGATCAGAGATGAATCTCATCTTCCATTCACACATTTCACCTCTTTCTCAGGATCATTGTTGGAACAGGAAAGTGACATTTGTACTATGAAGCTATCTTTAGTTTACTGCTGTGCCATATATACTGTACAAATAAAGTCACTACCTGAATCATGTTTATTTGTATCCTAGATATGCAGTTGTGGATTTCCTACTAGGCATGTGAGGCGGCGGCACTTGCTGGGGGCGGCACACCAGGCTGGTGATGCCAGGTGATAATTTTTTCGGTATTCCGACTTATTTTTTAAAATATTTTATTTTGTAACTGACGGGACTGGGACAATGGTGAACCAAAAAAATAAGAATTTACTTACCGATAATTCTATTTCTCGTAGTCCGTAGTGGATGCTGGGGACTCCGTAAGGACCATGGGGAATAGCGGCTCCGCAGGAGACAGGGCACAAAAGTAAAAGCTTTAGGATCAGGTGGTGTGCACTGGCTCCTCCCCCTATGACCCTCCTCCAAGCCTCAGTTAGGATACTGTGCCCGGACGAGCGTACACAATAAGGAAGGATTTTGAATCCCGGGTAAGACTCATACCAGCCACACCAATCACACTGTACAACCTGTGATCTGAACCCAGTTAACAGCATGATAACAGCGGAGCCTCTGAAAAGATGGCTCACAACAATAATAACCCATTTTAGTTAAAAATAACTATGTACAAGTATTGCAGACAATCCGCACTTGGGATGGGCGCCCAGCATCCACTACGGACTACGAGAAATAGAATTATCGGTAAGTAAATTCTTATTTTCTCTGACGTCCTAAGTGGATGCTGGGGACTCCGTAAGGACCATGGGGATTATACCAAAGCTCCCAAACGGGCGGGAGAGTGCGGATGACTCTGCAGCACCGAATGAGAGAACTCCAGGTCCTCCTCAGCCAGGGTATCAAATTTGTAGAATTTTGCAAACGTGTTTGCCCCTGACCAAGTAGCAGCTCGGCAAAGTTGTAAAGCCGAGACCCCTCGGGCAGCCGCCCAAGATGAGCCCACCTTCCTTGTGGAATGGGCATTTACATATTTTGGCTGTGGCAGGCCTGCCACAGAATGTGCAAGCTGAATTGTACTACACATCCAACTAACAATCGTCTGCTTAGAAGCAAGAGCACCCAGTTTGTTGGGTGCATACAGGATAACAGCAAGTCAGTTTTCCTGACTCCAGCCGTCCTGGAAACATATATTTTCAGGGCCCTGACAACATCTAGCAACTTGGAGTCCTCCAAGTCCCTAGTAGCCGCAGGTACCACAATAAGCTGGTTCAGGTGAAACACTGACACCACCTTAGGGAGAAACTGGGGACGAATCCGCAGCTCTGCCCTGTCCGAATGGACAATCAGATATGGGCTTTTGTGAGACAAAGCCGCCAATTCTGACACTCGCCTGGCCGAGGCCAGGGCCAACAGCATGGTCACTTTCCATGTGAGATATTTCAAATCCACAGATTTGAGCGGTTTAAACCAATGTGATTTGAGGAATCCCAGAACTACGTTGAGATCCCACAGTGCCACTGGAGGCACAAAAGGGGGTTGTATATGCAGTACTCCCCTGACAAACTTCTGGACTTCAGGAACTGAAGCCAATTCTTTCTGGAAGAAAATCGACAGGGCCGAAATTTGAACCTTAATGGACCCCAATTTGAGGCCCATAGACACTCCTGTTTGCAGGAAATGCAGGAATCGACCGAGTTGAAATTCCTCCGTGGGGCCTTCCTGGCCTCACACCATGCAACATATTTTCGCCAAATGTGGTGATAATGTTGTGCGGTCACCTCCTTCCTGGCTCTGACCAGGGTAGGGATGACCTCTTCCGGAATGCCTTTTTCCCTTAGGATCCGGCGTTCAACCGCCATGCCGTCAAACGCAGCCGCGGTAAGACTTGGAACAGACATGATCCTTGCTGAAGCAAGTCCCTTCTTAGTATCTCTTGAAGTTCCGGGTACCAAGTCCTTCTTGGCCAATCCGGAGCCACGAGTATAGTTCTTACTCCTCTCCGTCTTATAATTCTCAGTACCTTGGGTATGAGAGGCAGAGGAGGGAACACATACACCGACTGGTACACCCACGGTGTTACCAGAGCGTCCCTGCTATTGCCTGAGGGTCTCTTGACCTGGCGCAATACCTGTCCAGTTTTTTGTTCAGACGGGACGCCATCATGTCCACCTTTGGTCTTTCCCAACGGTTCACAATCATGTGGAAGACTTCCAGATGAAGTCCCCACTCTCCCGGGTGGAGGTCGTGCCTGCTGAGGAAGTCTGCTTCCCAGTTGTCCACTCCCGGAATGAACACCGCTGACAGTGTTATCACATGATTTTTCGCCCAGCGAAGAATCCTTGCTGCCATTGCCCTCCTGCTTCTTGTGCCGCCCTGTCTGTTTACGTGGGCGACTGCCGTGATGTTGTCCGACTGGATCAGCACCGGTTGACTTTGAAGCAGAGGTCTTCCTAGGCTCAGAGCATTGTAAATTGCCCTTAGCTCCAGTATATTTATGTGGAGAGAAGTCTCCAGACTTGACCACACTCCTTGGAAATTTCTTCCCTGTGTGACTGCTCCCCAGCCTCTCAGGCTGGCATCCGTGGTCACCAGGACCCAGTCCTGAATGCCGAATCTGCTGCCCTCTAGTAGATGAGCACTCTGCAGCCACCACAGAAGAGACACCCTTGTCCTTGGAGACAGGATTATCCGCTGATGCATCTGAAGATGCGATCCGGACCATTCGTCCAGCAGATCCCACTGAAAAATTCTTGCATGAAATCTGCCGAATGGAATCGCTTCGTAAGAAGCCACCATTTTTCCCAGGACTCTTGTGCATTGATGCACTGACACTTGGCCTGGTTCTAGGAGGTTCCTAACTAGCTCGGATAACTCCCTGGCTTTCTCCTCCGGGAGAAACACCTTTTTCTGGACTGTGTCCAGAATCATCCCTAGGAACAGCAGACGTGTCGTCGGAATCAGCTGCGATTTTGGAATATTTAGAATCCACCCGTGCTGTCGTAGAACTACTTGAGATAGTGCTACTCCGACCTCCAACTGTTCTCTGGACCTTGCCCTTATCAGGAGATCGTCCAAGTAAGGGATAATTAAGACGCCTTTTCTTTGACGAAGAATCATCATTTCGGCCATTACCTTGGTAAAGACCCGGGGTGCCGTGGACAATCCAAACGGCAGCGTCTGAAACTGATAGTGACAGTTCTGTACCACGAACCTGAGGTACCCTTGGTGAGAAGGGCAAATTGGGACATGGAGGTAAGCATCCTTGATGTCCAGGGACACCATATAGTCCCCTTCTTCCTGGTTCGCTATCACTGCTCTGAGTGACTCCATCTTGATTTGAACCTTTGTATGTAAGTGTTCAAAGATTTCAGATTTAGAATAGGTCTCACCGAGCCGTCTGGCTTCAGTACCACAAATAGTGTGGAATAATACCCCTTTCCTTGTTGTAGGAGGGGTACTTTGATTATCACCTGCTGGGAATACAGCTTGTGAATTGTTTCCAATACTGCCTCCCTGTCGGAGGGAGACGTTGGTAAAGCAGACGTCAGGAACCTGCGAGGGGGAGACGTCTCGAACTTCCAATCTGTACCCCTGGGATACTACTTGTAGGATCCAGGGGTCCACTTGCGAGTGAGCCCACTGCGCGCTGAAACTCTTGAGACGACCCCCCACCGCACCTGAGTCCGCTTGTACGGCCCCAGCGTCATGCTGAGGACTTGGCAGAAGCGGTGGAGGGCTTCTGTTCCTGGGAAGGAGCTGCCTGCTGCAGTCTTCTTCCCTTTCCTCTACCCCTGGGCAGATATGACTGGCCTTTTGCCCGCTTGCCCTTATGGGGACGAAAGGACTGAGGCTGAAAAGACGGTGTCTTTTTCTGCTGAGATGTGACTTGGGGTAAAAAAGGTGGATTTTCCAGCTGTTGCCGTGGCCACCAGGTCCGATGGACCGACCCCAAATAACTCCTCCCCTTTATACGGCAATACTTCCATGTGCCGTTTGGAATCTGCATCACCTGACCACTGTCGTGTCCATAAACATCTTCTGGCAGACATGGACATCGCACTTACTCTTGATGCCAGAGTGCAAATATCCCTCTGTGCATCTCGCATATATAGAAATGCATCTTTTAAATGCTCTATAGTCAATAAAATACTGTCCCTGTCAAGGGTATCAATATTTTCAGTCAGGGAATCCGACCAAGCCACCCCAGCGCTGCACATCCAGGCTGAGGCGATCGCTGGTCGCAGTATAACACCAGTATGTGTGTATATACTTTTTAGGATATTTTCCAGCCTCCTATCAGCTGGCTCCTTGAGGGCGGCCGTATCTGGAGACGGTAACGCCACTTGTTTTGATAAGCGTGTGAGCGCCTTATCCAACCTAGGGGGTGTTTCCCAACGCGCCCTAACTTCTGGCGGGAAAGGGTATAACGCCAATAATTTTCTATCGGGGGAAACCCACGCATCACCACACACTTCATTTAATTTATCTGATTCAGGAAAAACTACAGGTAGTTTTTTCACACCCCACATAATACCCTTTTTTGTGGTACTTGTAGTATCAGAAATATGTAACACCTCCTTCATTGCCCTTAACATGTAACGTGTGGCCCTAATGGAAAATACGTTTGTTTCTTCACCGTCGACACTGGAGTCAGTGTCCGTGTCTGTGTCTGTGTCGACCGATTGAGGTAATGGGCGTTTTAAAGCCCCTGACGGTGTTTGAGACTCCTGGACAGGTACTAATTGGTTTGCCGGCCGTCTCATGTCGTCAACCGACCTTGCAGCGTGTTGACATTATCACGTAATTCCCTAAATAAGCCATCCATTCCGGTGTCGACTCCCTAGAGAGTGACATCACCATTACAGGCAATTGCTCCGCCTCCTCACCAACATCGTCCTCATACATGTCGACACACACGTACCGACACACAGCACACACACAGGGAATGCTCTGATAGAGGACAGGACCCCACTAGCCCTTTGGGGAGACAGAGGGAGAGTTTGCCAGCACACACCAAAACGCTATAATTATACAGGGACAACCTTATATAAGTGTTTTCCCTTATAGCATCTTAATATATTATAATATCGCCACACAAAATGCCCCCCCTCTCTGTTTTAACCCTGTTTCTGTAGTGCAGTGCAGGGGAGAGCCTGGGAGCCTTCCTAGCAGCGGAGCTGTGTAGGAAAATGGCGCTGTGTGCTGAGGAGAATAGGCCCCGCCCCCTTTTCGGCGGGCTTCTTCTCCCGTTTTTCTGACAACCTGGCAGGGGTTAAATACATCCATATAGCCCCAGAGGCTATATGTGATGTATTTTTAGCCAGCATAGGTACTTTCATTGCTGCCCAGGGCGCCCCCCCCAGCGCCCTGCACCCTCAGTGACCGTTGGTGTGAAGTGTGCTGAGAGCAATGGCGCACAGCTGCCGTGCTGTGCGCTACCTTAAGAAGACTGGGAAGTCTTCAGCCGCCGATTTCTGGACCTCTTCTCTCTTCAGCATCTGCAAGGGGGTCGGCGGCGCGGCTCCGGTGACCCATCCAGGCTGTACCTGTGATCGTCCCTCTGGAGCTAGTGTCCAGTAGCCTAAGAAGCCAATCCATCCTGCACGCAGGTGAGTTCACTTCTTCTCCCCTAAGTCCCTCGTTGCAGTGAGCCTGTTGCCAGCAGGACTCACTGAAAATAAAAAACCTAACAAAACTTTTACTCTAAGCAGCTCTTTAGGAGAGCCACCTAGATTGCACCCTTCTCGGCCGGGCACAAAAACCTAACTGAGGCTTGGAGGAGGGTCATAGGGGGAGGAGCCAGTGCACACCACCTGATCCTAAAGCTTTTACTTTTGTGCCCTGTCTCCTGCGGAGCCGCTATTCCCCATGGTCCTTACGGAGTCCCCAGCATCCACTTAGGACGTCAGAGAAAGAAGAAAAAGAGACTCTCGTTTTTTGGGTGGCACTCATTGAAAGATATTACATAAAATATAACTTTTATTGATTATCATTAAAAAAATTTTGCCACAAACCAAGACTAGGACATGAACATGTACACATAAATACCAGAATTCACAAAAAAACAAAAAAACAACAAAAAAACCACGGCTAAATTTACGCGTGGTATGAACACACCGTGGGGAGATACACGTGACCTGGTCAGGGTCAATGTTATTGATCCTGACAATAGTTCCTGCAATAATAAGCATTGACAGTCCCCTAACAAGAGGAGACAAATTGTAGGATGATATAGTCGGCTGGGAGTGGGACAATGGGCAGCCAATTGTAATCCAGGAGGTGGTAGTGGGGTGAGGTTGGGGCTGCTTTGGTAGTCTCGAGGCATCCAAACAGGCCCTGAAATGAAGGGGGCAGTGACGTGATTGGAGAGGCAGACAATAATGTGCCTATGGGTGGCCGGACCCCTAAATCCGCCTCTGTAGCTATGTATAGAGAAGTTTATCATCCAAATGTATTTAAAAAATATGTATTTAAAAAGCATCCCTGGATAAATGTATATAATAAGCACAATCAGCCAGCAATCTCTTATCATACACAGCATATGCAGAAACTTATCAGGGACTGACACGATGAGCACATTTTCCTGCTACTTCTCCATCTTCTGCTCCTGTCCCAGCAGAGACTGGTCCTGCTACAACCAGTGAGCAGGTAAGCTACTGTACAACACAGCTGCACACCCTCTCACTGCCTCTGTTAGTGGGAGAAGGCAGAGGCTCAATACCTCTCTCAGAACCCCCCCAGAAAGGATGCTGACTCGAAGAACAAGACAGCACCTCTTGGGACGGTACAGCTGCAGCACACAAGTGGCTGGTCCTGGAGGAGGGACCAGCTACCACGATCACTTGAAGAGGAAGCTTGCGGATCCAATCAGCAGCCACTACCATTTTAACAGGCTACTTGTTACAATGGTAGCGGCTGTTGATTGGATCCTCCACAAGACAGTTTTCGGACCAAAACACTGAGATCCAAAGCGGGAAGACCCAAGCCAGGATTCAAATCCACTTGGAACCCCTAAATTCCCGGTGCCCCCCCCCCCCCCAAATACAGGATTCATCGACAACCTCACTGCATGATTTTGTACTATAATATTGTTCTAATAGTGCCTTTTTCTCTGTTTTAATTATACTTTTAGAAACCCTATTTATATTTTTAGCCATGGCATTTTGCCAATTGTTGTAGGGTCATGTCCATAAATATTTATAGCTTAGAGTCCTTAAAGAATATATAGGTTGTGTTTATGTACAGTATGCTGTGGTTATACGCTGTTTTGTTTAAAATGCATTAGCTTAAAAGTCCTCTGTTATTTAATAGCCCAAAATACATGCGAGCTGCCACCAGCAGATTGTGCTGAGCTTATAAATGCAAATATGATAGGCTGGTCTTGGCTTTCACCTCCATAGTCTGTAAACAAAAATAAGCCCCTGTCCAGCTAAACCATCAGAAGGTAATTTAAATATTCCTATGTCTGGGATTAATGCTCCAATACTACTGTACCTGGAGCTAATTAGCTTCTTCTGCTCCCTGGAGATCCACTGACTGTTCCATGTGAGAAACTGGGGTTGTAAGTCACTGCTGAAGAGTGATGTGAGAAGATGAACCAATCAGATGCTGAAATCACAGACATTACTGCATCTGATTTGTCTTCCTAATCCAGTTTTCCTTCTGTTGCCATAGTGCCTGATTCTGCAAATTTGGATGCAGCGGCTGTTCAAAAATATGCTAATGTCACAGCTGCCGGGAGTTGTATAGAGACACCCATAAAAAGCATCTCTGATGCACCATCAGATGCATATGGGCAAACATCAACTATGAGTTACACTATGGTCACACATCATTGCCACTAGAAATAATATGCCCTTTTTATCATGTACGGGATCGCAGTTGCAGGCTGAAACACCGTCCAAATATGGTTGCGACATGCTTTCGCTTGAGTCATCATTCCCATTACCTACTCCAAATGCTCCTTGACTGTCAATCAGTTTGCAAATAATTCCCCTCTGTGACTAACATCACCAGACCATCGCAGCACATGTGCATTGCGACTTTTATGCACGTGCAGTACCAAAAAATCACTTCACTGCAAAATTGACGTTGCATACATCTCTGAATCAGCCCCATAGGAACAATAATGTTAATCACTTTAGATGGTAATACCATTTCTCCCAACTTTAATCCTCAGAGAATTTGGACTCCTGCAAGGCAGAGCCGCATGCGGTCCCGTAAGGGGGTGGGACTATGGGAAAAGGGGGCATGACTTTGCGGTAATGCCATGATTGCAAGCCACACCTCCCGTGTCCGTCACTGTGGGGGCATGCCCAGCGGTCTGTGAGCTGCTGCCATGCCCCCAGTCCCTCTGTCACCTGTGAAGTGACACTTTGTGCATGAACACAGTATCTATAGCCACTGCTCTGCTAAGCAGAGCCGCAAGTGGCAGGGGGCCCCCCACCGTGAGACACTGCGACCCGCGGATGGGACAGTACCCCAGAAAATGGGACTGTCCCACAGAAATCGTGCTACTTGGGAGGTATGGTGATACCACTTTAAGGAACTCAATGTATAACCTTCTTCTGCAGCTGTGCCTGTTATACATGTATTAGCTTACAACTAAATGTGCAGATCTAAAATCTTTATAGCATATTTCTGAAACATGCTCCACCACCTTGCAATCAGCTTTCCTTTATGAGTCAAGTATTTGGCGTCCATTTATTGTTTCTAATGGAAATGACTTATATGTGCCTGTAATTGCAAGCAAACCAAATTAATTGTGCATTCAGTACTTAACATACACTTGGGTGCTACAAAACAATGCTCTATGAAGCGCAGGTAAATTGACCTCACTTTGGGGGAGCTTTACGAAGCATTAATGAATGCGATGGAGCATAATTCACTGTATACTTTCCATGGTACTTTCACAGGCATTTCGAGAGAGCACCATTATATATTACAGAGCTCTGCAGGCTATGTCATTATAGATAGCTTGTGTACAGGTCCTTTCACTTATACTCCTTTTCTAAATCTGGACCAGAGAGCAATTTCTAGACATTGTTTATGGGCATTAATTGCCTCTGATTTCAATGAACAAGTTTACAAATCCTTATAGCATTTTCTATTGTTCACTGAATTACGACCTCATAATATATTAGTATAATAGTATACTAATAAAATGTGATAACAAAGTAAGACATCTTTTAAGTTCCCTTTCATTTTTATATTTCCGTCATCTGATTGAAATAAAAAATTGCTAATGATAAAAGCCAATGTACAAATGGCTACACATTTTAGGCCTAAAATTATATAGTATGCTCCAGAAATTTTAGTGAATATGTGTAAAATAATATTAACATAAAAAAGTTAAAATACCTTCAACCAAAAACTGTATAAACTCCCTATCGGCAGGTGTCAGATTGATCAATCACCGTTACAGTAACACACTCAGTATGAAACACCAAGAACATCATTTTAGGCATGACACGTCCTCTTTTTAAAGAGATCTGATATAAACAACAAGGCAAAATAAATCTCATTATCACTACATTTATCCACTATAACACAAATTTAAACAACATAGACTAATACCCCTTTCACACCACAGCTTGTACCCGGTGATTTGCCGTTTTTACTGGCTTCCTAAACGGTTCGAGCTGCGATGTGAAAGGGTCACCTTCAATTTATCGTTTACAAAATACCGGTATTTTGAAACGGTAAAAAAGCAGGGTCCTACCCGTTTCAGACCCGTTTAATTGTGCAGTGTGAAAGGGTCTGAAACGGTATTTGCAAGCCCCAAAAGGTGATAGGCTGTCTCCATGTGTGATCTCACCAGGCAGAAGCAGGAAATAAACATTTAAAATGATAACCACTGTTTTGTATGGGTGAAACGGGTTCAGTGTGAAAGGTACCAAAACGGTAATGAAATGGTAATATACTGGTTACAACATGCGATGTGAAGGGGGTTTAACTGCTCAGACCCGTTTTAAGAACCGTTTAAAGAACCGTTTCAAAAGCAGGTTTTGCGATGTGAAAGCAGCAATAGAGGAATCATGCTGGCAACACAAATTATTTCCACAGTGCAGTATAATACAAGTTATACAGTTGGTTATGAATAATCCTGAAGGAAAGTGTCTCATTTAATAATAATCCTAGAATAAAACAATATCAAACTGTTAATGATAGGACAAGCCTGATAAGTCTTGGCTTACTTTATGGTAAAGATACGGTGTGTTGTTTATACCTACTTCATACATACTGTTGGACATTTCTTATATCTGCATGCATGCCTATATACAGTATATGCACAGTATATATATGTATTTTTTTATATATGTATACAGTATATATATATATATATATATATATATATATAGGTTCAGTATCCCATATCCAAATATTCCGAAATACAGAATATTCTGAAATACAGATTTTTTTGAGTGAGACTGGGATAGTGAAACCTTTGTTTCCTGATGGCTCAATGTATACAAACTTTGTTTAATACACAAAGTTATTAAAAATATTGTATTAAATGACCTTCAGGCTGTGTGTATAAGGTGTATATGGAACATAAAGGATTTGTGTGAATGTACACACACTTTGTTTAATGCAAATAGTTACTAAATATTGGCTAAAATTACCTTCAGGCTGTGTGTATAAGGTGTATATGAAACATAAATGCATTTTCTACTTATACTTGGGACCCATCATCATAATATCTCATTATGGTATGCAATTATTCCAAAATACAGAATAATCCGATATCCAAAATACTTCTGGTCCCAAGCATTTTGGATAAGGGATACTCAACCTGTATATATATATATATATATATATATATATACTGTATATATACTGTATATATATATGTATATAGAATTTTGGATAAGGGATACTCATATATATATATATATATATATATATATATATATATATATATGTACAAACAGAAAACTCAGCACTCACCATAGTAAGCTCACTTATCCTCAACACATCAATAAATAAATGATGGGGGTTTAGTTAGTGAATTGGCCAATGCACAGAAGCCTGCAAACCGAACGCCAAGGTACCCCACCTTCATGCAGGTCCTACACTATTACAGAGTCTTAAAACCTGGCAACTGTTTCACACATCCTGTCAGGCATCATTTATTTATTGATGTGTTGAGAATAAGTGAGCTTGCTATGGTGAGTGCTGAGTTTTCTGTTTGTATGTATTTAAGTAATGTGGTCATGGGCTATATGCACCCCACCCTATGGGTGGTAAGTGCAGTTATGTACCCCACTTCTGGGGTGGCGAGTGCTGTGGTTACATGCACCCCACCCTATGAGTGGTAAGTGCATATACAGTATGTACCCCGTCTCTGGGGTTGTGAGTGCTGTGGTTTTGTATTTTTGTATATATATGTAGCAGGAAACCACTGCAGCACTCAGGAGACTTGTTGCAAAAAAAGTGGTATTTATTTAGCAACAGTGGATGCACTGTTGGTAAATAAATACCACATTTTTTGCAAAAAGTCTCCTGAGTGCCGCCGTGGTTTCCTGCTGCATACAGTCATTCAGACTGAGGGAGGGCACCGGAGCAATTAAGGAATTCATATTCTTTGGAGTGCCGGCTTTGCATGGTTTTTATATGGTGACTAGTATGCCTTTAAAAGCCACTAGATATGTGGCAGGCATACATTAAACCTAGTGGGCATATTTGCAGTTATATTATATGTGATACAGTTGCCAGGTTTTAATTCTTTAGGCTTTGTGATAGTGTAGGACCTGCATGAAGGTGGGGTACCTTGAAAATCGGTATGCAGGCTTCCGTGCATTGGCCAATCCACCAACTAAACCCCCATCATTTATTTATTGATGTTGTGAGGACAAGTGAGCTTGCTATGGTGAGTGCTGAATTCTCTATTTTGTATGTATTTGGGTAGGTGGCCATGGGCTGCATGCACCCCACCCTATGAGTGGTGAGTGCAGACACTGCACCCCGCTTCTGGGGTGGCGAGTGCTGTGGTTTTCTATATTTGTTTGTATATTTTGGGGTTAATCTTTGGTTAACTCTTATTAACCATGGTCACAGGCCTTTTCATGCACCCCTGTGTAATCTTAATTGTTCTAAACCTGTGTCAGCTGCTCCTTAGTAATTTATCGGCTGTGTCAGGTGACTAGTATGCCTTTAAAAGCCACTAGATATGTGGCAGGCATACATTAAACCTAGTGGGCATATTTGCAGTTATATTATATGTGATACAGTTGCCAGGTTTTAATTATTTAGGCTTTGTGATAGTGTAGGACCTGCATGAAGGTGGGGTACCTTGAAAATCGGTATGCAGGCTTCCGTGCATTGGCCAATCCACCAACTAAACCCCCATCATTTATTTATTGATGTTGTGAGGACAAGTGAGCTTGCTATGGTGAGTGCTGAATTCTCTATTTTGCATATATATATATATATATATATATATATATATATATAAAATTATATATATAAACAGGCAGTCAAGCGGCACTCCTTCCCAGATCGAACTTGCAATAGCAGCCGGTGCCTTCCATAAAGAACCTTGCACGGTTCCCCACACATGTAAATGAATGATCCGGCGGCACTCACGGCAAAGAAAACACAACACAGCTCCAATAGGCCTATTAGAGCTGTGTTGTGTTTTCTTTGCCGTGAGTGCCGCCGGATCATTCATTTATATATATAATAAATATATATATATATATATATATATTTATTTCTCATACGTCCTAGAGGATGCTGGGGTCCACTTCAGTACCATGGGGTATAGATGGTTCTGCAGGGGCCATGGGCACTTTAAGACTTTTCAAGGGTGTGAACTGGCTCCTCCCTCTATGCCCCTCCTCCAGACCTCAGTTTAGAAAATGTGCCCAGGCTGACTGGATGCACTCCAGGGGAGCTCTACTGAGTTTCTCTGAAAGACTTTATATTAGGTTTTTTATTTTCAGGGAGAACTGCTGGCAACAGTCTCCCCTCTTCGTGGGACTTAGGGGGCAGAAGTAGGAACCAACTTCCTGAATAGTTCCATGGCTCTGCTTCTGGCTGACAGGACATTAGCTCCTAAAGGGTACTGAACGCTAGCTGCGGCTATGTGCTCACTCCCACAGCCCGCCGTCACCACCCTTACAGAGCCAGAAGTCAGAAGACAGGTGAGTGTTTAAGAAAAAGGATCTTCATTGTGACGGCTGAAAGGTACCGCGCAGCGGGCGGGAACGCTGCGCGCCATGTTACCCGGTAACACAGGCACAGCAGGGTGCAGGGCGTGGGGGGGGGGCGCCCTGGGCAGCATGAAACCTACTAATAACTGGCAGACACAGGGACATTAGTTGCTGAGGCACAGTTCTACTCCCGCCAGTATAAATATTACTATTGAAAAATCTGAGGGGAAACGCGCCATTACGGGGGCGGGGCTTCCTCCTCAGGCAGCCAGCACACTGCTCAGCGCCATTTTCTCTCATTCCAGGCTGCAGAGAAGTACGCTGGTCCTCCTCCACTTCTGAACCAAGTATCAGGGTGTAAAACAGGGGGGCACAGTGTAATTTGTTGCTATAGTGTGAAATTATCATTATAAAAGTGCTACAGGTCTGTGGGCATATTGTGTTTCACGGAATATTTATCACTGGCGCTGGGTTGTGAACTGGCAAATCCTATCTGTGTCCTTCTGACATATTTTACTGTGGGCCTGTCCCCTATAAGTCCTGGAGTGTCTGTGGTGTGGTTATGCATGTGTGTGACATGTCTGAGGCAGGGAGCTCTTCCCCTGAGGGAGCCATTTTAGGGACACAGAGCTGTAATGTGGTGTCACTGCCTGCACACCATGAGCCTGAATGGGTGAAAGAATTACGTGATAGTGTGAATCATATCAGTAAGAGATTAGATAAGGCTGAGTCTCATGCAGAAAACTGGAGAAAATCAGTGGAAGATGTGATTTTTAGTGGTTCTGCTTTTTCATCCGCAGGCGACCCCTCTGGGTCACATAAAAGACCATTTGCACAAATAGTACAAACTGATACCGACACGGACTCTGATTCCTGTGTCGACACTAGTGATTCCAGGGGAATAGATCCTAAATTGGCAAAAAGCATTCAATACATGATTGTTGCTATAAGGAAGGTTTTGAAAGTTACGGAAGCTCCTCCTGTACCTCAGGAGAAGGCTTATTTTTATAAAGAAAAGAAAATGAATGTAACTTTCCCTCCTTCTCACGAGCTAAATACTCTCTTTGAGGGAATATGGGTAAACCCTGAAAAGAAATTTCAGATTCCCAAAAGGATTCAGGTTGCTTATCCTTTCCCGGCTGAGGACAGGAAAAGGTGGGAGTCAACCCCCATTTTTAGACAGTGCCCTGTCACGTTTAACAAAAAAGGTGATTCTCCCTGCACCTGGGACGGCTTCACTAAAGGAGCCGGCAGACCGCAAGTTGGAGACTACGTTAAAATCTATTTATGTGGCCAATGGTATGCTACTCAGGCCCACCATTGCTTGTGCGTGGGTGAGTAGTGCTATCAAAAAATGGTCAGATAACTTGTCATCTGAAATTGACACGATAGAGATGAGATTCTCCTAAAGTTAGGTCATATCAAAGATGCTGCTGCATACATGCTAGAAGCCATGAAGGATATTGGGCTTTTAGGTTCAAAAGCCGCTACCATGGCGGTCTCAGCTCGGAGGTCGTTGTGGATTTGCCAGTGGAATGCTGATGCAGTTTCCAAAAGAAATATGGAGGCTCTCCCGTATAAAGGTGAGGCCTTGTCTGGAGATGGGCTGGATGCGTTGGTATCTGCGGCTACCGCAGGTAAGTCGACATTCTTGCCTTATGCTCCTGCACCGGTGAAAAAGACACATCACTCTCAGATGCAGTCCTTTCGGCCCAACAAATACAAAAAGGCCAAAGGTTCCCCCTTCTTTGCAGGTAGAGGGAGAGGAAGAGGAAAAAAATCTGCAGCGTCTCCAGGATCGCAGGAGCAGAAGTCCACCCCTGCTTCTGCCAAATCTGCAGCATGACGCTGGGGCTCCCTTGCGGGAGTTCGCTCGAGTGAGAGCACGTCTAAAACTTTTCAGTCAGATCTGGGCTCAATCTGGCCTGGACCCATGGGTTTTGCAAATAGTGTCCCATGGATACAAGCTGGAGTTTCAAAACGTCCCCCCATGCTGATTTTTCAAATCGACCTTACCAGCTTCTCTTCCAGACAGAGAAGTAGTAAAGGCTGCAATTCAGAAATTATGTCAGGATCAAGTAATTGTCCTGGTACCCTTGTCACAGCATTGAGGAGGTTTTTTATTCAAGCCTCTTCGTAGTTCCGAAGTCGAAAAGCTCGGTCAGACCAATTCTAAAACTGAAATCTCTAAATCTCTACCAGAAAAGGTTCAAGTTCAAGATGGAATCTCTGAGGGCAGTGATTTCCAGTCTGAAGGAAGGAGATGTCATGGTGTTGGTGACATAAAAGATGCCTACTTACATGTTCCCATTTATCCTCCACATCAGGCTTATCTGAGGTCTGCAATACAGGATTGCCAGTACCAGTTCCAGACGTTGCCGTTCGGACTCTCCACGGCACCGAGGGTGTTCACCAAGGTCATGGCAGAGATGATGGCCCTCCTTCGACAACAAGGAGTCAATATAATTCCTTACCTGGACAATCTCCTGATAAAAGTGAGATCCAAGGAACGGTTGGTGCAGAACATTGCACTCTCCCTGTCAGTGCTCCAACAACACGGTTGAATTTTGAATTTTCCAAAGTCGCAGTTGGAACCGACGACAAGACTGTCTTATCTGGGGATGATACTGGACACAGAAGTTCAGAGGATATTTCTTCCAGTAGAAAAAGCTCAAGAGATCCAGAAAAGGGTCAAACAAGTTTTGAAACAGACGAGGGTGTCGATACATCAATGCATTCGGTTGTTGGGAAAGATGGTAGTGGCCTACGAGGCCATACAGTTTGGCAGATTCCATGCCAGAGTATTCCAGTGGGATCTGTTGGACAAGTGGTCTGGATCCCACATACACATGCACCAGAGGATGATCCTGTCCTCCAAAGCCAGGATTTCGCTCCTGTGGTGGCTGCACAATTCTCACCTATTAGAGGGACGCAGGTTCGGGATTTAGGACTGGGTCCTAGTAACCACGGATGCAAGTCTCCGAGGCTGGGGAGTGGTCACACAAGAAAAAAGTTTCCAAGGAAATGGTCAAGTCAGGAATCCTGTCTTCACATAAACATTCTGGAATTGAGAGCCATTTACAATGGCCTTCTACAAGTGGTGCATCTTCTACAAGATCAGCCAGTGCAGATCCAGTCGGAAAATGTAACAGCAGTCGCGTACATAAACCGTCAGGGCGGAAAGAAAAGCAGAGCGGTAATGGCAGAGGTGACAAAGATCCTCCTCTGGGCAGAAAGACATGCAAGAGCTCTGTCGGCAATTTTCATTCCGGGAGTGGACAACTGGGAAGCAGACTTTCTCAGCAGACACGATCTCCATCCAGGAGAGTAGGGCCTCCACCAAGAAGTCTTCGCAGAGGTGACAAGTCTTTGGGAAGTTCCTCAAATAGACATGATAGCATCTCGTCTCAACAAGAAGCTTCAGAGATATTGTTCCAGGTCGAGAGACCCTCAAGCAGTAGCAGTGGATGCACTGGTGACCCAGTGGGTGTTTCGGTTGGTATATGTCTTCCCTCCTCTTCCACTAATACCAAAAGTTCTCAAAATAACAAGAAGAACAAGGGTTCGAGCAATCCTCATTGCCCCAGACTGGCCAAGGAGGGCTTGGTATCCAGATCTTCAGGAGTTGCTCATGAAAGATCCTTGGCCTCTTACTCCTCGCGAGGACCTGCTGTAGCAGGGGCCGTGCATGTATCAAGACTTACCGCGGCCACGTTTGACGGCATGGCTGTTGAGCGCCGGATCCTAGCCTGAAAGGGGATTCCCAAGGAAGTCATTCCCACTCTTATTCAGGCCAAGAAAGGAGTAACGTCTAAACATTACCACTGTATTTGGAGAAAATATGTGTCTTGGTGTGAATCCAAGAAGGCTCCTACGGAAGAGTTTCAGTTGGGATGTTTTCTCCATTTTTCTGCAGGCAGGTGTGGATTCGGGCCTAAGATTGGGTTCAATCAAGGTTCAGATTTAGGCCTTGTCAGTTTTCTTTCAAAAACAATTGGCCTCCTTTCCAGAAGTTCAGACGTTCGTGAAAGGGGTGCTGCACATCCAACCTCCATTTGTGCCTCCGGTGGCACCATGGGACCTTAATGTGGTGTTGCAGTTCCTTCAATCAGATTGGTTTGAACCTCTGCAGGAGATAGAATTGAAGTTTCTCACTTGGAAAGTGGTGATGCTCTTGGCCTTGGCATCTGCAAGGCGGGTGTCTGAGTTGGGGGCCTTGTCTCACAAGAGTCCTTACCTGATCTTCCATGAAGATAGGGCGGAGTTGAGAACTTGCCAACAATTTCTTCCGAAGGTGGTTTCGTCTTTCCATATAAACCAGCCTATTGTGGTGCCAGTGGCTACTGACACCTTCTCTGCATCAAAGTCTCTTGATGTGGTTAGAGCTTTGACGATTTATATCGCAAGAACAGCTAGGATACGGAAAACTGAGGCTCTGTTTATCCTGTATGCTCCCAACAAGATTGGGTGTCCTGCTTCTAAGCAGACCATTGCGCGCTGGATCAGAGGAACGATTCAGCACGCTCATTCCATGGCAGGATTGCCAATACCGAAGTCGGTAAATGCCCATTCTACTAGAAAGGTCCTGGGCGGCTGCCCGGGGGGTCTCGGCGTTACAACTTTGTCGAGCAGCTACTTGGTCAGGGGCAAACACGTTTGCCAAGTTTTACAAGTTTGACACCTTGGCCGATGAGGACCTCAAGTTTGGTCAATTGGTGCTGCAGGGTCATCTGCACTCTCCCACCCATACTGGAGCTTTAATATAACCCCATGGTACTGAAGTGGACCCCAGCATATAAAACAGGATTTTAATACCTACCGGTAAATCCTTTTCTCCTAGTCCGTAGAGGATGCTGGGCGCCCGACCCAGTGCGTACTTTACCTGCAGTTATTAGTTTGTAGTTACACAAGTGTTGTGTTACGGTTATTTTCAGCATGTTGCTGCAAAAAAATTGTTCATGCCCGTTGGTATGTGTTGTGTTGAATGCCATGTTGTGCGGCATGGTTGAGGTGTGAGCTGGTATGAATCTCACCATTAATTTAAAAGTAAATCCTTTCCTCGAAATGTCCGTTTCCCTGGGCACAGTTCCTATACTGAGGTCTGGAGGAGGGGCATAGAGGGAGAAGCCAGTTCACACCCTTGAAAAGTCTTAAAGTGCCCATGGCTCCTGCGGAACCATCTATACCTTATGGCACTGAAGTGGACCCCAGCATCCTCTACGGACTAGGAGAAAAGGATTTACCGGCAGGTATTAAAATCCTGTTTTATATATATATATATATATATATATATATATATATAGACAACGGAGGGGGTCCGGCACAGCCACTTGTTAGAGTATTACACTGGGTGCCCTCACAATAAAGCAGATAGTGAACTCGAGGTGGTGCGGCACTCCAATGATTTGTAACGCCAGAAGTTTAAATACAACGTTTCAATGCCCGTTTAATAGAATGGCATTTTCGTCAGGTATAATACAAACATTACAAACAGCTTACCTTAAATAGAAAGTTTCACCCATTGTGGCGCGAATGCCGCCGCGGGACTGCACACCCGGTGGCCATGCATAGTGAATGACGTCATGATGCTCTGAAACAACAGCGTACGACATCACGTGACAAACCCGTCACCATATTAACAAGATGTAAACAAATACACAGTACGGCTAACAGGATTACCGATCCACATACAATTAGACCACAGCGGGGACTAGATGAAAATTAATATGATAATTTTTCATCTACACCTTATTATTGTTTATGCTAGTTTTGCCCACTTGTTGGGTACTTTTTTATGTGACTGTTATGGTTTACATGTTAATATGTATACTATGTTATCAGTTTCATGATTTTGTTTTTTAGTTTCAGGACGAATATGCCATTCTATTAAATGGGCATTGAAACGTTGTATTTAAACTTCTGGCGTTACAAAACATTGGAGTGCCGCACCACCTCGAGTTCACTATATATATATATATATATATCCAAACAGTCTGTCCCGGCACTCCCTGCTCATATAGATAACTGGCTGCGGTGCCCTCCCAGGTAAGATGAATGTAATCTCCCAGTGTAGAGTGAAAATAACAATGGGCGGCACTCAGCAGGCTTGTAGTTGAAAAAATGCAGTTAGTTTAATCCGACATGTTTCGGGGACAACCCCGTCCTCAGGGCCTAACTAGTTAGGCCCTGAGGACGGGGTTGTCCCCGAAACATGTCGGATTAAACTAACTGCATTTTTTTTGCAACTACAAGCCTGCTGAGTGCCGCCCATTGTTATTTTCACTCTATATATATATATATATATATATAGTATGGGAATGGGCCGGCACTCATTCCAACGGCTGTAGTTTAACCTGGTGCCCTCTGGAAAAACTTTTGCAGAATCCCAACATAGAAGACAGCGGCACTCAGGGAATTTACGAATCAATAACGTGTATTCAAAAAGTACAAAAGAGCCGACGTTTCGGGGCTCACCCGCCCCTTTGTCAAGGTGTTACACATTATTGATTCGTAAATTCCCTGAGTGCCGCTGTCTTCTATGTTGGGATTCTATATATATATATATATATATATATTGTCCGTAGATAGTAAAATTCCTGCGCCTTCAGTGCTCATCAAGTGATCTGTTCATCATCAATCCTCATAAATGATAGCATATGCGTACCAAATATATGTGAATATCAAATTCTTAGCAGGTTCTTTTAAAAGAAATTATCCTTCCTCCATAACTAGTGGCAGCAGCTTCAGCACTAGGTGGAAGTGGATCTTGATCTTTCCCTATTTCACCCTCCACATTTTTGTTCTCCATTTTTTAATGTGAGGAATTATATGCCAGTAATATTATTATAGCAATGGCTTACTGTAATGTACAACTATATACTGTTGGTCACCAAAATGCTGCACTGTACTACTATATATAGTGCTCACAAAAATGCAGCACAGCTATAGAATGGATACTTGCAGTGACACAGAGCTGCAAGATACAGCAATGGCCTACTGTACTGTACAACTATATACTGTTGGTCACCAAAATGCTGCACTGTACTACTATATATAGTGCTCACAAAAATGCAGCACAGCTATAGAATGGATACTTGCAGTGACACAGAGCTGCAAGATACAGCAATGGCCTACTGTACTGTACAACTATATACTGTTGGTCACCAAAATGCTGCACTGTACTACTATATATACTGCTCACAAAAATGCAGCACAGATATGGAATGGATACTTGCAGTGACACAGAGTTGCAAGATACAGCAGTGGCCTACTGTACTGTACAACTATATACTGTTGGTCACCAAAATGCTGCACTGTAATACTATATATACTGCTCACAAAATTGCAGCACAGATATGGAATGGATACTTGCAGTGACACAGAGCTGCAAGATACAGCAATGGCCTACTGTACTGTACAACTATGGGGGTCATTCCGAGTTGTTCGCTCGTTGGGGATTTTCGCTATGCTGCAATTTGTTGCAAAATGCGCATGTGCAAGGCAGGGCGCATGCGCTTAGTTATTTAACTAAAAACTTAGTAGATTTGCTGTGGATTCTGTGGCGCTTTTCAGTCGCACTGCTGATCGGTGAATGATTGACAGGAAAGGGGCGTTTCTGGGTGGTAACTGAGCGTTTTCCGGGAGTGTGCTAAAAAACGCAGGCGTGCCAGGGAAAAACGCGGGAGTGTCTGGAGAAACGGGGGAGTGGCTGCCCGAACGCAGGGCATGTTTGTGACGTCAAACCAGGAACTAAACGGACTGAGCTGATCGCAATATGAATTATTTAGTAGCAATTCTGCTAATGTTTCGTTTGCTATTCTGCTAAACTAAGATACACTCCCAGAGGGCTGCAGCCTAGCGTGTGCAATGCTGCTAATAGCAGCTAGCGAGCGAACAACTCGGAATGAGGGCCTATATACTGTTGGTCACTAAAATGCAGCACACTGAGCACAGATATTTGCAGCACACTGAGCACAGATATGGAGCTTTTCAGGCAGAGAACGTAGATATTTGCAGCACACTGAGCACAGATATTTGCAGCACACTGAGCAGAGATATTTTCAGCACACTAAGCACAGATATAGAGCTTTTCAGGGAGAGAACGTAGCCATGTCCTCTCCGTTCAATCTCCAATGCACGAGTGAAAATGGCGGCGAAGCGCGGCTCTTTATATAGAATATGAATCTCGTGAGAATCCGACAGCGGGATGATGACGTTCGGCCACGTTCGGGTTAACCGAGCAAGGCGGGAAGAACCGAGACTACCTCGGACCCGTGTAAAATAGGTGAAGTTCGGGGGGGTTCCGATCTCGACGAACCGAACCCGCTCATCTCTATTAATGTATATATTGAATATCAACGTAGAGCACATTTTTATCACTATTTTGCATATATATATATATATGAATAAACACAAATTCCCAAGTGCGCTAAAGTGGAATGTAATTACACAGTTCTTCCAGCGTTATTTTCGTCGGAATGTAGACTGGAGGGTATTTAAATCTGGGGACCTGTAACAGACACCCCTCACCAAATAGTCACCCAAACAAGAGGCCAACAGGCCAATTAGTAAAAATAAGAATTTACTTACCGATAATTCTATTTCTCGTAGTCCGTAGTGGATGCTGGGAACTCCGTAAGGACCATGGGGAATAGCGGCTCCGCAGGAGACTGGGCACAAAAGTAAAAGCTTTAGGACTACCTGGTGTGCACTGGCTCCTTCCCCTATGACCCTCCTCCAAGCCTCAGTTAGGATACTGTGCCCGGACGAGCGTACACAATAAGGAAGGATTTTGAATCCCGGGTAAGACTCATACCAGCCACACCAATCACACCGTACAACCTGTGATCTGAACCCAGTTAACAGCATGATAACAGAGGAGCCTCTGAAAAGATGGCTCACAACAATAATAACCCGATTTTTGTAACAATAACTATGTACAAGTATTGCAGACAATCCGCACTTGGGATGGGCGCCCAGCATCCACTACGGACTACGAGAAATAGAATTATCGGTAAGTAAATTCTTATTTTCTCTGACATCCTAGTGGATGCTGGGAACTCCGTAAGGACCATGGGGATTATACCAAAGCTCCCAAATGGGCGGGAGAGTGCGGATGACTCTGCAGCACCGAATGAGAGAACTCCAGGTCCTCCTCAGCCAGGGTATCAAATTTGTAGAATTTAGCAAACGTGTTTTTCCCCCTGACCAAGTAGCTGCTCGGCAAAGTTGTAAAGCCGAGACCCCTCGGGCAGCCGCCCAAGATGAGCCCACTTTCCTTGTGGAATGGGCTTTTACAGATTTTGGCTGTGGTAGGCCTGCCACAGAATGTGCAAGCTGAATTGTACTACAAATCCAACGAGCAATAGTCTGCTTAGAAGCAGGAGCACCCAGCTTGTTGGGTGCATACAGGATAAACAGCGAGTCAGATTTTCTGACTCCAGCCGTCCTGGAAACATATATTTTCAGGGCCCTGACTACGTCCAGCAACTTGGAGTCCTCCAAGTCCCTAGTAGCCGCAGGCACCACAATAGGCTGGTTCAAGTGAAACGCTGAAACCACCTTAGGGAGAAATTGAGGATGAGTCCTCAATTCTGCCCTGTCCGTATGAAAAATTAGGTAAGGGCTTTTATAGGATAAAGCCGCCAATTCTGAGACACGCCTGGCTGAAGCCAGGGCTAACAGCATTACCACTTTCCATGTGAGATATTTTAAGTCCACAGTGGTGAGTGGTTCAAACCAATGTGATTTTAGGAACCCCAAAACTACATTGAGATCCCAAGGTGCCACTGGAGGCACAAAAGGAGGCTGTATATGCAGTACCCCCTTGACAAACGTCTGAACTTCAGGAACTGAAGCCAGTTCTTTCTGGAAGAAAATCGACAGGGCCGAAATTTGAACCTTAATGGACCCTAATTTTAGGCCCATAGACAGTCCTGTTTGCAGGAAATGCAGGAAACGACCCAGTTGAAATTCCTCTGTAGGGGCCTTCCTGGCCTCACACCACGCAACATATTTACGCCAAATACGGTGATAATGTTGCACGGTTACATCCTTCCTGGCTTTGATCAGGGTAGGGATGACTTCATCCGGAATGCCTTTTTCCTTCAGGATCCGGCGTTCAACCGCCATGCCGTCAAACGCAGCCGCGGTAAGTCTTGGAACAGACAGGGTCCCTGCTGGAGCTGGTCCTTTCTTAGAGGTAGAGGCCACGGGTCCTCCATGAGCATCTCTTGAAGTTCCGGGTACCAAGTCCTTCTTGGCCAATCCGGAGCCACGAGTATAGTCCTTACTCCTCTCCTTCTTATGATTCTCAGTACCTTGGGTATGAGAGGCAGAGGAGGGAACACATACACTGACTGGTACACCCACGGTGTTACCAGAGCGTCCACAGCTATTGCCTGAGGGTCCCTTGACCTGGCGCAATATCTGTCTAGTTTTTTGTTGAGGCGGGACGCCATCATGTCCACCTTTGGTTTTTCTCAACGGTTCACAATCATGTGGAAGACTTCTGGGTGAAGTCCCCACTCCCCCGGGTGGAGGTCGTGTCTGCTGAGGAAGTCTGCTTCCCAGTTGTCCACTCCCGGAATGAACACTGCTGACAGTGCTATCACATGATTTTCCGCCCAGCGAAGAATCCTTGCAACTTCTGCCATTGCCCTCCTGCTTCTTGTGCCGCCCTGTCTGTTTACGTGGGCGACTGCCGTGATGTTGTCCGACTGGATCAACACCGACTGACCCTGAAGCAGAGGCCTTGCTTGACTTAGGGCATTGTAAATGGCCCTTAGTTCCAGGATATTTATGTGAAATTACGTTTCCATGCTTGACCACAAGCCCTGGAAATTTTTTCCCTGTGTGACTGCTCCCCAGCCTCTCAGGCTGGCATCCGTGGTCACCAGCACCCAGTCCTGAATGCCGAATCTGCGGCCCTCTAGAAGATGAGCACTCTGCAACCACCATAGGAGAGACACCCTTGTCCTTGGAGACAGGGTTATCCGCTGATGCATCTGAAGATGCGATCCGGACCATTTGTCCAGCAGATCCCACTGAAAAGTTCTTGCGTGGAATCTGCCGAATGGAATCGCTTCGTAAGAAGCCACCATTTTTCCCAGGACCCTTGTGCATTGATGCACTGACACTTGGCCTGGTTTTAGGAGGTTCCTGACTAGCTCGGATAACTCCCTGGCTTTCTCCTCCGGGAGAAACACCTTTTTCTGGACTGTGTCCAGAATCATCCCTAGGAACAGCAGACGTGTCGTCGGAATCAGCTGCGATTTTGGAATATTTAGAATCCACCCGTGCTGTCGTAGTACTACTTGAGATAGTGCTACTCTGACCTCTAACTGTTCCCTGGACCTTGCCCTTATCAGGAGATCGTCCAAGTAAGGGATAATTAAGACGCCTTTTCTTCGAAGAAGAATCATCATTTCGGCCATTACCTTGGTAAAGACCCGGGGTGCCGTGGACAATCCAAACGGCAGCGTCTGAAACTAATAGTGACAGTTCTGTACCACAAACCTGAGGTACCCTTGGTGAGAAGGGCAAATTGGGACATAGAGGTAAGCATCCTTGATGTCCAGAGACACCATATAGTCCCCTTCTTCCAGGTTCGCTATCACTGCTCTGAGTGACTCCATCTTGAATTTGAACCTTTGTATGTAAGTGTTCAAGGATTTCAGATTTAAAATAGGTCTCACCGAGCCGTCCGGCTTCGGTACCACAAACAGCGTGGAATAATACCCATTTCCCTGTTGTAGGAGGGGTACCTTGATTATCACCTGCTGGGAATACAGCTTGTGAATGGTTTCCAATACCGCCTCCCTGTCGGAGGGAGACGTTGGTAAAGCAGACTTCAGGAACCGGCGAGGGGGAGACGTCTCGAATTCCAATTTGTACCCCTGAGATACTACCTGCAGGATCCAGGGGTCCACTTGCAAGTGAGCCCACTGCGCGCTGAAATTCTTGAGACGACCCCCCACCGTACCTGAGTCCGCTTGTAAGGCCCCAGCGTCATGCTGAGGACTTGGCAGAAGCGGGGGAGGGCTTCTGTTCCTGGGAAGAGGCTGCCTGCTGCAGTCTTTTTCCCCTTCCTCTGCCCCGGGGCAGATATGAGTGGCCTTTTGCCCGCTTGCCCTTATGGGGACGAAAGGACTGAGCCTGAAAAGACGGTGTCTTTTTTTGCTGAGAGGTGACCTGGGGTAAAAAGGTGGATTTCCCAGCCGTTGCCGTGGCCACCAGGTCCGATAGACCGACCCCAAATAACTCCTCCCCTTTATACGGCAATACTTCCATATGCCGTTTGGAATCCGCATCACCTGACCACTGTCGCGTCCATAACCCTTTTCTGGCAGAAATGGACAGCGCACTTACTCTTGATGCCAGAGTGCAAATATCCCTCTGTGCATCTCGCATATATAGAAATGCATCCTTTAAATGCTCTATAGTCAATAATATACTGTCCCTGTCCAGGGTATCAATACTTTCAGTCAGGGAATCCGACCAAGCCACCCCAGCACTGCACATCCAGGCTGAGGCGATTGCTGGTCGCAGTATAACACCAGTATGTGTGTATATACTTTTTAGGATATTTTCCAGCTTCCTATCAGCTGGCTCCTTGAGGGCGGCCGTATCAGGAGACTGTAACGCCACTTGTTTTGATAAGCGTGTGAGCGCCTTATCTACCCTAGGGGGTGTTTCCCAACGCGCCCTAACCTCTGGCGGGAAAGGGTATAATGCCAATAATTTTTTAGAAATTAGCAGTTTTTTATCGGGGGAAACCCACGCTTCATCACACACCTCATTTAATTCATCTGATTCTGGAAAAACTACGGGTAGTTTTTTTACACCCCACATAATACCCTTTTTTGTGGTACTTGTAGTATCAGAAATTTTCAAAACCTCCTTCATTGCCGTGATCATGTAACGTGTGGCCCTACTGGAAAATACGTTTGTTTCCTCACCGTCGACACTGGAGTCAGTGTCCGTGTCTGGGTCTGTGTCGACCATCTGAGGTAACGGGCGCTTTATTTATTTATTTTTTATTTATTAACAGTTTCTTATATAGCGCAGCATATTCCGTTGCGCTTTACAATTAGAACAACAGTAATAAAACAAAACTGGGTAAAAACAGACAGACAGAGGTAGGAAGGCCCTGCTCGCAAGCTTACAATCTATAGGGAAATAGGCATAGATACACAAGGATAGATGCTACCTATTGCATAATGGTCCACCAGATTGCTAGGTTCTTAATGGGTTGTATGATGATACCCCACAAAGTTATCCAAGTGTCAGGAGGGTGTGAGACTAAAGAAAGACAAGATATGTGATGTTATGAATATTCTACAGAGGATGTAATTAGATAGGGAAGCACTGAAGGTTATGTGGGTGGGTCTGGAATTTGATAGGCTTGTCTGAAGAGGTGAGTTTTCAGGGAACATTTAATGGTTTGGAGACTAGAGGCGAGTCTTACTGTGCGTGGGAGGGCATTCCACAGAGTGGGTGAAGCCCGGATAAAGTCCTGTAATTTTGAGTGTGAACAAGTAATGCGTGTGGATGAGAGACGTAGATCTTGTGCAGAGCGGAGAGGTCGGGTAGGGAGATATTTTGAGATGAGTGAAGAGATGTATGTTGGTGCAGTTTGGTTAATAGCCTTGTATGTGAGTAAAAGTATTTTATATTTAATACGGTAGAATACCGGTAACCAATGGAGGGACTGTCAGAGCTTTAGAGCCCCTGACGGTGTTTGAGACGCCTGGACAGGTACTAACTGATTTGCCGGCTGTCTCATGTCGTCAACAGTCTTTTGTAAAGTGCTGACGCTATCACGTATTTCCTTCCATAAGACCATCCAGTCAGGTGTCGACTCCCTAGGGGGTGACATCACTATTACAGGCAATTGCTCCGCCTCCATACCATTTTCCTCCTCATACATGTCGACACAACGTACCGACACACAGCACACACACAGGGAATGCTCTGATAGAGGACAGGACCCCACTAGCCCTTTGGGGAGACAGAGGGAGAGTTTGCCAGCACACACCAGAGCGCTATATATATACAGGGATAACCTTATATAAGTGTTTTTCCCTTATATAGCTGCTGTATTGATTAATCTGCCAAATTAGTGCCCCCCCTCTCTTGTTTTACCCTGTTTCTGTAGTGCAGGACTGCAGGGGAGAGTCAGGGAGACGTCCTTCCAGCGGAGCTGTGAGGGAAAATGGCGCTTGTGTGCTGAGGAGATAGGCTCCGCCCCCTTCTCGGCGGCCTTTCTCCCGCTTTTTTAAGGAAAAACTGGCAGGGGTTAAATGCATCCATATAGCCCAGGAGCTATATGTGATGTATTTTTCGCCATCTAAGGTGTTTTTATTGCGTCTCAGGGCGCCCCCCCCCAGCGCCCTGCACCCTCAGTGACCGGAGTGTGAAGTGTGCTGAGAGCAATGGCGCACAGCTGCGGTGCTGTGCGCTACCTTATTGAAGACAGGACGTCTTCTGCCGCCGATTTCCCGGACCTCTTCTGTCTTCTGGCTCTGTAAGGGGGCCGGCGGCGCGGCTCTGGGACCCATCCATGGCTGGGCCTGTGATCGTCCCTCTGGAGCTAATGTCCAGTAGCCTAAGAAGCCCAATCCACTCTGCACGCAGGTGAGTTCGCTTCTTCTCCCCTTAGTCCCTCGGTGCAGTGAACCTGTTGCCAGCAGGACTCACTGAAAATAAAAAACCTATACTTAAACTTTTTCACTAAGCAGCTCAGGAGAGCCACCTAGTGTGCACCCTTCTCGTTCGGGCACAAAAATCTAACTGAGGCTTGGAGGAGGGTCATAGGGGGAGGAGCCAGTGCACACCAGGTAGTCCTAAAGCTTTTACTTTTGTGCCCAGTCTCCTGCGGAGCCGCTATTCCCCATGGTCCTTACGGAGTTCCCAGCATCCACTAGGACGTCAGAGAAAAGTTATTTTAATAACGTATACACAGTTCAAAGTATAAAATTGTGTCAATAAAATGCAACTAAAAGAGTACACAGCCAACACGTTTGTAAGGTGGAATCTAGATATCCCCTCACCTTTTGCAAGGTGCGAGCTCGACAGGGAGTATCTATAGACTAGGGCCAATATTTACTAAGAATTCGAGTTTGTCCGTTTTGTGTTTTTTTTTCTAAGTCCCAATCCGGGAATTCACTAAGCACCAATCTCGGCAGTGTTTGGACTATTCGTAATGGTTTGATTTGCAAATTTCCGAAATACGAATGAATAGACCATCGGTCAAACGCGGCTGTTATTTCATACAATACGGGAATTCACTATTCATTCGTATTTGGGTGTTAGTTTCTGAGTGCTCAATTGCGGTCGTATTTTTTTGCGAATCGGTAAAAAAAGCGGCAAAAAAATAGACCTGCTTTTTTCAATCATGTTTACATGTGTTGCAACTCAAAAATCAATCACACCTGAATTAGGATGCCTATAAAAGGATGTTAGGCCCATTTAAATACACCTACACTCAGAAATGGCAGCAGGACTGTGGGCCAGTGATCTTTTGTGTGCTGTGGGATTCCTCAGACTCAGACATCAGCCTGTAAGTACCCAGGGCCAAGAAACTGAACATGGTCAGCAGGTTGTACAGGTTCCGCGGAGGCTGCGCAGGCCTCGTTTTTTTAGGGGGCGTTTAAACTTGAACACATTGTCCGATGATAAGGTCATACAGATGTTCCGTCTAAATCGTAACAACATTTTCCGTCTGTATGACCTTGTCAAACTGGGCCTAGACCCTGAGACAGCACGCTCTCGCTCTGTCTCAGGCCTGCACAAACTCCTGGCTGTGTTACACTTTCTGGCTACTGGCAGCTTTCAGGCTGTGTCTGGGGATGTCATAGGAATCTCACAGCCCTCATTTTCCAGAATCTTAACACAGGTGATGTATACCTAACTACCTCTTCAGTTTTTTGTTTGTTTTAATTTCTCGGTGGCCAGTTCTGTCCTAAAATCTCATGTTTATTGTTCTTTAAAATATACACACAGGTGTTGGCTGTTTTGCAGCCCCACATCGAGGCCTCAATCTGCTTCCCTACCCAGGAGTCTCAGTGGCATGCCGTCAGGGTAGATTTCTATGAGCTGGCTGGCATGCCCAATGTGCTTGGAGCCATAGATTGCACACACATTCAGCTGAGACCACCTAGGGGCAGGCAGCACATATATACTAATCGCCATTTTGAACACTCCACAAATGTGCAGGTGGTTTGTGATGCAAATCTCAAAATAATGAGTGTTGTTGCTGGTTACCCTGGGGGCTGCCATGACTCCTTCATCCTCAGTCAGTCATCCCTCTTTGATAAGTTTGAGGACGGACAAATGCCAGATGGATGGCTGCTGGTTATGTAATTTGATATGTGTAGGCCTGCGTATACTTTGTCCAAATACAGGTGCAGATGTATTAACCTGTAGAAGGCATAAGGAAGTGAGAAACCAGTGATATGTGCAAGGTGATAAAGGCACCAGCCAATCAGCTCCAATATGTAAATGAACATTTAGGAACAGATTGTCTGTGCCTTTATTACCTTGCACATATCACTGGTGTATCACTTCCTTATGCCTTCTACAGGTTAATACATCTGCCCCACACTGTTTTACTTATGTGTTGCTGTATGTTAACATGAATCACGTTACTATATCTGTCTTTTAGGTGATGGAGGATATGGCTGTTTCTCTTGGCTTCTAACTCCATTGTCCCGACCTCATACCCCTGCTGAACACAATTACAATCATGCACATAAGTCCACGCGGAATGTGATAGAAAGATGTTTTGGTGTGCTGAAATCTAGTTTTCGGTGTCTGGATAAGTCTGGTGGCCTTTTGTTGTATAGTCCCTCCTAGGTGACTCAAATTGTGTTCTGCTGCTGCTTTCTTCATAACATGTGTTTGCAACAACATCTGCCACATGTTGAGGAGGAGGAGGAGGAGGAGGAGGAGGAAGAAAGCAGCCAGCAAGCAGAGGAATTAGAGACATCTGGTGATACTTGGAGTACAGATGTAGGGAGGCAGGTTAGGCAAGAGCTCATCACTCGCTATTTCTAAGGTAAGTTTGGTTTGCTTATTTCATTTATTGTGTAATCATAAATAGATGTTTTGCCATTTTTATTGGCAAAACCATTACTCAGAATGTGTCTGTCTCCTTGACACATACAAACATACCCTCGCTTTATACAAAACAAATGTTGCATGTGTATTGTGTGTATTTTTAAACTCAAAACAACAGATTATGAGTGGCATGCATTAAGTCTGGATAAGTGATCGTAAACTTGCAGTGCTAATTTATTACAAGCACACATAATCCATTTAGTATTTTACTTTATCATTGTGTGTAACATCCTAATGCACCGGTTCACAAACTCGGCCCTCAGGACCACACACAGTGCATGTTTTTCACGTAACCCAGTAGAAGCACAGGTGTATGAATTACTCACAGACATATGTTAAAAGGTTCACAGGTGGAGCTAATTATGTCACTTGTGATTCTGTGAGTAGACCTGCAAAACATGCACTGTGTGGGGTCCCGAGGGCCGAGTTTGAGAACCTGTGTTCCCAAAAAACACTCCTCAACATATAATATGTTAGCCTTGAGGAATACATGTGTCCCTATGTGTGATGCACCATCATATTTAAGGGACACAAACTTACTGTAATCAGAAATAATTTATTTCCTAATGTTTGATGCAGTAAACTTGCTGATGTGTAAGTAAATACACAGTTTGCCACATATATACATTATTATACACATTCTTTGTTTTTTGGCTAAAAACTTCTTATTTGTTGGTTTCTGCATCATGTGTAATAACATTCTTACAAATTTTTAACACACACAAACATGTCCCAACAATACTGACATTCATTTTGTCAATGTTTTTATAAAAATTCAATGCCAACATATTAAAAGCTTTTTACGCAACTCAATTGTGTTCTTCTTGTAATGTTGTATAGAGAAGAAAGGTAAAATAGTTATCAATAACATTGTAATTTGGATTGTCTGCAGGAAATGAGAATGATTGGACTCTAGAAAGAGTAATGATAAGGAAAAAAATCAAGTTGTCTGTTTACTTCCTGCTAAAGACATTCTGCCTGGCTGCCAATTATTGTGTCTGCAGGATATGAGAATGATTGGAATCTAGAAAGAGTAATGATTAGAAAAAAATCAAGTGGTCTGTTTACTTCCTGCTAAAGACATTCTGCCTGGCTGCCAATTATTGTGTCTGCAGGATATGAGAATGATTGGAATCTAGAACATGTATGTGCTAACATGTATGTGCGGCTCCTTCAACATTTCCCTCCTCCAATACAAAAAAAATGGTAAAGAATAAATGTGCGTACACATTTTATGTTGTTGTTTGTACCACCTATAATTAATGATGTTGTATAAATTGTCAAGGAGCTAAGTGTTATATATTTTTTGCCAAACATACACTTACTAACTATTTTGAGTTACTTATCTCAAATGTCTAACTTGTATTTTTTTCACGTTTTTTTTGGTGGCTGCTTGTCCTGCCCTTTGCCTTTAGCACTGTCATGTTGTCGTGCTCTGGTGGAGCGTCTTGGTGGTGATGAGACTGGCGTGATATTTGGAGTAGTCGTACCAGAACTGCTGCTTGTTTGCTGTTGGTGCATGCATCTGAGTGTTTCATTCAGGTTAGTGAGGGTGGCATTGAGTTCACATGTAGCAGCATTTTGATTGTCTACAATTCGGAATAAACTTTCATTAATCTTTTGATTGTTTTGAAAAATGTTCATATAACTTTGCTGTTGTCTGTGCTGTTCTTCCAATAGTCTGTGCTGTTCTTCCATTAGTCTGTGCTGTTCTTCCATTATGCGCTGTAAGTTGCCCATGACCTGTGTAATGTCTGTACGCATGAGTTCTATGGTATTGCCAATTCTGGTTGTTTGTTCATTTTGTCTACTCAGATTTCTTGATATTCTTCTGAGGTGAGATGGTAGGATTGCAAACATTTGTGTCTGCCTACGCAGGCAATCTTCATTAGTGGCCTGCTGTCTAGCCCAAATGGTCCAAAACACCTGATCAGGGCCTTGTGTTACTGGTGTTGTTGGGCTGTGTTGTGGTGGTGGTGTGCTTTGCTGTGGTGGTGTACTCACAGGTGCTGGGGGGCTCATTCCTTGCCTTAATGGCTGCATTTATAAGATGTTTGTCTCCTCCATGCCACTGTGTTGCTGTTGTTGCGGAGGGATGCTGTTCCCAGGACTAGAAGCTGAAATGTTAAACAAATCTCCGTTAGCTATCCATATGTTTGAGAAGTGTAAACAAATCACTACACATAGAACACATGTCATTCACTGTTGCTTTCAACTATTCTGCCTAGCAACATCATCACTCATAACTTAAATACATATATATGCCTGTTTGTGGCAAATGTGTGTGGTTACTTAATTGTGAAAGCAAACACTTTAGTTTTATTGTAGCTCACACATACTCCACCATAAAAACACATTGGAATCCATAATGTGTTACCTTATAGCTTTGATCAAACAAACATAGTAATGTTTTTCTATGTATTTTGCAATGTTACCTCAAACACACATGTGAAATTTGGAAAAACAACCTTACTTTTTTCAATAAAAAAACATGCTTTTTTGTTGCAGCATCTTACACACAATGTCAGACTGCATGGCTCAAGTGGACATTCATATCTTTACTGGATGTGGACAAGGCCATTTAGCTTGGATTCCATTTCAGGTTTTTCTTACTGCGGTAAGTATCTAAGTTTTTGATGTGTTTTCACTTAATGCGGTTAAGAAAAATTTTGATTACGTTCTGAAATTTTTTACATTTATTTCAGTTTGATACTCACAATCAAGATGAGGGGAGTGTGGATGATGTCTTGGAGGTATGTCCAAAATTTGGAGTGGGGGGACAGAACATACGGATGATAATCTTCATGGCGGGGTAGCCTGCTGTGGTTGGCCCGGGACATACGACCTTGCTTTCTTTTCGGCCACAGGTTTTTTGTGGTGATGTCTTACAGAAGTCCCACTTCTGATGCTCCATACTTCTTTTGATGGACCTTTTAATGAAAGTGCAATTTTGTTATGGCCATTCCTTTACAAACATACCCTATACTACAATGGACACTTTACCTGCTTCCGCAGCGTCATCATCATCAGATGTGATAGGAGTTACTGGCCGACGAGTAGTACTGCTTTTTTCAAACACTGTATAATAAATAATAAATAAAAAAATATTCATGCTATTGTTGATACATCCACCCATTATGCTTATAAACATTTATTCTTTAAGAAATGCTTGCTTTATTTCTTAAAAAAATATAAGGACCGGAAAAAACAAATACAATACATAAAACAATAAACATTGTCCAATAGACATATGCACTATGGAAAAATCAACACAGGAAAACATGTACAGGACACTGACATAGGCCACAAGTAAAAAAAAAAAACATTACCAACCAAAAACACACACATGTTCATTTTGTAATGAAAGGAAAATATTACAAATGCAATATATAAATTGCTCTGTGATGTGGCACTCCAAACACACATTACCACTATATGAGCCAAACCAAAATGTATAAATATTTTTTAAATTACACTGCAGTGTGGTGTCACGGTACAAATACAAGCTAAAAATTATCAAAGAAATAGTGTTATTTTTTTTTTAAATATTACATTATCTAATAATGACATTACACATGTAAGTGGTTTCCAAACCACTTTTCACTACTCCAGCCTCTAACATGACAACCACTGTTTTTTAAACATTGCACATGGATCACATAAATATAAAACATAGTCACAATTATTTTTTAAAAAAGGCACAAAAGGAAAACATTATTGCAGGACAATTCAGAGACACACTAAGTCCAAACTACACATGCAAAATATCTTTCAAAACAACACATGACATACAATAAAGTAAGATGTTACATTGGCTTTTGTATAAAACATTGACCAAAACAATGTATTTGCTGACACACACTTGAAGATGGGAGTAATATGCAACGTCACATGACACACATTTAAAAAAAACAAAAAAAACAAAAAAAAAGGTCATAGAATGTAAATGCAAATACACATGCTCACCATTCTTCCTGGGCCTATCTGAATCCCGGACATGGGTTGCAGAGACAACTTCAGGAGGTATTACACTCCGCATGGGCTCTTCATACTCCAGATATCTTGCAATATAGGGCTGCCCACCACCGTTTTTTCGAGCCGACTTGGCCTCCTTGGCCATTTTGGACTTGACACGTCGCTTTATGTCATAGTACCGTTTGCGGCACGTGTCCTCCGTCCGCTTGACCACCCCCTCACTATTGACAGCAGCAACAACTTTCGCCCACAACACCGTCTTCCTCCGTGTTGGAACCTTGGCGGACTCAGGGCCAAATAGCTGCCTCTGAAACTTCATCAGCTCACGCACCAATGCCACATTTTCTGCAAAACTAAACTTTACATTCCACCCAGTCTTAGTAGTGGTGCGTGGCAGCGGAGCACTCTGACTGTCACTATCACTTGAGGCTGCTGCAGCAACCTCACCCACCTCCTCCACCTCACTAACCTCACTAAAACTCACCTCCTCCACCTGACCAACCTCCTCCCCCTCACTTACACCCACCACCTCACCCACCTCTGAGTCACACATAATTGAGTGTGTAAACAGTTAACACAGAAAAAAAAGACAAACAACACACTCCTCCACTACCACTACACAACTCACACACACACACACACACACACACACACACACACACACACACACACACACACACAAACACTGACAAGGGACTATAAAGAAAAATAACTTGGACTAAAAATGAAACAATACCACAAAATACAAGACTACAAGAATGACAAGACAACTCTCAAACACAATACCACACTCAGAAATCGCTACCAACACTCCTCACCAAACCACAAATTCACCTACCTCCACAGCACAACCTCCCTCCTCCTCACCACTAACTAAACCCACGAGGTGCGGATGGTTTGGGGCGTATTTATATGGTTGCGCACAGACACTCCTACCATCTGAAACACAACCAATCACGAACGGGGATGAAAATCGAAACTGAAAGTGAAAATGCGGCCGCGGAAAAAAAAAACCCTGCCGCATTTAACTTAGGAAAAAACCCAGCAAATACAACAAAAACACGTACGCAAACGACAATGACGGCCGTAAATGTGCCCAAAAAAATGACTGCCATCGACATCGGAAAACACGAAAACCATAAAGTCGACTGCTTCGTAACTTTGCGTATATGGGCCCTCATTCCGAGTTGTTCGCTCGGTATTTTTCATCGCATCGCAGTGAAAATCCGCTTAGTACGCATGCGCAATGTTCGCACTGCGACTGCGCCAAGTAACTTTACTATGAAGATAGTATTTTTACTCACGGCTTTTTCTTCGCTCCGGCGATCGTAATGTGATTGACAGGAAATGGGTGTTACTAGGCGGAAACACGGCGTTTCAGGGGCGTGTGGCTGAAAACGCTACCGTTTCCGGAAAAAACGCAGGAGTGGCCGGGGAAACGGTGGGAGTGCCTGGGCGAACGCTGGGTGTGTTTGTGACGTCAACCAGGAACGACAAGCACTGAACTGATCGCACAGGCAGAGTAAGTCTGGAGCTACTCTGAAACTGCTAAGTAGTTAGTAATCGCAATATTGCGAATACATCGGTCGCAATTTTAAGAAGCTAAGATTCACTCCCAGTAGGCGGCGGCTTAGCGTGTGTAACTCTGCTAAATTCGCCTTGCGACCGATCAACTCGGAATGAGGGCCATGGATTCAAAAAGTTGCATGAAAATGCACCCGATACAAAACGAGTTTAAACGCTACACAAACTGAATCAAACACAAATATTAGTAAATATTGCCCTAGGTTGTGATTCTCTGACTGACAAATCCAACGCGTTTCGTCTTATCGACTTCGTCAGGGGTAACGAATTTAGGAAAAGGCTAATTTGCTCATGATGAATTAATATAAAGGATCATAACCTCTAATGTTCGATTATTCAGAATCTCCTATATCTGGACTTAGTGGATGAAGCTCTTATATCAGGGCTCCTGATTAGAGCTTAAGAGGTATTCCTTCTTAAATGTGTAATCGGTTGGATAATGGTGTTTTGTATAAACTACCTTAAAACTAATTGGGCGTAAATCCTTACAGGGTCGCCTAGGAATACTATTGGTCATAATCTCTTAGGAGTGCTGACAACCATATGTCGGCATTTTTGCAAACTACCTAAAGTGTGGTGTCCAATTTTAAATTCAAGACTATTTCTGATTCGGATGTTGACCAACGTACAACGAAATTCAAGAATTATATAGCTGGTTTAACAATCTCAAAAGTATAAGTGGTGTGGCTTCCTCAATAGGTCTCACAGAATAGATCCTGGGAGAGATTTGGCTGCATGTGGAAATCACTGCTCAAAAAAATAAAGGGAACACTTAAACAACACATCCTAGATCTGAATGAATGAAATATTCTTATTAAATACTTTGTTCTTTACATAGTTGAATGTGCTGACAACAAAATCACACAAAAATGATCAATGGAAATCAAATTTATTAACCCATGGAGGTCTGGATTTGGAGTCACACTCAAAATTAAAGTGGAAAAACACACTACAGGCTGATCCAACTTTGATGTAATGTCCTTAAAACAAGTCAAAATGAGGCTCAGTAGTGTGTGTGGCCTCCACGTGCCTGTATGACATCCCTACAACGCCTGGGCATGCTCCTGATGAGGTGGCGGATGGTCTCCTGAGGGATCTTCTCCCAGACCTGGGCTAAAGCATCCGCCAACTCCTGGACAGTCTATGGTGCAACGTGGCGTTGGTGGATGGAGCGAGACATGATGTCCCAGATGTGCTCAATTGGATTCAGGTCTGGGGAATGGGGGCGGGCCAGTCCATAGCATCAATGCCTTCGTCTTGCAGGAATTGCTGACACACTCCAGCCACATGAGGTCTGGCATTGTCTTGCATTAGAAGGAACCCAGGGCCACAGCATATGGTCTCACAAGGGGTCTGAGGATCTCATCTCGGTACCTAATGGCAGTCAGGCTACCTCTGGTGAGCACATGCAGGGCTGTGCGGCCCCCCAAAGAAATGCCACCCCACACCATTACTGACCCACTGCCAAACCGGTCATGCTGGAGGATGTTGCAGGCAGCAGAACGTTCTTCTTGGCGTCTCCAGACTCTGTCATGTCTGTCACATGTGCTCAGTGAGAACCTGCTTTCATCTGTGAAGAGCACAGGGCGCCAGTGGCGAATTTGCCAATCTTGGTGTTCTCTGGCAAATGCCAAACGTCCTGCACGGTGTTGGGCTGTAAGCACAACCCCCACCTGTGGACGTCGGGCCCTCATACCACCCTCATGGAGTCTGTTTATGATAGTTTGAGTAGACACATGCACATTTGTGGCTTGCTGGAGGTCATTTTGCAGGGCTCTGGCAGTACTCCTCCTGTTCCTCCTTGCACAAAGGTGGAGGTAGCGGTCCTGCTGCTGGGTTGTTGGCCTCCTCCACGTCTCCTGATGTACTGGCCTGTCTCCTGGTAGCGCCTCCATGCTCTAGACACTACGCTGACAGACACAGCAAACCTTCTTGCCACAGCTCGCATTGATGTGCCATCCTGGATGAGCTGCACTACCTGAGCCACTTGTGTGGGTTGTAGACTCCATCTCATGCTACCACTAGAGTGAAAGCACCGCCAGCTTTCAAAAGTGACCAAAACATCAGCCAGAAAGCATAGGAGCGGAGAAGTGGTCTGTGGTCACCACCTGCAGAACAACTCCTTTATTGTGGGTGTCTTGCTAATTGCCTATAATTTCCACCTGTTGTCTATTCCATTTGCACAACAGCATGTGAAATTGATTGTCAATCAGTGTTGCTTCCTAAGTGGACAGTTTGATTTCACAGAAGTGTGACTGACTTGGAGTTACATTGTGTTGTTTAAGTGTTCCCTTTATTTTTTTGAGCAGTGTATATATATATATATATATATATATATATATATATATACATATATACAGTATATATATATATATATTATTGCTGTTACTGAAATATCCTGCAGGCTTCTAAAGTAGTATCATTTCCTCTCATTACTTGGAACATTTCAGAACTCGGATGTTGCTCCTAGCATTCTTTTTCAGTCTCCTGTAATTCAAAGATAATAAAATGTGTTTTCTGACACTGTTATGATGATCCATATAAAGATATGATGCCCAGACATTCCCATATAATCTCCAGAAATAAAAGTACTGAAGTGGTTCTTCTTCCTTGTGATGACCACCTACTTTAACATGTTCCTGTGATTAAAACAACTTTTGCAGAAGAGAGCAAGAGTCGCTGATGAGAGCAAATAGCAATCAGAAAACCAGCTGGAGGAAAATCTTGAGGTTACAAGTAGTGAAAACATAAAAGATTTAACAAAAGGTGTGTACAGGCACAAATAACCTACTTACAATATAACAACATTTGGCTTGGAATAAAACTTTAAAAGGAGAAACATGCTATGAGGATGAAGAAGTGCTTTCATTAACTAGTAAGCGGTTATACTACTTTCATGTTGAATGACATTCAATTTCTAGTGTTCTGCCTCCAAGACAAAAGAGAGCAGTGCTAATAAAAACACAATACTTTAACATTCAATAGACAGGTGCAAACACAAATTATATAAATACAATCATTATTTTTCACTCTATTATTAAGGAATGTGGTATGCATTAAATGGAAAAATTGCAACTTTATATAGCACAAACAATTCAAATAATATATAGATTAATGTAGGATAATTCAGTAATGCGTGAATAGAGTTTCCTGAAAACATGACATGCTCCTTGATGCAAAGCCCAATTGACAGTCCTCAGGTGATTAACAGACCATTGCAACATATTAATTCATTATTCATAAGAAAAACGATCCTGAAAACATGATAAAATAAGAATTTACTTACCGATAATTCTATTTCTCATAGTCCGTAGTGGATGCTGGGGACTCCGTAAGGACCATGGGGAATAGCGGCTCCGCAGGAGACTGGGCACATCTAAAGAAAGCTTTAGGACTATCTGGTGTGCACTGGCTCCTCCCCCTATGACCCTCCTCCAAGCCTCAGTTAGGATACTGTGCCCGGACGAGCGTACACAATAAGGAAGGATTTTGAATCCCGGGTAAGACTCATACCAGCCACACCAATCACACCGTATAACCTGTGGTCTGAACCCAGTTAACAGCATGATAACAGAGGAGCCTCTGAAAGATGGCTCACAACAATAATAACCCGATTTTTGTAACAATAACTATGTACAAGTATTGCAGACAATCCGCACTTGGGATGGGCGCCCAGCATCCACTACGGACTATGAGAAATAGAATTATCGGTAAGTAAATTCTTATTTTCTCTAACGTCCTAAGTGGATGCTGGGGACTCCGTAAGGACCATGGGGATTATACCAAAGCTCCCAAATGGGCGGGAGAGTGCGGATGACTCTGCAGCACCAAATGAGAGAACTCCAGGTCCTCCTCAGCCAGGATATCAATTTTGTAGAATTTTACAAACGTATTTGCTCCTGACCAAGTAGCTGCTCGGCAAAGTTGTAAAGCCGAGACCCCTCGGGCAGCCGCCCAAGATGAGCCCACCTTCCTTGTGGAGTGGGCATTTACAGATTTTTGGCTGTGGCAGGCCTGCCACAGAATGTGCAAGCTGAATTTTACTACAAATCCAACGAGCAATAGTCTGCTTAGAAGCAGGAGCACCAAGCTTGTTGGGTGCACACAGGATAAACAGCGAGTCAGATTTCCTGACTCCAGCCGTCCTGGAAACATATATTTTCAGGGCACTGACAACGTCTAGCAACTTGGAGGCCTCCAAGTCCCTAGTAGCCGCAGGTACCACCAATAGGTTGGTTCAGGTGAGACGCTGAAACCACCTTGGGGAGAAACTGAGGACGAGTCCTCAATTCCGCCCTGTCCGAATGGAAAATCAGATAAGGGCTTTTTCAGGATAAAGCCGCCAATTCTGACACGCGCCTGGCCCAGGCCAGGGCCAACAGCATGACCACTTTCCATGTGAGATATTTTAACTCCACAGATTTAAGTGGTTCAAACCAATGTGACTTTTGGAACCCAAAACTACATTGAGATCCCAAAGTGCCACTGGAGGCACAAAAGGAGGCTGTATATGCAGTACCCCTTTTACAACGTCTGAACTTCAGGGACTGAAGCTAGTTCTTTTTGGAAGAAAATTGACAGGGCCGAAATTTGAACCTTAATGGACCCCAATTTCAGGCCCATAGACACTCCTGTTTGCAGGAAATGTAGGAATCGACCCAGTTGAATTTCCTCCGTTGGGCCTTACTGGCCTCGCACCACGCAACATATTTACGCCAATTGCGGTGATAATGTTTTTGCGGTTACATCCTTCCTGGCTTTGATCAGGATAGGGATGACTTCATCCGGAATGCCTTTCTTCCTTCAGGATCCGGCGTTCAACCGCCATGCCGTCAAACGCAGGCGCGGTAAGTCTTGGAACAGACAGGGTCCTTGCTGGAGCAGGTCCCTTCTTAGAGGTAGAGGCCACGGATCCTCCGTGAGCATCTCTTGAAGTTCCGGTTACCAAGTCCTTCTTGGCCAATCCGGAACCACGAATATAGTGCTTACTCCTCTCCATCTTATCAATCTCAGTACCTTGGGTATGAGAGGCAGAGGAGGGAACACATACCCTGACTGGTACACCCACGGTGTTACCAGAGCGTCTACAGCTTATTGCCTGAGGGACCCTGGACCTGGCGCAATACCTGTCGAGTTTTTAATCATGTGGAAGACTTCTGGGTGAAGTCCCCACTCTCCCGGGTGGAGGTCGTGCTGAGGAAGTCTGCTTCCCAGTTGTCCACTCCCGGAATGAATACTGCTGACAGTGCTATCACATGATTTTCTGCCCAGCGAAGAATCCTTGCAGCTTCTGCCATTGCCCTCCTGCTTCTTGTGCCACCCTGTCTGTTTACGTGGGTGACTGCCGTGATGTTGTCCGACTGGATCAACACCGGCTGACCTTGAAGCAGAGGTCTTGCTAAGCTTAGAGCATTGTAAATGTCCCTTAGCTTCAGGATATTTATGTGAAGTGATGTCTCCAGGCTTGACCATAAGCCCTGGATATTCCTTCCCTGTGTGACTGCTCCCCAGCCTCGCAGGCTGGCATCCGTGGTCACCAGGACCCAGTCCTGAATGCCTAATCTGCGGCCCTCTAGAAGATGAGCACTCTGCAACCACCACAGGAGGGACACCCTTGTCCTTGGTGACCGGGTTATCCGCTGATGCATCTGAAGATGCGATCCGGCCCATTTGTCCAGCAGGTCCACTGGAAAGTTCTTGCGTGGAATCTGCCGAATGGGATTGCTTCGTAGGAAGCCACCATTTTACCCAGAACCCTTGTGCATTGATGCACTGAGACTTGGCTCGGTTTTAGGAGGTTCCTGACTAGCTCGGATAACTCCCTGGCTTTCTCCTCCGGGAGAAACACCTTTTTCTGGACTGTGTCCAGGATCATCCCTAGGAACAGAAGACACGTCGTCGGAACTAAGTGCGATTTTGGAATATTGAGAATCCAATCGTGCTGCCGCAACACTACCTGAGACAGTGCTACACCGACCTCCAACTGTTCCCTGGATCTTACCCTTATCAGGGAATTGTCCAAGGAAGGGATAACTAAAATTCACTTCCTTCGAAGGAATATCATAATTTCGGCCATTACCTTGGTAAAGACCCGGGGTGCCGTGTACCATCCATACGGCAGCGTCTGAACTGATAGTGACAGTTCTGTACCATAAACCTGAGGTACCCTTGGTGAGAAGGGTAAATTTTGACATGAAGGTAAGCATCCTTGATGTCCCGAGACATCATGTAGTCCCCTTCTTCCAGGTTCGCAATCACTGCTCTGAGTGACTCAATCTTGAATTTGAACCTCTGTACGTAATTGTTCAAAGATTTTAGATTTAGAATCGGTCTCACCGAGCCGTCCGGCTTCGGTACCACAACAGTGTGGAATAATACCCCATTTCCTGTTGCAGGAGGGGTATCTTGATTATCACCTGCTGGGAATACAGCTTGTGAATGGCTTCCAAAACTGTCTCCCTGTCAGAAGGAGACATCGGTAAAGCCGACTTTAGGAAACGGCGAGGGGGAGACGTCTCGAATTCTAATTTGTACCCCTGAGATATCACCTGAAGGATCCAGGGGTCTACTTGCGAGTGAGCCCACTGAACGCTGAAATTCATTGAGACGGGTCCCCCACCGTGCCTGATTCTGCTTGTAAAGCCCCAGCGTATACTGAGGGCTTGGCAGAGGCGGGAGAGGGTTTCTGTTCCTGGGAACTGGCTGATTTCTGCAGCCTTTTTCCTCTCCCTCTGTCACGGGGCAGAAATGAGGAACCTTTTGCCCACTTGTCCACGAAAAGACTGCGCCTGATAATACGGCGTCTTCTCATGTTGAGAGGCGACCTGGGGTACAAACGTGGAATTCCCAGCTGTTGCCGTGGCCACGAGGTCTGAAAGACCGACCCCAAATAACTCCTCCCTTAATAAAGCAATACTTCCAAATGCCGTTTGGAATACGCATCACCTGACCACTGACGTGTCCATAACCCTCTACTGGTAGAAATGGACAACGCGCTTAGACTTGATGCCAGTCGGCAAATATTCCGCTGTGCATCACGCATATATAAAAATGCATCTTTTAAATGCTCTATAGGCAAAAATATACTGTCCCTATCTAGGGTATCAATATTTTCAGTCAGGGAATCCGTCCACGCCAACCCAGCACTGCACATCCAGGCTGAGGCGATTGCTGGTCGCAGTATAACACCATTATGTGTGTAAATACCTTTTAGGATACCCTCCTGCTTTCTATCAGCAGGATCCTTAAGGGCGGCCATCTCAGGCGAAGGTAGAGCCCTTACAAGCGTGTGAGCGCTTTATCCCCCCTAGGGGGTGTTTTCCAACGCACCCTAACCTCTGGCGGGAAAGGATATAATGCCAATAACATTTTAGAAATTATCCGTTGTTATCGGGGGAAACCCACGCATCATCACACACCTCATTTAATTTCTCAGATTCAGGAAAACTACAGGTAGTTTTTCCTCACCGAACATAATACCCCTTTTTTGGTGGTACTCGTATTATCAGAAATGTGTAAAACATTTTTCATTGCCTCAATCATGTAACGTGTGGCCCTACTGGAAGTCACATTCGTCTCTTCACCGTCGACACTGGAGTCAGTATCCGTGTCGGCGTCTATATCTGCCATCTGAGGTAACGGGCGCTTTAGAGCCCCTGACGGCCTATGAGACGTCTGGACAGGCACAAGCTGAGTAGCCGGCTGTCTCATGTCAACCACTGTCTTTTATACAGAGCTGACACTGTCACGTAATTCCTTCCAACAGTTCATCCACTCAGGTGTCGACCCCCTAGGGGGTGACATCACTATTACAGGCAATCTGCTCCATCTCCACATCATTTTTCTCCTCATACATGTCGACACAAAAGTACCGACATACAGCACACACACAGGGAATGCTCTGATAGAGGACAGGACCCCACTAGCCCTTTGGGGAGACAGAGGGAGAGTTTGCCAGCACACACCAGAGCGCTATATATATACAGGGATAACCTTATATAAGTGTTTTTCCCCTTATAGCTGCTGTATAGTTAATACTGCGCCTAATTAGTGCCCCCCTCTCTTTTTTTAACCCTTTCTGTAGTGTAGTGACTGCAGGGGAGAAACAGGGAGCTTCCCTCCAACGGAGCTGTGAGGGAAAATGGCGCCAGTGTGCTGAGGAGATAGGCTCCGCCCCTTTTTCGCGGACTTTTCTCCTGCTTTTTTATGGATTCTGGCAGGGGTTAAATGCATCCATATAGCCCAGGAGCTATATGTGATGCATTTTTTTTTGCCATCCAAGGTGTTTTTATTGCGTCTCAGGGCGCCCCCCCCCCAGCGCCCTGCACCCTCAGTGACCGAAGTGTGAAGTGTGCTGAGAGCAATGGCGCACAGCTGCAGTGCTGTGCGCTACCTTGTTGAAGACAGGACGTCTTCTGCCGCCAATTTTCTGGACCTCTTCTGCCTTCTGGCTCTGTAAGGGGGCCGGCGGCGCGGCTCTGGGACCCATCCAAGCTGGGCCTGTGATCGTCCCTCTGGAGCTAATGTCCTGTAGCCTAAGAAGCCCAATCCACTCTGCACGCAGGTGAGTTCGCTTCTTCTCCCCTTAGTCCCTCGATGCAGTGAGCCTGTTGCCAGCAGGTCTCACTGAAAATAAAAAACCTAATCTAAAACTTTCACTAAGAAGCTCAGGAGAGCCCCTAGTGTGCACCCTTCTCGTTCGGGCACAGAGATCTAACTGAGGCTTGGAGGAGGGTCATAGGGGGAGGAGCCAGTGCACACCAGATAGTCCTAAAGCTTTCTTTAGATGTGCCCAGTCTCCTGCGGAGCCGCTATTCCCCATGGTCCTTTACGGAGTCCCCAGCATCCACTTAGGACGTTAGAGAAAACAACATTAAAGTAGCCACCTCAAGAAGTGGTGGCTCAGTTGATGGCTCAATTGATGTCTGTTCTTTTCATGTGGTTCAGTTGGACATGGGAAGATCCTGTTGGAATTAAATGTCTTTCATCACTAGGACTTCAAACAGAGGTTCCAATTAAATACTCTGAAATAAATATAAATAAATCGCTTCTCCAGGTTTAATACATCTGCCCTAGTCCTTATTATGTAACATTATATTGCCCTCCACATTACCCAGGGACCCAGGGATGTGTGTGGGATAAATGGCTCAGGAGGCACTGGCTAGTACCAGAGCCAGATTTACACACACTATAAGGGCCAAAGGGTTCATGTAGACATTATACACAGGTGCAGTAGTATATACTGCTGGAAATTTGGTGAGTTTTGATCAGAGATGTGAGGAAAATATTTTGTACTATAAAAATAACTAGGATAAAACAAAAAAAAAATTGTAATATATTCTTTGTATTTTTCATATACTTTATATAGTTAAAACTCTGGCATACCATATGACAAGGCTCTACCTCACCTGCCTCGCCCCATCGCACGCCACTTCAATGAGCAAATCACATTATGACACATCACAGTTCCATCCAGTTCATACTGTGCCACATTACAGTGGCCTCCAATTCAAATGATGCCATATAACATGCCCCCCTACCATTATAACATCCACTACATCCACCTCTCACTGAAAATTTGATGTTACACAATCCAGGCTAGACAATGGATCAGACCCATTGGTGTTTATATAATGGATGCAATGTGTGCGGTGCATAGTTCAATACTTACCTTTTCCGGAGTCCCACGTCGGGCGCTGTACCCACAGCGAAAATCTGAGCCAAAATGGCTGCCATGCATGCGCAATAGTGAATTGGTCTCCGGAACATAGCAGATGAGGCATGGCATGACCTGAACATGCACAGTAGACTCCGGCACAAAGCTGGAGACTAGTGCACCATGCAGAGGAGGGGACCCACCGAGAGTCTGCACAGGGGCCCCTTCCTCTGATAAAACGCCCCTGATCAGACCCAAATCTGGGGAATTGGTATGCAACTTTATAACCTGGGTCCAGGCCCCCCATGACACCCCTTGCACCCACTACAAGATTTGCACATGCATGTAATCTGGCTTCAATGCATATTTCTTATTGGCTCTGAATTATCACATGAACTCAGTGTCACAAGATCTTGGGCCAAATGTAATAGAGTGTGAGTTTCAAAAAGTGAGAGATTTGGTAAGGTTTTGCAGTTTTTTTTAAAGTGGCAATCATTTACACAGCAAGATCAACCTGATTTTGCAGTGTAAATGATTGACGCTTTCAAAAAAACTGAAAAACCTTACCAAATCTCTCACTTTCTGAAACTCTCACTCTGTTACATTTGGCCCCTTCAGTACACAAAAACAGCTAATTTAAAGTATGTATAAACAAAAGCAGCTATTGTATTACAGGGAAGATAAGACAGACACTGTCTACTTTTTAACTTGATATGGTAATGGTGCCTTTTCTAAGGCTGTACTCTTGATAAAGCATTTTTCAAAACTACATTACATGTTACTCTTGAAGAGATCTGGATATTTGTGCTTCTTTATGTGATAGGCTAAATCAATCCAATTCCTGTCCCCATAGGTATTTCCCTTACCTCCAGTAAAACAAAGTATCTTGACATAGGTAGTTGTGCAGCTGTCTTAGTACTTCAACGGAACCATTTCTTTACAAACTCTCTTGACAAAATAATGATAATGTTCCGTGACAGCAGAGGTATTCAATGACATGCACTTTCTCTGACAAGATCCTGTCTGTTCCAGACCTTTGCTTCTAAATAAGAAACAACAAACAATGGTGGCAATTGCAGCGCAGTTGTGGGTTCAGTGCCACAACTATTTGTCCTGGTACTGCCAAACCCTTTGTTGACTATATGAGTTCCCTCCCCTATCAGTGAGCACTATCATAAAGGAGCTCCAAGCCATATTCCCTGACATGCTTTCTTATAGGGCCTCTATGAGAAAATATATCAGTGAATTCCTGCCGTATTGTTGCATTTGCTGCCTGTCATACTTGTTCGTCTACATTGCTCTGTTATGTTCTATTATGTATGTACTGAGCAGTAAATTGTTAGTCTCTCCCTTCTTACCATCAGTTAGCATTGTATTGCTTTATCATACTGTATTGAGCATTTCAGTTAAGTTTAGGATACATATTCACTCTATTTAAGGGAAATGTATCAAACCTTGAGAGATATACTGTAAAGTGAAGATAAATAACCAACCAACCAACCAACCAACCAACCAACCAACCAACCAACCAATCAATCAGCTCCTTTCATTTTCCAAACACAGACAATAAAATGGCAGTTAGTAGCTGATTGGCTGGTACTTTATCTCTCTCTAGTTTATCTCTGTCCAATGCTTAATATATCGGGATGTAGTTATGTGACCGACTGTTCAGAGACTGAACAATTAAAATACAAATAGTTAGCATGCCGACTAGAAGGGACTATTCTAATTCATGGGTGTCCACGGCACCCATAGAGTGGGAATAGAACCTGTGGCAAGCGCAGCTTTGGTGCGCTCTCCCTCCCCACCTCTGCCGGGATCCTGGCGTCGTGATGCTGACCGCCGGGATCCCGGCCGCTGGTAACGTGGCCTCAACTTGATATATCTCCCCCTTTGTAACTTTCAAAAAAATGAAATGTAAAAGACACATTTAAAGAATCTTGACCAGTAATGTGAACAAATATAACCCTCACAGCCATACTTTTAAAAGTACAAATGTATTTCAAGTTTTTTTCTTAATCTTCTAATTTGACCTTTTAGATCAGACATCTCCAGCTATTTTAGAAATGCTGGCAAATGGACGATGTACAGATCATTAGACCCTTGAGCTACGCATAGTTCTGCCAGAACTATGAAAAGTTCAGTAAACTCAATTAACAACCTTATTAACTGAGAGATTGTGAAGACAGGAATGAACAATACAATGTGTTCACTTAGATGGTTATAGGATACCAGCCAGAAGATTGTCTAATATGAGCAAAGTTCTTCTGTTAGGTTCATGAGAGCATTTTGAGTATTAAACTATTTAAAATAAGAAGCATAAAGAATACATTCTGTTTTACGCTGACAATTCTGCACGACTGCTTTAATCCATTTAGTTCCTTACTCCAATTATTCTTAAATGCTAATTCCACCCTGTGAAAATTGCAGTTAGGAATTCTTAATTACAATGTCTATTCCAAGTTCCCTTTTCAAATGCCAAATTGGAGCAAGGACACAATGCAGTAGTCCAGTCTTGAATATAATAATTTACAAGGTATCAGCATTAGTGTGGTTACGTCATAACCTCTATGCCTCAATCCTGACTAGATGCTGCTAAAACAAGCAATAAACTGATAAGAGGACAATCATATAATAGTACACGATACAAGAGTATAGTGACTGGACTTCTCCCTTAAATCTGTATCTCACTGTATCTCACACACTCTCACCCTTGTAACTTGCTAGCATTCTGCAAACTTTAGTCCTCTTTTTCCAAATGGCAGTTGCAGTCAATCCATAGTTACTCCAGAACCCCAGCAGCAGATTGAAATTGCAAATCTCAAGGTACAAAAAGTATTAAACACTGGGTCCCCAAAAACTAGTTGGCCTGAAAAATGGGGTCAGGTGACTGTGTGGACCTAAGTGTCATAAAGTGACTCCAATGGTGTAAAACATTGCGGCACTGTGAACTCCAACTGTTCAGTTCCAACATTGTCCACTATAAACATAGTAAAGTGAATTACAGGGCTGTAACTAGAGGTGCCTTGCACACAGTGCATATGCAGGGCATATGTTCTGCGTGCGAGAACCAGCAACACCCACACGGCCGCACTGTGCTGCTATTGCCTCTGCTCCCTCCAGGGTTTCCCTCTCCAGCCGGAGCACCTCCTGGGTTTCATGGGAGAGATGTGATGATATTACATCTCTCCCAGGAGATATGTGGGAGAGATGTGATGATATCTCTCCTAGCCCACTCCCACAATGCCCAGCACCACAAAAAGCCAAGCAGTTTGGGCGGGAGCAGGTGACACTGACTGAGCACTGCAGACAGCAGGACTCAAGCAAGGAAGGTTGGACCACCAAGGCCAGCTCCCAACAGCAGAGTCAGCCAGGTCCCCCCAGATTGGAGTGGGAGGGACATTAGCAGCCAGCAGCAGTGATTGACTTCAGTGAGGGAGCAGCAGCAGGTGCAGCACGGCAGTAGACTGCATAGACACTAGTCTAGACACATGTGTAAGGGCCAGTACTCTGTGGCCATAATATCTGTAAGGGGCACTACTACTCTGTGGGAATAACGTGCATAATGGGCACTACTATGTGGACATAACATCTGTAAGGGGCACTGTTACTGTGTGGGCATAACATGTGTAAGGGACACTACTATGTGCGCATAACATCTGTAAGGGGCACTATGTAGGCATAATATGTGCAAGGGGCACTACTATGTGGCTATAAAATCTCTTAGGGGCACTACCACTCTGTAGTCATAACATGTGTAAGGGGCACTGCTATGGTGTGCATAACGTCTTAAAGGACACTTCTACTCTGTGGGCATAACATGTGTAAGGGGCACTGCTATGGTGTGCATAACGTCTTAAGGGACACTACTACTCTGTGGGCTCTGAGGTGAAAGAGATTGAGGGGAGAGGAGTGCGTCGTGAGGCCGGAGCAGTGTGCCGGGTGGTGTGAAGAGCGACGCCGCCTGTGATACCGGAGAGACACCGCAACTGTTACCGGGGATTACCTGTTATGATCTCCGCCTCAGACAGCGCAACTTCAACTGCCTGCGGCTTCATTCAGGAAAAAGAAGAAGCGGCACATTGACGCGATGGCGGTGACAAAGGAGGAAGTCTGCGGGAGCTAACTGGTGAGATCACCCCTTGACGACGCCCCGAGCCGGCCCACTCAACTGAGTAAGCTGTGAGTGTCCAAATAAGGCAGGGCAGAGGGTGGCTCCAGACATCCCATATAAGGTGAGGGGCGGACAGCCTAGAGACTGACATAGCAAAAGGGCTTCTCACGGAAGGGAATATTAGTCCAGGCATCATAAGAGACTATGCCACTACGGCTGTACACTGAAGGGAAAATAACTCCGCATCGCACAAAGAGCTTCTAACATTACAGTACTATATTGGAAGTCACTTAATATAACATTGCATCTTCTCTAATATATTCAGTCTGGAATAATGTTGGAAGAGTAGTTTGTCAAGATTTAGAAAGACTATATTGAGCTTATGAGGAGAAAACAACAGTTAGCCAGCAAATAAAATGTACTGTTAGGATATAAGAATATACTTACCGCAGCAGCAGTTAAGACACAGTAGCCCAGCCGCTTACTCTTCTATATGTTCCTCGGAGTTGTGATGGCCAGAGATTTCCTCCATACGTTGTAGACAACTAAGTAAAGAAATTCATTTACATTAGTAAGAGAATTTATGCAAGGAAATACCAGCATAATACAGTTGTATCTTTTAAAGAAATATGGTTAGTAAGAGTTGGAAGTTATGCGTAAGGATACGCATAGTTAAAGCCGGGATGTATGTAGTACCCTGGCGATTAGCAAAATAAGCCAACATGTAATCATAAATATCTAGGTGTGTTATGTTAAAATAAAATTGTAGAAAACACTTTAAGTTCATGGGTTTTACTGTAAAATGTAATGTCACTTAGTGGTAACTGGTATTGAAAATGTATAATGCATGTTACCCTCATAGAGGGCAGAAACTTATATAAGATGTATCACACCCCCACGGAGGGTGAATACGTTGGGCAGGACAATTGGTAGCCCAGGAGTTGTATGGGCTCGTGGCCCCAGGATTTGACCACTGGCAGGGTGATGGGGGTGCTTGGAGCGTGCCTGGAAAAGGAGAGGCCGGCGCGTGCAGTGAGGGAGAGTGGGACTGATCCGGAGACCTGAGACGGAGGATTTAAAAGGGAGCGTGCGAGGACCGTTGGGGGCTCTGAGGTGAAAGAGATTGAGGGGAGAGGAGTGCGTTGTGAGGCCGGAGCAGTGTGCCGGGTGATGTGAAGAGCAACGCCGCCTGTGATACCGGAGAGACACCGCAACTGTTACCGGGGATTACCTGTTATGATCTCCGCCTCAGACAGCGCAACTTCAACTGCCTGCGGCTTCATCCAGGAAAAAGAGGAGGCGGCACATTGACGCGACGGCGGTGACAGAGGAGGAGGTCTACGGGAGCTAACTGGTGAGATCACCCCTTGACGACGCCCCGAGCCGGCCCACTCAACTGAGTAAACTGTGAGTGTCCAAATAAGGCAGGGCAGAGGGTGGCTCCAGACATCCCATATAAGGTGAGGGGCGGACAGCCTAGAGACTGAAATAGCAAAAGGGCTTCTCACGGAAGGGAATATTAGTCCAGGCATCATAAGAGACTATGCCACTACGGCTGTACACTGAAGGGAAAATAACTCCGCATCGCACAAAGAGCTTCTAACATTACAGTACTATGGCCCTCATTCCGAGTTGATCGCTCGCAAGGCGATTTTAGCAGAGTTACACACGCTAAGCCGCCGCCTACTGGGAGTGAATCTTAGCTTCTTAAAATTGCAACCGATGTATTCGCAATATTGCGATTACAAACTACTTAGCAGTTTCAGAGTAGCTTCAGACTTACTCGGCATCTGCGATCAGTTCAGTGCTTGTCGTTCCTGGTTTGACGTCACAAACACACCCAGCGTTCGCTCAGACACTCCCCCGTTTCTCCGGCCACTCCTGCGTTTTTTCCGGAAACGGTAGCGTTTTTATCCACACGCCCAGTAACACCCATTTCCTGTCAATCACACTACGACCGCCGGAGCGAAGAAAAAGCCGTGAGTAAAAATACTATCTTCATTGTTAAATTACTTGGCGCAGTCGCAGTGCGAATATTGCGCATGCGTACTAAGCGGAATTTCACTGCGATGCGATGAAAATTACCGAGCGAACGACTCGGAATGAGGGCCTATATTGGAAATCACTTAATATAACATTGCATCTTCTCTAATATATTCATTCTGGAATAATGTTGGAAGAGTAGTTTGTCAAGATTTAGAAAGACTATATTGAACTTATGAGGAGAAAACAACAGTTAGCCAGCAAATAAAATGTACTGTTAGGATATAAGAATATACTTACCGCAGCAGCAGTTAAGACACAGTAGCCCAGCCGCTTACTCTTCTATATGTTCCTCGGAGTTGTGATGGCCAGAGATTTCCTCCATAAGTTGTAGACAACTAAGTAAAGAAATTCATTTACATTAGTAAGAGAATTTATGCAAGGAAATACCAGCATAATACAGTCTAAGAAAGGAGTGATAGTTACTTGAAGATAACTATATACAGACTAAGCAGCATCCCTCCCTATTTTCAGACAATTATATCTGAAACCATAACAAGTTTTTTTTGTTAATATCAGATGATACCGATTCTGCTCCCGTCACCTCTATCCAGGATCATCAATCCCTTATTTTAATCTCAATCTCTTGGATATAAAGATATTGCTCAATAAAACAGCTGTAGAATTGTGACTATTAAAGACTTCATGTGCACCAACGACATGGCCATAGGACATTGTGTGGAATAGATAGTCACTGAGGGGAAAGAGCGCTTACATTAGGATTGTGGGAAGTATAAGTGTTACATCTAATATTGTTGTCATTATAGCGGATGCATAAGATTTGCAGAAGAGTGTATTGCTAGATAAACAAAGTAATAATACTGTGGATGGCAATGTTAACCATTTTCCTTCCAAGGAAGTGAGACCAGCAGAAATCGTCGGTTGCTGTGAAATAAAAATTATTTTTGTGGCTCAAGTAACGGAATAGTTATTGTTAGAAAACTAGTTTACTTAATATGCTAATTGTTTACTGTTAAATGAATGCCTGTGCATGATTCTATTTGAACGCTGATATTAAACAAACTTCGAACAGAAGTGTTTGTGTTAGTGTAACAAATACCCCACGTAATTCAACATACCCTCTCAGTGAATACTAAGAAGAATCATTGGTGTAAGAAGTGGAAGTGTACAAACTTCAGAGTAATAATTGTGACAACCGGAAGTAGTATGGGTGCAGGATGGTTGTGGTACTGCTCAGATGATAGGGATGAGTAAATTAAGTCAACTTCAGAGTAATAATACTAAAGTTTCAAATGAGGTTTCGATTTATTATGTGTGACAATGGAGTTACTTCGATAGATACTCTCAGCGAGTGCAATATGGGTACATAAAATCAGTATAAAAGCTTACAAAATGAATTCAAATTAAAACACACAATTAGCGCAGGAACTGGATGATAGCTGTTGTCTCTCAGTCTGCGTCGCGTTCCTGCAAACGGGTTAGCTTTTCTACACACTTCCCTGAACTATGCCAACTCTTCCATACTAAAGTAAATACCGGCTGCTAGGTATAGTGAACCGCTAGTTAATCTTGTAATTCAAGCTTTAGACTAATATAAACATAACATTCAATATATAATGAACCATAAAATATACAGGTTGCAATGACATCAGGTCATACAATAAATTCCCTTTCTACCTGTACCAGGGTATGCATACAAATCGCTTTAAGTCGGTAAGGTAAGGAGTCCCCTAGAGCACGTGCACGGCTGAATGAGTATTGAGAGCTCTCTTATTGTTTTTCACCCGGGTTAAGTAGCAAACAAAGGTTAACTGTTCCTGAATGGTATATCAAGGTGGTGATGCAACCTATCATATGAATTAGCGCTGCTCCTGGTAAAACTAACTTGCTGCAAGTCAAACAGCTCTTCCTGGCTGACTAATTACAGGGTTTATAGTCAATAAAAGCTCCAGATTCTCATTGACTGTCTCTAATCTGTAGTCTCACTTACACAGTCTTTACATTTGATACTTTGTAGCTCCTTGCCTGTAACTGCTCCAACTATGCTGTCAAGATGTAGTGGCTATATAGCGTAAAAATCCTGTAAACTGGGACTTTATCAGTGCTACAGTTGCAGTGTAAGTGATGATACAGGGTGGTGCAAGGTGTTTTATCACAGATCTTTTCTCTGGTACCAGTCACAATGGCCAGTCTCTCTGGCTGCCTCCGAATGGCTGCTGATTTAACCACTGGTTTGCTGAGGAGAAGGGTCTTATCCTCAGAGCGCCATTAATTAAGTGTCCATCTCCGGGGCAGGCCCGCCTCTGTACTGCCTCTACTCTTAGCAGGTATATGTATCACCACCCAGCTCTCTTGCTGGCCTGCTGCTGCTGCCTCCTGGTCCACTTCCTGGCATGACTACACCTGCTAGGACACGATAGACACCAGGGGTATCACCGGAAACCCCACTGCCAGTTTCAGCACAAACAACCACAGGTCCAGCACCATAGGTCACCGGGGAAACCTTGCAGCGCAGCTCTGCTCCCCTGCACTGAGGACCAACTGCCATTAACTGTCAGTGCAGCCTCTTTTATCTCCTTCTGTCCCATGAGCCTCCACTGCTGCTAGGGACCATGTGATGCTGATACTATCCACTGTCACCAATACAAATTAAGCATGCAGTACAGGACACATTGTACACTATTGCTTTACATAAATACACACAAACTGATGGTACTCTTAGTGGGGTGCCACACATGTGTAAGGGGCACTGCTATGGTGTGCATAACGTCTTAAGGTACACTACTACTCTGTGGGCATAACATGTGTAAGGGGCACTGCTAGGTTGGCATAACCTCTGAAAGGGGCACTAGTACTGTGTAAGCATAACATGTGTAAGGGGCACTACTATGTGGTGTAATGTGAATAAGAGAAACTACTGTGTAATTTGAATTGGTGCTATTCTGTGTCCATTCCCCTTTCCATTGAAGCCATGCCCCTATATTAGTGGCACACGTCCCGGGACGTGCACTGTCCTTACATTGAATATGGGAGGGAGGACACCAATTCTCTTTCTAGCACAGGGCACCACAATGTCTAGTTATGACTCTGGTGATTCAGATATTATTTATGAAATAATGGTTAACGCCAGTCTAACATAAAAATATTAATTTGTCCATTCATTCAGAGACCAAAACATTTGGTAGGAAAGATGACCATTATAGCGTTATGTAAGAATATTCAAATGATTAAATTGTCCCCGATGTTGCCTGGTTTTTCCTCTCTCCTCCTGTCCTTTACTTCCTATTTTTCTCTTTTGCCCTCCCATCTCCTCTTTCTCCCACATTTACACCATCTCTCTCTTCCTGCACTGTCTCTTCCCATCTCTCTCTCTCCCCTCTCTTGTTTTCTCTTTCTCATAGAAATTTAATATATGCAAAACCTCTTTTTGTTAATTGTTACTTTTACTTTATATATTAAATAATTGAATCAATGGTTTTCTAATTTGCTGGGATCTGCACAAGATCGTAATGTTCCAGCTATTAATGGACTACATAGGCTTTTGTAAGTAGAAATTAGGAATTGGCCTGGCAGTGAATCTATTTCCACCACTTTCTTCCCAAATAGCTGTAATTCTTTGGAGATTTGCAATATTGATCGCTTGGTGGTGAGGGCCAAGTCATTATCAACGTTCTGGGCCCAAAGTTATCTTAGTCTGCCTCTGCACGTAACAGCTGTCTGTCTGCTGCATTTGGACTATAAAACACATGTACCTTTAAGACTCAATTATGATTTGTATTAGTTCTTGTCTTCAGATGCTGTCCTTTTCTGTTAGACACAGAGGGATGCTTTATATACAATATCAGGTGGGTACAGTTGTTGTTGCTCAGTTGAGTATTTTCAGAATTTAGTCATCATGTTGCATGTATACACAGGCAATGCAGGGGGGGGGGGGTTCCAGTTGCCTGGAGCCCCCCTTCCACACAGTCTGACTGTGTTGTAACTACATGCAGTATAAAGGGCTTAATAGAGCTGCATCACATTCCCAAGTCAACCAAGTCTGCTGTGTCTCTGGATCTGAGTGCTCAATCATTACATCAGAGAGAGAATCTGGTGAGAGACTTACCATGATCATTGGGTCTGCACACAGCATGTCTGAAGTATAGTATTACATAAACTGCACTTTGTCTGGGGCAGACTACAGCTTGTTATATGCTAATTATGCATCCTTCATGGGCTTGCAACACTCACTCTAAAATCAAACATTTGGAAACTCCCCTCCAGAAATCTTGCGTTTTCCCCTGGTATGGGTATTTTATCAGTAAATAAAAATGGAGGAGACGCCTTGCACTATTAAGAAATGTGTTTGCATTTGTAAGACAGGATATTTTGAATACAGGATGGTGTAATGGTTAGCATTACTGCCTCACAGCACTGAGGTCATGGGTTCAATTCCCACCATGACCCTAATTGTGCGGAGTTTGTATATTCTCCCCGTACTTGCGTGGGTTTCCTCTGACAAAGATATACTGGTAGGTTAATTGGATGCCAACAAAATTTAACCCTAGTGTGAATGTGTGTGTGTACATGTGATAGGGAATATACACTGTAAGCTCCACTGGGGCAGGGACTGATGTGAATGGGCAAATATTCTCTGAAAAGTGCTGCAGAATATGTGTGTGCTATATAAGTAACTGGTAATAATAATAATAATAATAATATACTCTTGACTATAGTGTTTGAAAATTGTGGTTACTGTCCACAGAAAAAAAAGAGAGTGTGGTTTGGTCCCAAGGTCTGGTACATGTTTCCTCTTAGTACAGCATACCTCCCAACATGACTCTCTCCAGGAGGGACAAAATGCTCTACTTCTGGACTTTTCTCTTAATGTATGATTGCCGGCACCTGATTTGAAGAGGTTAATGGATAAGAAAGGTGTTTCAGCACAGGTGCTGGCAATCATACAGTAAGATGGAAGTCCAGGAGCAGAACATTCAATCCCTCCTGAACAGAGGCGTAGCTAGGGTTTTTGGAGCCCAGGGCAAGATCAATAATGGCGCCCCCCCAAAAAAAAAAAAATAAGAATTTACTTACCGATAATTCTATTTCTCGTAGTCCGTAGTGGATGCTGGGACTCCGTAAGGACCATGGGGAATAGCGGCTCCGCAGGAGACAGGGCACAAAAGTAAAGCTTTAGGATCAGGTGGTGTGCACTGGCTCCTCCCCCTATGACCCTCCTCCAAGCCTCAGTTAGGATACTGTGCCCGGACGAGCGTACATAATAAGGAAGGATTTTGAATCCCGGGTAAGACTCATACCAGCCACACCAATCACACCATACAACTTGTGATCTGAACCCAGTTAACAGTATGATAAAACGTAGGAGCCTCTGAAAGATGGCTCACAACAATAAACAACCCGATGTTATTGTAACAATAACTATATACAAGTATTGCAGACAATCCGCACTTGGGATGGGCGCCCAGCATCCACTACGGACTACGAGAAATAGAATTATCGGTAAGTAAATTCTTATTTTCTCTGACGTCCTAAGTGGATGCTGGGACTCCGTAAGGACCATGGGGATTATACCAAAGCTCCCAAACGGGCGGGAGAGTGCGGATGACTCTGCAGCACCGAATGAGAGAACTCCAGGTCCTCCTCAGCCAGGGTATCAAATTTGTAGAATTTAGCAAACGTGTTTGCCCCTGACCAAGTAGCTGCTCGGCAAAGTTGTAAAGCCGAGACCCCTCGGGCAGCCGCCCAAGATGAGCCCACTTTCCTTGTGGAATGGGCTTTAACAGATTTTGGCTCTGGCAGGCCTGCCACAGAGTGTGCAAGCTGAATTGTACTACAAATCCAACGAGCAATCGTCTGCTTAGAAGCAGGAGCACCCAGCTTGTTGGGTGCATACAGGATAAACAGCGAGTCAGATTTTCTGACTCCAGCCGTCCTGGAAACATATATTTTCCGGCCTTGACAACGTCTAGCAACTTGGAGTCCTCCAAGTCCCTAGTAGCCGCAGGCACCACAATAGGTTGGTTCAGGTGGACGCTGAAACCACCTTAGGGAGAAACTGAGGACGAGTCCTCAATTCCGCCCTGTCCGAATGGAAAATCAGATAAGGGCTTTTACAGGATAAAGCCGCCAATTCTGACACGCGCCTGGCCCAGGCCAGAGCCAACAGCATGACCACTTTTCCTGTGAGATATTTTAACTCCATATATTTAAGTGGGTCAAACCAATGTGACTTTTGGGACCCAAAAACTACATTGAGATCCCAAGGTGCCACTGAAGGCACCAAAGGAGACTGTATATGCAGTACCCCTTTTACAAACGTCTGAACTTCAGGGACTGAAGCTAGTTCTTTTTGGAAGAAAATTGACAGAGCCGAAATTTGAACCTTAGTGGACCCCAATTTCAGGCCCATAGACACTCCTGTTTGCAGGAAATGTAGGAATCGTCGAATTTCCTTCGTCGGGCCTTACTGGCCTCGCACCACGCAACATATTTTCGCCAAATGCGGTGATAATGTTTTGTGGTTACATCCTTCCTGGCTTTGATCAGGATAGGGATGACTTCATCCGGAATGCCTTTTTCCTTCAGGATCCGGCGTTCAACCGCCATGCCGTCAAACGCAGCCGCGGTAAGTCTTGGAACAGACAGGGTCCTTGCTGGAGCAGGTCCCTTCTTAGAGGTAGAGGCTACGGATCCTCCGTGAGCATCTCTTGAAGTTCCGGTTACCAAGTCCTTATTGGCCAATCCGGAGCCACGAATATAGTGCTTACTCCTCTCCATCTTATCAATCTCAGTACCTTGGGTATGAGAGGCAGAGGAGGGAACCCATACACTGATTGGTACACCCACGGTGTTACCAGAGCCTTTACAGCTTTTGACTGAGGGTCCCTTGACCTGGCGCAATACCTGTCGAGTTTTTCCCAACGGTTTATAATCATGTGGAGGACTTCTGGGTGAAGTTCCCACTCTCCCGGGTGGAGGTCGTGCTGAGGAAATCTGCTTCCCAGTTGTCCACTCCCGGAATGAATACTGCTGACAGTGCTATCACATGGTTTTCCGCCCAGCGAAGAATCCTTGCAGCTTCTGCCATTGCCCTCCTGCTTCTTGTGGCACCCTGTCTGTTTACGTGGGTGACTGCCGTAATGTTGTCCGACTGGATCAACACCGGCTGACCTTGAAGCAGAGGTCTTGCTAAGCTTAGAGCATTGTAAATGGCCCTTAGCTTCAGATATTTATGTGAAGTGATGTCTCCAGGCTTGACCATAAGCCCTGGATATTCCTTCCCTGTGTGACTGCTCCCCAGCCTCGCAGGCTGGCATCCGTGGTCACCAGGACCCAGTCCTGAATGCCGAATCTGCGGCCCTCTAGAAGATGAGCACTCTGCAACCACCACAGGAGGGATACCCCTGTCCTTGGTGACAGGGTTATCCGCTGATGCATCTGAAGATGCGACCCGGACCATTTTTCCAGTAGGTCCCACTGGAAAGTTCTTGCGTGGAATCTGCCAAATGGGATTGCTTCGTAGGAAGTCACCATTTTTACACAGAACCCTTGTGCATTGATGCACTGAGACTTGGCTCGGTTTTAGGAGATTCCTGACTAGCTCGGATAACTCCCTGGCTTTCTCCTCCGGGAGAAACACCTTCTTTCTGGACTGTGTCCAGGATCATCCCTAGGAACAGAAGACAAGTCGTCGGAACCAGCTGCGATTTTGGAATATTGAGAATCCAATCGTGCTGCCGCAACACTACCTGAGATAGTGCTACACTGACCTCCAACTGTTCCCTGGATCTTACCCTTATCAGGGAATCGTCCAAGTAAAGAATAACTAAAATTCCCTTCCTTCGAAGGAATATCATCATTTCGGTCCTTATTTTAGTAAAGACCCGGGGTGCCGTGGACCATCCCTACGGCAGCGTCTGAACTGATAGTGACAGTTCTGTACCATAACCTGAGGTACCCTTGGTGAGAAGGGTACATTTTTTGACATGAAGGTAAGCATCCTTGATGTCCCGAGACATCATGTAGTCCCCTTCTTCCAGGTTCGCAATCACTGCTCTGAGTGACTCAATCTTGAATTTGAACCTCTGTATTCAAAGATTTTAGATTTAGAATCGGTCTCACCGAGCCGTCTGGCTTCGGTACCACAATAGTGTGGAATAATACCCCGTTCCCTTTTGCAGGAGGGGTACCTTGATTATCACCTGCTGGGAATACAGCTTGTGAATGGCTTCCAAAATTGCCTCCCTGTCAGAGGGAGACGTCGGTAAAACCGACTTTTGGAAACGGCGAGGGGGAGACGTCTCGAATTCCAATTTGTACCCCTGAAATATTACCTGAAGGATCCAGGGGTCTACTTGCGAGTGAGCCCACTGCGCACTGAAATTCATTGAGAACGGGCCCCCACCGTGCCTGAGCTTGTAAAGCCCTAGCATCATACTGAGGGCTTGGCAGAGGCGGGAAAGGGTTTCTGTTCCTGGGAACTGGCTCATCTCTGTAGCCTTTTTCCTCTCCCTCTGTCACGAGCAGAAAAGAGGAACTTTTTGTCCGCTTGCCAACAAAGGACTCCTGATAATACTGCGTCTTATTTTGAGAGGCGACCTGGGGTACAAACGTGGATATCCCAGCTGTTGCCGTGGCCACCAGGTCTGAAAGACCGACCCCAAATGTCCCCTTTTTTAAGGCAATACTTCCAAATGCCGTTTGGAATCCGCCTCACCTGACCACTTTACTGGTAGAATTGGACAACGCACTTATACTTGATGCCAGTCGGCAATATTCCGCTGTGCATCTCGCATATATTTTAAATGCTCTATAGGCAATAATATACTGTCCTTATCTAGGATATCAATATTTCCAGTCAGGGAATCCGACCACGCCAACCCAGCACTGCACATCCAGGCTGAGGCGATTGCTGGTCGCAGTATAACACCAGTATGTGTGTAAATACATTTTAGGATACCCTCCTGCTTTCTATCAGCAGGATCCTTAAGGGCGGCCATCTCAGGAGAGGGTAGAGCCCTTGTTCTTACAAGCGTGTGAGCGCCTTATCCCCCCTAGGGGGTGTTTCCCAACGCACCCTAACCTCTGGCGGGAAAAGGTATACTGCCAATAACTTTTTAGAAATTATCAATTGTTATCGGGGGGAAACCCACGCATCATCACACATCTCATTTTATTTCTCAGATTCAGGAAAACTACAGGTAGTTTTTCCTCACCAAACATAATACCCCTTTTTGGTGGTACTCATATTATCAGAAATGTGTAAACATTTTCCCTTGCCTCAATCATGTAACGTGTGGCCCTATTGGAAATCACGGTTGTCTCTTCACCGTCGACACAGGAGTCAGTATCCGTGTCGGCGTCTGTATCTGCCATCTGAGGTAACGGGCGCTTTAGAGCCCCTGACGGCCTATGAGACGTTTGGACAGGCACAAGCTGAGTAGCCGGCTGTCTCATGTCAACCACTGTCTTTTATACAGAGCTGACACTGTCACGTAATTTTCAACAGTACATCCACTCAGGTGTCGACCCCCTAGGGGGTGACATCACTATTACAGACAATCTGCTCCGTCTCCACATCATTTTTCTCCTCATACATGTCGACACAAACGTACCGACACACAGCACACACACAGGGAATGCTCTGATAGAGGACAGGACCCCACTAGCCCATTGGGGAGACAGAGGGAGAGTTTGCCAGCACACACCAAAGCGCTATAAACTGTATAGGGACAACCTTATAATAAGTGTCTATCCCTTATAGCTGCTTATATATATTTTTAGCCAAATAAATGCCCCCCCTCTCTGTTGTACCCTGTTTCTGTAGTGCAGTGCAGGGGAGAGTCTGGGAGCCTTCCTACCAGCGGAGCTGTGTGGGAAAATGGCGCCGTGTGCTGAGGAGATAGGCCCCGCCTCCTTCTCGGCGGGCTCTTCTCCCGCTTTTATCTGGAAAACTGGCAGGGGTTAAATACATCCATATAGCCCAGGGGCTATATGTGATGTATTTTTTGCCATAGGAGGCATTTACATTGCTGCCCAGGGCGCCCCCCCCCAGCGCCCTGCACCCTCAGTGACCGCAGTGTGAAGTGTGCTGGGAGCAATGGCGCACAGCTGCAGTGCTGTGCGCTACCTTAATGAAGACAGGAACGTCTTCTGCCGCCGATTTCTGGACCTCTTCACTCTTCAGCATCTGTAAGGGGGCCGGCGGCGCGGCTCCGGGACCCATCCAGGCTGTACCTGTGATCGTCCCTCTGGAGCTAATGTCCAGTAGCCAAGAAGCCCAATCCACTCTGCACGCAGGTGAGTTCGCTTCTTCTCCCCTTAGTCCCTCGATGCAGTGAGCCTGTTGCCAGCAGGTCTCACTGAAAATAAAAAACCTATTTAAACTTTTACTTCTAAGCAGCTCAGGAGAGCCACCTAGCCTGCACCCTTCTCGTTCGGGCACAAAAATCTAACTGAGGCTTGGAGGAGGGTCATAGGGGGAGGAGCCAGTGCACACCACCTGATCCTAAAGCTTTACTTTTGTGCCCTGTATCCTGCGGAGCCGCTATTCCCCATGGTCCTTACGGAGTCCCAGCATCCACTTAGGACGTCAGAGAAATAATAATAAATAAATAAAAGGAAAGTATGAGCACACGCCACCGGTGTCACTGTATATAAAGATGTCAGGGTGTGTATGTATAGATGTAGGTGCAGTGGTCGAAGTTGAATTTTTGAAGGGGCAATGAAAAGCGTGCGGAGAATGGGGCGTGGTCACTCAAAAGGGACGTGTCCTTCAGTGTAGTAGGACCCCTTATACTATCTAGTACTGGTGCCCGTTTCACATTATAGCACATGGTATGAGTCGAAATTCACATTACCCCACACGGTATGAGTCGAAATTCACATTACCCCACATGGTATGAGTCGAAATTCACATTACCCCACATGGTATGAGCCGAAATTCACATTACCCCACATGGTATGAGCCATAATTCACATTACCCCACATGGTATGAGCCGAAATTCACATTACAGCACACGGTATGAGCCGAAATTTACATTACCCCACATGGTATGAGCCGAAATTCACATTACAGCACACGGTATGAGCCGAAATTCACATTACCCCACACGGTATGAGTCAAAATTCACATTATAGCACAAGGTATGAGCCGAAATTCACATTATAGCAAGCAGTATGAGCCGAAATTCACATAATAGCACACGGTATGAGCCAAAATTCAAGTTACAGCACACGGTATGAGCCAAAATTCACATTACAGAGTGAGGGGATCCTACCCCCTTAATTAACAAGGCCTGTGGGGCACTGTGGTGAGGGGAGCCTCCCCCCTTAATTAACTAATCCTGCGGGGCACTGTGGTGAGGGGAACTTACACCCTTAATTGACTAATTGCAGAGTTTAGCAGCGGAAGGGTTGCAGCGGTTTCTCACCCCAAGCTGCGACGCTTCTGCCACCTCCGACACTCCACGTCTTCGGCGCCACCCGGGATGCAGAGCACCGCACCGAGATGCACCCTTTTCAGTGTGGTCTGCTGCGCTCCGAAGGGGTTCTTCTCTCCAGCTGCAGGATCCCCGCTGTTACTGCTATGGTAAGCATTAGTATCGTTTACCGCAGAGGCCATTTGCTGAGGCATATATATTAAACCTCGGGAACAGAGATGCCCTTATCACAGTACAGCTGTGTGGCCGAGCCGGGCGGGGGGACAGCCAGCAGCAGCAGCAGCATGCCGGATATCACCAGCCGAGGGTGCGGGCTGTACATACTTGAGGCAGCTGGATATTCAACAGTGCTGAGAGCCTCCGGAGCCCGCACCCCCGGAGCTGCAGTACACCGGCAGAGGACACCCATCCCCCGAACCCTGCGTAGCCCAAAGCCAGGGATCAGCAGCATGTTGAACGCGGAAGCAGAAGCCGCTTGTTGCCGGTCAACATGTTGCCAATCTCCGGCTTTGGGCTCCGCACCGCTCCGCACGTGCCTTACAGCCCGCACCCTGGGCTGCTGATATCCGGCATGCTGCCCTGCTGCTGGCTTTCCACCCGCCTGACTCGGCCACCCAGCTGGATGGTGAATGAGAAGGGCATCTCAGTGCCCGTGATCCCTCTTAGGTAAATGGCCATTAGTACATCCCGCCCACACACACAGACTGCCCCACCCCCTTACTTACACGCGCACACACACACACACACACTGTAGGTTTTACACATACACACACACACACACACACACACACACACACACAGACTGGCCACCCCCAAACCCCACACACACCCACTCAGACTACACACACATTCTCATACTATCCCCTCCTCCACACACACTGGACTGCAAAAATTTACACACACTCACACTGTCCCAAACTAGTGATGAGCGGGTTCGGTTTCTCGGAAACCGAACCCCCCGGACTTCACCCTTTTTACACGGGTCCGAGCCATACTCGGATTCTCCCGTATGGCTCGGTTAACCCGAGCGCGCCCGAACGTCATCATCCCGCTGTCGGATTCTCGCGAGATTCGGATTCTATATAAGCAGCCGCGCGTCGCCGCCATTTTCACTCGTGCATTGGAAATGTTAGGGAGAGGACGTGGCTGGCGTCCTCTCCGTTATTGTTAAACTTGATTTTGCACTATAGCTTAATTGTGGGGAGGGCTGGGGAGCAGCTGTATAATATAGGAGGAGTACAGTGCAGAGTTTTGCTGATCAGTGACCACCAGTTTTATCCGTTCTCTGCCTGAAAAAAACGCTCCATATCTGTGCTCAGTGTGCTGCATATATCTGTGCTCACAGTGCTTAATTGTGGGGACTGGGGACCAGCAGTATTATATAGGAGGAGTACAGTGCAGAGTTTTGCTGATCAGTGACCACCAGTTATCCGTTCTCTGCCTGAAAAAAACGCTCCATATCTGTGCTCAGTGTGCTGCATATATCTGTGCTCACAGTGCTTAATTGTGGGGACTGGGGACCAGCAGTATTATATAGGAGGAGTACAGTGCAGAGTTTTGCTGATCAGTGACCACCAGTTATCCGTTCTCTGCCTGAAAAAAACTCTCCATATCTGTGCTCAGTGTGCTGCATATATCTGTGCTCACAGTGCTTAATTGTGGGGACTGGGGACCAGCAGTATTATATAGGAGGAGTACAGTGCAGAGTTTTGCTGATCAGTGACCACCAGTTATCCGTTCTCTGCCTGAAAAAAACGCTCCATATCTGTGCTCAGTGTGCTGCATATATCTGTGCTCACACCGCTTAATTGTGGGGACTGGGGAGCAGCTGTATTATAGAGCAGGAGTACAGTGCAGAGTTTTGCTGATAGTGACCACCAGTATACGTTGTCTGCCTGAAAAACACTCCATATCTGTGCTCAGTGTGCTGCTTTATTGTGGGGACTGGGGACCACCAGTATAATATTATATAGGAGGAGTACAGTGCAGAGTTTTGCTGACCAGTGACCACCAGTATATAATTTATAGCATTACGGTACAGTGACCACTGCTGTACCTACCTCTGTGTCGTCATTAAGTATACTATCCATCTAGATTCTATACCTGTGGTGCATTTCAGTTGTGCAGTTTGCTGACACAGTGACCACCAGTATATATAGCAGTACGGTACGGAAGGCCACTGCTGTACCTACCTCTGTGTCGTCATTAAGTATACTATCCATCTACATTCTATACCTGTGGTGCATTTTAGTTTTGCAGTTTGCTGACACAGTGACCACCAGTATACTATATATAGCAGTACGGTACGGAAGGCCACTGCTGTACCTACCTCTGTGTCGTCATTAAGTATACTATCCATCTACATTCTATACCTGTGGTGCATTTTAGTTTTGCAGTTTGCTGACACAGTGACCACCAGTATACTATATATAGCAGTACGGTACGGAAGGCCACTGCTGTACCTACCTCTGTGTCGTCATTAAGTATACTATCCATCTACATTCTATACCTGTGGTGCATTTTAGTTTTGCAGTTTGCTGACACAGTGACCACCAGTATACTATATATAGCAGTACGGTACGGAAGGCCACTGCTGTACCTACCTCTGTGTCGTCATTAAGTATACTATCCATCTACATTCTATACCTGTGGTGCATTTTAGTTTTGCAGTTTGCTGACACAGTGACCACCAGTATACTATATATAGCAGTACGGTACGGAAGGCCACTGCTGTACCTACCTCTGTGTCGTCATTAAGTATACTATCCATCTACATTCTATACCTGTGGTGCATTTTAGTTTTGCAGTTTGCTGACACAGTGACCACCAGTATACTATATATAGCAGTACAGTACGGAAGGCCACTGCTGTACCTACCTCTGTGTCGTCATTAAGTATACTATCCATCTACATTCTATACCTGTGGTGCATTTTAGTTTTGCAGTTTGCTGACACAGTGACCACCAGTATACTATATATAGCAGTACGGTACGGAAGGCCACTGCTGTACCTACCTCTGTGTCGTCATTAAGTATACTATCCATCTACATTCTATACCTGTGGTGCATTTTAGTTTTGCAGTTTGCTGACACAGTGACCACCAGTATACTATATATAGCAGTACGGTACGGAAGGCCACTGCTGTACCTACCTCTGTGTCGTCATTAAGTATACTATCCATCTACATTCTATACCTGTGGTGCATTTTAGTTTTGCAGATTGCTGACAGTGACCACCAGTATATATAGCAGTACGGTACGGAAGGCCACTGCTCTACCTACCTCTGTGTCGTCAAGTATACTATCGATCCATACCTGTGGTGCATTTCAGTTGTGCGCAGTATATATAGTAGTAGGCCATTGCTATTGATACTGGCATATAATTCCACACATTAAAAAATGGAGAACAAAAATGTGGAGGTTAAAATAGGGAAAGATCAAGATCCACTTCCACCTCGTGCTGAAGCTGCTGCCACTAGTCATGGCCGAGACGATGAAATGCCATCAACGTCGTCTGCCAAGGCCGATGCCCAATGTCATAGTAAAGAGCATGTAAAATCCAAAAAACAAAAGTTCAGTAAAATTACTCAAAAATCAAAATTAAAAGCGTCTGAGGAGGAGCGTAAACTTGCCAATATGCCATTTACGACACGGAGTGGCAAGGAACGGCTGAGGCCCTGGCCTACGTTAATGGCTAGTGGTTCAGCTTCACATGAGGATGGAAGCACTCATCCTCTCGCTAGAAAAATGAAAAGACTTAAGCTGGCAAAAGCACAGCAAATGGGACCTGTAGGCCACCTGTAAAGAACAGTATTAGCATACAATGAACCCCGCACCCACCGCCACCAGGGGTGCGGGGCATAGCACTGGGCTATCAGCCCAGTGCTGGTTGTTGCTCGGAAGGGGGGACCCCATTTTTATTTTTTTGGGTCCCCACTTTCCGAGGAATCCCAGCCCTGGGCTGACTGGTTTGGGGGGTGTTTAATGGCATGGCAGGGGGACCCCACACTGAGTGTCTCCCCTGCTATGGCATTACCCCCCCTAGCTGGCTCTGCCTGGTGCTGGTTTTAGCGGTGTGGGGGGACTGCATTTTTTTTTTAGGGAAGGGGGGTTTTTAGCTGCAGTGCCTCCCCAGCCACTGACCTCACCGCACGTCACTGCTAGATACGCCTCTGCTCCTGAAGAAGGTCATGTTGGGAGGTATGGTACAGTACTCTGAGAATCCACTGAATCCTTCAACATAGTGCTGAACCCTTCAGTACAACAGTGGGACAGTTAAATGCAGGAGAGGTCACAGTAATCATCAATGCTGCCCTAGGTTTAGTTCTGACTAGGACAGAATCTGTATGCAGTTACCTGTTACCTAATTCAGGCCCGGATGTAGTAGATTCAAAACATCTCCTTATTGCCCTGTTTACTTTAAATTAGAGATGTGCACCGGAAATTTTTCGGGTTTTGTGTTTTGGTTTTGGATTCGGTTCTGCGGCTGTGTTTTGGATTCGGACGCGTTTTGGTAAAACCTCACTGAAAAATTTTTGTCGGATTCGGGGGTGTTTTGGACTCGGGTGTTTTTTTTTAAAAACCCCCTCAAAAACAGCTTAAATCATAGAATTTGGGGGTCATTTTGATCCCATAGTATTATTAACCTCAATAACCATAATTTCCAATCATTTCCAGTCTATTCTGGTCACCTCACAATATTATTTTTAGTCCTAAAATTTGCACCGAGGTCGCTGGATGACTAAGCTAAGCGACCCAAGTGGGCGGGACAAACACCTGGCCCATCTAGGAGTGGCATTGCAGTGTCAGACAGGATGGCACTTAAAAAAATTGGCCCCAAATATCACATGATGCAAAGATAAATTAAAGAAAAAATAGGTGCAAGATGGAATTGTCCTTGGGCCCTCCCACCCACCCTTATGTTGTATAAACAGAACATGCACACTTTAACAAATCCATCATTTCAGCGACAGGGTCTGCCACACGACTGTGGCTGAAATGACTGGTTGGTTTGGGCCCCCACCAAAAAAGAAGCAATCAATCTCTCCTTGCACAAACTGGCTCTACAGAGGCAAGATGTCCACCTCCTCCTCATCGTCCGATTCCTCACCCCTTTCACTGTGTACATCCCCCTCCTCACAGATTATTAATTCGTCCCCACTGGAATCCACCATCTCAGGTCCCTGTGTACTTTCTGGAGGCAATTGCTGGTGAATGTCTCCACAGAGAAATTGATTATTATAATTCATTTTGATGAACATCATCTTCTCCACATTTTCTGGAAGTAACCTCGTACGCCGATTGCTGACAAGGTGAGCGGCTGCACTAAACACTCTTTCGGAGTACACACTGGAGGGGGGGCAACTTAGGTAAAATAAAGCCAATTTGTGCAAGGGCCTCCAAATTGCCTCTTTTTCCTGCCAGTATACGTACGGACTGTCTGACGTGCCTACTTGGATGCGGTCACTCATATAATCCTCCACCATTCTTTCAATGGTGAGAGAATCATATGCAGTGACAGTAGACGACATGTCAGTAATCGTTGGCAGGTCCTTCAGTTCGGACCAGATGTCAGCACTCGTTCCAGACTGCCCTGCATCTCCGCCAGTGGGGGGGCTTGGAATTCTTAGCCTTTTCCTCGCAGCCCCAGTTGCTGGAGAATGTGAAGGAGGAGCTGTTGACGGGTCACGTTCCGCTTGAGTTGACAAGTGTCTCACCAGCAGGTCTTTGAACCTCTGCAGACTTGTGTCTGCCGGAAAGAGAGATACAACGTAGGTTTTAAATCTAGGATCGAGCACGGTGGCCAAAATGTAGTGCTCTGATTTCAACAAATTGACCACCCGTGAATCCTGGTTAAGCGAATTAAGGGCTCCATCCACAAGTCCCACATGCCTAGCGGAATTAGTGATGTGCACCGGACATTTTTCGGGTTTTGTGTTTTGGTTTTGGATTCGGTTCCGCGGCCGTGTTTTGGATTCGGACGCGTTTTGGCAAAGCCTCCCGGAAATTTTTTTGTCGAATTCGGGTGTGTTTTGGATTCGGGTGTTTTTTACAATAAACCCTCAAAAACAGCTTAAATCATAGAATTTGGGGGTCATTTTGATCCCATAGTATTATTAACCTCAATAACCATAATTTCCACTCATTTCCAGTCTATTCTGAACACCTCACACCTCACAATATTATTTTTAGTCCTAAAATTTGCACCAAAGTCGTTGGATGACTAAACTAAGCGACCCAAGTGGCCGACACAAACACCTGGCCCATCTAGGAGTGGCACTGCAGTGTCAGGCAGGATGGCACTTCAAAAAAATAGTCCCCAAACAGCACATGATGCAAAGAAAAATGAAAGAAAAAAGAGGTGCAAGATGGAATTGTCCTTGGGCCCTCCCACCCACCCTTATGTTGTATAAACAGGACATGCACACTTTAACAAACCCATCATTTCAGTGACAGGGTCTGCCACACAACTGTGACTGAAATTATTGGTTGGTTTGGGCCCCCACCAAAAAAGAAGCAATCAATCTCTCCTTGCACAAACTGGCTCAGCAGAGGCAAGATGTCCACCTCCTCCTCATCGTCCGATTCCTCACCCCTTTCACTGTGTACATCCCCCTCCTCACAGATTATTAATTCGTCCCCACTGGAATCCACCATCTCAGGTCCCTGTGTACTTTCTGGAGGCAATTGCTGGTAAATGTCTCCACGGAGGAATTGATTATAATTCATTTTGATGAACATCATCTTCTCCACATTTTCTGGAAGTAACCTCGTACGCCGATTGCTGACAAGGTGAGCGGCTGCACTAAACACTCTTTCGGAGTACACACTGGAGGGGGGGCAACTTAGGTAAAATAAAGCTAGTTTCTGCAAGGGCCTCCAAATTGCCTCTTTTTCCTGCCAGTATACGTACGGACTGTCTGACGTGCCTACTTGGATGTGGTCACTCATATAATCCTCCACCATTCTTTCAATGGTGAGAGAATCATATGCAGTGACAGTAGACGACATGTCAGTAATCGTTGGCAGGTCCTTCAGTCCGGACCAGATGTCAGCACTCGCTCCAGACTGCCCTGCATCACCGCCAGCGGGTGGGCTCGGAATTCTTAGCCTTTCCTCGCACCCCCAGTTGCGGGAGAATGTGAAGGAGCAGCTGTTGACTGGTCACGTTCCGCTTGACTTGACAATTTTCTCACCAGCAGGTCTTTGAAACTCAGCAGACTTGTGTCTGCCGGAAAGAAAGATCCAACGTAGGTTTTAAATCTAGGATCGAGCACGGTGGCCAAAATGTAGTGCTCTGATTTCAACAGATTGACCACCCGTGAATCCTGGTTAAGCGAATTAAGGGCTCCATCCACAAGTCCACATGCCTAGCGGAATCACTCTGTTTTAGCTCCTACTTCAATGTCTCCAGCTTCTTCTGCAAAAGCTTGATGAGGGGAATGACCTGACTCAGGCTGGCAGTGTCTGAACTGACTTCACGTGTGGCAATTTCAAAGGGTTGCAGAACCTTGCACAACGTTGAAATCATTCTCCACTGCGCTTGAGTCAGGTGCATTCCCCCTCCTTTGCATATATCGTAGGCAGATGTATAGGCTTGAATGGCCTTTTGCTGCTCCTCCATCCTCTGACGCATATAGAGGGTTGAATTCCACCTCGTTACCACCTCTTGCTTCAGATGATGACAGGGCAGGTTCAGGACTGTTTGCTGGTGCTCCAGTCTTCGGCACGCGGTGGCTGAATGCCGAAAGTGGCCAGCAATTCTTCGGGCCACCGACAGCATCTCTTGCACGCCCCTGTCGTTTTTTAAATAATTCTGCACCACCAAATTCAATGTATGTGCAAAACATGGGACGTGCTGGAATTTGCCAGATATAATGCACGCACAATATTGCTGGCGTTGTCCGATGTCACAAATCCCCAGGAGACTCCATTTGGGGTAAGCCATTCTGCGATGATGTTCCACAGTTTCCGTAAGAGGTTGTCAGCTGCGTGCCTCTTCTGGAAAGCGGTGATACAAAGCGTAGCCTGCCTAGGAACGAGTTGGCGTTTGCGAGATGCTGCTACTGGTGCCGCCGCTGCAGTTCTTGCTGCGGGAGGCAATACATCAACCCAGTGGGCTGTCACAGTCATATAGTCCTGAGTCTGCCCTGCTCCACTTGTCCACATGTCCGTGGTTAAGTGGACATTGGGTACAACTGCATTTTTTAGGACACTGGTGACTCTTTTTCTGAGGTCTGTGTACATTTTCGGTATCGCCTGCCTAGAGTAATGGAACCTAGATGGTATTTGGTACCGGGACACAGTACCTCTATCAAGTCTGTAGTTGCCTGTGAATTAAAGGTGGATAACGGAAACACGTTTCTCACCGCCCAGGCTGCCAAGGCCCGAGTTATCCGCTTTGCAGCAGGGTGACTGCTGTGATATTTCATCTTCCTCGCAAAGGACTGTTGGACAGTCAATTGCTTACTGGAAGTAGTACAAGTGGTTTTCCGACTTCCCCTCTGGGATGACGATCGACTCCCAGCAGAAACAACAGCAGCGCCAGCAGCAGTAGGCGTTACACTCAAGGATGCATCGGAGGAATCCCAGGCAGGAGAGGACTCGTCAGACTTGCCAGTGACGTGGCCTGCAGGACTATTGGCTTTCCTGTGTAAGGAGGAAATTGACACTGAGGGAGTTATGGTGTGGTTTGCAGGACCTTGGTTACAAGAGGAAGGGATTTAGTGGTCAGTGGACTGCTTCCGCTTTCATCCAAAGTTTTTGAACTTGTCACTGACTTATGATGAATGCGTTGCAAGTGACGTATAAGGGAGGTTGTTCCGAGGTGGTTAACGTCCTTACCCCTACTTATTACAGCTTGACAAAGGCAACACATGGCTTGACACCTGTTGTCCGCAATTGTGTTAAAATAATTCCACACCGAAGAGGTGATTTTTTTGGTAATTTGACCAGGCATGTCAATGGCCATATTCGTCCCACGGACAACAGGTGTCTCCCCAGGTGCCTGACTTAAACAAACCACCTCACCATCAGAATCCTCCTTGTCAATTTCCTCCTCAGCGCCAGCAACACCCATATCCTCATCCTGGTGTACTTCAACAGTGACATCTTCAATTTGACTATCAGGAACTGGACTGCGGGTGCTCCTTCCAGCACTTGCAGGGGGCGTGCAAATGGTGGAAGGCGCCACCTCTTCCCGTCCAGTGTTGGGAAGGTCAGGCATCGCAGTCGATACAATTGGACTCTCCTTGGGGATTTGTGATTTAGAAGAACGCACAGTTCTTTGCTGTGCTTTTGCCAGCTTAAGTCTTTTCATTTTTCTAGCGAGAGGATGAGTGCTTCCATCCTCATGTGAAGCTGAACCACTAGCCATGAACATAGGCAAGGGCCTCAGCCGTTCCTTGCCACTCCGTGTCGTAAATGGCATATTGGCAAGTTTACGCTTCTCCTCAGACGCTTTTAATTTTGATATTTGGGTCATTTTACTGAACTTTTGTTTTTTGGATTTTACATGCTCTCTACTATGACATTGGACATTGGGCATCGGCCTTGGCAGACGACGTTGATGGCATTTCATCGTCTCGGCCATGACTAGTGGCAGCAGCTTCAGCACGAGGTGGAAGTGGATCTTGATCTTTCCCTATTTTACCCTCCACATTTTTGTTCTCCATTTTTTAATGTGTGGAATTATATGCCAGTATCAATTAGAGATGAGCGGGTTCGGTTCCTCGGAATCCGAACCCCCCCGAACTTCAGCCTTTTTACACGGGTCCGAGGCAGACTCGGATCTTCTCGCCTTGCTCGGCTAACCCGAGCGCGCCCGAACGTCATCATCCCGCTGTCGGATTCTCGCGAGGCTCGTATTCTATCGCGAGACTCGGATTCTATATAAGGAGCCGCGCGTCGCCGCCATTTTCACACGTGCATTGAGATTGATAGGGAGAGGATGTGGCTGGCGTCCTCTCCGTTTATAGTTACTGTTAGTAGTTAGTTGATCTGATTGCTGCTTAGCTTATTGTGGGGAGGATTGGGGAGAGCTGTTAGGAGGAGTACAGTCAGTGCAGAGTTTTGCTAGTTTTTTTTAATCCGTTCTCTGCCTGAAAAAAACGCTCCATACCATATCTGTGCTCAGCCTCAGTGTGCTGCATGATATATCTATGTATATCTGACTGTGCTGAGTGCTCACTGCTCACACAGCTGAATTGTGGGGGAGACTGGGGTGCAGTTATAGCAGGAGTACAGTGCACACTTTTGCTGCCAGTGTGACTGACCAGTGACCACCAGTATATTGTCTGCCTGAAAAAGTTAAACACTCCTGTGGTGTTTTTTTTTTTATTCTATAAACGCATTCTGCTGACAGTGTCCAGCAGGTCCGTCATTCATTATATTAAATAAATATTTACCTGCAGTAGTGTTATATTTTTTTTGTTCATCTCTATCATCTTTATCATCTCTATATTAGCAGACGCAGTACGGTAGTCCACGGCTGTGGCTACCTCTGTGTCGTCAGTGCTCGTCCATAATTGTATACCTACCTGTGGTGGGGTTTTTTTTTCTATCTTCTTCATACTAGTAGTTTAGGAGTCTGCTGACAGTGTCCAGCAGGTCCGTCATTATATTATATATATACCTGCAGTAGTGATATATATATATTTTTTATATCATTATCATCTCTATACTAGCAGACGCAGTACGGTAGTCCACGGCTGTAGCTACCTCTGTGTCGTCAGTGCTCGTCCATAATTGTATACCTACCTGTGGTGGGGTTTTTTTTTCTATCTTCTTCATACTAGTAGTTTAGGAGTCTGCTGACAGTGTCCAGCAGGTCCGTCATTATATTATATATACCTGCAGTAGTGATATATATATATTTTTTATATCATTATCATCTCTATACTAGCAGACGCAGTACGGTAGTTCACGGCTGTAGCTACCTCTGTGTCGTCAGTGCTCGTCCATAATTGTATACCTACCTGTGGTGGGGTTTTTTTTTCTATCTTCTTCATACTAGTAGTTTAGGAGTCTGCTGACAGTGTCCAGCAGGTCCGTCATTATATTATATATACCTGCAGTAGTGATATATATATATTTTTTATATCATTATCATCTCTATACTAGCAGACGCAGTACGGTAGTCCACGGCTGTAGCTACCTCTGTGTCGTCAGTCACTCGTCATCCATAAGTATACTAGTATCCATCCATCTCCATTGTTTACCTGAGGTGCCTTTTAGTTGTGCCTATTAAAATATGGAGAACAAAAATGTTGAGGTTCCAAAAATAGGGAAAGATCAAGATCCACTTCCACCTCGTGCTGAAGCTGCTGCCACTAGTCATGGCCGAGACGATGAAATTCCATCAACGTCGTCTGCCAAGGCCGATGCCCAATGTCATAGTAAAGAGCATGTAAAATCCAAAACACAAAATATCAGTAAAAAAAGGACTCCAAAATCTAAAATAAAATCGTTGGAGGAGAAGCGTAAACTTGCCAATATGCCATTTACCACACGGAGTGGCAAGGAACGGCTGAGGCCCTGGCCTATGTTCATGGCTAGTGGTTCAGCTTCACATGAGGATGGAAGCACTCAGCCTCTCGCTAGAAAAATGAAAAGACTTAAGCTGGCAAAAGCACAGCAAAGAACTGTGCGTTCTTCGAAATCACAAATCCACAAGGAGAGTCCAATTGTGTCGGTTGCGATGCCTGACCTTCCCAACACTGGACGTGAAGAGCATGCGCCTTCCACCATTTGCACGCCCCCTGCAAGTGCTGGAAGGAGCACCCGCAGTCCAGTTCCTGATAGTCAGATTGAAGATGTCAGTGTTGAAGTACAACAGGATAAGGAGGATATGGGTGTTGCTGGCGCTGGGGAGGAAAATGACAAGGAGGATTCTGATGGTGAGGTGGTTTGTTTAAGTCAGGCACCCGGGGAGACACCTGTTGTCCGTGGGAGGAATATGGCCATTGACATGCCTGGTGAAAATACCAAAAAAATCAGCTCTTCGGTGTGGAAGTATTTCAACAGAAATGCGGACAACATTTGTCAAGCCGTGTGTTGCCTTTGTCAAGCTGTAATAAGTAGGGGTAAGGACGTTAACCACCTCGGAACATCCTCCCTTATACGTCACCTGCAGCGCATTCGTCATAAGTCAGTGACAAGTTCAAAAACTTTGGGCGACAGCGGAAGCAGTCCACTGACCAGTAAATCCCTTCCTCTTGTAACCAAGCTCACGCAAACCACCCCACCAACTCCCTCAGTGTCAATTTCCTCCTTCCCCAGGAATGCCAATAGTCCTGCAGGCCATGTCACTGGCAATTCTGACGAGTCCTCTCCTGCCTGGGATTCCTCCGATGCATCCTTGCGTGTAACGCCTACTGCTGCTGGCGCTGCTGTTGTTGCTGCTGGGAGTCGATGGTCATCCCAGAGGGGAAGTCGTAAGACGACTTTTACTACTTCCACCAAGCAATTGACTGTCCAACATTCCTTTGCGAGGAAGATGAAATATCACAGCAGTCATCCTGCTGCAAAGTGGATAACTGAGGCCTTGGCATCCTGGGCGGTGAGAAACGTGGTTCCGGTATCCATCATTACTGCAGAGCCAACTATAGACTTGATTGAGGTACTGTGTCCCCGGTACCAAATACCATCTAGGTTCCATTTCTCTAGGCAGGCGATACCGAAAATGTACACAGACCTCAGAAAAAGACTCACCAGTGTCCTAAAAAATGCAGTTGTACCCAATGTCCACTTAACCACGGACATGTGGACAAGTGGAGCAGGGCAGACTCAGGACTATATGACTGTGACAGCCCACTGGGTAGATGTATTGACTCCCGCCGCAAGAACAGCAGCGGCAGCACCAGTAGCAGCATCTCGCAAACGCCAACTCTTTCCTAGGCAGGCTACGCTTTGTATCACCGCTTTCCAGAATACGCACACAGCTAAAAACCTCTTACGGCAACTGAGGAAGATCATCAAAGAATGGCTTACCCCAATTGGACTCTCCTGTGGATTTGTGGCATCGGACAACGCCAGCAATATTGTGTGTGCATTAAATATGGGCAAATTCCAGCACGTCCCATGTTTTGCACATACCTTGAATTTGGTGGTGCAGAATTATTTAAAAAACGAGAGGGGCGTGCAAGAGATGCTGTCGGTGGCCAGAAGAATTGCGGGACACTTTCGGCGTACAGGCACCACGTACAGAAGACTGGAGCAACACTAAAAACGCCTGAACCTGCCCTGCCATCATCTGAAGCAAGAAGTGGTAACGAGGTGGAATTCAACCCTCTATATGCTTCAGAGGTTGGAGGAGCAGCAAAAGGCCATTCAAGCCTATACAACTGAGCATGATATAGGAGGTGGAATGCACCTGTCTCAAGCGCAGTGGAGAATGATTTCAACGTTGTGCAAGGTTCTGCAACCTTTTGAACTTGCCACACGTGAAGTCAGTTCAGACACTGCCAGCCTGAGTCAGGTCATTCCCCTCATCAGGCTTTTGCAGAAGAAGCTGGAGACATTGAAGGAGGAGCTAACACAGAGCGATTCCGCTAGGCATGTGGGACTTGTGGATGGAGCCCTTAATTCGCTTAACAAGGATTCACGGGTGGTCAATCTGTTGAAATCAGAGCACTACATTTTGGCCACCGTGCTCGATCCTAGATTTAAAACCTACCTTGGATCTCTCTTTCCGGCAGACACAAGTCTGAAGGGGTACAAAGAACTGCTGGTGAGAAAATTGTCAAGTCAAGCGGAACGCAACCTGTCAACATCTCCTCCTTCACATTCTCCCGCAACTGGGGGTGCGAGGAAAAGGATCAGAATTCCGAGCCCACCCGCTGGCGGTGATGCAGGGCAGTCTGGAGCGACTGCTGATGCTGACATCTGGTCCGGACTGAAGGACCTGCCAACGATTACGGACATGTCGTCTACTGTCACTGCATATGATTCTCTCCCCATTGAAAGAATGGTGGAGGATTATATGAGTGACCGCATCCAAGTAGGCACGTCAGACAGTCCGTACGTATACTGGCAGGAAAAAGAGGCAATTTGGAGGCCCTTGCACAAACTGGCTTTATTCTACCTAAGTTGCCCTCCCACAAGTGTGTACTCTGAAAGAGTGTTTAGTGCCGCCGCTCACCTTGTCAGCAATCGGCGTACGAGGTTACTTCCAGAAAATGTGGAGAAGATGATGTTCATTAAAATGAATTATAATCAATTCCTCCATGGAGACATTCACCAGCAGCAGTCACAGTCGTGTGGCAGACCCTGTCACTGAAATGATGGGTTGGTTAAAGTGTGCATGTCCTGTTTATACAACATAAGGGTGGGTGGGAGGGCCCAAGGACAATTCCATCTTGCACCTCTTTTTTCTTTCATTTTTCTTTGCGTCATGTGCTGTTTGGGGAGTGTTTTTTGGAAGGGCCATCCTGCGTGACACTGCAGTGCCACTCCTAGATGGGCCAGGTGTTTGTGTCGGCCACTTGGGTCGCTGAGCTTAGTCACACAGCTACCTCATTGTGCCTCTTTTTTTCTTTGCGTCATGTGCTGTTTGGGGAGTGTTTTTTGGAAGGGCCATCCTGCGTGACACTGCAGTGCCACTCCTAGATGGGCCAGGTGTTTGTGTCGGCCACTAGGGTCGCTTAGCTTACTCACACAGCTACCTCATTGCGCCTCTTTTTTTCTTTGCGTCATGTGCTGTTTGGGGAGTGTTTTTTGGAAGGGCCATCCTGCGTGACACTGCAGTGCCACTCCTAGATGGGCCAGGTGTTTGTGTCGGCCACTAGGGTCGTTGAGCTTAGTCATCCAGCAACCTCGGTGCAAATTTTAGGACTAAAAATAATATTGTGAGGTGTGAGGTGTTCAGAATAGACTGAAAATGAGTGGAAATTATGGTTATTGAGGTTAATAATACTTTGGGATCAAAATGACCCCCAAATTCTATGATTTAAGCTGTTTTTTTAGGGTTTTTTGAAAAAAAACACCCGAATCCAAAACACACCCGAATCCGACAAAAAAAATTCGGTGAGGTTTTGCCAAAACGCGTTCGAACCCAAAACACGGCCATGGAACCGAACCCAAAACCAAAACACAAAACTCTAGTATCAATAGCAATGGCCTACTACTATATATACTGCGCACAACTGAAATGCACCACAGGTATGGATGGATAGTATACTTGACGACACAGAGGTAGGTAGAGCAGTGGCCTACTGTACCATACTGCTATATATTATATACTGGTGGTCAGCAAACTGTGCAAAACTGAAATGCACCACAGGTATGGATGGATAGTATACTTGACGACACAGAGGTAGGTAGAGCAGTGGCCTACTGTACCCTACTGCTATATATTATATACTGGTGGTCAGCAAACTGTGCAAAACTGAAATGCACCACAGGTATGGATGGATAGTATACTTGACGACACAGAGGTAGGTAGAGCAGTGGCCTATTGTACCATACTGCTATATATTATATACTGGTGGTCAGCAAACTGTGCAAAACTGAAATGCACCACAGGTATGGATGGATAGTATACTTGACGACACAGAGGTAGGTAGAGCTGTGGCCTACTGTACCGTACTGCTATATATTATATACTGGTGGTCAGCAAACTGTGCAAAACTGAAATGCACCACAGGTATGGATGGATAGTATACTTGATGACACAGAGGAAGGTAGAGCAGTGGCCTACTGTACCGTACTGCTATATATTATATACTGGTGGTCAGCAAACTGTGCAAAACTGAAATGCACCACAGGTATGGATGGAAAGTATACTTAACGACACAGAGGTAGGTAGAGCAGTTGCCTACTGTACTGTACTGCTATGTATTATATACTGGTGGTCAGTAAACTGTGCAAAACTGAAATGCACCACAGGTATGGATGGATAGTATACTTGACGACACAGAGGTAGGTAGAGCAGTGGCCTACTGTACCGTACTGCTATATATTATATACTGGTGGTCAGCAAACTGTGCAAAACTGAAATGCACCACAGGTATGGATGGAAAGTATACTTAACGACACAGAGGTAGGTAGAGCAGTTGCCTACTGTACCGTACTGCTATATATTATATACTGGTGGTCAGCAATCTGTGCAAAACTGAAATGCACCACAGGTATGGATGGATAGTATACTTGACGACACAGAGGTAGGTAGAGCAGTGGCCTACTGTACCGTACTGCTATATATTATATACTGGTGGTCAGCAAACTGTGCAAAACTGAAATGCACCACAGGTATGGATGGATAGCATACTTGACGACACAGAGGTAGGTAGAGCAGTGGCCTACTATACCGTACTGCTATATATTATATACTGGTGGTCAGCAAACTGTGCAAAACTGAAATGCACCACAGGTATGGATGGATAGTATACTTGTCGACACAGAGGTAGGTAGAGCAGTGGCCTTCTGTACCGTGCTCCTATATATTATATACTGGTGGTCAGCAAAATTATGCACTGTACTCCTACTATATACTACAATGCAGCACAGATATGGAGCGTTTTTTCAGGCAGAGAACATATAATACTGGTGGTCACTGGTCAGCAAATCTCTGCACTGTACTCCTCCTATATAATACTGCTGGTCCCCAGTCCCCACAATAAAGCAGTGTGAGCACAAATATATGCAGCACACTGAGCACAGATATGGAGCGTTTTTCAGGCAGAGAACGTATAATACTGGTGGTTACTGGTCAGCAAAACTCTGCACTGTACTCCTCCTATATAATACTGCTGGTCCCCAGTCCCCACAATAAAGCAGTGTGAGCACAGATATATGCAGAACACTGAGCACAGATATGGAGCATTTTTCAGGCAGAGAACGTATAATACTGGTGGTCACTGGTCAGCAAAACTCTGCACTGTACTCCTCCTATATAATACTGCTGGTCCCCAGTCCCCACAATAAAGCAGTGTGAGCACAGATATATGCAGCACACTGAGCACAGATATGGAGCGTTTTTCAGGCAGAGAACGTATAATACTGGTGGTCACTGGTCAGCAAAACTCTGCACTGTACTCCTCCTATAATACTGCTGGTCCCCAGAATAAAGATATTTGCAGCCCCCTGAAACAAAGTGAGAGGATGCCAGCCACGTCCTCTCACTATCATCTCCAATGCACGAGTGAAAAATGGCGGCGACGCGTGGCTCCTTATATAGAATCCGAATCTCGCGAGAATCCGACAGCGGGATGATGACGTTCGGGCGCACTTGGGTTAACCGAGCCATACGGGAGAATCCGAGTCTGCCTCGGACCCGTGTAAAATGGGTGAAGTTCAGGGGGTTCCGGATTCTGAGGAACCGAACAAGCTCATCACAAAGCGGAATCGCTCCGTTTTAGCTCCTCCTTCAATCTCTCCAGCTTCTTCTGCAAAAGACTGATGAGGGGAATGACCTGACTCAGGCTGAACTCAGGCTGAACTGACTTCACGTGTGGCAAGTTCAAAGGGTTGCAGAACCTTGCACAACGTTGAAATCATTCTCCACTGCGCTTGAGTCAGGTGCATTCCCCCTCCTTTGCCTATATCGTAGGTAGCTGTACAGGCTTGAATTGCCTTTTGCTGCTCCTCCATCCTCTGAAGCATATAGAGGGTTGAATTCCACCTCGTTACCACCTCTTGCTTCAGATGATGGTGGGGCAGGTTCAGGAGTGTTTGCTGGTGCTCCAGTCTTCGGCACGCGGTGGCTGAATGCCGAAAGTGGCCCGCAATTCTTCGGGCCACCGACAGCATCTCTTGCACTCCCCTGTCGTTTAATAAAAAATTCTGCACCACCAAATTCAATGTATGTGCAAAACATGGGACGTGCAGGAATTTGCCCACATGTAATGCACGCACAATATTGGTGGCATTGTCCGATGTCACAAATCCCCAGGAGAGTCCAATTGGTGTAAGCCATTCTGCGATGATGTTCCACAGTTTCCGTAAGAGGTTGTCAGCTGTGTGCCTCTTATGGAAAGCAGTTATACAAAGCGTAGCCTGCCTAGGAATTAGTTGGCATTTGCGAGATGCTGCTACTGGTGCTGCCGCTGCTGTTCTTGCTGTGGGAGGCAATACATCTACCCAGTGGGCTGTCACAGTCATATAGTCCTGAGTCTGCCCTGCTCCACTTGTCCACATGTCCGTGGTTAATGTCCGTGGTTAAGTGGACATTAAGTACAACTGCATTTTTTAGGACACTGGTGAGTCTTTTTCTGACGTCTGTGTACATTCTCGGTATCGCCTGCCTAGAGAAGTGGAACCTAGATGGTATTTGGTACCGAGGACACACTAACTCAATAAATTTTCTAATTCCCTGTGAATTAACGGTGGATGCCGGACACACGTTTTGCACCACCACAGCTGCAAAGGCCTGAGTTATCTACTTTGCAGCAGGATGACTGCTGTGATATTTCATCTTCCTCGCAAAGGACTGTTGGACAGTCAATTGCTTACTGGAAGTAGAACAAGTGGTTTTCCAACTTCCCCTCTGGGATGACGATCGACTCCCAGCAGCAACAACAGCAGCGCCAGCAGCAGTAGGCGTTACACTCAAGGATGCATCGGAGGAATCCCAGGCAGGAGAGGACTCGTCAGACTTGCCAGTGACATGGCCTGCAGGACTATTGGCTTTCCTGTGTAAGGAGGAAATTGACACTGAGGGAGTTGGTGGTGTGGTTTGCAGGAGCTTGGTTACAAGAGGAAGGGATTTAGTTGTCAGTGGACTGCTTCCGCTGTCACCCAAAGTTTTTGAACTTGTCAATGACTTCTGAAGAATGCGCTCCAGGTGACGTATAAGGGAGGATGTTCCTAGGTGGTTAACGTCCTTACCCCTACTTATTACAGCTTGACAAAGGCAACACACAGCTTGACACCTGTGGCCGCATTTCTGTTAAAATAATTCCACACTGAAGAGGTGATTTTTTTTTTGTAATTTGACAAGGCATGGCAATGGCCATATTCTTCCCATGGACAACAGGTGTCTCCCTGGGTGCCTGACTTAAACAAACCACCTCACAATCAGAATCCTCCTTGTCAATTTCCTCCTCAGCACCAGCAACACCCATATCCTCATCCTGGTGTACTTCAACAGTGACATCTTCAATTTGACTATCAGGTACTGGACTGAGGGTGCTCCTTCCAGCACTTGCAGGGGGCGTGCAAATGGTGGAAGGCGCCACCTCTTCCCATCCAGTGTTGGGAAGGTCAGGCATTGCAACCGACACAATTGGACTCTCCTTGGGGATTTGTGATTTAGAAGAACGCACAGTTCTTTGCTGTGCTTTTGCCAGCTTAAGTCTTTTCATTTTTCTAGCGAGAGGATGAGTGCTTCCATCCTTATGTGAATCTGAACCACTAGCCATGAACATAGGGCAGGGCCTCAGCCGTTCCTTGCCACTCCGTGTCGTAAATGGCATATTGGCAAGTTTACGCTTCTCATCAGACGCTTTTAATTTTGATTTTTGGGTCATCTTACTGAACTTTTGTTTTTTGGATTTTACATGCTCTCTACTATGACACTGGGCATCGGCCTTGGCAGACGACATTGATGGCATTTCATCGTCTCGGCCATGACTAGTGGCAGCAGCTTCAGCACGAGGTGGAAGTGGATCTTGATCTTTCCCTATTTTACCCTCCACATTTTTGTTCTCCATTTTTTAATGTGTAGAATTATATGCCAGTAAATATCAATAGCAATGGCCTACTATACCATACTGCTGTATATATATATATATATATACTGGTGGTCAGCAAAATTCGGCACTGTCCTCCTACTATATACTGCGCACAACTACAATGCAGCACAGGTATGGATTGGATACTTGACGACACAGAGGCAGAGCAATGGACTACTGTACCATACTGCTATATATATATTGGTGGTCAGCAAAAATCTGCACTGTCCTCCTACTATATACTGCGCACAACTACAGTGCAGCACAGGTATGGATTGTATTACTTGATGACACAGAGGTAGAGCAATGGACTACTGTACCGTACTGCTATATATATACTGGTGGTGAGCAAAATTCTGCACTGTCCTCCTACTATATACTGTGCACAACTACAGTGCAGCACAGGTATGGATTGTATTTCTTGACGACACAGAGGTAGAGCAATGGACTACTGTACCGTACTGCTATATATATACTGGTGGTCAGCAAAATTCATCACTGTCCTCCTACTATATACTGCACACAACTACAATGCAGCACAGGTATGGATTGAATTACTTGACGACACAGAGGTACAGCAATGGACTACTATACCGTACTGCTATATATATACTGGTGGTCAGCAAAATTCTGCACTGTCCTCCTACTATATACTGCGCACAACTAAAATGCAGCACAGGTATGGATTGTATACTTGACAACACAGAGGTAGAGCAATGGACTACTGTACCGTACTGCTATATATATACTGGTGGTCAGCAAATTTCTGCGATGTCCTCCTACTATATACTGCACACTACTACAATGTAGCACAGGTATGGATTGTATACTTGACGACACAGAGGTAGAGCAATGGACTACTGTACTGTACTGCTATATATATACTGGTGGTCAGCAAAATTCTGCACTGTCCTCCTACTATATACTGCGCACAACTACAATGCAGCACAGGTATGGATAGTATACTTGACGACACAGAGGTAGAGCAATGGCCTACTGTACCGTACTGCTATATATATATATATATATATACTGGTGGTCAGCAAATTCTGCACTGTCCTCCTACTATATACTGCGCACAACTACAGTGCAGCACAGATATGGATAGTATACTTGATGACACAGAGGTAGAGCAATGGACTACTGTACCATACTGCTATATATATATACTGGTGGTCAGCAAAATTCTGCACTGTCCTCCTACTATATGCTGCACACAACTACAATGCAGCACAGATATGGATAATATATTTGACGACACAGAGGTAGAGCAATGGACTACCGTACCGTACTGCTATATATATATATATATACACTGGTGGTCAGCAAAATTCTGCACTGTCCTCCTACTATATACTGTGCACAACTACAATGCAGCACAGATATGGATAGTATACTTGACGACACAGAGGTAGAGCAATGGACTACTGTACCGTACTGCTATATATATATATATATATATATATATATACTGGTGGTCAGCAAAATTCTGCACTGTCCTCCTACTATATACTGTGCACAACTACAATGCAGCACAGATATGGATAGTATACTTGATGACACAGAGGTAGAGCAATGGCCCACTGTACCGTACTGCTATATATATATTCTGTTGGTCAGCAAAATTCTGCACTGTCCTCCTACAATGCAGCACAGATATGGAGCGTTTTCAGGCAGAGAACGTAGATATTTGCAGCACACTGAGCACAGATATTTGCAGCACACTGAGCACAGATATTTGCAGCACACTGAACAGTGAACACAGAAACTGAGAGAACGCAGCCACGTCCTCTCGCTATCATCTCCAATGCAAGAGTGAAAATGGCGGCGACGCGCGGCTCCTTATATAGAATACGAATCTCGCGAGAATACGACAGCGGGATGATGACGTTCGGGCGCGCTCGGGTTAACCAAGCAAGGCGGGAAGATCTGAGGCTGCCTCGGAACCATGTAAAATAGGTGAAGTTTGTGGGGGTTCATATCTTGCGAACCGAACCCACTCATCTCTAGTTTAAATGTGTATAAATGGTTTGTAGCATTATTATCAAATATTGGTTAAATCAATGTAGGATTGGTCTGAATATTAAAGTTACTAAAAGATTTACACATGTGACCTGCACTGCAACACAAGGCCACTTTATATGAGAAGCATTCCCAACCACTGTCTTCAAGGCCCATGAACAGTCCAGGTTTTAGTGATATCCAGGCTTCAGCACACATGGTTAAATCAAAATAATTGCGATACTAATTAAGTCACCTGTGCTGGAGCATGGATATCACTAAAACCTAGACTGATATAAGCCCTACACACTGGCCGATAATCCTCAAAGATATGAACAATCTCGTTCATTAATGAATGAGATAACGTTCATATCTTTGAGTGTGGAGTCACCAGCGATGAACGATGCGCGGCCCCGCACTCGTTCATCACTGGTTCCCCGTCGGCTGTGCATGCAGGCCAATATGGACGATCTCGTCCATATTTGCCTGCACTTCAATGGAGCCGGGTGACGGGGGAGTGAAGAAACTTCACTCCCCCCGTCACTGCCCCCCCCCTCCGCCGCCGGGTCGCCCGTCGTCCGTATCCACCGTCGGGCAGCTCGGCGGCGGAACTTTAAATGTGTAAGGCCCATTAGAGTGCCTTGAAAACTGAGATTGGGAAAGTATGCTGTATGACATTAGAACGTACAAATGACTTGGGGCGGAATACCGTGGCTGATTGATCCCTATAGTATTTTGTATCAGCAAGTCCTTTATACTCAAAACAAGTATGTACTGTAAATATAAATAAATATTCACATCAACTTAATCCTCGCTTATGATAAACCACAGGTTTTCAAACTCGGTCCTCAGGGCCCCACACAGTGCATATTTTGCAGGTAACCCAGCAGGTGCACAGGTGTATTAAATACTCACTGACACATTTTAAAAGGTCCACAGGTGCAGCTAATTATTCCACTTGTGATTCTGTGAGGAGACCTACAAAACATGCACTGTGTGGGGTCCTGAGGACTGAGTTTGAGAACCTCTGTGATAAACAATATCCCTGATGCATGTTCTCACACAGTGCCTTTGTATCATACTTGCCTACCTGACGCTCTCCATGAGGGAGAAAATGCTCTGTTCCTGGACTTTCCTGGTAATAATGTACGATTGCCATCACCTGTGGTGAAACAACTTTCTTATCAATTAACTAGCTCACCACAGGTGATGGCCAGAGGCAGAACTCTGGGAGGCAACGGAGTCATCTGCCACCGGGCTCCTGCTCTGAAGGGGGGCACCTCTCCTCTCATTCTGTGACACCATTGAATTAAGTTAATTGATAGCTGTCACTATCTCTTCAGTGGCCAACTTCCTCACTGGTCCCTGCACCTTACAAATCACACCCTTTTTATTATACTGAATATACACATTTTACAAGTATCACACCCAGGATTAGAAACCACAACCTATTACAATGTAAGCACTGTTTTCTCCTGTATAGGAAATATGAGAATTTTAACTATATGAAGTTACTTTTCTGACAATTACACGTAACTTCATATAGTTAGAATTCTCATGCTACCTCTACAGGAGCAAATAACTCCATCAGTAAAGTGTCTGCTGTTAGTGTAACAGGTCATGGGTTCTAATCCTGGGTATGTCTGCTAAGAAATGTGTGATTTAAAATCAAAGACAATTAATTGTATAAATACAGTATATTTTTTTTTCCAGAACATTCCATACACACACACCTCTATATATATATATATATATATATATATATATATATACACACACACGCATACAAACATATTTATCTTAATATAGGAAATCGGGGGGCACCAATATTTATCTTGCCTCCGGGCAACTGTGACGAACTTGTGATGGCAGTCATACATTACCAGGAAAGTCCAGGAACAGAGCATTTTCTCCCTCATGGAGAGGGTCAGGTAGGCAAGTATGCTGTGTATACATACATACCCTTTTAGAAACTTCGTGTTTGAATACAAAAGTCTGTATTTCAAAGTCAGAGATAATGAAGAAATGAAATAATGTTTGTGGAGGAGTGGATAATCTGCTATTCCCCCGCCAATGGAGAGCAGTTTATCATTTTGTACAGTAAAGGTCAAAGAGCTCTATTGCTGCTGTATACAGAAAATAACAAGCAGACACCAATCCCAATATATCCAGGATAATATCTATACAACTGACCACTCAGAAAACGCACAATATGCAGAAACAAATATATAGAGAAATAATGTAAGTATGTAATCGTAGAAATGTGCTATGAAGAGAGATGTTGGGTACTTAGGGTTAATAAGAGAAAAATATATATATTTTTCAATACAATTTTGTAGTTTATTATTTGCCACATTTAAATACATTGCAATGTTTCTTTGTATTAATAGAAAAGTATGAGAAATGAGTCTGTTTTTTTATTAGATGCCAAGAATATTGCACATTTGCATAATAAATGTTTTAATAACCAGAGACACATCTGTATAGCTCAAATTGTTTATAAATCTTAGGATGCAAGCCAATAGATAAACTGATGTTAAAAATACTGAGTCTTGTGTGAAAAAAAATCCATATTAGTTGGAAGAGGACCAGACTAGAAGAAATTACATTGCGTGATTATTTCTTTTGAAGACTTTATTTCCATATTTATTAGAGATGTGCGGCTGGAACTTTTCGTGTTTTGTGTTTTGGTTTTGGTTCTGATTCCACTTTCATGTTTTGATTTTGGCTTGGTTTTGCCAAAACCACCATTTCATGTTTTGGTTTTGGTTTTGGATTTTTGAAAAAAACACAAAAACAGCTAAAATCACAAAATTTGGGGGTAATTTTGCTCCTACTGTATTATTAACTTCAATAACATTCATTTCCACTCATTTCCAGTCTATTCTGAACACCTCACACCTCGCAATATTGTTTTTAGGCCTAAAAGTTGCTCTGAGGTGGCTGTATGACCAAGCTAAGCGACACAAGTGTGCGGCACAAACACCTGGCCCATCTAGGAGTAGCACCAGGGACGTGCGGTGAGCTAAATGTCTTAGGAGGCAAAATTATTAGAATAACAAATTATCAGTATTTTTCATATATTTTATTCAGTCAAAACTCTGGTTTAAATGTAAGTATGACAGGAAAGGCTCTGCCTCACCTGCCTCACCCCACCGCACGTCACTGAGTGGCAATGCAGTGGCAGACAGCCAAGCGACACAAGTGTGCGGCACAAACACCTGGCCCATCTAGGAGTGGCACTGCAGTGTCAGACAGGAGGGCAGATATAAAAAAGGCCCCAAACAGCACATCATGCAAAGATGTAAAAGAGGTGTAATGAGGTAGCTGTATGACTAAGGTAAGCGACACAAACAATTGGCCCATCTAGGAGTGGCATTGAAGTGTCAGACAGGAGGGCACTTAAAAAAAAATAGTACCCAAACAGCACATCATGCCAAGAAGTAAAAGAGGGCAATGAGGTAGCTGTATGACTAAGCTAAGCGACACAAGTGTGCGGCACAAACACCTGACCCATCTAGGGTTGGCACTGCAGCCCCACTGCACTAATGGCAGATACCGGATGCACGTCTAACACCAGCATAGTTGTTATAGCCTCAGTAATCCACTTTGCAACAGGGTATGTATGTGTATATATATATATATATATATATATATATATATATACAGTGGGGATTGAAAGTTTGGGCACCCCAGGCAAAAATTCATTTTAATGTGAAAAAAGAAGCCAAGGAAAGATGGAAAAATCTCCAAAAGGCATCAAATTACAGATTAGACATTCTTATAACATGTCAAAAAAAGTTTGATAAGAACAGAAAACAAAAAATGGCGTCTTCAAAAGTTTGGGCACCCTGCAGAGTTAATATCTTGTACTGCCCCCTTTGGCAAGTATCACAGCTTGTAAATGCTTTTTGTAGCCAGCCAAGAGTCTTTCAATTCTTGTTTGAGGTATTCTTCCTTACAAAAGTCTTCCAGTTCTTTGAGATTCCTGGGCTGTCTGTGACGCACTGCTCTTTTAAGGTCTATCCATAGTTTTTCAAATATGTTGAGGTCAGGAGATTGTGAAGGCCATGGCAAAACCTTCAGTTTACGCCTCTTGATGTAATCCACCGTGGATTTTGAGGTGTGTTTAGGATCATTATCCATTTGTAGAAGCCAGCCTCTCTTTAACTTCAGCTTTTTCACAGATGGCATCAAGTTAGCGTCCAAAATTTGCTGGAATCTTATTGAATCCATTTTTCCTTCTACTCGTGAAATGTTCCCTGTGCCACTGGCTGCAATACAACCCCAAAGCATGATTGATCCACCCCCATGCTTAACAGTTGGACAGAGGTTCTTTTCATTAAATTCTGTGCTCTTCCTTCTCCAAACGTACCTTTGCTCATTCCGGAAAATAAGTTCGATTTTAACCTCATCGGTGCACAGAACTTTATTCCAAAATGCATCAGGCTTGTCTATATGTTCATTTGCAAACTTCAAATGCTGATTTTTGTGGTGAGGACGTAGAAGAGGTTTTCTTCTGATGACTCTTCCATGAAGACCATATTTGTACAAGTATCTCTTTATAGTGGAATAGTATACCACAACTCCAGTGTCTGCCAGATCTTCCTGGAGGGATCGTGCAGTCAAACGTGGATTTTGACTTGCTTTTCTCACAATCCTGCGAGCTGTTCTGTCTGATATTTTTCTTGGTCTTCCAGATCTTGCTTTAACTTCCACTGTTCCTGATGACTGCCATTTCTTAATTACATTCTGAACAGAGGATATGGGCATCTGATATCACTTTGCTATCTTCTTATAGCCTTCTCCTGCTTTGTGAGCGTCAACTATTCTCAGTTTCAGTGTTCTACACAACTGCTTAGAGGAACCCATGGTGCTGATTGTTGGAGCAAGGTCAGATGAGTCTGGGCTTTTAAAACCTTTGATATTGACATCACCTGGTCTTTCCAGACGATGATTGAGAACAATCCATGACACTGCCAGGTCTCAGCTGTCCAAAGGGGGCAGTACAAGGTATTAACTCTGCAGGGTGCCCAAACTTTTGAATGGCTAATCTGTAATTTGATGCCTTTTGGAGATTTTTCCATCTTTCCTTGGCTTCTTTTTGCACATTAAAATTAACTTTTGCCTGGGGTGCCCAAACTTTCAATCCCCACTGTATATATATATATATATATATATACGGCAGTATCACTGGAATTATATGGCAGTACCACTGGATATATACAGCAGTATCACTGGAATTATATGGCAGGATCACGGGAATTATACGCCAAGATCACTGGAATTATACGGCAGGATGACTGGATTTATTTGCCAGTACCATTGGAATTATACGGCAGGATCACTGGAATAATATGGTAGGATCACTGGACTTATACATCAGTACCTCTGGAATTATACGGCAGGATCACTGAAATTATACGGTAGGATCACTGGAATTATATGGCGGGATCACTGGAATTATACGGCGGGATCACTGGAATTATACTGCAGGATCACTGGAATTATACGGCAGGATCACTGGAATTAAATGGTAGGATCACTGGATTATACCCCAGTACCACCAGTGGTGCAAGTAGAAATATTTTCTTAGTGGTACTGAGTGCCGAACAATGGGCGTAGTCATGTGTTGTGAGGGTGCATGGCCACATGTCACTAGTGGGAGTGGCTACATGACACTAGCGGACAACACAGACCCTTTTCTTTGGATTCTGGTGGCAAGGATAGAAATATATAGTAATGCCTCCAGTATAATAAATACATATAGTAATGACCCCAATTTGATGACAATATATAACAACGCCTCCAGGTTGCTTTGTGGTGCATTATAATTGTGGTAATGGCGGTCAAGTGTGCAAAGTGTGTGGCAGGTGGTACTGCGCACCCGCTGCCAAATTCTTAAGGGTACTCTGTACCCGAGCGTACCCACACACTTGCACCACTGAGTACCACTGGACATATACGGCAGTATCACTGGACTGTAATTATACGCCATTACCACTGAAATTATACGGCAGAATCACTGGAATTATACAGCAGTACCACTGAACTTATACGGCAGTACCACTGGACATATACGGCAGTATCACTGGACTAAATTTATATGATGGAATTATACGGCAGTATCACTGGAATTATACGGCATGATCACTGGAATTATATGGCAGTACCACTGGACTTACACAGCAGGATCACTGGAATTATACGGCAGGATCACTGGAATTATACAGAAGGATCACTGGATTTATACGCCAATACCACTGGAATTATACGGCAGGATCACTGGAATTATACGGCATTACCACTGGATTTATACGGCAGTACCACTGGACATATACAGCAGTATCACTGGACTGGACTTATATGCCAGTACTAGAGATGAGCGGGTTCGGTTCGCCGAGAACCGAACCCCCCCCGAACTCCATGTGTCAAACACGGTTCCGAGCCTGGCTCGGTTATTCCCGCCTGACTCGGAAAACCCGAACGAGGCAAAACGTCATCATCCCGCTGTTGGATTCTCGCGAGATTCATTTTCCATATAAAGAGCCGCGCGTCGCTGCCATTTTCACTCGGGCATTGTAGAGAGTACAGAGAGGACGTGGCTACGTTCTCTCAGTGTCAGTTCTCAGTATCAGTGCTCAGTATCAGTGCTTATTGCTGCTCAGTAATACTAGTACAGTGTCTCTCTTGTGCTGCATCTTGCTGCTGTAGGGTGCTGTGGTAGTAGTGTCCTGTGACTGTGCATCAGTCATCATCATTCCAATCACAGTGGTATCTGGGGGGTGACAATTCCAGAGTGCTTTTGTGCTGCTCACTAATACTAGTACAGTGTCTTGTGCTGCATCGTGATGCTCAGTGTCAGTTCTCAGTAGTATCATCAGTGCTCAGTATCATTGCTCATTGTCTTGTGCTGCATCGTGCTGCTCAGTAATACTAGTACAGTGTCTTGTGCTGCATCGTGCTGCTCAGTGTCAGTTCTCAGTAGTATCATCAGTGCTCAGTATCACTGCTCATTGTCTTGTGCTGCATCATGGTGCTCAGTAATACTACATTACTAATACTAGTACAGTGTCTTGTGCTGCATCGTGGTGCTCAGTGTCAGTTCTCAGTAGTATCATCAGTGCTCAGTATCACTGCTCATTGTCTTGTGCTGCATCGTGGTGCTCAGCAATACTACATTATTAATACTAATACAGTGTCTTCTGCTGCATCTTGCTGCTCAGTGTCAGTTCTCAGTAGTATCATCAGTGCTCAGTATCACTGCTCATTGTCTTGTGCTGCATCGTGGTGCTCAGTAATACTACATTACTAATACTAGTACAGTGTCTTGTGCTGCATCGTGCTGCTCAGTGTCAGTTCTCAGTAGTATCGTCAGTGTTCAGTATCACTGCTCATTGTCTTGTGCTGCATAGTGGTACTCAGTAATACTACATTACTAATATTAGTACACTGTCTTGTGCTGCATCGTGCTGCTCAGTGTCAGTTCTCAGTAGTATCATCAGTGCTCAGTATCACCACTCATTGTCTTGTGCTGCATTGTGGTGCTCAGTAATACTACATTACCAATACTAGTACAGTGTCTTGTGCTGCATCGTGCTGCTCAGTGTCAGTTCTCAGTAGTATCATCAGTGCTCAGTATCACTGCTCATTGTCTTGTGCTGCATCGTGGTGCTCAGTAATACTACATTACTAATACTAGTACAGTGTCTTGTACTGCTCAATGTTAGTTCTCAGTAGTATCATCAGTGCTCAGTATCACTGCTCATTGTCTTGTGCTGCATTATGGTGCTCAGTAATACTACATTACTAATACTAGACAGTGTCTTGTGCTGCATTGTGCTGCTCAGTGTCAGTTCTCAGTAGTATCATCAGTGCTCAGTATCACTGGTCAGTGCTCAGTGTCTTGTGCTGCATCTTGCTGCTGTAGGGTGCTGTGGTAGTGTCCTGTCATTGTGCATAGGTCATCATCATTCCAGTCACAGTGGTATCTGGTATTTATCCAGTGGTATCTATTTCCAGATATTACTGCCGTCTAATTCCAGATATATTACTGGCATATAATTCCACACATTAAAAAATGGAGAACAAAAATTTGGAGGGTGAAATAGGAAAAGATCAAGATCCACTTCCACCTAGTGCTGAAGCTGCTGCCACTAGTTATGGCAGAGATGATTAAATGCCATCAACGTCGTCTGCCAATGCCGATGCCCAATGTCATAGTAGAGAGCATGTAAAATCCAAAAAGCAAAAGTTCAGTAAAATGACCAAAAAATCTAAATTAAAATCGTCTGAGGAGAAGCGTAAACTTGCCAATATGCCATTTAGTTCAGTAAAATGACCCAAAAATCTGAATTAAAATCGTCTGAGGAGAAGCGTAAACTTGCCAATATGCCATTTATGACACGAAGTGGCAAGGAACGGCTAAGGCCCTCTCCTATGTTCCTCATGACTAGTGGTTCAGCTTCACATGACGATGGACGCACTCATCCTCCCGCTAGAAAAATTAAAGGAGTTAAGCTGGCAAAAGCACAGCAAATAATTGTGCGTTCTAAATCACAAATCCCCAAGAAGAGTCCAAATGTGTCGGCGTGTGCGATGCCTGACCTTCCCAACACTGGATGGGAAGAGGTGGCTCCTTCCACCATTGCACGCCCCCTGCAAGTGCTGGAAGGAGCACCCACAGTCCAGTTCCTGATATTCAAATTGAAGATGTCACTGTTGAAGTACACCAGAATTAGGATATGGGTGTTGCTGGCGCTGAGGAGGAAGTTGACGATGAGGATTCTGATGGTGATGTCATTTGTTTAAGTCAGGCACCCGGGGAGACAGTTGTTGTCCATGGGATGAATAAGGCCATTGACATGCCTGGTCAAAATACCCAAAAAATCACCTCTTCGGTGTGGAATCATTTAAACAGAAATGCAGACAACAGGTGTCAAGCCGTGTGTTGCCTTTGTCAAGCCGTAATAAGTAGGAGTTAGGACGCTAACCACCTAGGAACATCCTCCCTTATACGTTACCTGGAGCGCATTCATCAGAAGTCATTGACAAGTTCAAAAACTTTGGGTGACAGCGGAAGCAGTCCACTGACAACTAAATCCCTTCTTCCTCTTGTACCCAAGCTCCTGCAAACCACACCACCAACTCCCTCAATCTGAATTTCCTCCTTAGACAGGAACGCCAATAGTCCTGCAGACCATGTCACTGGCAAGACTGACGAGTCCTCTCCTAACTGGGATTCCTCCGATGGATCCTTGAGTGGAACGCCTACTGCTGCTGTTGCTGCTGGCACTGCTGTTGTTGCTGCTGGGAGTCAATCGTCATCCCAGAGGGGAAGTCGGAAGACCACTTGTACTACTTCCATTAAGCAATTGACTGTCCAACAGTCCTTTGCGAGGAAGATGAAATATCACAGCAGTCATCCTGTTGCAAAGCGGATAACTGAGGCCTTGACAACTATGTTGGTGTTAGACGTGCGTCCGGTATCCACCGTTAGTTTTAATATTAAAAATAATATTGTGAGGTGTTCTGAATAGACTGGAAATGAGTGTAAATTATGGTTATTGAGCTTAATGATACTATAGGATCAAAATTACCCCAAATTCTATGATTTTAGCTGTTTTTGAGTTTTTTTAAAAAATCACCTGAATCCAAAACACATCCGAATCCAAAACCCGAAAGGGTGGAAACTGACAAAAAAAATTCAGGGAGGTTTTGCCAAAACGTGTCCGAATCCAAAACACGACCGCGGACCCAAATCCAAAACCAAAACACAAAACATGAAAAATGCCAGCTGCACATCTCTAGCCAGTACCACTGCAATTATATGGCAGGATCACTGGAATTATACTGCAGTATCACTGCATTTTTATGCCAGTACCACTGGAATTATACGGCAGGATCACTGGAATTATACAGCAGGATCACTGGATTTATACGCCAGTACCACTGGAATTATACGGCAGTATCACTGGACTTATATGGCAGTACCTCTGGACATATACGCCAGTACCACTGGACTGGATTTATACGCCAGTACCACTGGAATTATACAGCAGGATTACTGGAATTATACGGCAGGATGACTGGATTTATATGGCAGTACCGCTGGACATATATCGCAGTATCAATGGACATATCCGGCAGTATCACTGGACATATATGCCAGTACCACTGGACATATACAGCATCCCAGGGACACCACCACTGGACAGATGCAGGACAACACAGCACCACTGCAATGGACTGGATTTATACAGCAGCACTGGACATATGGCAGCAGAGGACACCACCACTGTGACTACCTGATGCAGCACAAGACACCACCACTGGACTGATGCAGCACAACACAGCACCACTGGACTGGATTTATACAGCAGCACTGGACATATGGCAGCAGAGGACACAACCACTGTGACTGGACTGATGCAGCACAAGACACTAACACTGAACTGATGCAGGATACTGAGGACGGAGACACGTCCTCTCTCTATACTCTCCAAAGCCAGAGTGAAAATGGCGGCGACAGGAATCCAAACCCCGCGAGAATCCGACAGCAGAATGATGACGTTTTGCCTCATTCTGATTTCCGAGTCAGGCGGGAAAACCCGAGCCTGACTCGGATCCGGGCTCGGCTGGTGAAGTTCGGGGGGGTTCGGTTCTCTGAGAACCGAACCTGCACATCTCTACTTTTATACTGAAATACCGTATCGCACCCAGTATTTTGTTTACGCGTCCAACCCTGGGTGCGACCCGGCTAAGACCCCTTTGAGAGTGGTGGCTGGACCCGTAATGTCACCCCACACATGACCAGTGCTGGTGCATGGAGAAGTTCTCATCTCCTAGCACCAACTCTTCCTATGCTGTAAACAGGTAACGCGGTTAACTCTTTTCCCTGGGTGTTTCTAGAGAGGAGGAGGCCCGTGTGCAGGCTCCATCTAGGTCCCCTCCTCTCTAGCCGTCAGCGCTGTATTTCTGGGCACTAAGGTCCCTAGGGGACCCTAGCGCTGTCCCAGAGTCTACAGGGCATGCGCAGATCGCTGGGAAACTGCGGTACTCCAGAAGGTAAGTATTAAAAATAATGGGTGCAGGCTGTGTGGTGTGGGCCCCCCTGCACACACTGCACCCATTATATATCTGAAAAAGAGATTGTTTGGGGGAGGGATGTCTTGATAAAGGTTATTTGACACAGGAGTGTGAGTAGCTTCATAATATCCATTTGATGTTCTTTTTTATCTTTTCATATGTTTTAAATATTTTTTATTAGATGCTGGTCCAATTTTTTAACTTTGTTCATGTATGCTTGATACCATAATTCTTTATGGAATCCATTTTTTGATGGATTTTTAATCCAATAAATCTGTTTTTTTATTGCTATCACGGCTTTGGAGTGCTTGGCTATCCTTTGAAAAGAGATTTCTTTAAGCCATACAAAGATACCTTTATGGGAGCAGCAACATATTTCAAACCGTGAGTTTGGGTACGCCATATACTGGATAGAACACCCACTTTTAAAGATACCTTGATGTGCTTTCTCCTCTTGCTCTTGCTGTGAGTGCTGGGTACGCTTTACTGATTGTGTAAGCTATATTTTTAATGGTAAAATCACAAGACCAGTTTGCACTCCAGAGAACGAAAGACACATAACTGGATTTTAGAGGAAGCAGGGCACCTTTTGGTTTAAAGATACCTTGATGCACACAGTTCCCCCTATCCTTTGTGTGAGTGGGGTACGCCTCTATATAGCTTTTCTAAAAATACTTTAGCACCTGTTTCCTGATTATTAAGGATTCACTACACTTTTGCACTGTTTATGATCTTTTTTTTTTATAAACTGGGTACACGTCCCGAATATATATCTTGAGGGGAAGAATTGAGAACGTCACCTCGTGAAAAAGAAACCTTGATGCGCTTGCACCCACCTCTCTTGCTGTGAGTGTTCTGGTACGCCCTTCTAATTACTGTAAGCGGTTCATTCTGTGGAAATATCACCAGAGTGGGGTGCACCCAGAGAGTGAAAGACACTGGCTAAAAATTCGGAGGGGTTTAAGAATACCACCAGTTAAAGATACCTTGATGTGTTTATCTCTCCTATCCTTTGTGTGAGTGGGGTACGCCCGTGAAGAATCACTAGAAGTCTACATATATACTTATTCAATATTGTTGTATCAGAATATACTACACATTGCACCGTTTATTGTTATTTTTCTTTCATATTTGGATATATGTTCGAGATACACCACGTCACAAGAAGGATCTACAGTACGAAAAACCCTCTACATTTCTCCTAATAAGGGATGTATTGATTTTATTCTCCAAAGCGCACTGTGTGTTATATAGGCTCAATAATTGTCTTTTTTTGTCTATACCCATTATTTATCTGCCAGTGCCTTTTCCAATGAGCAGCTCCTGGGTTATCATGCATAGGTAAAATCAAAAGCCTGATAAGTATCTAGTTATAATTCTGGATGCAGGAATAACACCTGATTTCTAATTGTGCTATGCTTCTCTATGTGGTTCATTGTTTTCCTTTCCTATCAAGCAATGTATATTAAGTATTGCATAACACAGATTATATAAGGAAGTGATGTAATTTAATGTTGCATTTTTTGCATCGCTAAAGCATAAAGGTCAACCAACCAAGGTGTGCATGTATCGGAGAATGACCACACACCTAAGAGTGGTACTCGTCCAGAATAAGCTGTTTAATTTAAATTATTTTTAATGCGTTAACATGGATCTGGATAATAGTGTAAGTTAATAAAATAGTTAGAAATCTGTATGTCTGTCAATGAGGCAGCAATGTGTATGTCTGTCCACGAGACCAGAGCCAGATTAAGGGAGGGGAGACAGAAGTGGTCGTCCCTGGCCCCACACACATTAGGGGCCTGCACATAATGCAGTGTGGAGTGAAGGAGTCCCCTCCTATGGCTAAGCTCCTCCATCTAGATAGCAAATTCTGCAAGACAGTGACTCTGAGCCGGCTGTGTCCGTTCTGCTGCTGGTGCGGTGCGCTGTGAGGCAGGAATGCCAGTAGTGTCTCTGTGAGTGATGCTGTTTGTTTACAGCTGGATTTGTTTACAGATGAAAGTAGTTCAGGCGTGCGCTCTTTGGGAAATAAAGGCAGGTCATGTGATCTAATGTGTCCAATCATTATAGGAAGGCAGTTTTCTATAAATATACCATGTCACTGTATACTGTAAGTAATAGATATTCCACTCTTGGGGGTGTGGTTGCGCTCTGATATAGGCACGCCTTGGTGTCCATTGTGACGCACAAGGCCGAAAGCTAAGTGCATTCAACCACCCAAGGCGTATGTATATCACTGCACACCCAAAAGTGGTATTAAAATGTTGTGACAAAATAGTTCTATGTGGAGATAATTTAGATTAACACAGATGTTTGCTGGTTCTGAAGTGGCTGCTTGAATAGATGATCAGCATTGTACAATTCATGTGTGATGAAGTCTGATGTGAAATCATTTGACTTATGTGGTAAATTTGCCATTTTGTCAGAAATATCAGTCAGACTGAGGCAGTGATGTGCTTCTCCACTATGAGCAGTGTCTCTGTGAGAGCTGGTACTGTTTACACTTGTGGAATGATACAGCTGTGGCTTTGTGATGAAGTTTCAAATATGGTGGCCAATCCCGGGATCGGGATTGGTAGGATCCCGGGATTTAGGGCCAAAAACGTCCGGGATTCAATCCCGGGATTGGAAGCTTCAACCCCAGGGATTGAGGGATCAGCGTTGAGCGTCCACAGGACGCTCAGACGCTGTCCGGCTTCCTTCTTCCGGCTCCCCAGCGTGGCGTGAGAGGTCACGCTGCACCGTCACGCTGCACCGTCACACGCCGCTGGGAGCCGCCAGGAGAGAGCAGAAAATGTTCCCCACCCGCCCGCCCCCGGTATATGGTGAGTAATGTGTACGGGGCGGGCGGGGTGGGGCGAGGGGGTGGCCACATAGTTAAAAGCCAATCCCAGGATTCCCAGGATTGCCCATTTTTCAATCCCGATACCCAGGATTGAAAAAATGGCCCAGGATTGGCTTCCCTAGTTTCAAATGACAGTTGGAAGTAGATCAGGCCTGAGGTGTGCAGTCGTTGGAAAATAATGCACGTAATGTAATGTATCCAATCATGTGGGTGAAATGACAATCAGGGTCGACAGTGTCTAGGTCGACACCAATTGGTCGACTGTGGCTAGGTCGACACTAGAAATAGGTCGACACTGCCATTAGGTCGACATGAACAAGGTCGACATGAAAAAAGGTTGACATGAGTTGTTCATGTTTTTTTGGTGTCGTTTTCTTCGTAAAGTGACCGGGATCCCCAATTAGTGCACCATGGGGGTAATTCTGAGTTGATCGCAGCAGCAAGTTTGTTAGCAATTGGGCAAAACCATGTGCACTGTAGGTGGGGCAGATATAACATTTGCAGAGAGAGTTAGATTTGGGTGGGTTATTTTGTTTCTGTGCAGGGTAAATACTGGCTGCTTTATTTTTACACTGCAATTTAGATTTCCGTTTGAACACACCCCACCCAAATCTAACTCTCTCTGCACATGTTATATCTGCCACACCTGCAGTGCACATGGGGGGTAATTCCAAGTTGATCGCAGCAGGAATTTTTTTAGCAGTTGGGCAAAACCATGGGGGTAATTCCAAGTTGATCGCAGCAGGAATTCTGTTAGCAATTGGGCAAAACCATGTGCACTGCAGGGGTGGCAGATATAACATGTGCAGAGAGAGTTAGATTTTGCTCGCTTTGCTCGCCATGCTTCGGGCAAGGTGCCTTGCTCTGCTACTGCTGCGCTCGGCACAGGTTACCATTCCCAATTGTAGTCCACATGGATCGTAAAGTATGAAAAAGTTCAAAAAAAGAAAAAAAAAAGTGAAAAACTAATGTCGACCTCTTTGCATGTCAACCTTGTTCATGTCGATCTAATGGTCATGATGACCTAGTCATTGTCGACCAATGGGTGTCGACCTAAGTGGTGTTGACCCAGATTCCAGATATATGTATACTGTGTATATACATACACACTGTATAATCTCCTCATTCTACAATTTGCATAATTTGGTCAAATGCAATGTGTTCTCCACCAATCAATTTTGCACCACTCTGATTTCCCAGTGACCCAACACAACACTATAAATATACTCTTGGGGGGAATTCAATTGAGGGTGTGAAATGAAATAAACCCAACAGTTTTTCCTGTAGCCGTATAGTTTTCCTATTTAATTAGTGGAACGAAAATGGGACGCAGTGATATATTCTATAGAAATCACTGCACCTTTTTTCACGCACTTCCAGAGCAAGTTGGAAAAATCACCGGAACTTGCTCTGGAACCCAGGTGGCACCCCCCCAGACTAATTAAGCAATTGGAAGTTCACAATTAGCTTAATTAGTCAGTAATTACTGTAGTCACATTCGGAAGCAGTGTTTTCTGCCTCCAGCGTCGAGAGCCGGTCTCCTGGAGCAATGGTGAGTATATGATTGTGTATGTGTGCATGACTATGGAACTAATTCAGACTTGATCACTCGCTAGGGGTTTTTTGCACTGCTACAAACAGATAGTTGCCGCCCATAGGGGAGTGTATTTTCACTTTGTAAGTGTGCGAACTCATGTGTAGCAGAGATGTACAAACAGATCTTGTGCAGTCTCTGAGTAGCCCAGGACTTACTCAGCCGCTGCAAACACTTCAGCCTGTCCGGGGCCCAGAATTGATGTCAGGAACCCTCCCTGCAAACGCATGGACACACCTGCGTTTTTCCAACAACTCCCAGAAAACTGTCAGTTACCACCCACAAATGGCTTCTTCCTGTCAATCTCCTTGCGATCGCCTATGCGAACGGATTCTTTGCACAACCCATCGCTGAGCAGTGATCCACTTTGTACCTGTGCGATGCACCTGCGCATTGCAGTGCACATGTATGCGCAGGTCTGACCTGATCGCAGCACTGCAAAAAATGCTAGTGAGTGATCAGGTCTGAATTACCCCCTATGTGTGCATTGCAGTGTCATCACCCTGGAGCCTGCAATTTCTCTTATGTCCTAGGGCACAGGTTCTCAAACTCGGTCCTCAGGACCCCACACAGTTCATGTTTTGCAGTTCACCTGTAAATTTTTAAAATGTGACAGTTGGTCATACACAGTGCAGCTGCTGGGTGACCTGGAAAACGTGAAACATGTGGGGTCCTGAGGACCGAGTTTGAGAACCACTGTCCTCAGAGCCGGCCTTAGGCATAGGCAAACTAGGCAATTGCCTAGTGCATCTGGTATGCCTAGGGGCACCAGCAGCTTCTGCTGATTAAAATGATATGCAACATGCCTATATTCTGTATGTAGCATTTCGTATGCAAATACAGCCAGTCGCACACAGAAGATAGGCATGCTGCATATTAATTTAATCAGCAGAAGCTGCTTGTGCATCCTAGCCACATAGTAATGCAAATAAGATGCATTTTCATAAAAATATAGGCACCCGATGTTAGCCGAGCTGCCAGCTGACTGATGCCAGGAACTATATGTGTCATTATTTGTATAAGGGCATTAATAATGTGTAGCATATGTGTAAGGGGCACTATGTATGTCATTATGTGTTTAAGGGCACTAATAATGTGTGGCATATGTGTAAGGGACATTATGTGTGTAATGTGTATAAGGGGGGTAATTCCAAGTTGATCGCAGCAGGAATTTTGTTAGCAGTTGGGCAAAACCATGTGCACTGCAGGGGAGGCAGATATAACATGTGCAGAAAGAGTTAGATTTGGGTGGGTTATTTTATTTCTGTGCAGGGTAAATACTGGCTGCTTTATTTTTACACTGCAAATTAGATTGCAGATTGAACACACTCCACCCAAATCTAACTCTCTCTGCACATGTTATATCTGCTCACCCTGCAGTGCACATGGTTTTGCCCAACTGCTAACAAAATTCCTGCAGCGATCAACTTGGAATTACCCCCAAGGGCATTAACAATGTGTGGCATATGTGTAAGGGAAATTATGTGTATAAGGGCATTAATAAGGTTTGGCATAATGTGTAAGGTGCATTATGTTTATAAGGACATTAATAATGTGTGTCATATGTGTAAGGGGCATTACTGTGTGGTATGTGTATAAATGCATTACCAATGTGTGGCATTATGTGTATAAGGTGCTCTACTGTGTGGCATAACATACAAAGGGCACTACTGTGTGGTCTAATGTGAATAAAGAGCAATATGGTGTGGTGTAATGTGAATAAGGAGCAATATGGTGTGGTGTAATGAGAATAGAGAGCAATATGGTGTGGTGTAATGTGAATAAGGAGCAATTCAGTATGATATGTGAATGAGGGGCACTACTGTGAGAAGTAACGTATATAAGGTAAATTGGTACTACTGTGTGATGTAATGTGAATAAGGGACACTATTGTATGATAAATTGTGAATGAAGTTGCACTACTGTGAGGCATAATTTGAATTGGGGGTACTATTGTGTGGCCATGCCCCTTGCCAGCAAAAACACACCCCTTTTTGGTCTGTGCACCGAATGTGCACACTGTTCTTATTTAAATTACAGGGGGTAGGAAAAAAAAAAAAAAGGACTGCTATGGCTATGGTGCTGGGAAAGGGGTGCAGGGTCAGAGGCGGAACTAGCGGTGGTGCTAGGGGGCACCAGCCAAAATCTTGCCTAGGGCATAATATTGGTTAGGGCCGGCTCTGACTGTCCTAGGGGATACTGGGAATCCATTTAGTACCATAGGGTATAGATGGGTCCACTTGGAGCCATGGGCACTGTAGAAGTTTGATAGCGTGTGCTGTCTCCTTCCTCTATGCCCCTCCTACCAGACTCAGTTTAAAAAATGTGCCCGACGGAGTTGGTCACATCTCTCGAAGCTATTTTTAAAGTTTGTTATTTTCAGGCAGGACTGGATGGCACCAGCCTGCCTGCTTCGTGGGACTTGGGGTGGGAGGGGGATTGAACGGCCCAACCCCACTAAGGGTTATTGGTTCCCATTCCCCGATGACAGGACGCTAGCTCCTGAGGGAACTATTTGCAAGCCCCACCACGGAGAGCGTACATTCCCGCAGCACGCCGCCACCCCTAACAGAGCCAGAAGATAAAAGAGTGGTGAGTACTAAGCCGGCATCCCGGCTATCGGGTCGACGGCCATTATGGCAGCATTAGGGTACGGCAGTGGCAAACGCAGGATTTGCATGTGGTGGTTTCCAGAACTGGGTGGAGCCAAGCATGGGGTAGGGACTGAGGTGACCCAGTATATGCTGGGTCCGTAAAACTAGTGTGTCTGTGTATATATATATATATATATATATCTACACACATATATATACTATATACACATATATATATATATATATATATACACATACGTATACACATATACATATACACATAGCATATATATATATATATATATATACATACAGTACACGTATATATACGCATGTATATGTATCATATGTGTGTGTGTGTGTTTATATATATGTATATACATGTGTATATATGTATGCACATGGATATATATGTACTATAATTAAAATAAAGTCAACTTTTATTAAACACTTACAAGTGCCATCAAGTGGTGGAGGGGGGGTTTCTGGGTGCTCGGAAACCCCCCCTGCATGCGCCACTGTAGGGAGATGCACGGCTTCTAACGGGGCGAACTGAGTCTCCAGACTTAGTACACAGCATGGGTACCCAGACTGGCATTGCAGCTTAAAAGGAGGCTTACTCCATTTTACGCACTTAGATACATAAAGCCAGTATAAAGACGAGCAGGAAGACCGCGCGCACTTGCAGGGCCGAGGCTTCACTATGAACGGATTCAGCAGCTCACAGGCGCCATTTTACCTTACTGCAACAACACAGGAATGCACTGCTCCTCCGGAGATCCTCCAGCTTACCTCAGCAGTACCAGTGGGTCATAGCAGGGGGAAGGTATATAGTATACATGTGTACTAAGGCCCTCATTCCGAGTTGATCGCTAGCTGCCGTTGTTCGCTGCATAGCGATCATTTATAAAAATGGCAAATCTACGCATGTGTATGCACCGCAATGCGTATGTGTGGCATACGGGTACAAAGAGCATCGTGGTTTTGCATAGGTTCTAGAGACGCTTTAAGTCGCACTGGCGGATGCAAGGAGATTGACAAGAAGTGGGAGTTTCTGGGTGTCAACTGACCGTTTTCTGGGAGTGTTTGGAAAAACACAGGTGTGACCAGGCGTTTTCTGGGCGGGCATCTTACGTCATTACCGTGTCATTCGTTGCAGCAATCATCGCACAGAGGGGGTCATTCCGAGTTGTTCGCTCGCAAGCTGCTTTTAGCAGCTTTGCACACGCTAAGCCGCCGCCTACTGGGAGTGAATCTTAGCATATCAAAATTGCGAACGAAAGATTAGCAGAATTGCGAATAGACACTTCTTAGCAGTTTCTGAGTAGCTCCAGACTTACTCGGCATCTGTGATCAGTTCAGTGCTTGTCGTTCCTGGTTTGACGTCACAAACACACCCAGCGTTCGCCCAGACACTCCTCCGTTTCTCCAGCCACTCCCGCGTTTTTCCCAGAAATGGTAGCGTTTTTTCACACACTCCCATAAAACGGCCTGTTTCCGCCGAGAAACACCCACTTCCTGTCAATCACACTCCGATCACCAGAACGAAGAAAAAACCTCGTAATGCCGTGAGTAAAACTCCAAACTGCATAGCAAATTTACTTGGCGCAGTCGCAGTGCGGACATTGCGCATGCGCATTAGCGACTAATCGCTCCGTTGCGAGAAAAAAATAACAAGCGAACAACTCGGAATGACCCCCTGAATAAGTAACTAGAGGGCTGGTCTTGTTTTTCACAAAATGTGTTTGCAGCCGCTCTGCTGCACAGGTGTTCACACTCCTGCAAAGCGAAAATACACTTCCCCGTGGGCGGCGACTATGCGTTTGCACGGCTGCTAAAAGTAGCTAGCGAGCAATCAACTCGGAATGAGGGCCTAAGTCCCTAATCTAGGTACTTAGCCTGCGACCCAGCTAAACTTGGCTTTAGCGATAAGAGCGCCGTGTGCTGGTTCTATACTCACTCTGTGTCTCTCGGGAAGGGCTCTTTTTGTGTTAATTGTGCATTTAAACTTTTCCTGTGTGTGTGCTGTTACTGCTGCAGTATGTCAGGCAAATAGTGTGTATCATGTAAGGCACAGTGTTCCTCTTCTCCAGGGGGTTCACTAGTGTGTACTCAGTGTAGTATCCCTTCTCGGGCTAGTGGGACGTATACAGCATTGCTGGACTCCATTCGGGGGATGATTTCCACCATCTCTACTAAATTATCTTGTAATGAGAAGGAGATGTAATATTTAAGAAAGTCTATGTCTGCGTTTATGCAAAAGGACTCAGTACTCAGACCAGCTTCTCACTCCTCTACCATTTGTCCGCAAAAACGTACTTTGTCACAGTCACAGCGCTCGGTCTACTCCACTTTTCTTACACTATATCCTGCATTCTGACTCTGATAATGAAGGGACAGAAATGGAGGAAGGTGAGGTGGACATAGAGGTAGGGAAAGGTACTGTCACAACTGAGGGCCTGAGCTGACGGGAGGCAGCCTCAGTTGTAGGGGCTGAGATGTACCGGAACCTGGGAGGTTGTATCAGACCCCTGGACATGTAAGTAACATGAAGAATAACCGCCCGAAGGCGTGACCACGACAACTTGAATAAAAGTCAATGATGTTTATTTATGACAAACTCCATGCATCACAGTAGCAGTAAAAGAAACATAAAAGTCAGCAAAGAATAAATACAGTTCCTGGGAACTACAGGGTGGCAGGAGCCACAGGGCACTGGTAGTGTGAGATAGTTCTTATAATCTTCTAGATGGAAAGTCCTTACCAGGCCCGACTGTAGCAATGGAGATAACCCAGGATTGTACCAGCTGGTGTTCCAGGAAAAGCTGGGCTGCTGTAGATAAAACGGCTGCTGTGGATACTGGCTGGAACCAGACTGTTGTTGGCACGGAGTGGATACTGGCTGGAACCAGTTAAATAATAAATGAACTTGGGAGCGATGAAATATGAGCTGAAGTTAGGAGTTTGAGAGCGGTGAAATTATAATACCGGTGGAGAGTGGTAAACTGTAGAAAGGACACCGGCCCTTTAAGAGAAGCTGTACTCTGCTGGAAGCTGGGCTGGAAGCAGGTAATGTTGTAGCTGGAAACAGATGAATCCAAAATGGATCGGAGAGTCAGGCTACACCGCAGGTGGAATGCTGGTGCGGGTCTTTATGGTGGAAGTCTTGAGACAGGAGCTGGAACCTGGAAGACAATCACAGGAGAGAGACAAACAGGAACTAGGTTTGACAACCAAAGCACTGACGCCTTCCTTGCTCAGGCACAGTGTATTTATACCTGCAGCAAGGAAGGGATAGGCTAGGCAATTATGCAGATTATCAATACTGAGAACAGATTGGTGGAAATGATCAGCTGACAGAATCCAAGATGGCTGCGCCCATGCAGACACTTGGAGGGAAGTTTGGTTTGTAATCCATGTGGTAATGAAAACAGTAATGGCGGCGCCGGCCACCGGAGACAGGAGGCGCCAAGCTGACAGGTGCACATCCAACCACGCGGACACAGCGGAGGCCACGGCTGACGTAATCGCCACTCAGACGCTCTGCATGCAGAAGCTCAGGGACGGCGGCGGAGGCCGCGGGAGACGCCATGCCAGGTGTAATATGGCGTTTACTGTGACAGCGTCTCAGAGTGACAGGAGAGGATACAGGAATGTAAACATCAGGATAACAGATGGGATCCGGTCCTGGAGCGCTGAGCCAGCCTTAGGAGGCATCTGATGGGTAAGAAATGGCGTCCAGATACCCGGATCGTGACAGCACCCCCCCCTTTAGGAGTGGCCCCAGGACACTTCTTTGGCTTTTGAGGAAACTTGGAATGGAATCTCCGGACCAAGGCAGGAGCATGGACATCAGAAGCATTGGTCCATGAACGTTCCTCAGGACCATAACCCTTCCAGTCAATAAGATATTGTAGTTGACCGTAACGGTGACGTGAGTCCAGGATCTTGGCCACTTCATACTCAACGCCTCGTTGAGTTTGGACTTTCGGAGTTGGAGGAAGTGAGGAATGAAACCGATTCAAGATCAGCGGTTTCAACAGGGAAACATGGAATGTCCTGGGTATTTTTAAGAAGGGAGGCAACTGGAGTCTGTAAGCAACAGGATTGATGACTTGTTCAATCTTGAAAGGACCGATATAGCGAGGTGCAAACTTCATACTGGGAACTCTTAACCTCAAATTCTTCGTGGATAACCATACCCGATCACCCACCTTGAGAGCAGGAACTGCTCGACGCTTCTTATCCGCAAACTTCTTGTACCTGAACGATGCCTTGAGAAGAGCTGATCGTACGCTCTTCCAGATATTGGCAAACTGATGCAAGGTGATATCCACTGCGGGAACAGAAGTTGCTGGAAGCGGTTGGAACTCAGGGACTTTAGGGTGGAATCCAAAGTTAGTGAAGAATGGTGTTGAAGCAGATGAAGAATGATACTGGTTGTTATGACAGAACTCGGCCCAGGGAAGTAATTGAACCCAGTCATCTTGAGAGGAGGACACATAGATGCGGAGGAAGGCCTCCAAGTCCTGATTCACCCTCTCGGTTTGACCATTGGTCTGAGGATGGTAAGCCGTGGAAAACTTTAGCTTGACTTGGAGGACTTGACATAAACTTCGCCAGAATTTGGCTGTGAATTGAACTCCTCGATCTGAGATAATTTCTTCAGGAAGACCGTGGAGTCGGAAGATCTCTTGTATGAATACTTGAGCCAACTTGGAAGCTGACGGAAGACCGGTGAGAGGAATGAAGTGTGCCATCTTGGTGAACCGGTCAACTACCACCCAGATGGTATTGAACTTGTTGCACATGGGTAAATCTGTAATAAAATCCATCAACAAATGGGTCCAAGGTCGACGGGGAACAGATAGTGGAACCAGTTGCCCCGCAGGCGACTGGCGGGATACCTTATGTTGAGCACACTTTGGGCAAGATGCAATAAACTCCAAGACGTCCTTTTCCAGAGTTGGCCACCAATAGGACCTAGAGATAAACTCCAGGGTTTTTTGGATACCTGTATGTCCGGCAAAACGGGAAGCATGGGCCCAATGCATGAGCTTCTTCCTTAGCATCGGTTTCACAAAACTTTTCCCTGATGGGGGCGTAGAGTCCATCCCTACCGTGGAGAATGCCAACGGATTTATAATAGGATGCTTGTCTGAAGACTCTGACTCATTTTCTTGCTCCCATGAGCGGGAAAGGGCATCGGCCTTGCGATTCTGAGAGCCCGGACAGAACTGGAGTTTAAAGTCGAACCTGGAAAAGAAAAGTGCCCATCTGGCCTGACGAGGGTTGAGACATTGTGCGCCTTTCAGATATAAAAGGTTCTTGTGGTCTGTAAGTATGGTGATTGAATGAGAAGCTCCCTCCAACAGATACCTCCACTCTTCTAGAGCGAGCTTGATGGCTAGCAACTCCTGGTCGCCAATGGCATAGTTGCGCTCAGCTGGGGAGAACTTCCGGGAGAAGAAACTGCAAGGGTGTAAATGGCCATCTTTAGCCCTCTGAGATAACACCGCTCCTACTCCAACGGAGGAGGCATCCACCTCTAAGATGAAAGGAGAGTCGATGTCAGGCTGTTTCAGAACAGGCGCAGAGATGAACCTTTGTTTTAACAGATGAAATGCTTGCATGGCTTCTTCAGACCACTTGGACGGGTTAGCACCCTTCTTAGTGAAAGCAGTAATAGGCGCCACAATGGTGGAAAAGTCTCGTATAAACTTTCGGTAATAGTTGGCGAACCCTAAGAACCTCTGGACCCCTTTGAGGGTTAAGGGTACCGGCCAATTTTGGATTGCTTGTAGTTTCTCAGGATCCATCTCTAGTCCGGAACCGGACACAATGTACCCTAGAAATGGAATGGACTTGACTTCAAAGACGCATTTCTCTAATTTGCAATAGAGATGATTGACACGGAGACGGGACAGAACCTCTTTAACCCAAAAACGATGTTCCTCTAAATCGCTGGCAAAAATGAGGATATCGTCTAGATAGACCACGACATGACGGTATAGAATGTCTCTGAAGATCTCATTGACAAAATGCTGGAAGACAGCTGGAGCATTGCTCAATCCGAAGGGCATGACGAGGTACTCATAATGTCCGTCACGGGTGTTAAAGGCGGTCTTCCACTCGTCACCCTCACGGATCCGGATGAGATTGTATGCACCTCTCAAGTCCAGCTTTGTAAAGATGGTAGCTCCACTAACTCTGTCAAAGAGCTCAGTAATCAGGGGTAAAGGATAACGGTTCTTGATGGTAATGTCGTTCAAACCTCTGTAGTCGATGCACGGCCGCAGACCACCATCTTTCTTCTTTACAAAAAAGAAGCCTGCGCCGGCAGGAGAAGAAGAAGGTCGAATGAACCCCTTTGCTAGGTTCTCTTTAATGTATTCCTCCATAGAATGCGTCTCAAGCAGAGACAATGGATAAGTTCGGCCTCGAGGTGGAACCTTCCCTGGAACGAGATCAATCGGGCAGTCCCATTCTCTATGAGGAGGAAGGATATCAGCAGAAGCTTTACTGAACACATCCGTGAAATCTTGATATGGAGGAGGTGGAACATCAGACGACCTGGGGGAGGAAGAACAGACAGGCAATACTTTAAACAAACATGTCTCAGCACAGGAGGAACCCCATGCCAGGATTTGCGTAGTCGTCCAATCAATTGTAGGATTGTGAAGACGGAGCCATGGAAGGCCCAGGACCACAGGATGTGTAACTCTTGGAATCACTAAAAAAGAAATAAGTTCGGAATGAAGAACTCCCACTCTCAGACGAACTGGTAGAGTCCTTAAAGAAATAACTGCATCAAAAATTTTGCTGCCATCCACGGCAGTTAAAGAAATGGACGAAGGAAGTCTCTCGGTGGGTAGGGACCACCGTTTAACATAGGCTTCGGTAATAAAGTTCCCAGCTGCTCCGGAATCAAGGAGGACAATGACGTTCCGGTAACGTTGAGCAATTTGGAGCGACACTGGGAGATTACAATCTTGAGGAGATGGAGAGGAGATCATTACTCCTAGCCGGCCCTCTCCTTGGCGAGCTAGGATTTGGAGTTTCCCGGACGTTTGGGACAGGCATTAATGGTGTGAGATGGAGCCGCACAATAAAAACAGAGAGACTCGGAGAGACGTCTTCGGTGCTCAGCAGGAGTTAAACGGGAACGGCCAATTTGCATGGGCTCATCTTTAGTTGGTGACAGTTGGCGAGGAGGAGGAGCAGAAGATTTTGGAGCAGATGATCTTCCACGCTCAGTTGCTCTCTCTCTGAAACGTAAATCAACTTTCGTGCAGAGTGAGATTAGCTCATCTAACTTATAGGGTAAGTCTCTGGTAGCTAACTCATCTTTAATACGCTCAGATAAGCCATGCCAGAATGCAGCATACAGGGCCTCGTCGTTCCATGCCAGTTCGGATGCCAGGATCTGGAACTGTATCAGATATTGTCCTACAGTACGTGACCCCGGGCGTAAACGGAGAATCTCGGATGAAGCTGAGGTTACCCGGCCTGGCTCGTCGAAGATGCGCCTGAATGTTGAGACGAATGCAGTGTAAGAAGATAGCAGGGTGTCGGACCTCTCCCATAACGGTGATGCCCAATCAAGGGCTGAGCCACTGAGAAGAGAAATAATGTAGGCAATTTTTGTACGGTCACTGGGAAAATTGCCAGGTTGTAGCTCAAACTGAATCTCACACTGGTTGAGAAATCCCCTGCAGAATCTTGGAGATCCGTCAAATTTTGCTGGCGTTGGAAGATGAAGACGTGGAGCAGAAATGGGTAAGGTGGGTGGGGTTATAGCTGGAGTCACTGTGGTTGACGCACCAGACGCGCCTGATCCACGGAGAGTTGTCTGAATCCCATCCAGCCGAGTAAAGAGATCCTGGAGACAGCGGATGATGTGGCCCTGTGCAGCCTCCTGATGTTCTAGTCGGGCTGCCAGTTCTTGCATCGGCCTGGCCGCTTGATCCTGGTCTCCGGCTGGATTCATTAGGTCAGTGCTTACTGTCACAACTGAGGGCCTGAGCTGACGGGAGGCAGCCTCAGTTGTAGGGGCTGAGATGTACCGGAACCTGGGAGGTTGTATCAGACCCCTGGACATGTAAGTAACATGAAGAATAACCACCCGAAGGCGTGACCACGACAACTTGAATAAAAGTCAATGATGTTTATTTATGACAAACTCCATGCATCACAGTAGCAGTAAAAGAAACATAAAAGTCAGCAAAGAATAAATACAGTTCCTGGGAACTACAGGGTGGCAGGAGCCACAGGGCACTGGTAGTGTGAGATAGTTCTTATAATCTTCTAGATGGAAAGTCCTTACCAGGCCCGACTGTAGCAATGGAGATAACCCAGGATTGTACCAGCTGGTGTTCCAGGAAAAGCTGGGCTGCTGTAGATAAAACGGCTGCTGTGGATACTGGCTGGAACCAGACTGTTGTTGGCACGGAGTGGATACTGGCTGGAACCAGTTAAATAATAAATGAACTTGGGAGTGATGAAATATGAGCTGAAGTTAGGAGTTTGAGAGCGGTGAAATTATAATACCGGTGGAGAGTGGTAAACTGTAGAAAGGACACCGGCCCTTTAAGAGAAGCTGTACTCTGCTGGAAGCTGGGCTGGAAGCAGGTAATGTTGTAGCTGGAAACAGATGAATCCAAAATGGATCGGAGAGTCAGGCTACACCGCAGGTGGAATGCTGGTGTGGGTCTTTATGGTGGAAGTCTTGAGACAGGAGCTGGAACCTGGAAGACAATCACAGGAGAGAGACAAACAGGAACTAGGTTTGACAACCAAAGCACTGACGCCTTCCTTGCTCAGGCACAGTGTATTTATACCTGCAGCAAGGAAGGGATAGGCTAGGCAATTATGCAGATTATCAATACTGAGAACAGATTGGTGGAAATGATCAGCTGACAGAATCCAAGATGGCTGCGCCCATGCAGACACTTGGAGGGAAGTTTGGTTTGTAATCCATGTGGTAATGAAAACAGTAATGGCGGCGCCGGCCACCGGAGACAGGAGGCGCCAAGCTGACAGGTGCACATCCAACCACGCGGACACAGCGGAGGCCGCGGCTGACGTAATCGCCACTCAGACACTCTGCATGCAGAAGCTCAGGGACGGCGGCGGAGGCCGAAGGAGACGCCATGCCAGGTGTAATATGGCGTTTACTGTGACAGCGTCTCAGAGTGACAGGAGAGGATACAGGAATGTAAACATCAGGATAACAGATGGGATCCGGTCCTGGAGCGCTGAGCCAGCCTTAGGAGGCATCTGATGGGTAAGAAATGGCGTCCAGATACCCGGATCGTGACAGGTACTCTGTAGCAAGGTGTTGAGGCTCTCATAGACTCTATCAGGGAAGTCCCAAATATTCCTGATGAGGTGACAGAGGTGTGTGAGGAATCTTATTTTAATGTGAAGAAAAAATCCTCAACCACTTTTCCGGTGTCAAACGAACTAAATGCCCTGTTTGAAGAACCGTGGGTTAATCCAGATAAGAAATTTCAAATTCCTAGGCGGTTATTAACACCTTTTCCTTTTCCTCCTGAGGATAGTAAAAAATAGGAAAATCAACCGATACGTCAGTCTCCAGGCTCTCACTTAAAATAGTATTACCTGTTCTTGGTGCAGCCTCCTTAAAGGATAAAGCTGATTGGAAGATTGAGACTGCACTCAAATCTTTGTATACAGCTGCAGGGGTGGCCCAGGGACCCGCTATAGCATGTGGGTGGATTACGCGAGCCATTGCTAAATGGTCTGGTAATTTAATTGAAGGGTTAGACACCTTACCTTTTACTCCTGCAACACATACAAGACTCTGCGAACTTTATGGACACGCAGGGGATTATGGTTATATCAGTGGACTGCCGATGCGGACTCAAAAAAAGGCGTGGAAGGCCTGCCTTTCACAGGTGAGGCCTTATTTGGCGAAGAGCTCGATAAGTGGATTTCTCGAGCTACTACGGGTAAATCCACCTAGTTACCTACTGCAACTCCACCAGCTAGGAAGGCCTACTCAGGACCCAATTTACAGTCCTTTCGGACTGCAAAGTTTCAGGGCAAGGCCAGAGGTTCTTCTACCACCGCCAGAGGTGCTTGAGGTAAACCACGCAAACCAGCAGCTGCTGGTTCTCAGGAACAGAGCACTGGCTCTGTCTCTTCAAAGCCTTCCGCGTGATCTTGGGCAGCGATGCCTGGGAGACAGGCATGTGGGAGCCCGGCTAAAATTCTTCAGTCACACCTGGATGAGATCTTGCCAGGATCCCTGGGTCATAGACCTTATATCCCAGGGCTACAAGCTGGAGTTCCAGGATCTCCCACCTCACAGATTCTTCAAATAAGGCTTACCAGTTTCAAAAGAGCAAGAGTAACCTTACAGGAAGCCATTCAAAAACTTTTACAGACCCAGGTCATTCTCCCATTTCCACCTCATCTACAAAAAAAGGGATACTATTCCAGCTTGTTTGTAGTTCCGAAACTGGACGGTTCGGTAAGACCAATTCTGAATCTCAAATCATTGAACCCATACTTACTAGTGTTCAAGTTCAAAATGGAGTCTCTGAGAGTGGTGATCTCAGGTCTGGAAGAGGGGGAATTCCTAGTGTCTCTGGATATCAAGGATGCGTACCTTCACATTCCGATCTGGCCACCTCATCGGGCTTATCTATGGTTTGCACTGCAGGACTGTCACTACCAGTTTCAGGCCCTGCCATTTGGTCTCTCTACGGCACCGAGGGTGTTCACCAAAGTAATGGCAAAGATGATGATGCTACTCCGCAAACAGGGAGTGAACGTAATTCCTTACCTGGATGATCTTATGCGTCCAGGGAGTGGTTGTTGGAGAACAATTGATCTCACAACCAGATTACTCCTGGATCATGGGTGTATTCTGAAGCTGCCAAAATCTCACCTAGAACCAATACAGAAGCTTCATTTCCTGGGAATGATTATGTTATGCACACCAGTGCCTGCAGGAATGTACTGGTGTCAGAACTGTTATGCACTCCAGTGCCTGCAGGAATGTACTGGTGTTTGAACTGTTATGCACACCAGTGCCTGCAGGAATGTACTGGTGTCTGAACGGATAGGTATGCAAAACAAATGAACTCACAGACAGACTGGGGAATATGACATTACATACACAGAAGGTGATAGGGTAACAAAATACACACAAAGTGAACAGAGAAGCCCAGAGGCTAAGGAACTGGGTGTCTCCCTAGTATTAGTAATGCTCAGATGGGAAAAGCAAGATGTTGTGTTTTAATACGCAGAGAACCCGAAATGCTGTTGCTAAGGGCAACAGCAAAACCCTAAAGGGTTTCCAACGGGTGTGGCAGTAAACTCCTTGGTCAGAGATTGAATGATAGACACAAGGAGAGTCTCCACAATCCTAATTCTCACTTGCAGTGCACAGGTTCAGCTTACTGCCACTAAACTGACACCTGACACCTTGCACAGTGAGACAGGATTTAGGCAGGCAAGTCTTAGAATACAGCCGCAAACTTGCTAAGTTCACAGAGTAGTAAAAGAACCCCAGCAAGTTAAACGACTGACTCCAGTCTTACTGCTAGGTCTGGATTGGCAGAGTGTAGTACCAAAGCCCCAGGCCTATTTGCAGTAAGCAACAACAAATACAAAGCTACACAGTACTGGCTAACTTTCAGGAACTGACTAACCAACAAAGATTCAGCAGCATCTGCTTAACCAGAGAAGAGGCCTTATAAAGCAGGTGCTGTCCACGCCCCACTCAGACCTCACAGACTGTGAGCACAAAAACCAGCACCGGATCCCCTGCCGTGCACAGAACCTGTAACCACTGCACAGCAAAAGACCCGAACCGGAGTATCAGCTGCGCTCAGGTTACTCCGCTAGCACTTGTCTCCCGGTTGCCATGACGACGTGGCAGCACAGGGCAGGAGACCCTAACAGTAACCCCCCTCTGACGAGGAGTCAAAGAACCCCTACCACCGGGTTTATCGGGGAACTGCGAGAAGAAAGAGCGTATCAGTCTGGGTCATGAAGATCACAACTGCGCACCCACGACCGCTCCTCCGGGCCATACCCCTTCCAGTGCACCAAAAATGACAGCCGACCCCGAACCATCTAGGAGTCAAGAATCCTTTCAACAACAAACTCCCTCTGGCCACGTATCAGAAGAGGGGAAGGTCTTCCACTGGAAGAAGGATTACTAATCGCCCGTTTTAAAAGGGAACAATGAAATGTTTTATTGATACCCAAAGAACGGGGCAGATCTAACTGAAATGCCACCGGATTGATAACCCTGGTGATCTTATAAGGGCCGATGAACCGGGGGCCTAACTTATGAGATGGCTGTCTCAACTTCAAATTCTTGGTAGACAACCAGACGAAGTCTCCTAATTTGAAGCTGCAGGGTCTTTTCCGCTTATCAAAAACCCTTTTGGTCACTAATGACACAGACACAAGGGCCTTCTTCACTTTCCGCCAAATACCTCTAAGGACCGAAACCACAGAGGAACCACCAGGCGTGGAGTCCAGGGGGTCAAAAGAATTGGCCTTAGGATGATGCCCATACACACAAAGGAAGGGAGAGATCCCTGTAGCAGAGTGAGCCGCGTTGTTATAGGCAAACTCCGCCATGGACAGATGAGCAACCCAGTCAGTCTGACACTTGGAGACATAACAGAAGAAAATAATTCCAAATTCCGTGCGCACTAGACTGGGGTGCAGCTACACAATACACAAGTGTGTGAATCCACCAAACACACAGAAGGCATATACAAAAAGACAAAATGTGCATTAACAGTAGCGCTCTCCAACCACCATGTATGAAATCCCCCAACAGAAGTGAAACAAAAATAATAGAATTGATTCACCCTGAGGGAATGGAGGGATTCTTCGCCCTCCCTTTGCTTATATCTGTATAAGCAGCAGCACACACTTCTCTCTTTAAGTCACAAAACAAGGAAAAATTCTCCAGAGCCCCAGAGAAAAAGTCCACAATGGACTTGGATGTTGTTTACTTCTTGCTGAACATCCTAAAATGCTTTAGAAAGAGAGAGACATAGTGTAGCAGTCCTTAAACATGAATAAAGATTTATTCCACAGACCGCACTTACAAAACAATAATGTAAAAGAAGCATTTAAAATCAACTCCAATGGACATATCACCAACATGGCATCTTTCCTCCTCGGGAAATTCCTGCAACACCAGCTGGACACGGTGAGTGAAAATGCCGGGTTCCGGATCCTCAGCTACCACAAGACCAGGAAGATCCTTCAGAGCGAATGGAGAAAAAGTCCACGGAAATGAAATAACAAGCGAAGCTCAACGCGTATCGGACATTCAGTCCTTCATCAGGAGCATACATTCGCTTGTTAGAAGACCATACTTATACCCTATACACAGCTGGAGTCGATTACCGCTAACCGGCAACTTCCAGTATCTTCATTTCTGTTTTGGTCATCTGACCGGAAACGGAAACTCCCTTTGCGGTTCACATGCGTTCCACGCGGCAATCTTCATCACAGCCGTGTTCCACTTGATATCCTTATGCGTTCCACGGGCTTCCGGACTCGGCAAAGTTTATATAGTATAGTCCTTTTACATTCAGTTCAATTGGTCCAAAAAGTCCAATAAACCCCGTTAATAACGAAGCCATAAAAAAGAAAGGAAAATACATATTTACCAAAACAACACGTATATAATAGATACAATAAAACCACCATAAAAACAATTAAGAATGGATACCGAAACTGATAAAAAGTGACAAGCCTGAGAAAGAGGAACCAGAAGAAAGAAAAGGAATTATTAGAAAGACCTCTTCGGTACTGGTGTCTCAGGGCTGGGTCATTCCACTGGGTATCATGGGCCAACCTCCGAAACTCCGTACAGTAAACCTCAACTGGCCTTCGCCCTTGCTTAAGGATCGAAATCTGAGCCTCGGCTGAGGCCGTCTTGTCAGGGTCATCATACAACATGCCCAGTGCCGTAAAAAATGCATCAACACTTTTAAGCGACGGACAGTCAGGCTGCAACCCATATGCCCAGACCTGTGGGTCTCCTTGTAGCAAGGAAATCACTATGCCCACCCGCTGAATCTCTGACCCAGAAGACTGAGGCCTAAGCCGGAAGTATAGCTTGCAGCTCTCCTTGAAACAAAAGAACTGCGAGCTATCTCCAGAAAAACGATCCGGGAGATTTACTTTTGGCTCCTTAACCCCTGAAGGTGCCGCTGCTGCGGGAGCTCCGCCAGCGGCCTGGGAGGTGTGCATTTTAATGGACAAATCATTAAATTGTCGAGTCAGGACCTGCACCTGATCGACCACCTGTTGCAACATATTTTGAGGGGTATGCTCCATATTCCCACAAAATTTCAACAGGAGTATTAGGCTGCTGAATATGTTATGCACACCAGTGCCTGCAGGAATGTACTGGTGTCAGAACTGTTATGCACTTCAGTGCCTGCAGGAATGTACTGGTATTTGAACTGTTATGCACACCAGTGCCTGCAGGAATGTACTGGTGTCTGAACGGATAGGTATGCAAAACAAATGAACTCACAGACAGACTGGGGAATATGACATTACATACACAGAAGGTGATAGGGTAACAAAATACACACAAAGTGAACAGAGAAGCCCAGAGGCTAAGGAACTGGGTGTCTCCCTAGTATTAGTAATGCTCAGATGGGAAAAGCAAGATGTTGTGTTTTAATACGTAGAGAACCCGAAATGCTGTTGCTAAGGGCAACAGCAAAACCCTAAAGGGTTACCAACGGGTGTGGCAGTAAACTCCTTGGTCAGAGATTGAATGATAGACACAAGGAGAGTCTCCACAATCCTAATTCTCACTTGCAGTGCACAGGTTCAGCTTACTGCCACTAAACTGACACCTGACACCTTGCACAGTGAGACAGGATTTAGGCAGGCAAGTCTTAGAATACAGCCGCAAACTTGCTAAGTTCACAGAGTAGTAAAAGAACCCCAGCAAGTTAAACGACTGACTCCAGTCTTACTGCTAGGTCTGGATTGGCAGAGTGTAGTACCAAATCCCCAGGCCTATTTGCAGTAAGCAACAACAAATACAAAGCTACACAGTACTGGCTAACTTTCAGGAACTGACTAACCAACAAAGATTCAGCAGCATCTGCTTAACCTGAGAAGAGGCCTTATAAAGCAGGTGCTGTCCACGCCCCACTCAGACCTCACAGACTGTGAGCACAAAAACCAGCACCGGATCCCCTGCCGTGCACAGAACCTGTAACCACTGCACAGCAAAAGACCCGAACCGGAGTATCAGCTGCGCTCAGGTTACTCCACTAGCACTTGTCTCCCGGTTGCCATGACGACGTGGCAGCACAGGGCAGGAGACCCTAACAGATACTGGACATAGAGTCTCAGAAAGTGTTCCTTCCCTTGGAAAAGGCAAAGGTAATCCAGTCAATGGTTTGGGCTGTCTTGAAGCCGACCCGAATCTCAGTACATCTATGCATCTGGGGAAAATGATGGCTTCTTATGAGGCAATTCAATATGGAAGGTTTTATGCGAGGCCCTTCCAGCTGGATCTGTTGGGCAATTGGTCCGGATCGGATCTTCACATGCATCAGAGGATTCATCTGTCACCAAAAGCCAGGATCTTCCTCCTGTGGTGGCTACAAACTTCTCACCTAGTGAAGGGTCGAAAAGTTCGGGATTCAGAATTGGATTCTATTAACCACAGATGCAAGCCTCAGAGGTTGGGGTGCAGTCACCCAGAGGATGCAGTTACAAGGAAGGTGGTCAAGTCAGGAAGTCGTTCTTCCAATAAACATCCTGGAGCTCAGGGCTATCTACAATGCCCTTCTGCAGGCCGCCTCTCTTCTTCAGAATCAGGCCATTCAAGTTCAATCAGTCGGACAATGTGACGGCGGTGACGTACATAAACCGACAGGGCGGAACGAAAAGCAGATCTGCAAGGTCAGAGGTGTCAAGAATTCTCCTCTGGGTGGAGAAACACTTTGTGGCATTGTCGCCGATCTTCATTCCAGGAGTAGACAACTGGGAAGCAGATTTCCTCAGCAGACACAACCTGCACCCAGGGGGATGGGGCCTCCACCCAGAGGTGTTCCAGTGGCTGACACATCGGTGGAGTTATCCACAAATCGACATGATGGCCTCTCGACTCAACAAGAAGCTATTGTTCCAGGTCGAGGGACCCACAGTCTGCAGTGGTCGATGCCCTGACAACTCCGTGGGTCTACCAGCTGGTGTACTTGTTTCCTCCCATTCCTCTGATTCCAAGAATTCTCAAAAGAATAAAAAGGGAAAGGGTTCAAGCAATCCTCATTGCTCCGGACTGGCCGCGAAGGGCCTGGAATGCGGATCTTCTCGAGATGCTAAACAATGAATAGTGGCCTTTGCCTCTTCGAGAGGATCTTCTGCATCAGGTCCTATTTGTTTATCAAGACTTACTACAGCTACGTTTAACGGCATGGAAGTTGAACAGCTGATTCTTGCCAGGAGAGGGATTCCTGACAAGGTCATCCTGACTATGATCCAAGCCAGGAAGGGGGTAACGTCAAAACATTACCATCGTATATGGAAGAAATATGTCTCTTGGTGTGAGAACAGACAATATTCTATGGTGGAATTTCATCTGGGACGTTTCCTGCATTTTCTGCAGTCAGGAGTTAATGGGGGCCTGTGCTAGGCTCCATAAAAGTTCAGATTTTGGCCTTGTCTATTTTCTTTCAGAAACAATTGGCTTCTCTCCCTGAGGTCCAGAAGTTCTTGAAGGGTGTTCTCCATATCCAGCCTACCTTTGTGCCTCCCACAGCACCTTGGGATCTCAATTTGTTTCTACAATTCCTCCAATTGGACTGGTTTGAACTGTTACAGGAGGTAGACATAAAGTATCATACGTGGAAGGCCGTCACGCTGTTGGCCTTGGCTTCAGCAAGGCGTGTATCGGAGCTGGGGGCATTGTCTCACAAGAGCCCCTACTTGATTTTCCATGAGGACAGAGCTGAACTCAGAACTCATCAGCAATTCCTTCTTAAGGTGGTGTGGGCGTTTCACATCAACCAGCCAATTGTGGCTCCGGTTGTTACTGACACCTCTGCTACTTCAAAGTCCTTGGACGTTGTAAGGGCTCTGAAGGTATATGCAAAGCGAACTGCTTGTCACAGGAAATCGGACTCGCTGTTCGTTCTATATGATGTCAACAAGATTTGGTGTCCAGCTTCAAAGCAATCAATTGCACACTGGATCAGGCTCACTATCCAGCATGCTTATTCCATGGCAGGTTTACCGATTCCAAAATCTGTACAGGCCCACTCTACTAGGTTGGTGGGTTCCTCTTGGGCAGCTGCCCGGGGGGGTCTCGACATAACAGCTCTGCCAAGCAGCTACTTGGTTTGGTTAAAACATGTGTGCCAAGTTTTACAAGTTCGATATCTTGGCCTCTGAGGACCTTCAATTTGGTTAATCAGTTATGCAGGACCCTCAGCACTTTCCCACCCAGTTTGGGAGCTTTGGTACTTCCCCATTGTACTAAATGGATTCCCAGTATACCCTAGGATGTATGAGAAAATAGGATTTTAATTACCTACCTGTAAATCCTTTTCTCATAGTCTGTAGGGGATACTGGGCGACCGCCCGGTGCTTCGTTCTTCCGGCACGGCTGCTGGTTTAAATTAGTGATGAGCGGGTTTGGATCCTCGGGATCCGAACCCCCCCGAACTTCACCCATTTTACACGGGTCCGAGGCAGACTCGGATCCTCCCGCCTTGCTCGGTTAACCCGAGCGTGCCCGAACGTCATCATCCCGCGGTCGGATTCGCGCGAGATTCGTATTCTATATAAGGAGCCGCGCGTCGCCGACGTTTTTCACTCCTGCATTGGAGATTATCGTGAGAGGACGTGGCTGGCGTCCTCTCAGTTTCTATGTTCAGTGGGCTGCAAATATCTGTGCTCAGTGTGCTGCAAATATCTGTGCTCAGTGTGCTGCAAATATCTGTGCTCAGTGTGCTGCAAGTGCAAATATATACGTTCTCTGCCTGAAAAACGCTCCATATCTGTGCTCAGTGTGCTGCAAATATCTGTGCTCAGTGTGCTAATTGCTTTATTGTGGGGACTGGGGACCAGCAGTATTATATAGTAGGAGGACAGTGCAGAGTTTTGCTGACCAGTGAACACCAGTATTATACGTTCTCTGCCTGAAAAATGCTCCATATCTGTGCTCAGTGTGCTGCAAATATCTGTGCTCAGTGTGCTAATTGCTTTATTGTGGGGACTGGGGACCAGCAGTATTATATTGTAGGAGGACAGTGCAGAGTTTTGCTGACCAGTGACCACCAGTATTATACGTTCTCTGCCTGAAAAACGCTCCATATCTGTGCTGCATTGTAGTATATAGTAGGAGGACAGTGCAGAATTTTGCTGACCACCAGTATAACTATATATATAGCAGTACGGTACAGTAGTCCACTGCCCTACCTACCTCTGTGTCGTCAAGTATACTATCAATCCATACCTGTGGTGCATTTCAGTTTTGCACAGTTTGCTGACCACCAGTATATAATATATAGCAGTACGGTACAGTAGGCCACTGCTCTACCTACCTCTGTGTCGTCAAGTATACTATCCATCCATACCTGTGGTGCATTTCAGTTGTGCGCAGTATATATAGCAGTAGGCCATTGCTATTGATATATTACTGGCATATAATTCCACACATTAAAAATTGGAGAACAAAAATGTGGAGGGTAAAATAGGGAAAGATCAAGATCCACTTCCACCTCGTGCTGAAGCTGCTGCCACTAGTCATGGCCGAGACGATGAAATGCCATCAACGTCGTCTGCCAAGGCCGAAGCCCAATGTCATAGTAGAGAGCATGTAAAATCCAAAAAAATAAAGCTCAGTAAAATGACCCAAAAATCTAAATCAAAATCGTCTGAGGAGAAGAGTAAACTTGCCAATGTGCCATTTACGACACGGAGTGGCAAGGAACGGCTGAGGCCCTGGCCTATGTTCAAGGCTAGTGGTTCAGCTTCACCTGAGGATGGAAGCACTCATCCTCCTGCTAGAAAACTTAAAACAGTTAAGATGGCAAAAGCACAGCAAAGAACTGTGCGTTCTTCTAAATCACAAATCCCCAATGACAGTCCAATTGTGTCGGTTGCGATGCCTGACCTTCCCAACACTGGACGGGAAGAGGTTGCGCCTTCCACCATTTGCACGCCCCCTGCAAGTGCTGGAAGGAGTACCCGCAGTCCAGTTCCTGATAGTCAAATTGAAGATGTCACTGTTGAAGTACACCAGGATGAGGATATGGGTGTTGCTGGCGCTGGGGAGGAAATTGACAAGGAGGATTCTGATAGTAAGGTGGTTTGTTTAAGTCAGGCACCCGGGGAGACACCTGTTGTCCATGGGACGAATATGGCCATTGACATGTGTGGTCAAAATACAAAAAAATCACCTCTTCGGTGTGGAATTATTTCAACAGAAATGCGGACAACTGGTGTCAAGCCGTGTGTTGCCTTTGTCAAGCGGTAATAAGTAGGGGTAAGAACGTTAACCACCTAGGAACATCCTCCTTATACGTCACCTGGAGCGCATTCATCAGAAGTCAGTGACAAGTTCAAAAACTTTGGATGACAGCGGAAGCAGTCCACTGACAACTAAATCCCTTCCTCTTGTAACCAAGCTCCTGCAAACCACACCACCAACTCCCTCAGTGTCAATTTCCTCCTTAGACAGGAAAGCCAATAGTCCTGCAGGCCATGTCACTGTCAAGTCAGACGAGTCCTCTCCTGCCTTTGATTCCTCCGATGCATCCTTGATTGTAATGCCTACCGCTGCTGGCCCTGCTGTTGTTGCTGCTGGGAGTCGATAGTCGTCCCAGAGGGGAAGTCGGAAGACCACTTGTACTACTTCCAGTAAGCAATTGACTGTCCAACAGTCCTTTGCGAGGAAGATGAAATATCACAGCAGTCATCCTGCTGCAAAGCGGATAACTCAGGCCTTGGCAGCCTGGGTGGTGAGAAACGTGTTTCCAGTATCCACCGTTAATTCACAGGCAACTAGAGACTTGATTGAGGTACTGTGTCCCCGGTACCAAATACCATCTAGGTTCCATTTCTCTAGGCAGGCGATACCGAAAATGTACACAGACCTCAGAAAAAGAGTCACCAGTGTCCTAAAAAATGCAGTTGTACCCAATGTCCACTTAACCACGGACATGTGGACAAGTGGAGCAGGGCAGACTCAGGACTATATGACTGTGACAGCCCACTGGGTAGATGTATTGCCTCCCGCAGCAAGAACAACAGCGGCGGCACCAGTAGCAGCATTTCGCAAACGCCAACTCGTTCCTAGGCAGGCTACGCTTTGTATCACCGCTTTCCAGAAGAGGCACACAGCTGACAACCTCTTACGGAAACTGAGGAACATCATCGCAGAATGGCTTACCCCAATTGGACTCTCCTGGGGATTTGTGACATCAGACAACGCCACCAATATTGTGCGTGCATTACATCTGGGCAAATTCCAGCACGTCCCATGTTTTGCACATACATTGAATTTGGTGGAGCAGAATTATTTAAAAAACGACAGGGGTGTGCAAGAGATGCTGGTGGTGGCCCGAAGAATTGCGGGCCACTTTCGGCATTCAGCCACCGCGTGCCAAAGACTGGAGCACCAGCAAACAGTCCTGAACATGCCCTGCCATCATCTGAAACAAGAGGTGGTAACGAGGTGGAATTCAACTCTCTATATGCTTCAGAGGATGGAGGAGCAGCAAAAGGCCATTCAAGCCTATACATCTGCCTACGATATATAGGCAAAGGAGGGGGAATGCACCTGACTCTAGCGCAGTGGAGAATGATTTCAACGTTGTGCAAGGTTCTGCAACCCTTTGAACTTGCCACACGTGAAGTCAGTTCAGACACTGCCAGCCTGAGTCAGGTCATTCCCCTCATCAGGCTTTTGCAGAAGAAGCTGGAAACATTGAAGGAGGAGCTAAAACAGAGCGATTCCGTTAGGCATGTGGGACTTGTGGATGGAGCCCTTAATTTGCTTAACCAGGATTCACGGGTGGTCAATCTGTTGAAATCAGAGCACTGCATTTTGGCCACCGTGCTCGATCCTAGATTTAAAACCTACGTTGTATCTCTCTTTCCGGCAGACACAAGTCTGCAGAGGTTCAAAGACCTGCTGGTGAGAAAATTGTTAAGTCAAGCGGAACGTGACCCGTCAACAGCTGCTACTTCACATTCTCCCGCAACTGGGGGTGCGAGGAAAAGGCTAAGAATTCCAAGCCCACCCGCTGGTGGTGATGCAGGGCAGTCTGGAGCGAGTTCTGACATCTGGTCCGGACTGAAGGACCTGCCAACGATTACTGACATGTCATCTACTGTCACTGCATATGATTCTGTCACCATGGAAAGAATGGTGGAGGATTATATGAGTGACCGCATCCAAGTAGGCACGTCAGACAGTCCGTACGTATACTGGCAGGAAAAAGAGGAAATTTGGAGGCCCTTGCAGAAACTGGCTTTATTTTACCTAAGTTGCCCCCCCCCTACAGTGTGTACTCCGAAAGAGTGTTTAGTGCAGCCGCTCACCTTGTCAGCAATCGGCGTACGAGGTTACTTCCAGAAAATGTGGAGAAGATGATGTTCATCAAAATTAATTATAATCAATTACTCCGTGGAGACATTCACCAGCAATTGCCTCCAGAAAGTACACAGGGACCTGAGATGGTGGATTCCAGTGGGGACGAATTAATAATCTGTGAGGAGGGGGATGTACACAGTGAAAGGGGTGAGGAATCAGACGATGAGGAGGAGGTGGACATCTTGCCTCTGTAGAGCCAGTTTGTGCAAGGAGAGATTGATTGCTTCTTTTTTGGTGGGGGCCCAAGCCAAAGTCATTTCAGTCACAGTCATTCAGTCATTTCAGTCACAGTTGTGTGGCAGACCCTGTCGCTGAAATGATGGGTTCGTTAAAGTGTGCATGTCCTGTTTATACAACATAAAGGTGGGTGGGAGGGCCCAAGGACAATTCCATCTTGCACCTCTTTTTTCTTTCATTTTTCTTTGCATCATGTGCTGTTTGGGGACTATTTTTTTGAAGTGCCATCCTGCCTGACACTGCAGTGCCACTCCTAGATGGGCCAGGTGTTTGTGTCGGCCACTTGTGTCGCTTAGCTTAGCCATCCAGCGACCTTGGTGCACCTATTTTTTTCTTTGCATCATGTGCTGTTTGGGGACTATTTTTTAAATCTGCCATCCTGTCTGACACTGCAGTGCCACTCCTAGATGGGCCAGGTGTTTTTGTTGGCCACTTGTGCCGCTTAGCTTAGCCATCCAGAGACCTTGGTGCACCTCTTTTTTTCTTTGCATTATGTGCTGTTTGGGGACTATTTTTAAAATCTGCCATCCTGTCTGACACTGCAGTGCCACTCCTAGATGGGCCAGGTGTTTGTGTCGGCCACTTGTGTCACTTAGCTTAGCCATCCAGTGACCTTGGTGCACCTCTTTTTTTCTTAGCATCATGTGCTGTTTGGGACTATTTTTTTAAATCTGCCATCCTGTCTGACACTGCAGTGCCACTCCTAGATAGGCCAGGTGTTTGTGTCGGCCACTTGTGTCGCTTAGCTTAGCCATCCAGCGACCTTGGTGCACCTATTTTTTTCTTTGCATCATGTGCTGTTTGGGGACTATTTTTTAAATCTGCCATCCTGTCTGACACTGCAGTGCCACTCCTAGATGGGCCAGGTGTTTGTGTTGGCCACTTGTGCCGCTTAGCTTAGCCATCCAGAGACCTTGGTGCACCTCTTTTTTTCTTTGCATTATGTGCTGTTTGGGGACTATTTTTAAAATCTGCCATCCTGTCTGACACTGCAGTGCCACTCCTAGATGGGCCAGGTGTTTGTGTCGGCCACTTGTGTCACTTAGCTTAGCCATCCAGTGACCTTGGTGCACCTCTTTTTTTCTTAGCATCATGTGCTGTTTGGGGACTATTTTCTAAATCTGCCATCCTGTCTGACACTGCAGTGCCACTCCTAGATGGGCCAGGTGTTTGTGTCGGCCACTTGTGTCGCTTAGCTTAGCCATCCAGCGACCTTGGTGCACCTCTTTTTTTCTTTGCATCATGTGCTGTTTGGGGACTATTTTTTAAATCTGCCATCCTGTCTGACACTGCAGTGCCACTCCTAGATGGGCCAGGTGTTTGTGTCGGCCACTTGGGTCACTTAGCTTAGTCATCCAGCGACCTCGGTGCAAATTTTAGGACTAAAAATAATATTGTGAGGTGTGAGGTGTTCAGAATAGACTGGAAATGAGTGGAAATTATGGTTATTGAGGTTAATAATACTATGGGATCAAAATGACCCCCAAATTCTATGATATAAGCTGTTTTTGAGGGTTTTTTGTAAAAAAACACCCGAATCCAAAACACACCCGAATCCGACAAAAAAAATTCAGGGCGGTTTTGCCAAAACGCGTCCGAATCCAAAACACGGCCGTGGAACCGAATCCAAAACCAAAACATAAAACCCGAAAAATTTCCGGTGCACATCACTAGTTTAAATGTTGTTTGGTTCAGCTATTGCTGTCCCTATTTTCAAGTTTGGGTAGCATGGCTTTCCTCTTGTTCTGGTTGTGCTGATTCGAAATCTCACCACTTTCCTTATCTATTTTCTACTCTCAAAGTATGTCCGTCTCCTTGTGCACAGTTTCCTAGACAGTCTGGTAGGAGGGGCATAGAGGGAGGAGCCAGCACTTCTATAGTGCCCATGGCTCCAAGTGGACCCATCTATACCCCACGGTACTAAATGGATTCCCAGTATCCCCTACAGACTACGAGAAAAGGATTTACTGGTAGGTAATTAAAATCATATTTTTTCATTTGCACAATACAGGTTGAGTATCCCTTATCCAAAATGCTTGGGACCAGAGGTATTTTGGATATCGGATTTTTCCGTATTTTGGAATAATTGCATACCATAATGAGATATGATGGCGATGGGACCTAAGTCTAAGCACAGAATGCACTTATGTTTCATATACACCTTATACACACAGCCTGAAGGTAATTTTAGCCAATATCTTTTGTAACTTTGTGCATTAAACAAAGTGTGTCTACATTCACACAATTCATTTTTATTTCATATACACCTTATACACACAACCTGAAGGTCATTTAATACAATATTTTTTAATAACTGTGTATTAAACAAAGGTTGTGTACACTGAGCCATCAGAAAACAAAGGTTTCACCATCTCACTCTCACTCAAAAAAGTCCGTATTTCGGAATATTCCGTATTTTGGATATTTGGATATGGGATACTCAACCTGTATATTGCAACAGTATTGCTTATCTTCAATATATATAGTACCGTATGAAAATAGTGTGCATTTGTTTAATATTAAAATACTGAGAACAAATTTGTGCAAGCCCAAGATGTTTTTGTGACTCCAGTAGCCAGCTGACATTGCGCATGTCATCATTCTAGTACCAAAGATAACTTTCGTCCTAAGCTCCATATGGTCTACAACTGGCCCTCATCAGAGCCCCTTCAATCCTCAAGTCTGTGCATCACTGTGAGATACAGAAGCATTCAGGATGGTGGCTCTGTTTCCAAGGAAAGTTTTCAGATTGGCAAACCATCAGTCTTCCCAGGCTGCAGCCCAGCAAAGTTATATCTCATGATAACACTGCCAGGAACTGCAAATGTTATTGAAGGCAGTTAGAAACTATGGATCATACAATTATGTGGCTCTATTTAGGCCACTAACTTCAAAGTAGAAACTAGTAAATATATATGGATTTTATGTTAGTAACTAAACCTGGAAATTTGGACTTGTCTACCGATAAATGGAAAAATCAAAACCACTTTTTAAATAATAATGAAACTATGCAGTTTTACAGATAAGCCAAGCTGATAAAAATTAAAGTATTGTTACTAGGGAACATATTAAAGCTGACAGGAGTCTTACGAGCTTAATTGTAAGTAGCAGCATTGAAGAAATAATTAATAATGATGGAGATGCAGTAATGTATCTTCAATTGCTTTTTAGGAAAACCCAACACTACGCAAGTGAATTGTGACCACAGATGGACTCTTCTATGCATCTCAGTTAAATACCCTGCCTGAGCAGTAATGCTAACTCACACATTCAATAGTTTAGAATACAATACTAAGAAGAGATTATACTATTTACTAAAGTAACAGGACATTTTGCTGAGGTGCAAAATGTCCACAAAATACTTTGGGGGTCATTCCGAGTTGATCGCACGCTGCAACTTTTTGCAGCCCGTGCGATCAGATAATCGCCGCCTATGAGGTAGTGTACTTTAGCTGTGCAAGTGTGCGAACGCTTGTGCAGGGGAGCTGTACAAAAACATTTTGTGCAGTTTCTGAGTAGCTCTGAACTTACTCGGCCAATGCGATCACTTCAGCCTGTCAGGTCCCGGAATTGACGTCAGGCACCCGCCCTGCAAACTCCTGGACATGCCTGCGTTTTCCTCTCCACTCCCAGAAAACGGTCAGTTGCCACCTCAAAATGCCTTCCTGCTGTCAGTCACCTTGCAATCGCCGCTGCGATCGAAATCTTCATTAGAATATTCACTGCCTGGTGTTCCCCGTCGCTGGGCAGCAACTAGAGATGAGCGCCTGAAATTTTTCGGGTTTTGTGTTTTGGTTTTGGGTTCGGTTCCACGGCCGTGTTTTGGGTTCGAACGCGTTTTGGCAAAACCTCACCGAATTATTTTTGTCGGATTCGGGTGTGTTTTGGATTCGGGTGTTTTTTTCCAAAAACACTAAAAAACAGCTTAAATCATAGAATTTGGGGGTCATTTTGATCCCAAAGTATTATTAACCTCAAAAACCATAATTTACACTCATTTTCAGTCTATTCTGAATACCTCACACCTCACAATATTATTTTTAGTCCTAAAATTTGCACCGAGGTCGCTGTGTGAGTAAGATAAGCGACCCTAGTGGCCGACACAAACACCGGGCCCATCTAGGAGTGGCACTGCAGTGTCACGCAGGATGTCCCTTCCAAAAAACCCTCCCCAAACAGCACATGAAGCAAAGAAAAAAAGAGGCGCAATGAGGTAGCTGTGTGAGTAAGATTAGCGACCCTAGTGGCCGACACAAACACCGGGCCCATCTAGGAGTGGCACTGCAGTGTCACGCAGGATGGCCCTTCCAAAAAACCCTCCCCAAACAGCACATGACGCAAAGAAAAAAAGAGGCGCAATGAGGTAGCTGACTGTGTGAGTAAGATTAGCGACCCTAGTGGCCGACACAAACACCGGGCACATCTAGGAGTGGCACTGCAGTGTCACGCAGGATGTCCCTTCCAAAAAACCCTCCCCAAACAGCACATGACGCAAAGAAAAAAAGAGGCGCAATGAGGTAGCTGTGTAAGTAAGATTAGCGACCCTAGTGGCCGACACAAACACCGGGCACATCTAGGAGTGGCACTGCAGTGTCACGCAGGATGTCCCTTCCAAAAAACCCTCCCCAAACAGCACATGACGCAAAGAAAAAAAGAGGCGCAATGAGGTAGCTGTGTGAGTAAGATTAGCGACCCTAGTGGCCGACACAAACACCGGGCCCATCTAGGAGTGGCACTGCAGTGTCACGCAGGATGTCCCTTCCAAAAAACCCTCCCCAATCAGCACATGATGCAAAGAAAAAGAAAAGAAAAAAGAGGTGCAAGATGGAATTATCCTTGGGCCCTCCCACCCACCCTTATGTTGTATAAACAAAACAGGACATGCACACTTTAACCAACCCATCATTTCAGTGACAGGGTCTGCCACACGACTGTGACTGATATGACGGGTTGGTTTGGACCCCCCCAAAAAAGAAGCAATTAATCTCTCCTTGCACAAACTGGCTCTACAGAGGCAAGATGTCCACCTCATCTTCACCCTCCGATATATCACCGTGTACATCCCCCTCCTCACAGATTATCAATTCGTCCCCACTGGAATCCACCATCTCAGCTCCCTGTGTACTTTGTGGAGGCAATTGCTGCTGGTCAATGTCTCCGCGGAGGAATTGATTATAATTCATTTTAATGAACATCATCTTCTCCACATTTTCTGGATGTAACCTCGTACGCCGATTGCTGACAAGGTGAGCGGCGGCACTAAACACTCTTTCGGAGTACACACTTGTGGGAGGGCAACTTAGGTAGAATAAAGCCAGTTTGTGCAAGGGCCTCCAAATTGCCTCTTTTTCCTGCCAGTATAAGTACGGACTGTGTGACGTGCCTACTTGGATGCGGTCACTCATATAATCCTCCACCATTCTATCAATGTTGAGAGAATCATATGCAGTGACAGTAGACGACATGTCCGTAATCGTTGTCAGGTCCTTCAGTCCGGACCAGATGTCAGCATCAGCAGTCGCTCCAGCCTGCCCTGCATCACCGCCAGCGGGTGGGCTCGGAATTCTGAGCCTTTTCCTCGCACCCCCAGTTGCGGGAGAATGTGAAGGAGGAGATGTTGACAGGTCGCGTTCCGCTTGACTTGACAATTTTGTCACCAGCAGGTCTTTCAACCCCAGCAGACCTGTGTCTGCCGGAAAGAGAGATCCAAGGTAGGCTTTAAATCTAGGATCGAGCACGGTGGCCAAAATGTAGTGCTCTGATTTCAACAGATTGACCACCCGTGAATCCTTGTTAAGCGAATTAAGGGCTGCATCCACAAGTCCCACATGCCTAGCGGAATCGCTCCGTGTTAGCTCCTTCTTCAATGCCTCCAGCTTCTTCTGCAAAAGCCTGATGAGGGGAATGACCTGACTCAGGCTGGCAGTGTCTGAACTGACTTCACGTGTGGCAAGTTCAAAGGGCATCAGAACCTTGCACAACGTTGAAATCATTCTCCACTGCACTTGAGACAGGTGCATTCCATCTCCTATATCGTGCTCAATTGTATAGGCTTGAATGGCCTTTTGCTGCTCCTCCAACCTCTGAAGCATATAGAGGGTTGAATTCCACCTCGTTACCACTTCTTGCTTCAGATGATGGCAGGGCAGGTTCAGTAGTTTTTGGTGGTGCTCCAGTCTTCTGTACGTGGTGCCTGTACGCCGAAAGTGTCCCGCAATTTTTCTGGCCACCGACAGCATCTCTTGCACGCCCCTGTCGTTTTTTAAAAAATTCTGCACCACCAAATTCAAGGTATGTGCAAAACATGGGACGTGCTGGAATTTGCCCATATTTAATGCACACACAATATTGCTGGCGTTGTCCGATGCCACAAATCCACAGGAGAGTCCAATTGGGGTAAGCCATTCCGCGATGATCTTCCTCAGTTGCCGTAAGAGGTTTTCAGCTGTGTGCGTATTCTGGAAAGCGGTGATACAAAGCGTAGCCTGCCTAGGAAAGAGTTGGCGTTTGCGAGATGCTGCTACTGGTGCCGCCGCTGCTGTTCTTGCGGCGGGAGTCCATACATCTACCCAGTGGGCTGTCACAGTCATATAGTCCTGACCCTGCCCTGCTCCACTTGTCCACATGTCCGTGGTTAAGTGGACATTGGGTACAACTGCATTTTTTAGGACACTGGTGAGTCTTTTTCTGACGTCCGTGTACATTCTCGGTATCGCCTGCCTAGAGAAGTGGAACCTAGATGGTATTTGGTAACGGGGGCACACTGCCTCAATAAATTGTCTAGTTCCCTGTGAACTAACGGCGGATACCGGACGCACGTCTAACACCAACATAGTTGTCAAGGACTCAGTTATCCGCTTTGCAGTAGGATGACTGCTGTGATATTTCATCTTCCTCGCAAAGGACTGTTGAACAGTCAATTGCTTACTGGAAGTAGTACAAGTGGGCTTACGACTTCCCCTCTGGGATGACCATCGACTCCCAGCGGCAACAACAGCAGCGCCAGCAGCAGTAGGCGTTACACGCAAGGATGCATCGGAGGAATCCCAGGCAGGAGAGGACTCGTCAGACTTGCCAGTGACATGGCCTGCAGGACTATTGGCATTCCTGGGGAAGGAGGAAATTGACACTGAGGGAGTTGGTGGGGTGGTTTGCGTGAGCTTGGTTACAAGAGGAAGGGATTTACTGGTCAGTGGACTGCTTCCGCTGTCACCCAAAGTTTTTGAACTTGTCACTGACTTATTATGAATGCGCTGCAGGTGACGTATAAGGGAGGATGTTCCGAGGTGGTTAACGTCCTTACCCCTACTTATTACAGCTTGACAAAGGGAACACACGGCTTGACACCTGTTGTCCGCATTTCTGGTGAAATACCTCCACACCGAAGAGCTGATTTTTTTGGTATTTTCACCTGGCATGTCAACGGCCATATTCCTCCCACGGACAACAGGTGTCTCCCCGGGTGCCTGACTTAAACAAACCACCTCACCATCAGAATCCTCCTGGTCAATTTCCTCCCCAGCGCCAGCAACACCCATATCCTCCTCATCCTGGTGTACTTCAACACTGACATCTTCAATCTGACTATCAGGAACTGGACTGCGGGTGCTCCTTCCAGCACTTGCAGGGGGCATGCAAATAGTGGAAGGCGCATGCTCTTCACGTCCAGTGTTGGGAAGGTCAGGCATCGCAAACGACACAATTGGACTCTCCTTGTGGATTTGGGATTTCAAAGAACGCACAGTTCTTTGCGGTGCTTTTGCCAGCTTGAGTCTTTTCAGTTTTCTAGCGAGAGGCTGAGTGCTTCCATCCTCATGTGAAGCTGAACCACTAGCCATGAACATAGGCCAGGGCCTCAGCCGTTCCTTGCCACTCCGTGTGGTAAATGGCATATTGGCAAGTTTACGCTTCTCCTCCGACAATTTTATTTTAGGTTTTGGAGTCCTTTTTTTCTGATATTTGGTGTTTTGGATTTGACATGCTCTGTACTATGACATTGGGCATCGGCCTTGGCAGACGACGTTGCTGGCATTTCATCGTCTCGGCCATGACTAGTGGCAGCAGCTTCAGCACGAGGTGGAAGTGGATCTTGATCTTTCCCTAATTTTGGAACCTCAACTTTTTTGTTCTCCATATTTTATAGGCAGAACTAAAAGGCACCTCAGGTAAACAATGGAGATGGATGGATTGGATACTAGTATACAATTATGGACGGACTGCCACGGTTAGGTGGTATAAAAAAACCACGGTTAGGTGGTATATAATACAATTATGGATGGACGGACTGCCTGCCGAGTGCCGACACAGAGGTAGCCACAGCCGTGAACTACCGCACTGTACACTGGTTGATAAAGAGATAGTAGTATACTCGTAACAACTAGTATGACGACGGTATAAAGAATGAAAAAAAAACCACGGTTAGGTGGTATATATTATAATACAATTATGGTTGGACGGACTGCCTGCCGAGTGCCGACACAGAGGTAGCCACAGCCGTGAACTACCGCACTGTACACTGGTTGATAAAGAGATAGTAGTATACTCGTAACAACTAGTATGACGACGGTATAAAGAATGAAAAAAAAACCACGGTTAGGTGGTATATATTATAATACAATTATGGTTGGACGAACTGCCTGCCGAGTGCCGACACAGAGGTAGCCACAGCCGTGAACTACCGCACTGTACACTGGTTGATAAAGAGATAGTAGTATACTCGTAACAACTAGTATGACGACGGTATAAAGAATGAAAAAAAAACCACGGTTAGGTGGTATATAATACAATTATGGTTGGACGGACTGCCTGCCGAGTGCCGACACAGAGGTAGCCACAGCCGTGAACTACCGCACTGTACACTGGTTGATAAAGAGATAGTAGTATACTCGTAACAACTAGTATGACGACGGTATAAAGAATGAAAAAAAAACCACGGTTAGGTGGTATATATTATAATACAATTATGGATGGACGGACTGCCTGCCGAGTGCCGACACAGAGGTAGCCACAGCCGTGAACTACCGCACTGTACACTGGTTGATAAAGAGATAGTAGTATGCTCGTAACAACTAGTATGACGACGGTATAAAGAATGAAAAAAAAACCACGGTTAGGTGGTATATATTATAATACAATTATGGTTGGACGGACTGCCTGCCGAGTGCCGACACAGAGGTAGCCACAGCCGTGAACTACCGCACTGTACACTGGTTGATAAAGAGATAGTAGTATACTCGTAACAACTAGTATGACGACGGTATAAAGAATGAAAAAAAAACCACGGTTAGGTGGTATATAATACAATTATGGTTGGACGGACTGCCTGCCGAGTGCCGACACAGAGGTAGCCACAGCCGTGAACTACCGCACTGTACACTGGTTGATAAAGAGATAGTAGTATACTCGTAACAACTAGTATGACGACGGTATAAAGAATGAAAAAAAAACCACGGTTAGGTGGTATATATTATAATACAATTATGGTTGGACGGACTGCCTGCCGAGTGCCGACACAGAGGTAGCCACAGCCGTGAACTACCGCACTGTACACTGGTTGATAAAGAGATAGTAGTATACTCGTAACAACTAGTATGACGACGGTATAAAGAATGAAAAAAAAACCACGGTTAGGTGGTATATATTATAATACAATTATGGATGGACGGACTGCCTACCGAGTGCCGACACAGAGGTAGCCACAGCCGTGAACTACCGCACTGTACACTGGTTGATAAAGAGATAGTAGTATACTCGTAACAACTAGTATGACGACGGTATAAAGAATGAAAAAAAAACCACGGTTAGGTGGTATATAATACAATTATGGTTGGACGGACTGCCTGCCGAGTGCCGACACAGAGGTAGCCACAGCCGTGAACTACCGCACTGTACACTGGTTGATAAAGAGATAGTAGTATACTCGTAACAACAACTAGTATGACGACGGTATAAAGAATGAAAAAAAAACCACGGTTAGGTGGTATATATTATAATACAATTATGGATGGACGGACTGCCTGCCGAGTGCCGACACAGAGGTAGCCACAGCCGTGAACTACCGCACTGTACTGTGTCTGCTGCTAATATAGACTGGTTGATAAAGAGATAGTATACAATACTACTAATATACTGGTGGTCAGGCACTGGTCACCACTAGTCACACTGGCAGTGGCACTCCTGCAGCAAAAGTGTGCACTGTTTAATTTTAATATAATATTATTTATCATGTACTCCTGGCTCCTGCTATAACAACCTGCAGTGCTCCCCAGTCTCCCCCACAATTATAAGCTTTATATACAATACATTGATGTGCAGCACACTGGGCTGAGCAGTGCACACAGACTGAGTCACTGTGTGACTGTGTATCGTTTTTTTCAGGCAGAGAACGGATATATTAAATAAAACAAACAACTGCACTGTCTCTGGTGGTCACTGGTCACTGTGGTTGTCAGTCACTAAACTCTGTCTGCACTCTCTTCTAATCTACAGTATCACAGCAATCTCTCTCTCTCTCTCTCTTCTAAATCTAATCTAAATGGAGAGGACGCCAGCCACGTCCTCTCCCTATCAATCTCAATGCACGTGTGAAAATGGCGGCGACGCGCGGCTCCTTATATAGAATCCGAGTCTCGCGAGAATCCGACAGCGTCATGATGACGTTCGGGCGCGCTCGGGTTAACCGAGCAAGGCGGGAAGATCCGAGTCGCTCGGACCCGTGAAAAAAAAAGTGAAGTTCGTGCGGGTTCGGATTCAAAGAAACCGAACCCGCTCATCTCTAGCAGCAACGCGCCTGCGCATTGTGGCCGCTGCAAATGCGCATTCCGGACCCAATAGCACGGCAGCGAAAAACTGCAGAGTGCAATCATGTCGGAATGACCTCCTTTGTTAGCTACACTTTTGCTTTGCCATACATCAGATAGTTTTCCCTCTTTTCACTCTGTATTTGTAAAGAATGTACTCCTCAATAGAGCTTGGGCAATGATGGTTCTGTATATGTATATACAGCAATACCTAGATTTAACTATTTAACACTATAAGATGACATTACATAACACAATGGGGGTGATTCAGACCTGATCGCACGCAGGCTATTTTTTGCACTGCAGCGATCAGGTAGTCGCCGCCTACAAGGGAGGGGGTAATCGCTATGCAGAGTTATGAACGCTTGTGCAGAGAGCTCTGCACAGCTCAGGACTTACTCAGCCGCTGCGATGAACCTGGACGGAGCTGACATCAGGTACCCTCCCTGGAAACGGCCGGGCACGTCTGCGTTTTCCTGGACACTCCGTGAAAATGGTGAGTTGCCGCTCTCGAACGCCTTCTTCCTGTCAATCTTCTTGCGATCGCAGCTGCGGACACTTTCTTTGTAGAATCCATCGCTGTCCGGTGACCCCAGTAACGTGCTGTTCAGACCCAATCGCACGGCTGCAAAAAAATGCAGCGTGCGATCGATTCTAAGTGACCCTCAATGAGTGGACATACTTAACAACTCAATAAGCATAATTTACAAAAGAAAAGAAAAGAAAATATTGAAAGTTTAGTTTCAAAATATGTATTGTTAATTCTTTGAAAAATGTATACTAGAGCGGCACCTAGTATTTATTACAGGGAAAAAAATCTATCTATCTATCGTATAAGAAGAAATGAAAAGCTGGAGATCAGGGCTACTTGTGATGGGATGCAGTCAATTTATCTACAATCAAAATCCCGACGGTCAAAATACCAACAACCATTGACCGAAGGTCAAAATACCGACAAGGTCCAAATACCGACTTGCTCATAAAAATGACATTAAAAATGTCGACATGGTCAAAATACTGACATTTAAAATGCAGATAGGTCAAAAAATCAACATGAGTTTTTCATTATTTTTTTTATTAAAACTGACTTGTTCATACTTTACCATCCCAGTGGATATGGAGGGGGAATATAATAGTGTGCTGAGCGCAGAGAGGCACCGTGCCCGAAGCATGTCGAGTGCAGCGAGCCATGCGAGGGGACGCAGTACACTTATACAGTGTCCATTTCGACCTATGTTGACATACACACCAATCCTCTTTTTAAATAAATAAATAAAAATCATGTCGACTTTTTCGACCTGTCAACAATTTAAATGTCTATTTTGAGGGTGGTCTTCAGTATGCCGGCAGTCGGGCTCCCGGCGACCAGCATACCGGCGCCGGGAGCCCGACAGCCGGCATACCGACACTTATTCTCCACGACCCCCCTGGAGGGAGAATAAAATAGTGTGGCGCGCGTAGCGTGGCGAGCGCAGCGAGCCCGCAAGGGGCTCATTTACGCTCGCCACACTGACGGTAAGCCGGCGGTCGGGCTCCCGGCGCCGGTATGCTGGTCGCCGGGAGCCCGACCGCCGGCATATCGTAGTGAACCCCTATTTTGACCATGTCACCATTGTAAATGTTGGTATTTTGACCATGTTGGCATTTTGACCTTCTCGTCAATTGTTGTTGGGATTTTGATTGTAGGTAAATCATACTGATCCCACTGGTGACACCCCAAAAACAAAAACAACACTGAGCAGCCACCTCATGGGTGTGTTGGAAGAGCTACTAAGCTACTAATTATTTTTAATATGCTGACAGTTACATCCAAATCATTGACAACTTAATAACTGGAAAATATAAGCTTGTAGTCTAATAAAGTTTGGTCTCCACAATGTTTTTAAAATGGAGGGGGGTGGGTCAAGATAGAATTAGATTTTGGTGTTCCTTAATCACAGCAGATACATTTTATATCTGTTGCGGAATCCCTGTTATACTTTCAGGGGATAATTACTGTACATTGTAAGGGGATTTTTCACAAAATGTGTATAATAAATATGCCAGATAAACATAACTGAAACACACGAGTGAGCAACTGGTGCCTCTCAAATGTGTGGAGAACTCCCATTCTGGCTCCTATGCTTCTCCAGCTGTTTTGAGGTCACAGCTGCCAGGAAACAGTAATTCTATAGAAGCTTGTGAGCCATTAGCCTCCTACAGTTCCAGCAATAATAATATAAGTGTATGGTCCTACTTGCTCCTGTGGCAACGTTTTTGTACCTGGACCTCTGCCCCGGATTGCCCCATGTGGTATCACCCATGAATGGACACAGGCTTGTCTATTGGTGTTTAACATTTGATGTAACCAGGCATGGTGGTGACTGAATGAAAGGGTGGCAGCGGGTACCAGGTTCTATGTCCTCAGGGTGCACTGTGGGACTGATTCATATTTGTAAGAAATTGTACAGCCGCAAGGAAGCTGCTGTGAAATTTAGTCTAATTAAAATTCTAATGCAGAAGGAGGCATCTGTAGGAGGTACATGCCTCCTATTGCCATTAGCGATCCAAGTGTTGCGTCTAAGGATACAACCTCGCATCATCATTGTGACCATCAGTCACAATTTGTGATGGTTACAGGCACCGGCCAGCCTATGTAAGCTAAAGTTTACTGGCTGTAGTATGCGGACACCGAGGTCCAGGAAGTCTGCCTCTGACAACGCATACCCTGGACCCATCACGCCATCAAAACTGGGCAGACACGCCCCCATTTTAAAGAACAGTGACATGTTCTGCCCCTACTCCGCCCGTAAAATGCTGCAGCATGTCAGTCATGCTGCAGCTGAGGCTTTCAAGTGACATCGCAAGACCCGTTCTGCACCTGCGCAGACCCCTAAGCATTGTATGAATCAGGTCCTGTGGCAGATCATATCAGACCAATGTAAACTGCTGCATGGAGACGTTGACCTCCCACAGGAGCACCAAATTGCAACATATACTGTACTGGGCAACCTCAACAAGCATTCCCTAAACCCTAATAAGTCTCAGTGTGCTTGGGTTCCTTAAAGTCACCATGACCCCACAAACTCTCTGCCTAGGTGTCATACTTGACTCAGAACTGTCCTTTGCTCCCCACATTCAATCTGTCTCAAAATCATATTACACACATCTAAAAAAACATATCCAAAATACGACCATATCTTACACAACACACCGCAAAAACTCTAATCCATGCTCTCATTATCTCCCGCATTGATTATTGCAATAGTCTTCTTACTGGTCTTACCAAAAAGAGACTCTCAGCACTACAATCCATTCTGAATGCAGCTGTGAGGCTAATCTTCCTTGCTAGACGTTCATCGTCTGCAGATCCACTCTGTCAGTCCCTCCATTGGTTACCTGTATTCTACCGTATTCAATATAAAATACTTTTACTCACACATAAGGCCATTAACCATACTACACCAATGTACATCTCTTCGCTCATCTCAAAATATCTCCCAACCCGACTTCTCCGCTTTTCACAAGATCTACGCCTCTCATCCATACTCATTACTTGCTCCCATGCATGATTGCAGGACTTTCTTTGGGCTGCACCCACTCTGTGGAATGCCCTACCACAGTCCGCACGTATCCTCCACATATTTTCTCTTTCTTCACTTTCCCTTCTTTCTGACCATGGTTCATCATTGCTGTGATGTGATACCATGCAACCCACCTAGAACCTTTGCAATCCGGTGGACAAATATGCAATAGATAGTGCCTTTCCTTGTGTATCAATGCCTATATCCCTATAGATTGTAAGCTTGCAAGCAGGGCCTTCCTAGTACCTCTTTGACTGTTTGTTTATTACCCAGTTTTGTTTTATCATTGTGTCCAATTGTAAAGCGCAATGGAATTTGCCATGCTATATAAGAAACTGTTAATAAATAAATAAATAATGACCCTCTGTGATGTGTGCACTGGTCAGTCAGTGAAAGAAGAATACAACTAAGACCCCCCACCCCCTCTCGCCACATTTAAAAATTTTTGGCTTTCATATTAACACAGCATCTCCAGCTCCCTCACAATAAAAGTCCCTACTTGCATATAGTTGGAAGCACTGAGAAAATGGAATGGCGAGTGTGACGACGCTGCCGGCCAATTCCACAAATACGCCAATTTGAGAATTGACACATGCGACGTGCGGGGTCACTTTTGACACACGGGATTACTTAAATACCTTCATCTGCCACCAGCAAAGACTTTTCAACATATTACGGACGTTGCAGGCGTCTTTAGCTTTACCTGTCACACACACACTGCAATACTTAGAAAAATAGGTAGGCATGAGCCACACAGGCCCTGAGTTCATAAGAATCACAGAATAACTAAAATTAGAATTTTAATTTCAAGAATACTTCAGAGCTTTAGTTACAAAAAGGTTACAAAGATTATTAAGAATATTTTAAAAACACACGCTGAATACAGCAATCTCAATAAATGAAAAGGAATAAAACGGTACAAACCCTAATTCACTTACTCAAATGGACTTCGTGGTTTCCGTTGTGGGGGATTTCACATAATAACTCAGGTCATCTCCAGCATGTAACTGCTGTATCCCCAAGAGATCACACTTTCTGTTTCCATGAGGGAGCCAGATATAGTCTCCTGCTTCATCCGGCCCCCTCTCTTGGGATTTTTAACTACTTCCCTGCTGGACACTACACATACACTAGTTTTACATACTGTACTTGGTGCTTGGCAACAGCCAAGGGGGGAGGTAAGGGGTGTAGCCCAAAGGTATACTGTATGAATCTCTTTCAAAGAGAGTGAGGTTTATGACATTAGCCAGGAAACAGGATCCCTGCATTCCAATCAGGACATTTGGACACACTTCCCTGGTCTGCTTACAGCCCCTCTGTTGACATAACAAACAAATTGGCCTTATCAGCCCTCAATGTCCAGAGCTTGGCAATATCTGTTTTTGATGTAGAAATGTAATCCCCCTTTACAATGGTCATGTCAGGATTCCAGGCCACAGATAATTTATATTTTGGACAATATACAATTCTCAGGTCAGCTCACAGGATAAATTGTGCTTTCCTTCTTATCAGTATTTATAACCTCCGGTCTTGTCATTGCAAATGTCATACTATATGGTCTGCAGATCTCCCCCAGCCTGGATGTATGGAGGTTAAATGCAGGACAATGCCTGTCAGCCATTTTGTCACATCTAGGCTGAAAGAATACAAAATTATATATATACAGTAACTTGAAAACATTATTGGTGATTATTCCTGCAGGTAATCACCACACCTTAGATCACATATAATTTGTGATCCTCCTTTCTGTATTTAACATGACAGGGAGGAAAAGTTGTGGCACAGATGGCTGGCTTCACCGTTTGATGTCCTCCTCAACCAGAGCCCCTGCCAAGTGCTATCCTGTCCAAGCCCTATATAGTGGCAGAGATGGCGTATTCACTTTATTACTAAGTAAAACACTTCTATAGGCCTAGACACTTCTTTTACTGAGAAAAGGTGACATGACACTCTTTATGCAGAACCATACACAATACAAGTAATACTACTAGTACGTTACAGGAAGGAGAATTTAATGTAGGTATCTAGTGGAATAAACAAATACCTTCATGGTAACAATTCTCTTTTAACTTCCATGTACTGCAGAACATTTTTAAGCAAAAGAGTTTATATGGAACAATACTAAAAACAGAGTGAAATGCATTCTTCAGACAAGCAATACAACAAGATGTCACAATAGATTTGTGTAAAAGAATGGCAATCAAACCACGTCTCAGCTTCAAGGTCTCTTATTGTCAAGAATATTTTCCTTCTAAACTTTCTGCAATTTGTTCCCTAAAGTCTTGAAATTCAGCCTGGATTCAGTTATGAATGAGATGGTGATGGAAGGGTAGATTGCACAGAGAACTCATTCTCTAAGGGATTATGTTTAATTGGTAACCAGGCATCGGAAAGTATTTTTGTTCTGGGACAATGGCAGATTAGCACTCCAGCGTTCTCCTGGGTCTGTTAACCATACTCTCACAAATACTATGAGGATACAATCAATGAGCTTAGATCAGCTGTGTTTAGAGGGAATGTGCAAGTAGAGGAGCTGGTGGCTGAGTGCCAGCTGGGCAGAGGACCAAACCTGCAGCCTTCACGGTTACAGCTATGTAACCATGTAACCTATTTCCCCACTGCAAAGCAGTTATCAATTGGTTCCTTTGATTTATCTGTGCAGAAGTACTGTGAAGTCAAAATTTCCAGAGATTAAGCATGGAAAAAAAAAAGTTTTTATAGTAGCTAGAATAGAAAATCATTGGCCTTTACCTTGGATTTTATTATTTGCTCATCACTTCTCCCTACAGTAAATATTGTATTTACTGTACACTGCACACACTGCATCCATTATAGATACAGTATGTCAGTGACTCCCTAACTTCTGCTCACGGCACTGTTGCTCCGGTGGTCACTACTAATTTTGCAGATCCACACCTCAGCCTTGGCATTACAAATGCACTAGTCAGTGTTACACAGATAGTGGGAGATTGTAAACTACAGTAGCCGCAATAGTCATATCAGAACAAATATGAGACCAAAGCTAGTCCTCAGCAGTGCATTTATTTTGAACTACTTCGATATCAGTCAGGTGTGCTAACAAACGAGCAGTGAAATGTGCATCTGCGTTTTCGGCTGCATACCTCTATCTGTTTATAACATTCACATGCTTGTGTTGTATGTAAGGGATCCGCTCAGGATCCCGGTGGACGGGATCTGGGCAGTTGAAATACAGATGCTGGAATCCTGGCACTGCTCGGAATGCTGCTGCTCGCATCTCGACTAAGATCACAATCCCAGCGCCATAATCCCAACTGCCGGGATACCAAATAAGTGTTTGCTGGGCTGCCGGAGAGGTAAACCGTGCGTGTGGGGGGCAGAGGTGTGTGTGTGTTAGGTTTAGGCTGCCGGGGGGAGGGTTAGGTTAAGGCTGCGATGAAGGGGGGGTTAGGCTTAGGCACCACCAGGGAGGGTTGGGGGATGGGGGTATTATTTAGGCTGCGGGAATGGAGGGGTAGAGGGGCATAGGAGAAAGGTAGGTGTACTTACCTAGCCCCTGTCGGGTTTCTCGGCATCGGGATGCAGCGGTTGGTATTCTGAATGCCAGCATCCTGGCCGTAGGCATATCAGACCCAACCCATATGTCATTTAGATAGTGACAGCAGACTGCAAAGTGCATACCAGCTGTTCTAGTTCGGCCCCAGCATCAATGTCAGCCAGGAGTTCCTGCCGAGGGCTCACTGTCACTTGCGCTGCTCTCGGAGCCACGACCTAAGCTCCATGTAGTCCCTCACACATCTGATTAGTACTTTGCCCCTCACTCCAGGCCCTGTGAGATTACAGACTAAAGCTAGTTACACTGTGCTGCATGTCCAGTTTTATGTGCAATCCCTGATGGGTGGCAAACTGCAGCAGATACTCTTGGCCCAATCCGTGCGTGACTGGGTGCAGGGGTAGCAGTGGGCCTTGGAGTTATCCTGAGCCCCATAGCAGTTGCACCCCTTGCAACCACGGTAGTTACACCACTGGACTTGTGCACACAGAGTGTGCACCCACACACACCTTATGCAGCACTAACCCAAATAATCAATGAATAGACTGGAATTGGCAGACACAATCACAGGCGTGTATCTGATGGTGGGCCAGTGACTTCAGCGGGCGCGCCAATCCAGCGCCCAGCAAGAATGAGTGGGGCAAGTTGAGTACGTGTCTGGGGCCGTGATTGTATAGGGGCTACAACAGACACCCCTAAAAAGGACCCTGTGCGCACCTATGCATGTACCTGTTATATGCAAACCTCTAAATAAGTGCACATCTGAGCTTGTATAAATGTGCAAATTATGCTCATCATAAATGACCTTCACAAAAATGTGTCATTAACTTTGGATATTTGACTACTTACTGCAGATGCTTTCCTGTCACTGAGAGTTACTATGTGGTCTGTTCTTAATTCAGCTCCTAGCAGGAATGCTTACAGTACATCCCCAAACCATTATTCACTGTTATTCATTCATTCATTAATAAAACTTCCCCCTTCTCTGAATATAGGAACATATTACAGTAGGTAACTCACTTTCCAGAGATCCTTCACAAATGCATTACTACCCAGAGCTGTAACCCCACAGTGCACAAATGATCTGCTTAATGGGAAAATGATGAATGCGGAAAAAACGGTCGACTCTACAGAAAGAAGCATTTAATTTGCTAAAAGACCTCTCAAGCTGCCCATTAAAAAAGTATCAGTGCTTACAAAATAATGTATGGGGCAGCGTATAATTAAAAAGCTTGATTTAGATGCACTGCTTACTGCATGAATTTGCTCAGAATGAAAGCCTCTGGAGTCCAGTGTATTAGCATTGCATGCAACCTGTGTATAAACCTCTTTCCCCGCATCCAAGTCGCTGTGCCTTGAACAGACAGGTGTGTGTGTGTATACGTGTGTTTATCAATGAGAGCAAACACACTGCATGATCAGATATGCCTTCTCTTGCTCATTCCACTGAGATCTGCACCTGAATACATGAAAGTTATCAGTACCTAGTCATGCCGCTTGGCTGCAAACACGCCCTTTTCAGTACTATGGGAAACACTCTTATATATCTCCCTTTAGCAGCTTCACATAGCCAATGAATGTACAGTACATGAACCATAATTGCTAGAAGATTTAATATTTATTTAGCTTTAAACAACTCTCAAATCTAAATCATTAGTTTCTCACGATAAACAATAGTTATTAGTAGTGATGAGCGGGTTCGGTTCCTCGGAAACCGAACCCCCCGAACTTCACCCATTTTACACGGGTCCGAGGCATACTCGGATTCTCCCGTATGGCTCGGTTAACCCGAGCGCGCCCGAACATCATCATCCCGCTGTCGGATTCTCGCGAGATTCGGATTCTATATAAGCAGCCGCGCGTCGCCGCCATTTTCACTCGTGCATTGGAAATGTTAGGGAGAGGACGTGGCTGGCATCCTCTTCGTTTATTAATGTTGATGCAAATATTTGTGCTTATTGCTTAATTGCGGGGACTGGGGAGCAGCTGTATTATATAGGAGGAGTACAGTGCAGAGTTTTGCTGACAGTGACCACCAGTATACGTTGTCTGCCTGAAAAACACTCCATATCTGTGCTCAGTGTGCTGCATATATCTGTGCTCACACTGCTTAATTGTGGGGACTGGGGAGCAGCTGTATTATATAGGAGGAGTACAGTGCAGAGTTTTGCTGACAGTGACCACCAGTATACGTTGTCTGCCTGAAAAACACTCCATATCTGTGCTCAGTGTGCTGCATATATCTGTGCTCACACTGCTTTATTGTGGGGACTGGGGACCAGCAGTATTATATAGGAGGAGTACAGTGCAGAGTTTTGCTGACAGTGAGCAACAGTACATGTTGTCTGCATGAAAAACACTCCATATCTGTGCTCAGTGTGCTGCATATATCTGTGCTCACACTGCTTTATTGTGGGGACTGGGGACCACCAGTATATTATATAGGAGGAGTACAGTGCAGAGTTTTGCTGACCAATGACCACCAGTATACGTTGTCTGCCTGAAAAACACTCCATATCTGTGCTCAGTGTGCTGCATATATCTGTGCTCACACTGCTTTATTGTGGGGACTGGGGACCAGCAGTATTATATAGGAGGAGTACAGTGCAGAGTTTTGCTGACAGTGACCACCAGTATATATAGCAGTACGTTACGGAAGGCCACTGCTCTACCTACCTCTGTGTCGTCAAGCATACTATCCATCTAGATTCTATACCTGTGGTGCATTTTAGTTTTGCAGTTTGCTGACAGTGACCACCAGTATATATAGCAGTACGGTACGGAAGGCCACCGCTCTACCTACCTCTGTGTCGTCAAGTATACTATCCTTCTAGATTCTATACCTGTGGTGCATTTTAGTTTTGCAGTTTGCTGACAGTGACCACCAGTATATATAGCAGTACGGTACGGAAGGCCACTGCTCTACCTACCTCTGTGTCGTCAAGTATACTATCCATCCATACCTGTGGTGCATTTCAGTTGTGTGCAGTATATATCGTAGTAGGCCATTGCTATTGATACTGGCATATAATTCCACACATTAAAAAATGGAGAACAAAAATGTGGAGGTTAAAATAGGGAAAGATCAAGATCCACTTCCACCTCGTGCTGAAGCTGCTGCCACTAGTCATGGCCGAGACGATGAAATGCCATCAACGTCATCTGCCAAGGCCGATGCCCAATGTCATAGTAGAGAGCATGTAAAATCCAAAAAACAAAAGTTCAGTAAAATTACCCAAAAATCAAAATTGAAAGCGTCTGATGAGAAGCGTAAACTTGCAATATGCCATTTACGGCACGGAGTGGCAAGGAACGGCTGAGGCCCTGGCCTATGTTCATGGCTAGTGGTTCAGATTCACATGAGGATGGAAGCACTCATCCTCTCGCTAGAAAACTGCAGTGCCACTCCTAGATGGGCCAGGTGTTTGTGTCGGCCACTTGTGTCGCTTAGCTTAGTCACACAGCGACCTTGGTGCGCCTCTTTTTTTCTTTGCATCATGTGCTGTTTGGGGACTATTTTTTTGAAGTGCCATACTGCCTGACACTGCAGTGCCACTCCTAGATGGGCCAGGTGTTTGTGTCGGCCACTTGTGTCGCTTAGCTTAGTCACACAGCGACCTCTATGCACCTCTTTTTTTCTTTGCATCATGTGCTGTTTGGGGACTATTTTTTTGAAGTGCCATCCTGTCTGACACTGCAGTGCCACTCCTAGATGGGCCAGGTGTTTGTGTCGGCCACTTGTGTCGCTTAGCTTAGTCACACAGCGACCTTGGTGCGCCTCTTTTTTTCTTTGCATCATGTGCTGTTTGGGGACTATTTTTTTGAAGTGCCATCCTGCCTGACACTGCAGTGCCACTTCTAGATGGGCCAGGTGTTTGTGTCGGCCACTGGGTCGCTTAGCTTAGTCACACAGCTACCTCATTGCGCCTCTTTTTTTCTTTGCATCATGTGCTGTTTGGGGACTATTTTTTTGAAGTACCATCCTGTCTGACACTGCAGTGCCACTCCTAGATCGGCCAGGTGTTTGTGTCGGCCACTTGTGTCGCTTAGCTTAGTCACACAGCGACCTTGGTTGGCCTCTTTTTTTCTTTGCATCATGTGCTGTTTGGGGACAATTTTTTTGAAATGCCATCCTGCCTGACACTGCAGTGCCACTCCTAGATGGGCCAGGTGTTTGTGTCGGCCACTTGTGTCGCTTAGCTTAGCCATCCAGCGACCTCGGTGCAAATTTTAGGACTAAAAATAATATTGTGAGGTGTTCAGAATAGACTGAAAATGAGTGGAAATTATGGTTATTGAGGTTAATAATACTATGGGATCAAAATGACCCCCAAATTCTATGATTTAAGCTGTTTATGAGGGTTTTTTGTAAAAAAACACCCGAATCCAGAACACACCCGAATCAGACAAAAAATTTTCAGGGAGGTTTTTACCAAAACGCGTCCGAATCCAAAACACGGCCGTTGAACCGAATCCAAAACCAAAACACAAAACCCGAAAAATTTCTGGTGCACATCATTAGTTATTAGACACGTTTAGGGTATAAAGAGACCATTAAAAGTTAAAGCACTTAAATAAGTACTCATATAATAACTGCTTTACAATGACTGTAAGGAATTTATTTTAATGTAACACTAGGTCCCACTGGTAGCTGCTGACAAAAATATATAGTGCACGCAGCCCTAATTATCAGCTTCAGTTAATATGCTTTACATAGCTGAAAAGATGAATAGATATGTTAGCAGTACAGAACAATTTGAGAATAGATGGAATGTGAAGAAAGGCGGGAGACTGCAGCCATAGTATTTGCCAAAAATCCATTTATTAATAGTGTAGAATGTAAGCAGCATGTACTATCAAAGGAGCCATTTCAAAGTTATTCCAGGCGCTCCAACAGTCAGAGGATTAAAGAAGTAGTTAACATCTATGTGGTGACTTCTTTGTTCAAATAAAGTACAGCTGTAGAAATTTCTAATTCCAGAGATTAACGCCATTAAAAGTACAATCCCCATGTGTCTGTTGACAGAAGTATCTGGGACTTGGAAGCAGGAAAAGCATCAGTTGTCAAAAAGGCAGTATGAGTAAAATCAACAATAGGACAGATCAAACAGGACAGAAAATCTCAGATCCATTTTATTATATTATCAAAGTCGTACCCTAATGTCCTCTCAAACAGGCTAGATCTGATGCCAAGCTTTTGCCTTTCAAAAATGTTCGTATAATGGAGCATTCTGTATGAAATGTTGTTTTATATGTCATTGCAGAGTACTACTTTCTTCTGAACTAATTGGCTGCAGTCTGTTAAATATTTGTTCTTCCTATACAATACAGTAACTGGCCACCATGTTGTGTACATTGTAGGTACAAAAGGAGTGAGCTTAATTCAGAAGATGGTAGAAAATGATCACACGGATCCCAGCCGCAGGTCAAGCATACCCAACGCGGCACCTCATGCCAAGCCCACCAATGCACTTCACTGACATATGACATACCACTTTAGCAACTCTCCAAACTACCCTGTTGCTTTCTGTATCTTGGCTCAAAATGCGGTAAGTTAATAGCACCAACAGAAAGTATTGTTGTAGGCACACCAGCCGGTAGACTTAGCCATGAGCTTCTATTTATTATAGTGCAGAGACTGGGTACTGCTGTACTCATTGTTACATACAGTATGTATACATACCACGGAGATGGAGCAGAGCATAGAGTTGACCAACCAGTCATGTATGTAGGCAGGATCCAGGTTTGGACCCCCATGGAGCTGAGTAGTACATGTCTGTGTAGCTCTGTGGTGGTCAAACACAGTGACAAAATGGCTCCACATATGTGCAGACTACAGAACGGCAGCCATCTTGGTAAAAGTTAAAGCACCATCTAATAGGGGTGGTCTACAGTATACCGGCGCCGGAATCCCGACAGCCGGCATACCCACACTTATTCTCCCTCGTGGGGGTCCACGACCCCCCTGGAGGGAGAGTAAAATAGCGTGGCGCGCTAAGCGCACCACCGTGCCCGCAAGGGGCTCATTTGCGCTCGCCACACTGTCGGTAAGCCAGCAGTCAGGCTCCCGGCGCCGGTATGCTGGTCGCCGGGAGCCCAACCGCCGCCATACCGTACCACACCCTCTAATAGAGCAGTATGCAGACAGAGCAGAAGAGCACTCCACACACCATCGCAAAGCACAAGAAATACATTTGTCAACACCTGTCTCATGGCAATTCCTGTATACTGTCTTACTTCCCAACTTTTACCCTGCAACAAATCTCACAGATATGACTGCTGTACAAATGCACATGGTCATGTTATGTTGTTGCATGGCTGAGTTTACATTGGGGAATGCCACATATTCTCTGGGGAGTGCTCAGCTCTTCTCAAGCATTATGCCTGCTTCCTTTCCTATGAAAGAACCATAATTCCACATGCACCTACCAATAGTATGCAGGACATTAGTGAGGCACCCAACAGCTGGACACACAGTATTTCCTACATGTCCTGGAATCTAGACTAAAACTCCTGATTTGCGGAACCATCTCTTTAAATTGGCACAGTCCTGTCTAGATTATGACATTGGGGACAGGGCTGTAACTAGGTGTGTGCCAGTGGTGCCTTGCCCACAGTGCACATGCACTCTGGGTGCAGAACCACTGACAACACCTTCACTTCCGCGCTGCCGCTGCCAGCTACAATGCCCAGCTACTTCTAACATAGGTAGCCAGGTGACGGGAAGTGCTGCAGCTGAACTTCCATAGCGTTATCACGCTCTGCCTCTCACTGCTTCCCCTTCTGTGTCCACCCCCAGCCCATCCATGTGTGCTGTGCAGTGAACCTATGTGAAGGGCGGCCACGGGAGGCAGAGGAGGATACTAGGCAGCAGCAGGACACAGTGCAAGGCTGCCTCTCCCTCCCTCGCTTCCTATCCTCACACGGACACTACACCCTAAGGGGGGGGGGGGAGTTGTAAGGGGCTCTACCAAGCAGAATGTATAGTGGTTCTACCTGGCATAATGTATACTGTAGGTGCTCTACCTGGCATAATGTTAGGTGCTCTACCTGGCGTAATGTGTATAAATGTTCTACCTAGCGTAATGTGAATTAGGGGCTCTAACTGGCATAATGTGCATAAGGGGCTTTACCTGGTATAATGTGTATAAGGGACTTTACTTTGTGTAACATGGCTAAGGGGCTCTACCTGGCGTATCATGTCTATGGGGCTCTACCTGATGTAACATGTATAAGGATAATATGTATAAGGGGACAAAGTATAATGTGTATAAGGGGATCTACTGTGTGGTGTAATGTGAATAACGGACACTATTCTGTGGCCACGCCCGTTCCCCCATAAAGCCACACTGCTATATTTTGCTGCTCGCCTAAGGTGCTCACTGTCCCTGTTTTAAAAATATATTGGGGGGAGGGCACCAATTCTCTTTGTGGCACAGACCACCAAAATATTTAGTTACGGCACTGATTAGGGTGAATGTTAACTTCTTTTACACTGAGAAATTACAAACACAGACTATTAGAACACTATACAGTGTTTCATTTATACAATGTGCATAAGAAAATTATTCAAATAGAAATCCTTAATGAATAATAATAATAATAATAATAATAATAATAATAATAACATAAATAGTGAATTTTCGTTGTAACTACACAAGTATATCCTCATAATAAATGTATCTTAGTAACATTACAGAGTCATGCTAGATAGATAGTAATTTGTTCTTCTTTGTCTATAGCTTTCTGAGGTTTTTCTGAGTGCCTGCTTTATAATGGGGGTCATTCATTCACTCTCTGCTGCTTTTGACACTGTTGACCACTCTCTTCTCATACAAACACTACAATCCCTAGGTATTCAGGACACAGCCCTTTCTTGGTTCTCATCCTACCTATCTAATCGCTCCTTCAGTGTTCGTTTCTCTGATTCCACCTCTCCTTCGCTACCTCTCTCAGTTGGAGTACCGCAAGGCTCAGTCCTAGGTCCTCTGCTTTTCTCTATCTATACCACATCTCTTGGCAAACTAATCAACTCTTTTGGATTTCAGTACCATCTGTATGTGGATGATACTTAAATCTACCTATCCTCCCCTGATTTGTCACCATCTGTATTGGGCCGTGTCACTGCATGCCTTTCTGCCATTTCATCTTGGATGACATCTCGCCACCTCAAACTTAATATTTCCAAAACAGAATTAATTATATTTCCACCGGCCAATAGTAGTTTCCAACCTGATATCTCTATCACTGTTGAGAACTCTGCAATCACCCCTACCCCACAAGCTCGCTGCCTAGGTGTCATTCTTGACTCTGAACTGTCCTTTGTTACCCACATTCAATCTGTCTCAAGATCATGTTACATACATCTAAGAAACATATTCAAAATACGCCCTTATCTTACACAAGACACAGCAAAAACTCTAATCCATGCTCTCATTATCTCCCTCATTGATTATTGTAATAGTCTCCTGACCGGTCTTCCCAAACATAGGCTCTCACCACTACAATCCATTTTGAATGCAGCTGCGAGACTAATCTTCCTTGCCAGACGTTCATCGTCTGCAGATCCGCTCTGTCAGTCCCTCCATTGGTTACCGGTATTCTACCGTATTAAATATAAAATACTTTTACTCACATACAAGGCTATTAACCAAACTGCACCAACATACATCTCTTCACTCATCTCAAAATATCTCCCTACCCGACCTCTCCGCTCTGCACAAGATCTACGTCTCTCATCCACACGCATTACTTGTTCACACTCAAAATTACAGGACTTTATCCGGGCTTCACCCACTCTGTGGAATGCCCTCCCATGCACAGTAAGACTCGCCTCTAGTCTCCAAAACTTTAAATGTTCCCTGAAAACTCACCTCTTCAGACAAGCCTATCAAATTCCAGACCCACTGACATAACCTTCAGTGCTTCCCTATCTAATTACATCCTCTGTAGAATATTCATAACATCACATATCTTGTCTTTCTTTAGTCTCACACCCTCCTGACACTTGGATAACTTTGTGGGGTATCATCATACAACCCATTAAGAACCTAGCAATCTGGTGGACCATTATGCAATAGGTAGCATCTATCCTTGTGTATCTATGCCTATTTCCCTATAGATTGTAAGCTTGCGAGCAGGGCCTTCTTACCTCTGTCTGTCTGTTTTTACCCAGTTTTGTTCTATTACTGTTCTAATTGTAAAGCGCAACGGAATATGCTGCGCTATATAAGAAACTGTTAATAAATAAATAAATAAATAATAAATAAATAATTCAGACCTGATCGCACGCTAGCTTATTTTGCAGTGCTGCAATCAGGTCAGAACTGCGCATGCGTATGCACCGCAATGCGCATGCACGTCGCACGGGTACAAAGCGGCTCATTGCTGTGCGATGTTTTTTTTTACGAAGAATCCATTGGCACAGCCATTCGTAAGGAGATTGACAGGAAGAAGGTGTTTGTGGGTGGCATCTGACCGTTTTCTGGGAGTGTTTGGAAAAACGCAGGTGTGTCCAAGCATTTGCAGGACGGGCGTCTGACGTCAATTCTGGGCCCGGACAGGCTGAAGTGATCGCAGCAGCTGAGTAAGTTCTGGGCAACTCAGAAACTATACAAAGCTTTTTCGTTCCGCTCGGCTGCACATGCGATCAAACAATTGCACAGCTAAAATACACTCCCCTGTAGGCGGCGACTATCTGATCACAGGACTGCAAAAAACTGCTAGCGAGCGATCAGGTCTGAATTAGGCCCATTATCAGTTAATAATGTTTGTCCCACAGTTGCCCATTGTGCGTTGTCCTACGATGCATCCACCAAAACACAGCTCTAGCAGACCTTTAAGTATACTAATATAGGCAATATATATATATATATATATATATATATACACACATATACACTCACTGACTGCTGGATAGACTATTTGTGAAGCTTGTTCTATTTTTGCCTAGGAAAAGTGTTACTCATAATTAAATTAACATACTTTTTTTTTTAAATCCCTATTTTCTTTCCTGAATTTTTAGATCTGACAAATCTGACGTGCCCTTTAGTGTAACCTTACAGTAGTCACCCACATTCAATTAACCTGAAAAATGAGGATTGCCATTGCTGTTTCTTCAGGACACAGGAAAGTTCACAGCAGCTTGCTCAGTCATCAGTCAGTGCTCAGAAAATCTTATTGGGAACTGGCACTGTTACACTCTTCCTGAACAAACCATTACATCTGTGAAATAAAAATCACGCTGGCCTATTAAGAGTATCATAAAAGATGACACTTGTACACTTCCCTGGGCTCCTCAGGCTGTCACTAGGCCTTCATGTCCTGTATGTCCTGTATGGAGACATACCGTTAGGCCATGCCAATGAAAGCTCTGTTTACAGGCATTAGAGAAAAATAAAAAACAAACAGATTAGTCGTCCTGTCACTTTCATACAATGTTAACCTTCTGGATCAATGAGTTCTGATTACTGCGGTATCAAGTGTTTGAATGGGTTTTACCTCCTGTTGGCTCTGTAATGCTTTGTTGTTGCGTATCAGAAAAGATTGTTCTGTTTGCCTTCTAATTGAACTTCTGCTGAGAAACATTTTCTGAATTCATTGTGTACCACAAGCTGTACATTTATTATTATTCCAATATACTGTTTCAGTTATTTACCCTTTAAATGTTTAAAATAAAGAATAATAATAATAATAATAATAATAATAATACATTTTTATATATATACTGTATATTGTAACAAGGTTGCCGTCAAAGTCAGGACACATTAGGCAGTATACAGAGTTTGTGCAAGTATTTAATGGCATACAAGCAGCAAACAAACTTCACACCAAACAAAAGAAATATATTGTCCAATACGCTGACCCTATGCACGGTCTCTCAGTGCCTCCGGGCACTGATGGTGTAAGTCTCTAGCACTAGGGAAAATATTCCCTACTCACTGGCCGCTTATCGGCACCAGTGTCCTGAGCAGTAGACTCATGCTGCTTTCACATCGCAAAACCTGCTTTTGAAATGGTTCTTTAAACCTCCTAATGATAGTGTGTGGACCCTTATTCAAAAGTAAAGCATTCAATACCTTTAATACCAAGCAATAATGACACAGAGACTTGAATTTGGCAGAAAATTGTTAGCTATTTATTGTACCCTAACCATTAGAAAAAACCTGTAAAGTAAAATTTAAGTTAACATGCCGATTCAGCCGGCATATGGTGGCAGAAAAAAGAACGGCTATATTCCACTGACGATAACCTCAAAAAACATTAAAACCCAAACGATCCTAATTTACCACAAACCATACATAGGTAATAGGTGCCCGACTCAGACCTCCACGCTGACTGCCCACCCGGATGGGTGATGAAGCTGCCCCCTGATGGGTGATCTAGCGGCCTTAAAAGTCAATGGAGGTAAGTGCACCTAAACCACACCAATACTGTAAACAACTGCAACTAACAAGTCAAATTACAACCTGCCGTTCTTTTCCGCCGACAAATAGCCAACGATAACACACGCTAACAATTCAGAGCCAAGGCACTCCGTGCCAAAACCTCTACCAAATGGGGTGGGAGGGCGGGAAGGAAAACCAGCAGCAAGAGAGACCAAGCTAGGCTATACATCCCTATATATACTGATCCCTCCCCTCTCTAACATTGGCTGTACTTTTCATCACAGTTAGGTCCACCCCTCACAGGAGGTTTAACTCTCTCCATTCCTATGCCTGTCATTTCGCTCTCCTAAACCTCCTAATGATAGTGTGTGGACCCTTATTCAAAAGTAAAGCATTCAATAACTTTAATACCAAGAAATAATGACACGGAGACTTGAATTTGGCAGAAAATTGTTAGCTATTTATTGTACCCTAACCATTAGAAAAAACCTGCAAAGTAAAATTTAAGTTAACGTGCCGATTCAGCCGGCATATGGTGGCAGAAAAAAGAACGGCTATATACAACTGACGATAACCTCAAAAAACATTAAAACCCAAACGATCCTAATTTACCACAAACCATACATAGGTAATAGGTGCCCGACTCAGACCTCCACGCTGACTGCCCACCCGCATGGGTGATGACGCTGCCCCCTGATGGGTGATCTAGCGGCCTTAAAAGTCAATGGAGGTGAGTGCACCTAAACCACACCAATACTGTAAACAACTGCAACTAACAAGTCAAATGACAACCTGCCGTTCTTTTCCGCCAACAGCGAAAGACTCTTCCCCAGAGTCTTCGCACCGCCACCATACCCTCAACCTAACTCCTGCAACACCAGAAACAGATCCTCCAGGAAAAACAGCATCCCCTCCTTGGACAGATGCACACCATCAGGCCGAAAAAAGGTGACTGTCACGAAACCGAATCCTAGGGTGGTGAACCACTTTCCCTCCGTGGGCCAACACCCACTTTGCCACCGCCGCATTCACCTTTTGCCTGGCCTCATCAATCGGGCAACCGTCCGCCACTCCTTGCCAACGCAACCTTGGCACCATCATAGAGAACACCAAAACACAATTGGGCCACGCTGCGGCCACACTGGCCAGATCCTCCATCATGGCCCACCGCAGCTCCAAAGATGTCCTCTTCCCCAGATCGTTGCCACCTAAATGGACAACCAACACCCTAGGGACTCCATGCTCGCTGACCTGACTGACCAATCTACTCTTCAGATCTTTCCACATCATCCCCCGCCAACCAAGCCAACGAACGCCATGAGCCCTAGGAAACATCTGTGCCCCCTCCGAGGCCAAAAACCTGGCTGCCCAGTAAACATAAGAGTGGCCAACCACCCAGATTGCCAAATCGTCTTCTACCCAACCCGAAGAGAAGGAAAGGAGTAAAAATCGGTTAATAAGTATCCGAACAGGAGTTTATTAAATGCATTAACCTGAAGGATCTGCCAAAAGAAAAAAGGGGGTTTTCGTGTCTAGCAGAAGTCACGGCCTAGCCGATCTAAACAAGCTTCCAGCCAATCGAAGCATAACATAAACACACAATGGGAAAAATCAAAATAATATAAGGAAAATAAAACGGGGGGGGGGGGTATAAAAATGGGAAAAACATGTAAGAACTCAGCTGGAGGTGAAAGCGTAAGAACTGATCAGCCGAATTGTAGATTAGAATTCAGTCCGTCAAGTCAGGCAAAAAATCGCAAAAGAACTCCAGACCCCTGCTGCCAGCAGCGGCGAGTAGTTAATCCCTGAGTAGGATGAACAGGGGAGACAAACAGACACACTACACAAGGACGTACTTAAATTTACAACATGAACTTATACAACGACTAATAAAACTGAACTGTTAGTCAAACAAACAACTCATGGAACTGGGCGAATATATCGTCTGTAACTTGACGACTTCCATCGCCCCACTGCCTGGATTTCCGCAACGGAAAACCCCGCCGACGCAGCCGACGTCGCCGCCCCGATTCGGAAAGAATGCGTACCGAAAGCAGCGGGTGAAAGGCCCAAGCTCGCCAGACAGCGACTCAGCATCCAACGAAACTGATATTTCGTCAAAGGTAAACCGTCATAATGCAGCAGCCACAACCCCTGCACACCGGGCCGAACTGCTGCATATTTCGATGCCAATCTCACCGGGTAAATGCTCCCCTCCAGAGACGGTACCAAAGTGACCCATCGCCCTCTACCTACTTGGTCCGTCTTAGAGCGACGCAATCTGCACAGCAAGGACCTCTCACCCACCACCACGTCATCCAGAAGCATGCGCGAGTCTGCCCGCTTAGATGGCGCTACCAGCTCCGAAATCCGAAAGGCTCCGTGGTAAGCCATGGAGAACGCCAACTGGAACAAAAGCGATTCAAAAATTGACGACGCGATACTGCCTACCGCATCGATGACAGCCGGTAGCAAGGCCGCATCGATGGGGCGTCGCCTATCAGGCGGCGTTGGCTCCACGCGCGCCCACCCTTTCATCACCTTTACCAGAAGCCCGCTCTCTGTCACGTCAGGGACATCCTTGATTTTATTAAAAAACGAAATCCCTGCTAAGTACCGGGACACCACCGCTCTGGATCTACCCGTGACAAAAAGCTGCCAAATAAAAGAAAGCATCATCCAATGCCCGCTCTTACCTTCTTGACTACGTCCGCGGACAAACTCTTCCCACTCACTCCAAGCTTGACCATCGCTAGACCCTCCAGTCCGGTCCGATCACCTGCCAGACATAACCGGAACATTGAAACCCCCGCTCATCGGCCTCGGGTGCCAACAAACAAAACTCTCCCACTGACCGCGGGACAACGCGTCGGCAATTCCGTTCTCAAGTTCTGGCACATGCTGCGCGCGGAACCATACATTCTTATGCAAGCATGTCAGCAGCAATCGCCCAAGCACCCTCAGAACCACAAGCGACTTCGCCCTCTGGTTATTGATCGCATGCACCACGCCCAGATTGTCGCATCTAAACAAAATGCTGCGATGAGCCAGACGATCGCCCCAAACCTCCAGTGCTACCATAATGGGGAAAAGCTCCAGCAGCAAAAGGTCCATAGTGAAACCTTCGCAACGCCATTCCTCAGGCAACGCCCCAAGATCCCTCTAGGTAGCAACCGAACCCAGAGGAACCCGCTGCGTCGGTAAACAGCTGCAACCTAGCATTGTCAATCGTTGGGGCCAGCCAGATACGCACCCCATTAAAGTCCTCCAGGAACGAGGCCCAGACGGCCAAATCCCTCTTAATCTCGGAGGACAAACGATTGAAATGATGCGGCCTGGCACACCCCGCCGTCGCCCTCTCCAGCTTTCAGCAGAAAACCCTGCCCATCGGGATCACCCGGCATGCCAAGTTCAAGAGGCCCAGCAAGGACTGCGCCTTCCTCAGCGTGACTTTGCGCGACATCACGAACTGGCAAATAACCTTGCGGAGCTTCGCGACCTTGGCCTGAGGAAGGCGACACGAGCCTGCCACCGTGTCGATTTCAATCCCCAAGAACGACAAACAGGAAACCGGCCTCTCCGTTTTATCCTCGGCCATAGGCCAAAGTGATAAAACAACGCTCGAATGCTGAACAGCAAGTCGCTGCAGCGCAGCGAATTCGCCGGTCCCACACACAGGAAATCATCGAGGTAATGCCACCGTGTCGATTTCAATCCCCAAGAACGACAAACAGGAAACCGGCCCCTCCATTTTATCCTCGGCCATAGGAACGCCAAAGTGATAAAACAACGCTCGAATGCTGAACAGCAAGTCGCTGCAGCGCGGCGAATTCGCCGGTCCCACACACAGGAAATCATCGAGGTAATGCGCAACTCCATGACCCCCTGAAGAAGACTCCACGCACCAATGCAAGAATGTGCTAAACCTTTCAAAAAACGAGCAGGAAACGGAACATCCCATCGGCAAACATTTGTCAATGAAATATTCCGCTCCGATCCGAAAACCCATAAAACGGAATGAGTCCGGATGCAACGGGAGCAACCGAAACGCGGACTCAACATCGATCTTAGCCATAGAGCTCCCGGGCCGTAACTACGAACCAACTCCAGCGCCTCGTCAAACGACTGGTACACCACCGAGCAGTGTGCCGGCGGTATCGCATCGTTGACCGATGACCCTGACGGTTAAGAAAGATGTTGAATGAGCCGAAAGGCACCCGGAGTCTTCCTGGGGACTACCCCCACTGGGGAAATGACCAAGTCATCCACTGGGGGCGAACTAAACGGGCCCTCCATCCTACCCATTCGCACCTCTTTATCAACTTTCTCGCGCAAAACAGACGGCAAGGCGCGAGCGGACTGAAGATTCCGGAGAGCCTTGACCGATACTTCGCCCGCAACTGGCAAGCGGAAACCAAACTTAAAACCCTGAAACAAAAACTGGGCGTCCGTACTATTCGGATACCAATCCAACCATTTGGACATGGCGTCCAAATTAATTGGCGTTGGGGCCCTGTTGAGCGATCCCGCTCGCACCGGGTTTTGCGTAGCTTTGCTTTCCCCTCGCGCCTTGCCGATTTCCTTTAAAACAGTTGGAGGCCGGGTGGAAGCCGCCACATTGCAAGCACGAATGTCGAAACCGACACTGCTTGCTGAAGGAACAGGTCGCATTATTAAATGCGAAGCACTTCCCCTTCGCGGGGGCCTGTCCTCCCCCGCGAATAGCAAACCTACCTATCCTACCCGGTCCCCCTTCCGCGCTACTCCCCTGGGCGGACGACCCTGTGCGTTGCCCGTCCGCCCCCGGATTCCGGGGCTCCTTTGCGGGTTGAGAAGCCCGGGTGACCTGGAGCCAGACCTCCACGTCCTTGCAACCAAAGTCAATAATCTGTAAGCAGTCCTGCTTCTCTCGGAACTTCTCATCATACATCCGCCATTCGATTCCTGACGATGTGCGCTGTATATCGTGTATCAAGTGCAGGTATCGTATGACGTTCATATGTTACTCAGGCCTATCTTCCAGATAACACAACGCAAAAACCGGCCAGCCAGTTGTCGAAAGTACGGAAATCTTCAGCTCCGATACCTTTCTTAGCTGTCGCTGCCTTATACTCCTTCTTCGCGTCCTTAGTCAGCACGAACATATCCACGTAATCGCCTCTGCAGATCTTCCTACGGCAGCTATCCCGCAACCCCCTCAACACTGCCGTATAATCAGAGTGGACTACTCCCGGCAAATCACGGCGCTTCTTGGCCCTGCGAGCGTCCTCGCTAAGCCGCTTGCGTCTCTTCCGCCTCTCCTGCTGCCCTGCCGCCCTCTTAGCGTACTTTGTTGCACGCTTTTTTGCCCTATTCGTGCTACTGATGTCGGACGCTTGCGACGACAGGGATGAAGAAGAGGAGGAACTGAGAGAACTGGAGCACGCGCTGGAGCCCGACGCCAACTGCTCAACCTCACCTGACGCTGTCGACTGTTCGGACTGGGAGTCCTCCGGTGTGGAAACTTCGAAATCCTCCTCATTGCTCACGTCCACCTCAACCTCTCCGCGATCACCTGAAAAAGAAGACAAAGCACGGGACCCGGAAACCACTCCCGGGGCCTGCCTAGCACTCCTGGGCAAAGACGTCCCAACCTCGCGTCCGTGCTCCATCCATACTGGACGGTGTCCCAACTGCGCCGCGGCCACCCCCAGGTCACGGCAAGTGCACGCTATTCGCTGAGCCGCTGACCCCGGCTGCATACCGGACGCCCTCGCTTCTGCGCATGCGCCGGAATGCCTTGCTGCCCCCGGGGATGTGGCTGCGGCCAATGGGCCCAATGCTGCCACCACCGTCGACAGAGCCGACGCCAACTTTCCGGAAGCCTCCTGACTTCCCCAAAAGTCGCGGCCGGCACCGGCGGGAGCCCCCGCAGATGCCGGCGCACTTCTCCTGGCCCGTCGGCCGGCAGGCGCCGATAAGGGACCCAATGGCCAATGCCCCGCCTGGCCTGCTGGTGATCCGCTGGCCCCCCTGACCACAATTGGCGTGGCCCCCCACCAATCATCTATCCTATCCTGCACCTGCTGGCCCTCACTATCGCTGCTGTGCCTGCCACCGGTCCCCCCGCGCATGCCCTCCCCCCGCAGGCCGGAGCTCTCTCCGTCTGCAGGGAAGGCACCTCTGCGGGGCTCAATGCTGCCGCGCCCTATCCTGGGATGTCCCCCCCCCCCGCCGCCGCTCCCCGCCAGACTCCGGCTATAAGGGAGGCAGCAGGGGAGACGTTGAAACTGGCTAGTGATGGGTAGTTCAAGAATGATTAGTTCAAAATTAACTAATTTTCAAAGTGAACTAGTTCGTTCAGTTCACAGCTTCGGCAAAGATTAGTTCATTGGGAAGGAGGAGTCAGACACAGACACAGACACAGACAGAATAGATCCAGCAGCTGCATTAGGCTTCTCACTGTCTCATTCACTTCACTGGATTTTCACTTCCTGAGTCTGATGCTGTAAAATGAAAGGTAAAAGTACAACACAGCCCAGCAATACAGATCTAATTAAAAAAATAGCATCTGCACTGCCTAGCCAAAGTCTATGTGTGTCTGTGAGTGAGCATGTGTGGTCATGCTGCTCACCTTTCTGTGATACAATCACTGTCCTATTAGTCCAGATGTCCAAACACTTGCTGCTACTTCTGGAACTATTGGCTCCTGTGTATACTGCTGTGCTAAATCTTCTGCTTGGTGTTGTGTAGGTGCAGCAGCACTGTTGTTATTCAGCTCTCACTCAGCAATACTCACCAGAAGGAAATCCAGCAGCAAGATAGACCAAGCTAGGCTATACATCTCTATATATACTGATCCCTCCCCTCTCTAACATTGGCTGTACTTTTCATCACAGTTAGGTCCACCCCTCACAGGAGGTTTAACTCTCTCCATTCCTATGCCTGTCATTTCGCTCTCCTAAACGGTTCTTAAAACAGGTATGAGCAGTTAAATCCCCTTCACATCGCATGTTGTAACCAGTATATTACCATTTCATTACCGTTTTGGTACCTTTCACACTGAACCCGTTTCACCCATAGAAAACAGTGGTTGTCATTATAAATTTACTTTTCTGGCCCACACATTATTAATAATTATTAATTAATTAATTATTAATAATTTGGATAGTCGTACGATGGAACCCAGCAGCTTGAAGCATTTTAACCATGTTTTTATATATGTGTGCATCCTTGACTGTCCCAGTTATTTGTCTGCAGATTTCCTCATCCCCTCTGATTCTTAGCAGCTCCCTCACCTCTTCATCACTCCCAAGTTGCCATTGTATAATATATTTTTGCAGTAAGAAAACGCTTCTAAACCCACTCTCATGTGTCTGATGTGTCTTTCCTCCAGATTCCTGCTTCTGCCTGGTGACATCACAAATGGAGACAGCCTATCACCTCCTGTCGCTTTGAAATACCGTTTCAGAGCCTTTCACACTGCACAGTGAAACGGTTCTGAACCGGGTAGGACCCTGCTTTTTAAACGTTTCAAAATACCAGTATTTTGAAATCGGTAAATTCAAGGTGGCCCTTTCACACCGCAGCTAGAGCCGTTTAGGAAGGCTGAAAAATTGGCAATTTACCGGGTTAAAGCTGCGGTGTGAAAGGGGTATTAGCAGGGTTTAAATCCCTGCCAGTACAATTAGACCAATTTCCAGCTGCGGCTGGGAAGGTCCGAAAACCTGGATCAGAGCCGTGTGGTTGTGAGCCCACCCTTCTCTACCTCAACTACACCTCAGAGCAGTGATGGACTGGGCCTCCATTTCAGCCCGGGCAATTGTGAACGCGCACTTCATGGTGGGTGCGCTGTCTGGTAAAACGGGGGGGGGGGGGGTGCCGCGAGTCATGGGGACATGGATATACACTGTATATAGGCTTGCTAGCTTCCTTATGTTTTTTGTTATTCAATCAATTTAATAACACAAGGAAATACTGACCACATGTTGTAGCAGAAACAAGACATTTAAGGGCCACTAAACCTAAAAGTTAGCCACTGTTAAACAATGTTATGTAACACAAACAAATATACATGGAAATAATATATACAGTATATTAAAGGAATTAAGATGTTTGATTTTATTGTGAACAAGTTTTCATCACTGCAAGCTACTGCACTCTTATTAGCTAGTTAGTCTATGAAAAGCTTCCTGCAGTGTACTAATGACGGAAAGCAGAACTTGATTAGAGTAGATTTGATGAATTTGATTTAATACCGTACATTAGATTTTATCTTGGCATAGACATAGGGGGTAAATTATAAATGCTGCCATGGTTTCACATGGCCCTATGCTGTGCTTCACCGAGTTACACACTTTTACTTAGTATAAGCAACAAGCTTATATATATATATAGAGGGCTATAGATGTCAGCATCAAACTATAGTGCAATAACTATAGGGAATGAGAGGGGGATTCACGCCAACACAACACTGTGCACTTCAATGTTCCTGTGTGTGACATTAATACTGCCGATACACACCTATGTTCACGCTGTCAGTGAATGGGCACAATCTTACATTTATATATACTGTAAATGACCATTGATCCTTTTGTTCTGTATGTTGTATTGCCCATATGGGTGTGGTATGTTACATAGACTAGACTTAGGTCGACAGTGTCTAGGTCGACCACTATTTGTCGACAGTAAGTAGGTCGACATGGTTTCTGGGTCAACAGGTACTCTAGGTCGACATGTACTAGGTCGACATGAGAAAAGGTCAACGTGAGTTTTTTAATTGTTTTTGGTGTCGTATTCTTTGTAGAGTGACTGGGAACCCCAATTAGTGCACCGTGTCCCCTCGCATGGCTTCGGGCAAGGTGCCTCGCTCCGCTACCGCTGCACTCGGCATCGGTTACCATTCCCAATTGTAGTCCACGTGGATCGTAAAGTATGAAAAAGTTCCAAAAATGAAAAAAAAAGTGAAAAACTCATGTTGACCTTTTGTCATGTCGACCTAGAGTCCCTGTCGACCTAGAAACCATGTCGACCTACTTACTGTCGACCAATAGTGGTCGACCTAGACAGTGTCGACCTAAATCTTGTCGACCTAAAGACCGGATCCCTGCCCATATACATAAGGTCCAATGTCAGATTAAGGGGGGTATCCTCTTAACCGTGGTAATTGACCATGACTAATTGGTTTGCCAGGGGTTATCCTATTAACCCTGATAGCCATCGCTTATTGGGGATTGGTTTCACCTGTCTAAGGCAGGCAAAGCCAAATCCCCTATAAGTGACTATTTTTGCTGCGATAAGTGCCGCAAAATACACAGGTCTGAGGCTTTTCATGGACACTATGTATTTTTTTGAAAAAAACAGGGTTTTTTTAACAATGGAATTGGATACCGGTGATATAAAACTGCTGACAAAATCACAAAAAACAGAGGTATTATCTCGGCCAATTGGACACCCCCCCTAAAGCAAAATAAATCTTCCTGGTATTTACTACTTGAATGATCCTCCTCAAATTTTTGAGTGCCTTGGGAATACAGTATAGTAAGTTTATATAACTGTAAGGTTACTACTATACATGAACTGTAGATTTGTCACTTTTTAAAACAAATAACTGTACTGAACACATAAAAAATGTGCTAGATGCCACACTACTAAAGAACTTCACATTTATACCTAGATGAAATACAAGACTGATTTTCTTTTAATTAGGCAGGCAGAGAGCTGCATAGGCTTGAAGCCACATAAGCACCCTGAGTTTTTGTGACTATTTGGTTAAGGGTAGGCAGGGCTAGCCTTAGTCATTGACAGTTTGGGGTCAGGTGACCCAGTGGGCCTATCAGGTTTGGGTAGGAGGAGTGTATACAGGGGTATATAGTTGCTGGATAGGCAGCCATCTTCCTCTTGCCATTTTGGATCCAGTGAGTAGCAGGATTCATATTGTAATACTCTGGTACCTACTGTTGTTTATTGCTTGTGAAGTGTTGTTGCATTCTCTTTCCCATATCACTTGTGCTGGTGTATCTGGTGCTTATAGTGCTTCTACCCCCCTTCATAGCGCTCTGTGTAGGGTCCCCCTTCCTCTACAGCCTGCACAACTTTGCTGTGCCTCCTCGTCCTGCAGCGCCTGTTATGCCCCGTCCGCATAGGTCCGCCCATCCTCTCCGCCGCCTGGCTGAGGCTGCGCGCCCGCTCCGGGCGGCCGGGTACCACTGGCCTCATGTGCGGGCGGTCTCTCCCCCTTCTGCGTCGCCCGCCGGAGCGCAGTTAGTGCTCTCGACGGGCGGCAGGGTTTCCTCAGCTGCTTCCAGCGGTCGGCGCGGCTTTAGAGCCGCGCACGCCGAAGGCAGGGCCCCGTCCTCCTGTGCTTCCTCCTCGGCTGGCCTGGGCCTAGTGGACCCGGGCAGCGGGTCCGTCGGCCATGCATTAAGCGGCGGTCAGGCAGGTATGTCACCAGCCAGCTCCCCTGCGGGTGCCTGGCTGCTGGGGGACATACCCGTCATTTCCTCAATTTCCAACATGGTGGGAGGGGGCTGGGGCCAGTTTGTCCATTGCCACTGAGGGTGGGTCCATGGTCCTGCTTCCTCGCACGGGGCCCTCTTTCGCCGCGCGGCAGGGCACGGTGCAGGCATCTGGGGTTTGTGTGGACAGCCAGGCATCTGGGTTTCATCCGGGGGCACTCCCCGTTTCCCAGATCCTGCTGCTGCAGTCCGGGGGACCCTCGATGGGGACGGTGGTGCTTCGTTGAGTGGGTTCATTTATATGTCTCCCTCAAGGCTCATGGCGACTTCCTCCGTGTCCGGGACCTGGTCGGGGGTGCAGCACTTGCCCTCCATGAGTGTGGCCGTCTCGCCCAGCTTGTCGGTGTCCCGGGCTCCTTTTTTGTCCCCTTATTTTACCGCTGAGTTGTCGCATGCCCAGGGCTCCTTCTACCCATGGCCTGTGTCTATGGCTCCCGGGTCGGTCCCTCCTGCGCAGTTGTCTGGGCCTTACCTACTTACTGCGCCCCCACAGAATTACTGTTGGGTTCCACCGTTGGCGCAACCCCCTTATGCGTTGCAACAGGGTTTCATTGCCCGTCCGCACTGGCCTCCTGCTTCCGCGTTGGTGGGTGGTGCCGCAAGCTGAGCACCGTTGCCCGCACCAGCTCCCATTTCCCATCTTCCCTTCCCCCGCCTGCCCCCTCCCTTGCCTCCTGTTCCCCCCCGGCTGCCGCCGGTTTGTCCCCCCCTGTCCCCTTCTTCTGTCTCCCCATCAGGTGTCGGTGATGCTGGGTGGGTCTCCCCACCTGGGAGATCTTCCTCGGTCTCTGCGGATGCAGGTTCCGGTGCAGGGCGGAGTCAGACATCAGCGCAGGAGTTCAGGCCTTTGGAAGCTGGCGAAGCTGGGAGATCCTGGGTCCCCAAAGATAGGTTGTCCGGTCCCGCCGCCACGGCCGAAGAGGCAGGAGGTCCCCCTGGAACAGGTGAGCTGGTTACTTTTTCTTCTTCCAGTTCTTCTTCAGATACTAGGTCTTCCGATTCCCCCAGGCGCCCGCGTAAATTATCCAGGCTTATTGCGCATCGCATACATAAGAAGGATAGGAAAGCCAACGGTAAGGGTGCCCCAGTCGCGTTGGATCCTCCTCTCTTTACGGAGATGGTTCACTGCGCGAACACTGCAGTCGCTAGGGGTTTGCGGAAATGGATGAGGGAAAAGATCAGGAAGGGTAAATATGTTGACATGTTCACCCTTACGGATGAAATGAGGAAGGCTTTCGATAAGGCTAAGAAAGTAGAGGGCATTGGTGAAAATGAATTTCACAATTTCCATCAGTGGCTCCGCGAGTTTTTGGTATTTACGGCGTGCTACGCAGAAACGAGGCTTTCCGAATATCATAATACCATCAAATATCTGTTCCTGGTACACAAAATGTACTTAACCTCCAAGGGATACGCATGCAGGATTATGACGAGAAGTTCCGTCGCAACCAAGACAGCAACCCGACCTTAGCCTTGGGGTTTAAGGACGTTGAGATATGGCTGGAGGTCATGCAACACGGTAAGCTGCTTGCTGATACCCAGGGTGGCAAAACGGTCTCGGGGGTACGTCCGAGTCTGGCCTCTGGGAATAAGGGTAAGTTCTTTGCCTTCAACGATGGCAAGTGCCCGCGGGGGTCGAGTTGCCATTTTTGACACTCCTGCAAATTGTGCGGTGGCGGTCACCTGGCCAAAGATTGTACCTCCGCTCCCGGGCCCCGGACCACTAATGCCGTCGAGGTGCCCGGAAGTGGAAAGTAAGGCATTTTCCCCTGTTAATGTCCCGGAATTTACCAAGTGGTTGGTTTCTTATCCGGATGCCCCTTTCGGTCCGTTCTCGTTAGACGGTTTCCGTTACGGTTTTAGGCTTCCCATTGCGGAATCGGTCCTCGTTGTCTCCCGTTGCAATTTGAAGTCCGCTCGGGATTTTCCATCAGTGGTCTCCCGTAAGGTGCAGGCTGAGATCGGCTTAGGGCGCATGTGCGGCCCTTTCCCGTCCCCTCCATTGCCCTGGTTATGCATTTCTCCCCTAGGCGTGGTTCCCAAGAAGGCCCTGGGTCAATTCCGCCTCATTCAGCATTTGTCTCACCCTCGTGGCGCTTCGGTCAACGATGCCATTCCGGCGGAGTCCTGCAGAGTGCGGTATCAATTGTTTGATGAGGCCCTTCAGTTGGTTAAGGCGGCGGGTCCCGGCGCCCTCATGGCTAAGTTAGACATTGAGTCCGCGTTCTGCCTGCTTCCTATTCACCCTGATTCCCTGCGTTTTCTCGGTTTCCGATTCGGAAGTGGTTTCTACGTCGACAGGTGCTTACCGATGGGCTGTTCCATATCTTGTGCCTACTTTGAGAAATTCAGCTCTTTTTTACATTGGTGCATAGTGTCGGCCTCCGGTCACATGGGGGTTGTCCACTATTTGGACGATTTTCTTATCGTAGGCCCGAGAGACGTCCTGGGTTTTGCGCAGCATTTGTTCGGTATCCTTGGGGTGCCCGTGGCCCCTGATAATACAGAGGAGCCCACGGGTTGCCTCAGTTATTTGGCTATTGAAATCGATTCGGGGGCCGGTTGCTTCCGGCTGCCCGCTGATAAGGTGCACAAGTTGCTGGGTCTTATAGAGCAGTGCCTCCACAGTCATAGGGTCAGATTACGACGGGTGCAATCGTTGCTTGTATCTTTTAATTTTACATGCAGGATCATACCCATGGGGCGTGTCTTCTGCCGTAAACTTGAGAGGTCCATGGCAGGTGTTCGCAAACCTCATCATACGGTGTATATTTTGCGCGAGATTAGGGAGGATTTGCAGGTCTGGTCCACTTTTTTGGTTTCATTTAACCGGGAGGTGTATTGGCCAGCCGAGTGCTGTTCCAACGCCGCTTTACAGCTTTTTACTGATACTACCGGCGGTTCGGGTTTTGGTGCATTTTTCAGGACGGAGTGGTGCGCTGTGCCTTGGCCTTTTTCGTGGGTAGCACGCGGTTTCACGAAGAACTTGCTTCTTTTGGAACTGTTCCTGTTGATTGTGGCCATGGAGTTGCGGTCACCCAGCTTGTCGGATCGGAGTATTGTGTTTCGCTGTGACAATCTGGGTGTGGTACATGCTGTTAATAACCAATGCTCATCCACTCCGCAGGTTTTGCGCTTGTTGCATTATTTAGTCCTTAAATGCCTTAGGCATAATATTAATTTCAAGGCTGCGCATGTCCCGGGTATAGAAAATAGAATCGTTGATGCGCTGTCTCATTTTGAGTTCGCAAAGTTCCGGGAACTGGTTCCTGATGCAGACGTGTGTGGTTTACCGGTTCCACCCTTCCTGTGGAAGCTCATTGACTAGGTTTGGGAGCGGGAGATGCTTTATGGCTGGTTGCCGCTGTTCGCTGTAGGACAGTATGGCTTGTGGTCATCAGTAGTGCGCCTACTACGGTGAGTGGGTCCTGCCATGCGGTGAGGACTCCTGTTTGGGTTGAGGAAGCCCGATTTCAGTTGGCTGGTCTTGCGACCTGGCTGCTTAGGTCCACTATGTTGTTCAGTTTTCATTTGTTGCGCTTGTTGCACAAACCCAAAAACGTGTTTTACCCTTCTGTTCTTGAGAGGGTAGCGTTCAGGAATGGAGGGTGTGAAGTAAATTTTTAAATTTTCCTCCGAGGGGGCCGAATTTCAATTGGCATCACTCACGGTCCACAGGAGGTTTTTTGAGTTTTCTCCTTCACTTGGGTTCTTCTTGTGCATGTTTATTGTTTTCTGTAATTTGAATAGTTTCTGATGTTAGGAATTTTCTTTTGCAGCTGCATTGGATGTCTCAGGTCAGATTTGGCTTATTGGCCATTCCTAAATCTTTTGGGCGGAGAGGCATCCTTTGGCGGGGTGAACATGTGATTTTTTGGGGGACAAGGTTGTCAGATGGCTGGGGGTTAGAGGCTTACGTTGGGTTGGCTTGCTGCGGCTGCTGTTTCTCCATGAACGAAGGTGGGGTCGGCCTGGCTGGATTGTCATTCACCTTGGGGGGAATGATATGGGTCAAGTCAAAGGCATCAACCTTATCCTGTGTATCAAGGCAAACCTAGTCATGTTGCGAGCATCCTGGCCTCAGGTGACAGTGGTATGGTCTGACATTGTGCCCCGTTTTCACTGGCAGGGTGCCGTTCGGTTTTCAGCACTTGAGAAAGCTCGGAAGAAGGTTAATTCTGCGGTGTCAGTGTACGTGAGGGCAATAGGTGGTTTGGTAGTTAGGCACCCGCGTCTGGTTCTTCGTAATTCACAGTTTTATAGGGAGGACGGGGTGCACCTTTCCCCTGCGGGTATTGGTGTGTTTTTGTAGAGTATTTTTCGTGTTTTGTTGGGTTGAGTTTTCCTTTTGTTGGTTCGATGGCATTCTGCGTTTTTTTTGAAAAACCTTGTTGTGGCGGAAAGTCGCTACCAGCCAGAGGTCAAAGTTACATAAGCGGTCATTGTGGGGCACCCCCTTTTGATAGAACAGCGAGTGTGTCCTCCCCTTGCGGGTGGACTACGGACGTTCCCGTGCGGTTTCGTCCAAAGCTCTGCTAGAGTAAAGGGGGTGAGTCCTGCACAGTGCGATTTATGTTTTAGGAGGCGGTTGTGAGTCCCCTCCTAGTTTTAATTGGTTTATTATAATTGACTAGTGATGGTGAGTTGGCAGCGCCTTTTTCTTGCCATCCTCCAATATTTAGTTTAAAATACAGGTCATCAAACAGTAAATACCTGTTTTGACCTTTTAAATCTAGCTATTGGTGTCCGTGTGGTTATTTCATAGTTCTAAGATAGCTTAGTTATAAATGTAAGTGTGTCAGAATAAAGTTATGGGTGAATTATGAAATTCAGCTGTGCTCTGGTAGGACAAACTAGAATATGAATGTTCTACTTTCTTACTATTACAGTATAATAGGGAGATATGACAGTTGTATTTTGCTATTATAGTGAATTGGCACGTTGTTGTTTAAGATGGTGAGTGCATTTACTTTTACATTTATTCATACTTTTGTGGCAGCTAACACAATAATTTTCAGATACTGTAAATTGGTCTCCAGCCAACTCATCTTGTATGAATACGACAGTCATTACACTGTTGCCCAGTAGGATTTGGCTTTTCTTAAGGTTTGAAAAAAGGAATTATTTAATAGTAAAAGAACCTTATAAATACCGGGCTTCACACTCTACTAAAATAATAAACTGTGTTACAAAATAATCAGCCTGTTGTCTATTCTCATAAATTAGGAAAATGTTAACATTATAAGGATAATATTTGCTTACACATGTATAAATTCATTTTTTTTTTTAGTTAAACTTATATTTTCATCAAAATAATTACCAATCAGATGGCAATGGTGGATGTGAAAATCTTCTTTGTTTCATTAATGAAAAATGTACATAATGATCTTCCTTACCCCATTCCTCCTAATTTATCATCAATGATGGCACATTGATGTAAGTTTGGGTTTGCATTAGATACTCATAATATGATTTGAGAAAATTTTACAGATGAGTTTTAAATAGACAGTTTTAAATGTACGGTTAGTACAAGTACTGTACAGTTGAGTTTGGTAGTTTAATTTCAAATCTAAGGGGTCTATTCATGAAGCAGTGAAAAGTGTGGAGAAATGAGCCATTGGAGAAGTTGCCCATGGCAACCAATCAGCTGCTACGTATCATTTTATGGAATGCACTTTATAAATGTTACGTCAACACTGATTGATTGCCATGGGCAACTTCTCCTCAGGCTAAATTCTCCACTCTTTTCACTGCTTCATAAATTTATTATGACCACAAGGCGATGTTGTGCAAAATAGCTATTCCGTAGACCAGGGGTGGGGAACATCCGGCCCGCGGGCCGTATAAAGCCCGCAAAGCCGTTTGCTCCGGCCCACCCTCTTCTCTCAGTGAGACACGCCGCCGCTCAGTCTGGCGGCAGCGTGTCTCAGCTGTCAGGACAGGGAGGAGAGCGCGGCTACGTCGGGTGGCGGAGGCGGCGTGCAGGACTTGAAACCAGCCGCCGGTTCGCAAGCCAATCAGAGCTCGTGGACCCGCAGCCAATCAGAAGCCGCGGCTGCCGGTCCGCGAGCTCTGATTGGCTTTCGAACCGGCGGCTGGTTTCCTACACGCCGCCGCCCAACAGAGCCGCGCTCTCCTCCGTGTCCCGCCGAAAGGAGCAGCAAGCAGTGGTAAGCAGCAGAGGGGAGGGGGGGGCATTTGTATACCTGGCACTGTGGGGGCATCTGTATACCTGGCACTGTGGGGGCATCTGTATACCTGGCACTGTGGGGACATCTGTATACCTGGCACTGTGGGGGCATCTGTATACCTGGCACTGTGGGGACATCTGTATACCTGGCACTGTGAGGACATCTGTATACCTGGCACTGTGAGGGGCATTTGTATACCTGGCACTGTGGGGGCATCTGTATACCTGGCACTTTGGGGGCATCTGTATACCTGGCACTGTGGAGACATCTATAAACCTGGCACTGTGGGGACATCTGTATACCTGGCACTGTGAGGGGCATTTGTATACCTGGCACTGTGAGGGGCATCTGTATACCTGGCACTGTGGGGGCATCTGTATACCTGGCACTGTGGGGTGGCATTTGTATACCTGGCACTGTGAGGGGCATTTGTATACCTAGCACGGTGAGGGGCATTTGTATACCTGGCACTGTGGGGGCTTCTGTATACCTGGCACTGTGGGGGCATCTGTATACCTGGCACTGTGGAGACATCTATAAACCTGGCACTGTGGGGACATCTGTATACCTGGCACTGTGAGGGGCATTTGAATACCTGGCACTGTGAGGGGCATCTGTATACCTGGCACTGTGGGGGCATCTGTATACCTGGCACTGTGGGGTGGCATTTGTATACCTGGCACTGTGAGGGGAATTTGTATACCTGGCACTGTGAGGGGCATTTTTATACCTGGCACTGTGGGGGCATTTGTATGCCTGGCACTGTGGGGGCAATTGTGGATCTGGCACTGCACTATTGGGGGCATATGTGTATCACGTCCCATTTTAACTGGCCACACCCAATTTTTTTGGCACGCGCGCCTCCGGAGCACACACACAGTACCTCTAAGGGGCAGACCTACTGGGGGGCAGGGTAATTTTTCAAGTTGAAAATTTTTGTATGGCCCCCAAAGGATTTTATAAATATCCAAATGGCCCTCAGTAGAAAAAAAGGTTCCCCACCCCTGCCGTAGACAATATGGATGTAGGATATCTGAATCCTTATAAGAACAGAGATTAATGAAGTTAAATAATGAGTAAACAGCGCTATCTGATGGACTTTCTATGTGGACTGATTGATGGTGCTCGCAGCAGTGGAGTGTGCATAAACAAAATGGCTGGTGTATTGTATGAGTTGTTACAGTGCACACAGAGTAGGGATGAGCGGGTTCGGATATCAGAGATCCGAACCCCCCCCGGACTTCACGATCCGAGTCCGGCTCGGGATTTCCCGCCAGACTCTGTTCCCAGAACGAGACAAAACATCATCATTCTGGTGTCGGAATCTCTCGAGATACGGACTTTGGGGCTAATTCAGTAAGGATAGCAAATTCTGCTAATCAGCAGAATTTGCTATCCTTTGGATCACATGCTGGGGGCCACCCATCGCTGGGCAATGCTGCCCAGCATGCTGACCGGCGCATCCCTCCCTTTAGTAAGCAGAAATTGTGATCGCCGAGCAATTTCTGCTTCATCGTAAAAATTATTGATGCCTCTTGCCGGTGCAGCTTAGCTGCGGCTGCAGGATACCCGGCACCATCTTAACCATTGCGGAGGTTGTGTGTGATGTCATGCAGCCGCAGCAATCACGCCCCCGTTCACTCCGACCCTCGTTCGGCAGCCTATGCCCGCTTCGCTCCTTCTCCTCCCTGAAAATGGAGCGTTGCCCGCCCCCGCCCCGCGAATGCTTCTGCCTGATTGACAGGGAGAGGTGAACGCATTTTCTGCAGCCACCCTGCAGAAAATGCAGGCGCATGTGCAGGACAGGCGCTGCACATGTGCCCGTATCTTTTTCTCATAAATTGCGGTTGTATCGCTTATTGCGATCCAACCAGAATTAGCCCCTTTCTATATTTTTTGCCTCCCGCCCCGCCATCTTCACTCCAGTCCTGGAGTGTGTAGCGAGAGGATGTGTCTCCTCATTGTCTGTGCGGGAAAGTGGCGTGGCACGTGGGGTTGTGACCTGCTCTTTTGTATCATTCCAGTGGTGCTGTCTTGTGCTGCATCAGTCCAGTGGTGGTGTCTTGTGCTGCATCAGTCCAGTCACAGTGATGGTGTCCTGTGCTGCCATAAGTCCAGTGCTGCTGTATAAGTCCAGTCCAGTGGTGCTGTCTTGTGCTGCATCAGTCCAGTGGTGGTGTCCTATGCTGCCATAAGTTCAGTGGTAGTGTCCTGTGCTCCATAAGTCCAGTGGTGCTGCCGTATAAGTTCAATCCAGTAGTGCTGCCGTATAAGTCCAGTACAGTGGTGCAGCCATATAAGTCCAGTCCAGTGGTGCTTCCGTAAAAGTCCAGCGGTACTGCCGTATAACTCCAGCGGTAATGCCGTATAACTTCAGTGGTGCTGTACTGTGCTGTATATTATTTACTCCAAATAAAGGGGTTATTAATATTTCTGCAGCTGGGTACACTGTGTTACACAGGGAATACATCGGGTGTAGAGATGGATATTGATCCAGAGGCACCAATAGGCTAAAGCTTTAGACTGTCCCAGAATGCATTGTGGGGCCTCCTCTATAACCCCACCTCCAGGCACTGTGGGCTCAGTTTTAGAGTTGGCGTCTGCATGAAGCAGGTCACTTAACAGGGGGGCTGCACTAGACAGCTTTGAAAAAGCTTTAGAGAAGACTTCAGGGGCTGCAGCACTTCATATGTCAGTGTGACATACTGTGCTGTGGCTCCATCACCTCCCCAGCGGCATCACATACTCCCGCTGGCTCTGTTCCCAGGTACTTGCGATGGAGACGTTCCAGCTCTAGGAATACGGTCGCAGACGCTCTCCTGGTTCACGTGGCTGCTACAGAAGGGATCAGGTAAGAGGGTCCCCCATGTGGGACCCGCCATTAAATTGTGTTCTGATCGCAGTCTAGAGAGATGGACTGCGACGCTGGCGTGGACACTGTAACCGAGCAGGGACCCCACTACATCCACCAGGGCATAGGAGTACAGGTGGGATATACTAATATCCATTTTAATACAAGGTGGTGAAGTCCAGCATATTGGAGCCGGAGCTTAACCTGTAGCCTCTCCCCCGGTCCAGGGCGCCATCTACTGCTGGTGTTCCTGCCCTGGAGCTGCCTCACACTTTCCCTCACTCCCTGACTGAGATGCTGGGTGCCATTGTCTCACAGTAGCTGCGACTGGTCTCTGGGACTGCAGGGCAAGGTCTCCTTCATCGTAAGTAAACCACTCTCTGTTGCATTTCTGTATAATGTTTAACATGTGGGGCACTAAATCTGGGTACGCTCCTGCATCCTGCAGAGCATGTGCAACGGATTTACCTGAGGGGAAAGTTTTGTGTGATGGTCTGTGTGCTATGTCTCATACATCTCCCAGTCAGTCCGCAGCTCCTGTAATCAATCAGGAGCCAACGTGGGCTGCATTCTCAAACCTACTGGGTACTCTAGTTGAACGCTTTATGCCTCCTATGAGACTGTCGGAGATAAGCCTCCTCCTATCAAGTACCTTCAATTGTCTTTTCGTTACCGTTTGTTTACCAATCGATTGGGAATGCCAGGAAGCAGACAACACATGCAGTTATGTACACAAAATGAGACTCCAGATCGTTTATTCAGCATGACATTATATAGCAGAAAGTTACTTTCATGAAAAACTGATATACGTCACAAAGTATAACAAAATGCATCTCTTCCCAGAAACCCCCTCTAGCTAATCCTTTGTGTCCTCCACAAGAAGTCTAAACACAGAGAGGCTATCTAATAACATATTTTAAAAACTATAGCTACGACCTTGCTTCTCACAGAACATACTAACTGTGAAATGTCAGCATTTATTATGATTTCTTAGCAAAGCATACTTCTTATTCACTACATCATTGCTGCTACTTAAAAAAATGGCTGATAGCTGCTTAAGCTCAATACATCTTTCTCAGTCCCTCCTTTCATAATAATATGACATTACAGTTGAGCTACAAGGCATTACACAAACTCTACCTACAAGAGTCTAGGCAAACAGTCTAGCTATAATGGTGCTAAAGGTTATATTCCTGTAGGATCGTGCTTGGCACTCTATCCCATGGAAGGTAAAGAACCGTTCACATCACATCCATTAAGGTAGACTGCTCACGGCTCCTTCTTGCCAAGCTCTTCTGTAGTTTCTTAAACTTGGAGGTTTCACATCTTTGAGTTTACAGATTTCTTTCAAGCTGAAAGGAAAAGGAAACAAAATAGCATCTTAAAACACAGATATATATAAATTGCTAAGCCAACAATTTTTTATAAAAAACATCACTATTTCAACAATCTACTCTTTGATCCCGCTAAACCAATTAGCTGGGTTTAAGCTAGACATTTCTCTGAATCACTTCTTGTGCACTGTTTCATTAGTAATAAATATACAACACATTCTTGGAGTTCTCTTTATACACATTTAAAAAAAAAAGTCACACTATTTTGTAGTATGTATGTCACACTCTATTTTGTAGTATGTATTTGCTACAAAGAAATTTAAAAACCCTTATACGCTTATATGTAGTGGTGACAGATGTCCACTCCCCTCCTTTTCCAGATGTGGGCCCAAGTGAGCCCAGCATTTCTTAACTTACTGGTATCTTTGAAATCCTAGAGATTTCATGATCTTTACTTTAATTTGCTTAACACAAGATCTAGTGACTTTGATATCACACTTCTTACATACTAAACACTGGTATGTAACTTTGGATTGGCAGAAATGCTAGTCCCTGCCCTCTCCTATGAGGGATATAGAGTATATTATTGCTGCAATGAGTACTGAATTTCCCAATATAATGACCCATAGTGGCCTATCTAGTTTAGGCCGAATTAGCCTCTGCATGTTTGTGTATTTCATTGTTCAAACTTAACTTGAGCAAATTTGCAGTGGAACCCAAGTCTCTCTCTCCTTAATTCTCACAGAAGTGGGCATGGTCAGCAACACTCGATTTGGACTATCAAATCTGGGCTCAAGTGACTTTTTCACATGTCTTTCCAGATACACCCGATCTCCTGGTTAAAGCTTGTGGGGATTCAGATCTCCTGAATCTGGGAGAGAGGCAAAACTAGAACATACAGAGGTGTCAGTTTCTTAAGTAAGACTTTTTAACATATGCAGTCAAATTACCATATTTATACTGTAACTCTTAGGAATAATAACATCCCATCTTAGGTATGCTATCAAACAATATTTCATAAGGTAAGTAACCTATGGTTTTACTGAATATGGTTCTACTATTAACCAGTACTAAAAATAAACACTTTAGCATCCTTTTGTGGTTTCTGTGACACACCCACTAACCAGTGGGGGATACATGGAATGCCTGTTGTATTCCCAAATCATACCTTATGTACTACATTATTTCTTTAATTAAATGAATACCGCTATCTGCTACTCTAACTTCTGGTACTCCATATCTGCAAATATCTTCTGAAACTAATTTCTGGCTATTGATTTTGCTGTGGCTTTTGCCATTGACCAATAACTGAAAATGTCTATGGCTACCAATACATCTTTGGCAGTTTAGATATAGTCAATTTTCAGTCTCTGAAATGGAAAAAAACTTTGGGGGATTGCTGTCTTGACCTTCTGTCCTGGATTGGACATTTCCAGTGGGCCTACATATCCAGTAGGCTTGTACAAACTTGGTTGCGGCAGGATAACATCCTGGAACTATCCATCTTTTATTTACTGAATGTCCCATTTGATCCTTTCCCAGGTGTGTGAGTCCATGGTTGACTTGACACATAAGTGGATATAAGCTTCTGGGTAAGCATAACTTCTTTTCTAATTTCCATAAGCCAGTGTCTTCTTCTTGTCTGGCTCCTCTTCTCTGTCATACTGCTTTTTCTACAGGACCTGCTTGTTCCTGAAATTTCTTCAAATCCTGTAGATCAGGCATTTGAGGCTTTGCTTCTTTCTGTTTCTTCTGTCTGTGTGGTGTAGACTGCTACCTTCACTGGTTGTTTGGTTGCTTTCTTTTTCACAGGCTTCTTTCTCACGCTCTCCTGCTTGGTTCTGAAGTTCAATCAGCATAGCATAATCAGGCATCTGGTCTGGCACTGGAATGGTTACTGTTTAGGCTTGCCTTTCCTGCTGGGGGCATCTTACTTCCTTCATGGCTTCAGCCTCTTGCCAGGTTGTTGCCTCTTATTTCAGGAGTGTCATTTCTTGCGTGTGCCTGGATCTTCATTACTGCAACCTTTACTGTGGCCCTTGCAGAGCTCTGAACTGGTGTCTGATCAGTGAAGCATGTTGTATATCTTCGCTACTTGCCTTCTTGAAGCCTTCACTTTTCCATATCTGGCCCACACTCTTGTACTGGGATGGTAAGGATCCAGAATCAACAACTTCATGTTCAGTGGTTACTACATATCCTGTATAAGGAATTCCATCCTCATGGTAACTTGATCCATCCACATATAGCTCATGCTGAGCATAAGGTAGTTCTTGTTCCAGTAAAGCCACACAATAAGAGGAAAAAGAAAATTTTTGCCATTAGTAGAACTATCATCTTGCTCTGGATTTTGCCCTCAGTAGAACTATCATCTTGCTCTGGATTTTGGTTAGTAGAACTATCATCTTGCTCTGGACTATCCCTCTGCGTCCATGATGATCTGTCTGTATCCTCCTTCTCTGGACCACCTTCCTAGTCATTATCATTATCTTCTTTCTTGCTGTTTCTCCCTCCTTTTGAATCTTGAGATTCAACACCTTCATTTATTAATGCTGGAAAAAGGGTTGTTGGGCTGAAGGTTACATTTGTTGCACTCAGCAGTGCTACTTCATACTTGGTCAGCCTTGCTGCTGACAGGTGTTTGGTTCTTGCTTGTTGAAGCTGTGCTGTCCCTGAATGCGGTACCTGGATGATAAACTCATGATTCAGCACTATGTCTGTGCTCTTGTTCTCTTCTAGGACTGCTGATTTAGCACTGTGTCTGTGCTCTTGTCCTCTTCTAGGACTGTTGCTGCTGCCACTGCTGTGATGCCCGTAGGTGCTTCTTGAGTAACGTTGTCAAGCTTGCTTGAGTGGTAGGCCACTGGTCTTTACCTTTAGTCCATGAATTTGCATAAGGACTCCCATGTATGGCCTCCTTCTTCTATAGTCAGGTAGTTCTAGGGCTTGAGATGCGGCAACTGCTGCTTTCAATTGTTCAATTGCTTTGTCCATCTGTTGCTGTGTGTAGGATGCGGACCCTGCTCCCTTTCAGTGTTGTCATACAATGCTTGCATGTAGACTGATGCTAGAGGTATCCGTGTTCTGTAGTGTCCTACTAGGCCCAGGAATGATCATCTGACTTGCTTGACACTAGTTGGCATCTTAGCTTGCAGTATGAATTTCTTTTCTCACTTTTGTGAGATGTCGGGTACCTTTAGTGTCCTAGGAAGATTACCTCTTGCTTGGCTAGCTGCAATTTCTCCTTCTGAGGCTCTGCAGTCTTATTCTTGCAGAAACTTCAGTAAGGACACTGTCCCTTCTAGATAGTTCTTTCAGTGGTGGTGGCAATCAGCAGGTCATTCACAGACTGTATTAGCTGTGTGTCTTCTGGATAAATCACTAGGTGATGGGGCCCCTCCCTGGAGTACTCTGGTCTAGTAGTATTGCTTACTTTCTTCCACAACTGAACTTCTGTTCCAACTTGCTTCCAAATGGTTCTTTATGTCCTTTGATAAGTTGCTAGATAACTCAACTTCTGCTGGTGTGTACTGTATTCTTGCTTGGATAAGCTTCAGTACATTGTGTCCCAGTAAAGTCACTGGACATGTACTCCGAGGCCAAGAACTGAACTGGTCCTGGTGACTGTAGTTCTTGCATCTCCTGTCCCTTTAAGAGTTTCTGATATCATCAGTTCTTGTGATACCTCCCGCTGCTGTATTCTGCGTCTGCTGGCTTCAGTATTCATTGGACACAAACGTCCTTCTTCAGTGGGCAAGGTGACTGTAATCATACCTTCTGTTGATTCTTATGGAGACATTATGTTCACTGGGAGGCACCTGAAGAAGCCTTCAATTCACGCTGACAGAAGAAGCATCAATAATTTGTCTTTTGGGACCTCTTCTGTCTTGTTCCTTATTATTTGCTTTAACACTGGAGCTGCTGGTGCTTTAAATCTACTTATCATGGATTACCGCTGTAATCTTGCCATATAATACTGACCACTGTCAGATGTATTTCTTTGTCTTTCTTAAAACAGACTTCCTTTAGTCTTCAAACTTTCATGCGACCTTCAAATTGCTTCTCAACTTTTCTTTTTCTAATCACCTCTCTTTATGATTCATCCATTATCCTACATCCTTTGTCCTTTCTTCACTTGCATATTCTTTTATCTTCTGCTGCTGGCATGTCATCTTCTTAGTCCAAGTCCACCCATGCTGGTATTCAACATAATGATGTCCATGCTGGGAGTTGTTGTTCCTCTTTGTGATGTGAGAGGTAGACTTGTATAGAAGCTTGTATTTCAGCTTTCATCCTGGAATGTTGTGAGTACATCTTTGCTTTCTTGCAGGGGGTAGGGCTTGACCTCCCAATCCAGTTACTTCGTTGGCCTGATCTGTAAGCAAATGTGGAGAAATCTGGTTGTGCATAAAAAAACAGTTCTTGAAACCCTTGTGTCTCCTGTGGGTAAAGTCACTTTTGTTGAAATGCCAGTGGCGGCTGGGTACACAGTTGCTGTTGCTGACACAGGGGTTGCACACCCTCATATTCTGTCATCTCGTGTGTGCTGCCTAACATATGGCTGATAAGAAACCTGTTGCCATGATTTTAAAACCTGTTCTAAATTTACTTAACAGGGTCTATAAATATATATACATATATATATATATATATATATATCATACATCATACACCATACACGTGTTGTATTTACTTAAAGAATGCAGAAGGATTCTATTCCCTCATACCTGGTAACAATTCCCAACACATTTGACTGAAACCATGGTATGTAATGTTCTCAATCAATATGTTTGGGGCTGCAATGTCTAACTCATTTTCCTCTGCTTCAAAACTACATTACCAAATTTTTAGTATGTTAAATGATAGTAAAGTACTGTAATAATGAGCACTATACTACTATCTTCAGCTACCTGACAGCTGAGAATCCTTCTCTAACCCAAAACTAAAATACACATTGTATATATGAAAAAATGACTTTATGGAAATATATAACTCTGCATAATTATGCGTAACCACTCATTAATATACTTTGCAGTAGCATGTTCTATAAAACTTACTGCTTTCTAATTATCTTTTAAAATCTTGTAAGGCATTCAGGAATAAAAATGACCAGTATTTTTGTAATGCAATTTTTGCTTACTGTTATATTTTCCATATTCCATTCCATTTGTACAACCGCATGTCATTAGTCACATAGAACTAACAGGTGAATTGTTACCTTACTTCCCATCCCCAGCCTGTATATTTACAGAGCACATAGAGTAACAGATTATAATTGATAATGTTACTATTACGATGAACTTTGATATCTCAATTATCTGTTGTTCAGATTTTGTAATATTTTGGATTTACACACTGGTACTTTGGCCACATAGAATCAGCTTTTGTGGCTTCCCTAAGGGAGTTACAACATAAACGGGCTGTAGCTGTATGATTACTTTGCCTGTCGGTTCCTTTCTCTTTGCTTATCACATTCACATTTCCAGGAACCTTGCTTATACGGAGTAACCCTTAACTTTCCCTTATTACCGCTTCTAGTACTTCTAATACTACGTGCTGTGGGCAGTACCCCAGATTTATTAGGTCTACATTTTTCAGACCTAGGAACATTACAATTTTGACAATCTCTATTTATACATTTCTATCCTGATACTTTTGTATAAACCAGGGAACAATTTGGATCCACTGTTCTTGTGGATGACATATTTAAAATTATTCTGGGGGTTGGGTACAACTAAACCATTAAGTATTTGTAACACTCAAGTATATTAAACTTAGGTAACATTAACACTTAGGTACTTTTCCAAGTATCAATATCCAGGATCTAAAGGATCGTGGGATATGCAGCTATGTGCTCGATTTCCTGAAATAGCAAGGAAACACAACCACTCTTTGGTGATATCACTTGATTTTGGAATAAAGTGACACTCCATCAATATATAAACACTTTCTATCCAGTCCATAGTGTTTCTCCATACCCCTGGCTCAGCACAAAACGAAATAGCTCTCAATATAAAAGGGCCCTGCCCTTTTTTTTCCATAAATACCACACACAAACACTCTGAGCATACATCTTCTGTCGACATGTGTATATGCTTTTAACTACTTATTCATACAGGTGATATATTAAACCTTATGCCCCTGAAACAGTTTGTCAAATTCTTAACAGTGTCAGTGAAACCTTGTTAATCAATCCAGTGTTTGTTGGTTGCTTCAAATCTCCCTCATTAGTCAACACTTCCCTTCCTCTGGGAAGTTTGCCCCTTACACAAATTGCACCAATACGTGCCTGTTTTTCCTTCTCTAGCACTGACAGGGGCTCACTGTGCTGTCCATTTGCGTGATTGATCAATTCACTTTGCGAAATCCTTTGGGGCTGCACCTTTACTTGTATTGCGCAGTATTCAAAACCAAAGGTCAGTATATAACTCTGCTTAAAAGACTTACTCTATAAAGCATCACACTTACAGTACTAAGTGTTTTCTAGGGAAAATACCTCAGTTTAAAAGATATATCTTCTTTTAAATGTCACACTTCTATTATTTAAGTGTTTTCTGTATTCATCAACAGAAAGGACCAAATGAAGCAAACCACTTGAATCTTAATCCTCTGACACAACAAACCAAAATTCTGTTATTACTGACTTGACTTTACCTAGTTTACAAAGACTTCTTAAATCACTGAGTCATAGGGTTTTCTATATATGAATAGGTTACCTTTGTCAATAATGGCTTTAATGTCTTCTAACAATGTAAATCTCTTTGAATTAGCCAGGAATACATTTTAAGTGACAAAAAGACTTGGTATGCTTTACTATGAAAAAACTGATACCGTTATTACCAAACCTTGTGTGTTAAATCTCGGCTGCAGATTCTGGATTTAAAAAAACTGAGTATGTGAGTGTTCAGTCTCTTAACCATACTGGTTAAATATTGGTTATAAGTAGTAGAATTTTCTTCACTAATTATAACTGTGGAACCAAGGGGTATATAATTAACAGGTAATTTATCAAGACAATATGGAAATTTATCACCAATAAATTTTTCTTACACCACTTTATCAACTTGACTCCCCACAACTGTTGCAAAACCTGTCTTAGGTTCCCTACAAAACTGAAATCATTATTTTGCAATATACATTTAAATTCACAATATTCAGACTCAATAGCAGAACTATACTACAAAAATTCTGACACATCATTTAAAAATAAAACCACACTTTTTTTCTCTTGCAAAGTGAAACTGAAACTTATGACTTTAAAATAAAACCACATTTTTCCCTTGCAACAGTGAAACTAAAACTTATAACATTATCAGTGCACACAGAAAAATAACGAATGCTTTTCAAACAGACAATTGGGTCCAAATAATCGAGTATTACTTACCTAAGCAGATGAACAGACCAAAGGACTGTATACAAGTACTGACAGAGTAACCAAGTTGATATATAATGATCAATCTTTAGATTACTCACTTGGGTATGTCAGTAGTTGCATATGTCCAGCAGTCGTGTCGTCATCTGATGTTGGCAGCTGTCATTAATCCCGGAACAATAGCCCCCATGTAAGTGTCGGAGATAAGCCTCCTCCTATCAAGTCCCTTCAATTGTCTGTTCGTTACAGTTTGTTTACCAATCGATTGGGAATCCCAGGAAGCACACAACACACACAGTTATGTCCACAAAATGAGACTCCAGCTCGTTTATTCAGCATGACATTATATAGCAGAAAGTTACTTTCATGAAAAACTGATATATGTCCCAAAGTATACCAAAATGTATCTCTTCCCATAAACCCCCTCTAGCTAACCCCCTCCTTTGTGTCCTCCACAAGAAGTATAAACACTGAGAGGCTGTCTAATAACATATTTTCAAGACTATAGCTAGGACCTTGCTTCCCACAGAACATACTAACTGTGAAATGTCAGTATTTATTATTATTTCTTAGCAAATCATATTTCTTATTCACTACATCATGGCTGCTACTTAACAAAATGGCTAATAGGTGCTTAAGCTCAATACATCTTTCTCAGGACCAACTGTAACAGTCACTGATGTCCCCATGGTTACTAACCTTTGGGCGGGAATATTTTGCCTTACGAGTTGTAGTGTATGACTCATTCCTTGGTGAGGCAAAACCCTATTCCAGGTAACTGTCATGTCTCTGGGTCATCTGAGTGGGTTGTTCCTCCCCCCTATCCAATAATCTTTCTGATAATTTATCTGAAGAGAGGGGGATCATGCTGTTCTGTCAGTCCCTATATTAGGTGTTCCTGACAAGGATTTTCCATTGCTAATGATACCACTGCCCTTGTGGTTACTGGGAAGCAAATCCTACAAATAACTGATAAGTGGATTCCCCTACTGTGGTTAAGCAAACTGATATGTTCACACGTCAGAGGGTAATTAAAACTCTGTTACCACAATCTGACCATTTAAGTGTACATCAGACAAGACCCCTAGTCTAATCCAGGGAAGACATTCCCCGTGTCTACAATGGGCATTAGCTCGATATCCTCCCCCTGCAGAGTTATATAATGAGTATATAATTCATTACTAGTAAACGCATGTGTCACCCATCAGGTGTCATCCTCTCTGCCTCTCACAACTGTCCCCTCACTGTAGGAAGTGTGTGGAGGGATGCATGAAGTCTATTACTCCCTTATGGGTGTTGTACATAGACGGCAATTGCATCATCTTGGGGCTGCAAAATAGATTGATGACTGGATCAGGCATTAGAGAAAGAGCTGCCCGAGGATATATCTGACAATGCCAGACATTCTCTGTCTCACAATACCACGGCCACCTTTTTCTATACCAGGAGGCGTCCCCTGAAGCGGGTTTGTTGGTTGCCAAGGCGTCGAATACGTCTGTCCTGGCTCATCATATTCTGTGGTTGAGGTCATGGAAGGTGGACCTGGACATCTTATCTGGGGAAGACCTAATTAAAAATTGGGTCTGAAGCAGCGGCTACTGTGACTGCCTTTCTGCCAAATGCTACTCCTTTTGTACAGAAGGCAAAAGGTACCACTTTTCCCTGCTTTCAGCCTTAAGGGATAGTGATGGTCGGGCATACTAGAGATTGTCTCGTGCTCCAAACAACCACTAAGCCCAAGGCCTAACAATCCTGGGCTGCTCGTCAGCCTGCTTCTCATGAAACACCTGCTGCATGACGGGACAGGACTCACCCTGGGGGATCCCAGGGTGGGGGGGCTGACTTCTACGATTCATCCAGGTCTGGTTAATGACCACTTCAGATGCATAAATGCAAAAAGTAGTCTCTTACGGGTGCGCAGTCTCTTCCAAGAGACGTCCCCCTCACCAGTTCTGCACAATGGTTATCCCTTTGGATTCGTTAAAGGCGCAAGCTCTACAGATGGATACAGCAGTGGTAGTGCCGGTACCTCTGTCCCAGAGAGGCAGAGGATACTACTCGACCCTGTTTAAAGTCCCGAAACCTGATGGGTCTTTCCTGCCTATTCTCAATCTCAAATCACTGAACAAGTTTGTGAGAGTGTCCAAGTTCCGTATGGAAACACTGCGCTCAATTGTACTGGCTATGGAACCTGGAGACTATATGGTATCCCTAGATATACAAGATGCTTACCTGCATATGCCTATTGCCATATCGCATCAGCAATATCTGCGGTTTGCTATTGGCAACCTTCACTATCAATTCCAGGCTCTGCCACTTGGACTGGCCATGGCACCTCGGATCTTCACCAAGGTCATGGATATGATAACGGCTCATCTCTATCACCAGGGAGTCATCTGGCGAACTCCCATGATGTCCTCCTCAGTCATCTACAACTGAAGGTAAACTTCCTACAAGCCCACGGGTATCTCAGCAACTGGAAGATGTCCTCGCTGGTCCCTGCTTGGAGCATGGTGCACCTGGGGGCACTGCTGGACACACACAGCCAAAGACTGTTTCTGTCTCCAGAGAAAGTCATGAAACTTCAGGACAGGATCAGATAATTCCTCTCTCGCCCAAAAGTGTCAATACACTCGGCGATGCAAGTACTAGGCCTCATGGTGTCGGCTTTCGACATGATAGAGTATGCTCAATTCTATTCCCGCCCTCTACAGAGGTTAATTCTATCCAAGTGGGATGACTTGCCTCATCGGATCAGGTCTCAAATGATCTCCTTGACTCCTGAGGTTCGTCTGTCACTGAGCTGGTAGCTACAGGACCAGCAGTTGAGCAGGGGCCGTCATTTCTGGATCCCAAACTGGGTCCTACTGACAATGGACACCAGTCTGAGGGGTTGGGGCACAGTGCTGGAGCAATACTCTCTCAAGGGTTGGTGGACCAAGGAGAAATCTCTCCTCCTGATAAACATTCTGGAATTGCGGGCAGTGCTCAATGCTTTGACTCTTGCCCTGTCTCTGATGCAGAACAGGCCAATTCAAGTACAATCACACAACGCCACGATGGTGGCATACATAAACCATCAAGGCGGCACTCGAAGCCACATGGCAATGATGGAAGTGTCAAAAATCCTTTGTTGGGCGGAATGCCATCTGCCAGCAATATCAGTAGTGTTCATTCCAGGAGTCCTCAACTGGGAAGCGAATTTCCTCAGGCGTCAGGACATACACGCCAGAAAGTGAAGTCTTCATCAGGATGTCTTTCAACTCCTAGTGGACAAGTGGGGTCTACCAGATGTAGTCCTGATGGTGTTATTACACAATCACAAAGTTCCGGTCTTTGGATCAAGAACAAGGGATTCTCTTGCAGCATTCGTGGACGCACTGGCAATTCCATGGAACTTTTGGCTGCCCTACGTGTTCCCTCCAGGGTCACTTCTGCCCAGGGTACTACGGAAGTTCAAGCAAGAAGAAGGAATACTACTTCTATGCGCTCCAGCATGGTCCAGATGGCATTGATTCTCAGACCTGCAGGGTCTATCGATAGAGTGTTCTCTTCTACTTCCTCAATGCCCAGACCTACTCATTTAGGGCCCTTGTGTATACCCGGACCTGGCCAGACTGGCTTTGATGGCATGGCGCTTGAAGGTCACTCCCGAGGGCCAAAGGATTCTCTGAGGCGGTTATCTAAACTATGCTATAGGCCTGCAAACCGGCTTCTGCACGGAGTTATTATAGGGTCTGGAATTCTTACTTCACCTGGTGTGCTGCTAAGAATCACAATGCTTCCAAGTTTAGTACTTCCAGACATCTGGCTTTTTTGCAACAAGGCCTGGATTTAAGACTTCATCTGGCCTCCCTCAAGGTTCACATATCTGCCTTGTCAGTGTGGTTTCAGGGAAAAATTGCGTCTATACCTGACGTTCATACATTCACTCATGGCGAACTACGGATTCAGCCTCCCTATGTCCCTCCTGTGGCTCCATGGGAATTGTCTGTTGTCCTGAATGCCCTGCAAGAGTCTTCATTTGAACCTCTTGAGTCAGTGGACCTTAAATGGCTCATAGCCAAGGTTCTGTTTCTGCTGGCTATTACCTCTGCTAGATGGGTGTCAGACTTAGGCGCTTTGTCCTGTCGTCCACCCTTTTTGATATTTCATTGTGACCAAGCAGTTCTTAGAACTCGCCCTGGTTATTTACCTAAGGTGGTGTCATCTTTTCACCTTAATCAAGAGATTGTGGTTCCAGCCGTCATCTCTTCTGAATTGTCCTCCAAAGAACAGTCTTTGGATGTGGTATGGGCTCTCCGTATATATGCGGAGAGGACTGCCTCTATCAGGAGGTCAGATACCCTCTTTGTATTGTTTGGTTTCCACAAACGTGGCTGGCCTGCGAATAAGCAAACCTTGGCCAGATGGATTAGAATGGTGATTGCACAAGCTTATGCACAGGCTGGACTCCCAGCTCCTGCTGCTATAAAAGCCAATTCTACTCGGACTGTTGGACCCTCTTGGGCGGCCCATCGTGGTGCGTCCGCAGAACAATTGTGCAAGGCGGCTACGTGGTCCTCAATGAACATATTTATTAGGTTCTATGCACTTGTCTTTGTATTTCCGCCTCCCAGGATGCTTCCTTTGGACACCGGGTTCTCATACCCACTAATGTGCGTCCCCTCCCTTGAGGAACTGCTTTAGGACATCCCCAATGTATTCCCTGTGGAAAACAGTGTACTCCACTGCAGAAAAGGTGATTTATGGTAGACTTACCATAGTTAAATCTCTTTCTGCGAGGTAAACTGGGTTCCACAGGGTGCCCACCCTGACGCACATAGCTTCTTTGGGTCTGCATGGCATTAGCCACTAGTCCCTTCTCCTGTCGTGAGAACGTGGTTCTATGTGACTAACATCTGCCTTCTTTTTTACCTGCTTCTGCATTGGACTGGTTAACAAAACTAAGCTCACAGTGCCTGGAGGCGGGGTTATAGAGGAGGTCCCACAAGGCATTCTGGGACAGTCTAAAGTTTTAGCCTGTTGGTGCCTCAGGATCAAGATCCATCTCTACACCCCGATGTATTCCCTGTGGAACTCAGTGTACCTCACAGAAAGAGATTTAACCACGGTAAGTCTACCATAAATCTCCTTTTAATCCAAATAATTTTTACAGAGTTTGCCCTGTGTGGTGTAGAGGTACGCTCTCCTGTGCTGCATAGTATTATAATAACTCCAAATAAAAGTGTTATTATCCAAATAATTTTTACAGGCTTTGACGTGTGTGTGTGGTTTAGGGGTACTTTCCTGTGCTGCATATTATTATAATAACTCCAAATAAAAGTGTTATTCTACAAATAATTTTACAGGCTTTGCCCTGTGTGGTTTAGGGGTACGCTCTTTTGTGCTGCATATTATTATAATAACTCCAAATTCAAGGGTTATTATCCAAATAATTTTTACAGGCTTTGCCCTGTGTGGTGTAAGGGTATGCTCTTCTGTGCTGCATATTATTATAATAACTCCAAATAAAAGGGTTATTATCTAAATAATTTTCACAGGCTTTGCTGTGTGTGTGTGTGTGTGTGTGTGTGTGTGTGTGTGTGTGTGTGGTTTAGGGGTAATTTTAGTATACTAACTCCAAATAAAAGGGTTATTATCCAAGTAATTTTTACAGGCTTTGCCCTGTGTGGTATGCTCTCCTGCATCGCCTATTGTTATATAACTCCAGAAAAGGAATGTAGAACAAAAATTTGGAGGATAAAATAGAGAAAGATCAAGAACCATTTCCTCCTACTGCTGAAGCTGCTGCCACTAGTCATGACATAGATGATGAAATGCCACCAACGTCGTCTACCAAGGCCGATGCCCAATGTCATAGTAGAGGGCAGGTAAAATCCAGAAAGCCAAAGTTCAGTAAAATGACCCCAAACTTTTTTTTTAAAAAATAGTCTGAGGAGAAACATAAACTTGCCAATATGCCATTTACGACACGGAGTGGCAAGGAACGGCAAAGGCCTTGGCCTATGTTCATGGCTAGTGGTTCAGCTTCACAAGCTTCACATGATGATGGAAACCCTCATCCTCCAGCTAGAAAAATGAAAAGAGTTAAGCTGGCAAAAGCACAGCAAAGAACTGTGCATTCTAAGATGGTATCACAAGTCCCCAAGGAGAGTCCAAGTGTGTCGGTGGTTGCGATGCCTGACCTTCCCAACACTGGACGGGAAGAGGTGGCTCCTTCCACCATTTGCACGCCCTCTGCAAGTGCTGGAAGGAGTCCCCACAGTCCAGTTTCTGATATTAAAATTGAAGATGTCACTGTTGAAGTACACAAGGACGAGGATATGGGTGTTGCTGGCGCTGAGGAGGAAGTTGACGAGGAGGATTCTGATGGTGATATGGTTTGTTTAAATGAGGCACCGGGGGAGACAGTTGTTGTCCGTGGGATGAATAAGCCCATTTTCATGCCTGGGCAAAATACCAAAAAAGCCACCTCTTCGGTGTGGAATTATTTCTCCACAAATCCAGACAACAGGTGTCAAGCTGTGTGTTGGCTTTGTCAATGCGTAATAAGTAGGGGTAAGGACGTTAACCACTTAGGAACATCCTCCTTTATACATCACCTGCAGCGCATTCATCAGAAGTCATTGTCAAGTTCAAAAACTTTGGGTAAGAGCATAAGCAGTCCACTGACACCTAAATCCATTCTTTCTATTGTACCCAAGCTCCTGCAAGCCACACCACCAACTCCCTCAACATCAATTTCCTCCTCAATTAGGAACATCAGTAGTCCTGCAGGCCATGTCAGTGGCATGACTGACAAGTCCTCTCCTAAACGGGATTCCTCTGGAGGGTCCTTGAGTGGTACGCCTACTGCTACTGCTGCTGCTGCTGCTGTTGTTGTTGCTGGGAGTTCCTCAACATACCATAGTGGAAGTCGGAAGACCACTTGTACTACTTCAACTAAGCAATTGACTGTCCAACAGTCCTTTGCAAGGAAGATGAAATATGACAGCAGTCATCCTGTTGCAAAGTGGATAACTGAGACCTTGACAGCTATGTTGGTGTTAGACGTGTGTTCGGTATCCGAAATTAGTGCAGTGGGATTTAGACAATTGATGGAGGTATTGTGTCCCCTGTACCAAATCCCATCTATGTTCCAATTCACTAGGGAGGCGATACCGAGAATGTTCAAAGACGTCAGAAAAAGAGTCACCAGTGTCCTACAAAATGCGGTTGTATCCAGTATCCACTTAACCACGGACATGTGGATAAGTGGAATAGGGCAGACTAAGGACTATATGACTGTGACAGCCCACTGAGTAGATGTACCGCCTTGTGCAACAACAACAGCAGCTGCACCAGTAGCAACATTTCAGAAATGCCATCTCGCACCAAGGCAGGCTACACTGTGTGTCACCAGTTTCAGTAAGAGGCACACCACCGACAACCTGAGGGAAATCATTGCCCAAAGGCTTACCCAAATTAGATTCTCCTGGGGATTTGTGATATCAGACAACCACCAATATTGTGCGGACATTGAATTAGTGCAAATTCCAGCATGTCCCATGTTTTGCTTACACAATAAATTTGGTGGTGCAGCATTTTTTGAGAAACGACAGGGCCATGCAGGAGATAATTCCGGTGGCCAGAAAAATGTTGGGACACTTTAGCCATTCAGCAACTGCGGTGATTTGGCAACCAGGAACTTAGGGAGGAGCTTTTATCTCTCTATATAATACATAGAAAGGTTAAACTTGCCACTGTACGTTACAAGCTGTTCGTGCTAATTAGTACACTAGTAGAACATACTGTACAGAGATACTAAGTACAGTGATTTGGCATCCAGGAACTTAGGGAGGAGCTTTTATCTCTCTCCATTGTCATCTTTCTAAGTATAATGGAGAGAGATAAAAGCTCCTCCCTAAGTTCGTGGATGCCAAATCACTGTCCGTAGTATCTCTGTACAGCATGTTCTTCTAGTGTACTAATTAGCACGAGCAGCATGTAACATACAGTGGCAGGTTTGATCTTTCTATGTATAATGTAGAGAGATAAAAGCTCCTCTGTAAGTTGCTGGTTGCCAAATCACTGTCTTTAGTATCTCTGTATAGTATTTTCTATTAGGGTACTAATTAGCACAAACAGCTAATTAGTACCCTAATAGAACATACTGTACAGAGATACTAAGTACGGTGATTTGGAATCCAGGAACTTACTGAGGAGCTTTTATCTCTTTCCATTATACATTGAAAGATTAAACCTGCCATGTACGTTACAAGATGTTCGTGCTGATTAGTACCCTAATAGAACATACTGTACAGAGATACTAAGTACGGTGATTTGGCATTCAGTTAAAAGCTGTTCGTGCTAATTAGTACACTAGTAGAACATACTGTACAGAGATACTACGGACAGTGATTTGGCATCCACGAACTTACAGAGGAGCTTTTATCTCTCTCCATTATACATAGAAATATTAAACTTGCCACTGTACGTTACAAGCTGATCGTGCTAATTAGTACACTAGTAGAACATAGAGTACAGAGATACTAAAGACGGTAATTTGGCACCCAGGAACTTAGGGAGGAGCTTTAATCTCTCTCCATTATACTTAGAAAGATTACAATGGAGAGAGATTAAAGCTCCTCCCTAAGTTCGTGGATGCCAAATCACTGTCCTTAGTATCTCTGTACAGTATGTTCTACTAGTGTACTAATTAGCACGAACAGCTTGTAACGTACAGTGGCAAGTGTAATTTTTCTAAGTATAATGGAGAGAGATAAAAACTGCTCCCTATGTTCCTGGATGTCAAATTACCATGCTTAGCATTTCTGTACAGTATTTCCTTTCTAGCCAGAAACCCTGCATCCTGTGCAACCTAGGCGGACAACTGGAGGGGACCCAAAACACGGTTGCTTCCTGTTTCCCTTTCCAGTGTCACATAAACTAGTGGTTTGTCTGCGCCGAAAGCCAAGAGTCTCCTCTTTTGTTTGGTACCAGTCCTGAGTCTCTGGGACACCCAGAACCAGAGATATAAGTACACAAAGTGGACCCATTTTCCCATAGACTATAATGGGCCCGTTAATTCAGACCCACCATGGGTTCCGACGCTTGCCATGAGCCTTGTGGGTGTCACAGAAACTTGGGGTTGTTACCCTCTGGTAGCTAATTGTCTCCCCTTCCATACCAACCTAGCGATGAAGGCTCCCACCTCCCACGCTGAGAGTCCCAAAGTGCCAACCTTTTTTTTTATCTGTTCCCGTGACATTCACTTTATTATTTTTTTTCCTTTGTTATACATTCAATGAAAGGGTGCACACAGGTTTCACATAAATCAAAGTAAATCTGCAGCAGCGATTCAATCCACTATATTCAAATACACAGCGGTAATGAGTATAAATTAGTGTATTCCGACGCAACTAACTGAGCAACACAGTACCGTAGATCATTGGCATTTGTGTATTGTACCTGACCTGAACTCCCTCCCTGTCCACTGCATGACCTGTGCAGGCTCCCAGGGGGGAAGGGCGACGGGGGTAGGGAGAGGCGGTGGAAAATGCTGTGCTCTTGAAATACAAGTATTAGCGTCCAAGTCCCCTAAGGCATAACTCAACACCAATGGGAAGGAAGTGCCAACCTTTTTTTTAATGTGTTCCTGTAACATTCACTTTATTATTAGTTTTTTTCTTTGTTATACATTCAATGGAAGGGTGCACACAGGTTTCACATAAATCAGAGTGGGCAGGGGATTTTCCTACATACAGTAGTATACTGTTGCACATGTCTTGTAACCTGATCGGAACTCCCTCCCTGTCTACTGCATGTACTTTGCAGGCTCCCAGGGGGGAAGGGGAAAGTGGGATTGGGGTAGGGCGAGGCAGTGGAAAATACAGTGTTCAAAGAAAAGGCATAATGAAAACCATGGGGAACTTTGCGGTGTATCGTTATGTGCATTGACCTCACTTATCCCTATCACCCCTGTGTATTTTAGCTAGGGGATTCTGATGCTCATTCAGCATTGCCCCGTAGCCTGCAAAATCTGTGCTGTTACTTGCTCCATAGCCGAGTGCCTCCATGGAGCTAGGAGTCACAGGCGGTAGCCATTTCAATTGAGTCTGCCCTGCTATAGAATTGAATGTGTAACGTACGGTGCATAGAACCTTGACAGTAGAAACTCTGCTGCAGCTTTGCCCTGCTTTATGTAAAACTTGTGTTTTGTCAGTTTGCTATGCGATCGAGCCCGGTGTAACGTAATGTGCATATCTCGCTTATCTCTATCGCCCCTGTGTATTTTGGCTAGGGGATTGTGACGCTCCTTCAGCATTGCCCCGTTGCCTGCAAAACTTATACCATCTCTCACTCCATATCCGAGCGCTGCCTGCCACATGTTGGGGGTTCAGGGGTGGTGGCCATTTTGCCAGTGTGCTATGCGATCGACTCCGGTGTACCGTAATGTGCATAGACCTCACTTATTCCTATCGCCCCTGTTTATTTTAGCTAGGGGATTGTGACGCTCCTTCAGCATTGCCCCATAGCCTTTAAAATCTGGACTGTTACTTGCTCTGTAGCCTAGGGCCTCCATGGGGCAAGGAGTCATAGGTGGTAGCCATTTCTATTGAGTCTACCCTGCTACAGAATTGTATGTGTACTGTACGGTGCATAGAACCTTAACAGTAGAACCGCTCCTGCAGCTTTGCCCTGGTTTATGTGAATAAAATAAATAAATAAAGTGTCTGGAAAAAACTAACATGCATTCGTACTTTAGGAATCGAACCAGGGACTCTGAGTATAGGAAGCGGAACACTTCACCACTTCGCCGCAGACAGATGAATAAATCCATTGGTTTTGATTATGCTGTAATGGCTATGGGATTAGGACGCTAACATACTGTACAAAATTCCTAATCTCAAGAGGCAATAGTGAACTTCTAACACGTCCATTTGCGACAGTTTACACTACTGGTTTTATGTTGTTTTGTCTGCGGGACTTGGACGCTCACATATTCATAAAGTACTGTAGATGCTGTACTATTTGCATCTGTACCGTATATACTGTATTAAATAATGCAGCGTAATGAGTATTTACTGTATAACATAATGCAGCGTAATGAGTATTTACTGTATGCAGCGTAATGAGACGCCTTAGTAAAGTAGTCCTTATTATATATATCAGTATTGTATTTTACGGGAGACCACACGCATGCGCAGTGGTGATTGTAAAAAGCGACATCTGGTGGATGATCACAGGTATTACATTTAAAGGTAACGCCAAACGCTCTCCATGCGATTAGGTATGCCTCTCTGTGACTAGGCGCGCCTCCCTACGCCCCGGGACGATGCGTATGCTCGATCGGTACAAACGCCTCAGCCAGTCAAGATAAAGGTGGCTACATCTGTATTAGGATCTGTATGACTGTTGATATAGGAGTAACAAGTAGCAGAAACAGGGTGGAACTACCCACAGCGTAATTCGTTTGCTGGGCTTTGGCATTGTAGGGGAGTCATTCTCAATCATTATTGGCACTTCTTTTTACAATATGAGGTTCTTTATCAGCAAAGGATTGTGGCAAGAATGCCACTGGTCTTTCCATGTTGGTGGTCTTTATACTCAGAAGCAATGGATGATGCTTTGCTTTACGATGAGTTTAGTGCCCATTGCTGTTTCGGAGTGCCATCTTTGGCCATGGAATTTGAGCTCTGCCTTTGACCTGGTGCAAGTGCTGAAGGAACGGTTGAAGTCCATCCAACTTGGCCCCATGACTATGCCATTCACATCTCCTCCTTTCTGATATTGTTTTTTTTTTCACCTGTTAGAATTGGCAAAAAGGCACATCTCTTATCCTGCTGGATCATCCCCCAATTATGCCATTCTGGAGGTGTTGTATTGAGTTGTATATGTAAACCCACTAGATTACCACAGCAGCTGGAAGGGGTTTGTCAGACCCCAAAGGAAATACACAATAATTAAAAATGACCAGCGCTATGAGTTGTATCTATAAAATAATAAATCCAATGGATCAGTTATGCAAAAGATTTTTAATATTAAAATATTGATATAAAAACACATAAATGACTATATAGTCAATTTGCATACATATAAAGCTGAATAATTTTTTTTATAAATACACTGGCTCTGAGATATTAGTATTTTCAATCTGCTGGTAGGAACCAAACCATTAATTTGTGATCCCGGACTTAGTATGGATAGAAATTCACTCCTCCTTATAGATTATTTGCACAGTCAGCTGGTAATACCCTGATAATACCTCACACACAATTCCATGAGGTGATAGCTGTAATTACTCATCTGTGTAGATAGTTCAAGGGGTTTCCATATCTTGCTGGATGTACTGAAGAAAGGAGAGGTTTTTTCCTGGTCCTTGGAAATCCAAGTCAAAGCAAAAAAAGTCCTTATCTGGATCAGTCTCAAATGGTAGAAAAGTTGGGGTTCCACAGCAGTACCTTAACGCGTTTCTCTGAGCTAGGTTGCTCAGCTTCTTCCTTGAACTATCTAGGCAGAAGAGTAATTACCGCTATCATCTCTTGGAACTGTGTGTGAGGTATTATCAGGGTAATACAAGCTGACTGTGCAAATAATCTATAAGGAGGAGTGAATTTCTATGCATTTTTTATTCAGCTTTATATGTATGCAAATTGACTATATAGTCATTTATGTGTTTTTATATCATTAATCTTTTAATATTAAAAATCTTTTGTATAACTGATCAATTGGATTTATTATTTTAGATATACAACTCATAGCGCTGGTAATTTTTAATTGTTGTATTGAGTTGGCTGTTAATCATTAGAGAAGGCTCTTTCTTTGGTTAAAGCCTAAAGCCCTGATTCTATTCTTGCTAAGACTGATGTTGAGCCTATGTTTTGTCCTCTCCCTGTGCATCCGGACATTAAAAGATGGGTTACATGTGGACAAATGCTTGCTTATGGATTGCACTGCATCATGTGAGTTTTTTATGTGGCAGGAGCAGTTTCCTCCATTTGTGCATTGTGGCAGGTCCCGGAGATGTGGGGTGTAGACCAGTTCCTTGATGACTTGCTTCTTTCTGGTTCAGTGTCTTTTTCTCACTGTTCTTCTCCTATCAATCAAGGATTTGCTTTCTTCCTTCCTTTGATGTCCCTGATAGTAACGACAAGGTGGAAGGGGCTGTTACTCAATTCCTTGGTATTGAAATTGATACTGTAACTTTAGCTGTCAGCTTCCTCTTGATCAGGTGGAGCATTTGCACTTGGTTATGACCACGACTAACTCCACTAGTAAGGTGACCTTGTGCAAAGAAGTTTTTGCTTTGTCTCTTTAATTTTGCCAGTTGAGCATCTCTACCAGCAGATTGTTTTTTTAGCTTCAAGATGGAGCATGTAAATGCAGGGCTCAATTGTCCTTGTTATTTTGACCACCTGGCCGCTAAAATCAAGCATGACCTTTTGATCAGGGTTGGGGTTTGGAGGACATCAATGATTCTCTTCTATGGGTGTTTCCTCTGCTGATTGGCATTGTTACACTGGTATACTGATGCGGCCTTTGCGTACCTTCCCATGCTGCATTGCTCCATTGCCCACTGGGTTAATGAGGTTTTGACAAGGAAACTCCTGCTGTTGTCCCTGTTGCCCTCTTACTACAGCCTACATGTTGTGGTTGCCCTGGTGGTTTGGGGAGAACATTTCTGCATTGAAGCATTTTGTTCTGGTGTGACAATTTAGGCGTAATCTAGGCTACCAACCAGTAACATGCCTCTTCCCTGCTGGCTGTACATCTCCTTTGTCAGATTAACCTTTGTTGTTTCTCTTATAATATTGTGTTACAAGCCAGAAACATACCGGAGATCGACAACTTTATTAGTGATTCCCATTTTTGTTTGTTTGTTTGACAGATTTTAGTGCCCGTCCCCTCAGAAGGTGAAGGATCCCGACCCTCTTATATTTGGCAAGTTATCAGGCCAGCATGGAAGGACGTCCAGTGGGTCATGAGGTAAGAGTGATCATCAGGCCACGGTGTCTTTAATTTGGAACCATTTTCCTTGGGGCTTTTAGTGTGTACAAATAGATCTAGCTCTATGGTTTCTGCCATGCCTTTTTGCCATGTATTTTTGGGTCCTGCTGCCCTTTTCTGCAGATTGCTGCAATCAATAACAGATCAACTGAGTCGGGCATGCTGAGTTTCTTTGCAGGCATCTAGGGACACACTTGTGCCATTGACCAATCTCATTTGTAAGTAGGGGGTTTCTTTCTGGTTCACAGGGATGGGACTTCCCTCACTTGAGATCACTTTGGTTGCATTTTAAAGCTTTATATTGCTGCCCTGGGGCACCCACTCATTTTGCATTGGTACTTGCTACATCCATGGCTGCGGCAGGTTTGTTCATACAGAATATTCAGGCATTAGGCCCTTATAATTCTGATTGCTAAAAGAAATATGTCTGTTTTCCAGCAACGCCTTACCTTGCAGCTTGAGCTCCTTGAAGGCATATTGAGAAATTTGTCGATATATGTTATGCTCTATATGGGACCATAATTATGAAAAAAAATAATTAAGGGTAGCCTACAGAATTAAAGTGTTTTTGAGCTCATATCCAGGGGTGCCGAGGCGGAGGGCTGGGGGGCGGAGTTGGACGCGGAGAAAAAGAGACTGCCTCTCACCCCATCTCTGTTCTGGGCTCTAGAGCACGGGTGGCCAACCAGTCAGAGGCAAAGAGTCAGAAAAGATCTGTAGTCAAGTGAGTGAGCCAAAGGGGGGGGGGGGGGTGTGTGTGGCCTATTTGTCCCAAAGCCACACTTCATTTGTGTGCACACACCTTATGGTTTAATGTTTGTAGGAGTATGACCTTGTGTCACAACCCCGTTTTTAGTCACGTTGTACAGTGTCACATACATATAGTGCCCCAGTACAGTGCCACATACATATAGTGCCCCAGTACAGTGCCACACACATATAATGCCCCAGTACAGTGCCACATACATATAATGCCCCAGTCAGTGGTAAAAGTTGAAAAAATCTGTCAGTGGTACTGTGTGTGCACGCCAAAGGCACGCGCTAATAAATGGGTGCCTCCACAGTGCCAGATACATATATGCTTCTACAGTGCCAGGTACGCATATGCCCACAGTGCCAGATACACATACAGATGGAGCCTTGCTAATCTAGCCTTCTCTGCTGTGCCTAGGTGCACCATGGCTTATTAGCATAAGCCTTTCATCTATTGTTCTCAGCTGCAATATAATACAGAGAGAACAATACAGCAGGGGATTAAGTCATTACAGCAGGGTATTAAGTCTGACTACCCTGGATCAGTTAATCCTATAGGGATAGATGAGGATGGCTCCATCTGTATACCTCACAGTGCCAGATAAACACATGACCCCTATACCAGATAAACATATGCCCCACAGTGCTTGGTACACATATGCCCCACAGTGCCAGGTAGACATATGCCCCCAGTGCCAGATACACATATGTCCCCACAGTGTCCGGTACACATACAGTATGCCCCCAGTGCCAGATACACATATGCACCCAGTGCTAGATACACATATGCCCGACAGTGCCAGATACACATATGCCCCACAGTGCCAGATACACATATGCCCCACAGTGCCAGTTACACATATGCCCCACAGTGCCAGATACACATATGTTCCAGAGTGCCAGATACACTGCTTCCCCTCCCCAAGGGCTGCTCACTGCACTGCTGCTCTGCTCAGTCTTCTGTGTTTGAGGGAGGAGAGCACAGCGTGTGCCTCTCCTGCCCCTCAGTCTTCGGTGGTGATGTGTCTCTCCAATCAGGCACCAGTCCATGAGCCAATCAAAGCTTGTGGTCTGGCAGCTAATCAGGAGCCTTATCTGCCGGCCTGTGAGCTCTTATTGGCTTATGGGCCGGCGCACTGAGCAGTGTGCCAGGCTGTCGTTGGGCAGTGGGAGGTGGGAGCAGGGACCCGACCGAGCCGTATGCGGAGGGAGAAAGAGCTCATGCAGCTTGAGAGCCGTGGGTTGGCCACCCCTGCTCTAGAGGGTCAGCAGCAGTCTCCTCTTTCTCCCTGCCTGAGGTGTACAAATCTGCTACCTTTCCACCTTGCTGTGGCATGCATAGCATTTTTGTAAAAAGATTTTGGTGATTGGGGGAACTACGAATCCCCAATTTGGCTATTCCCCCTGTACTCAGCCTGATGCTGCTCTCAATGACTCTGGTCATATGAAGTCCTTTCCCTCTTTCCCTTCCCTCTTCCTCTTTTCTCCCATTATCTCTTCTTTCTTGCCCTTTCCTAGTTTTTGACATGTTTTTGCTATTGTTAGTTTGTGTCTATCCGACAGACTCTGTCATTTGCTATTTTCTTTACATGTGTCTTTTTTATTTAGGTACATATGTGTGTTTACTAGTCACTTTATGAGTACTGTGTGTTTAAATCTTCCACCACTTCAGACATTACCCAATTCACAATTTCTGCTCAGTTTCTTTAGTTAGGTTTCCATGCTTTGTGGTCATATGCCATTCATAGTTAGGTTTTTGAGGCAACTGAGCTGTTTGGGATCCCTGAGGCTCTTTTTGTTCATTTAGGGATAAGGAATTGGGTAAATGGACACCGATAGCATTAAGAATTGCTGTTGTCTAGAACTGGTCTGGCATCATTTCACAGCGGCTTTGCCATTGTCATTGTAGGGTTATACAACTTTTGAACAAAAGACCTGGGTCTGTCCCAGGATTGAGAACAGAGTTCCAAACCAGGTCAGACCCAGGACAGAACACTTTCACACATGGCACTGGGTTATTCCCGGGTCAACGCCATTCACACTGCTCCTGTATGCAGTGGTACTCTTCTGCTGGTGCTTAGAGATTACACCATCTTCAAGTGCCAGGAAATCCATATCTCCCCATGCTGTAAACGGGACCCAGGTCAAACGAGCTGGGTTACTCGTTTTACCCTGCCCCTTAAGCTGGGTCCTTCTCTTTCCATGGTCAACCCTGCTAGCTACCCGGGTTGGACTCCCGGGTCTCTGGACCCGGGTTTTTGTTTTGACCATTTTACACTGAGTTGTGACTGGGGTAAACCAGGCAGTAACCCGTGTCAAAATCTTAGTGTAAAAGGGGTATTAGATTGATATGGTTTGTCATAAGGCTAACTGTGACATTGCCCATTTCTGGGGGAAATTTGTTACTCGCCATGACATGATTCTCTGTTGTGATGCTCACCTTTTTTTTTTGCCATGATGGAATACACTTGGATTTACCATATTTGGCTAGGATTTGCATAGGGTGTTAGTTGTTTTTCTGTTTAGATACAGTAGTTTTCCTGATGGCTGGTTATGGCTTGTGGGGGGAGCCTTGCTGTAATGGGGGTTGGGGTGGGGTGGGTTGTGTTGGGGGTGACAGATCAGAAATATTTGTCATGTATAGCTGTTACACATTCATTTACAGTGATATTTCATTTCTGATGGCTTCTATTTGGAGGCCAGGCACTCCCTCTAGCCGGTCTTTGTTAGGCATGAATATAGAGAAGTGGCGATATCCTTTTGTGCTGTGCATCCATGAGCAGAATGGTATCAGCCTCTGGCAGTTTTAGAAACTCCCTTTCCATTGACATTAGTCTTTCCTCTATCCTAGTTTAAATAATTCTTATTATAGATTTAATGACCTAAATTTTAACACCAAAACTGCTATCTTGTGTTGTTATTTCTAAGTAACATTAGTTATGTTTTTATAAGGTTACAAGCTGGCATCTGCCATAAATTAGTTTATTACTACACTGGAGTGCTGTTATGCTTTGGCAAACCGCTGAAAAAGAAAATAGAGAAAGAAGGAGTTCTAGAAAGTACCAGGCTTGTCTTATAAGACGTGATAAATGTCTGTCTCTGAGAGAGGGAGAAATGTATTTCTCTACCTTCCCAAATCCAAAGAGAGCATATACAGACGTGTCTACAATTTGCCCATATGGCCAAATCAGCCATGTAATCTAATCTGCAACATAGCAATGCCTGCTTAAAAAATGCTACTTTTTTCTGCTACTTTATACCAATTCTTTTGCAAGAAAACAAAATTGGAATCCATCCAATCGCTACTTGTGGTGGAGCAACTGAGCTATGCATTTTATACCAAATGAAGCAAACAGGCAAAGGCGTATGAGGATACATCTGTAGGTCATTTACCTGGCTCTCTGTTGGTGAAATAAAGATTTCAATAATATTCTACTATGTGTCCACTAATTCCTTCCCCATTTATTACTGATGTACAAATTATCTGCAATCAAAATATTATTTAAACATTATCATTTGATGTTAAATATGTTCTGGCAACAAATATTATTTACCTTCACTTTACATCACCATAAAAGTTTAATAAAATAGTATACAGTCCATCAGATGACGTTGCAGTAAAACTTAGAACAGGAAAACAACAGTCTTTTAGATATACTGTGTTCCTTGAAAATAAATTGTAGTCACTATTAAAAAAAGATGCCAGTACATAGGATGAAACATATTGTCAGCAAATGTATATTGTCTATTTTTCAAGCCTCAGGTTTTCATGAGCTTTGGAAATCCCCTTGTCAGGGCTGGATTAAGGTTGGTGGGAGCCCAGGGCAATGAAGGTGTGGGGGCCCTCACTACTAAATGTACTGTGAAAGCGCCCCCCCCCCCCCCCACCTCTGTGCCGCGGGTGTCCCTGGCTGATGCGACGACTGCACTTGCAGTTTCTCATACAGCAGCATCCTCCGGGAGCTGCTGGTGACCAAGAGCAGGTAGGCAGGAGGAGGTGATAGCCAGCCACAAGTCCAATAAGCTCACAACTCCTGTATCTGTTGTCAGGATCTCCGCGATAGCGGCAGATGACGCCTTTCCTCCTGACTGTTTACCATGTCTAATTGTCTGACCTACTCTGCCTCCCATTGACAATGTAGTGTGCGGCAGCCCCTAATCTGTGGGGGCCCCAGGACGGCTGCCCCTCTCACCCCTCCCTTAATCTGGCACTGTCCCTTGTGAGAATGTGATTACCATTGTAGCGCAATCTCCATTGATTAGTAAATCCTGCCCATCACGTAAATGAGTAAAGTCATACAGTACTGTATATACAGATTACACAGTACAGTATTTTGTAATCTCTACTCTCTTTGTGTATGTGTGTGGGGGGGGGGGGGGGAGAGGAGGAGGAGAAGGGTGGAGGGCATTTGTTTTCAGAATATAATGTAAAAGAACATTATAGCAACTGTGAAGTTGACTACAAACTTTCTGATCCTCAGCACTGCAGGGCACTTTCATGTGGAAGTAACATGCAAACTGACACATGTGACTTGTTCCACCATGCATGGGATATTGAAGATGGCATTAAGATAACTATGTTTGGGAGCTGATCTTTTACAGCCTAAAGTAATCTGTGCTCCTAATGATGAGGAATAGGGTACAGTGCATGGATATAATAAAGCTACCAAAAAATATTTTCCCTAGAAAGCTAATACTCTTGAAATTATTTTATTTTTTTACTTTTTCTGCAGAAAAATAATATACACAATGAATAATACTCGTGAACTTCAAAGTTAGCCTACAGTGAAGTAGATGAGTGCTGTTTGCATAAATAGTTATATTTTATGCAATAAACACTCAAACTGTCTAACTCAAAACAACGTTAAACTTCAAAAAAAATCAACTTGAAAAAAAAGTGTACCAATTCTCCTCCACAATATTTGTTAAGACGTGTTGTCAATATGCTAAACCTTAAAAATGTTTTTGCAGCCCCTAATTAGAATCTTGTGTTTAAGCTTATTTGTTTTTCTCCTAATCCCACCAAACGTCAATCTCTGGCTAAACACACAAAGCAAAGAAGATTTCAAGCTTCTTTTTGCTGCTGCCAAGCTTGAATCAAATGCTTAAAACAGACTGAAAAATTCAGTAAATGTTCCTGTAACTCATAAATTTCAAACAGGTACAAAAGTGTTGGCGTCAGAATGGGAAAATCTTACATCACATCTGGACCGAAATGTCTTTCTTAGGAATAAAATTACTAAATTGCCTTGGCATTAGCCTAATTAAAAAAGAAGGTACTTTTCTTGGACAGTCATCACAAAAAAAATAATAATAATAAAAAAAAATAGTGTAAAACAGAGTCTTCTAAAAACCAGAATAAAGTAAGTTTGATGTACAGAAACTTGCTGGTATGAATGCAGCAGCGTAAAAGGTATTGGCATAAATAAATTCAGTATATAATATATGGGCCTATTTACAATTATTATAAAATATATTTTCTTATTGATGCTTTTAGTAAATACTAAAGTGACAGCTTACATCACTGTAGGTTTATATCTGGCTTGCCTTTTGTCCATATGTAGCCATTGGAAAGCAAATGTGCAAGCAATATAATTATGAAAATTACACAATTATTATACAATACTTTGCAACACATTGACCATCTCTGCTGGGTGTGGTATTGAAGGTCGACCACACTTAAGTCGACAGCATCTAGGTCGACCACTATTGGTCAACAGTAAGTAGGTCGACAGGGATTATAGGTCAACAGGGTCTCTAGGTCGACTTGGTCTAGGCTGACAGGTCAAAAGGTCGACATTAGTTTTTTTATTTTTTATTTTGTGTAGTTTTCACCGTACAGTGACCGGGAACCCCAATTAGTGCACCGTGCCCCCTCACATGGCTCGCTTCGCTCGCCATGCTTCAGGCAAGGTGCCTTGTTCCACTACCGCTGTGCTCAGCACAGGTTACCGTTCCCAATCGTAGTCCACATGGATCGTAAAGTATGAAAAAGTTCAAAAAATGTAAATTATTTTGAAAAACTCATGTCGACCTTTTGACCTGTTGACCTAGAACATGTCGACCTAGAAACCCTGTCGACCTTGTTACTGTCAACCAATAGTGGTCAACCTAGACACTGTCGACCTAAATCTTGTCGACCTAGAGACCGGATACCATCTCTGCTAACCAGTTTCAAAGCTAGGGACAAGTGGACTACATTGCTTAAAATTAATTAGGATGAGTCCCGTGTATAAATTGGGCTGTAAAATACACCAGGGTCCTCATTCCGAGTTGATCGTTCGCTAGCTGCTTTTAGCAGCAGTGCAAATGTTAGGCCGCCGCCCTCTGGGAGTGTATCTTAGCTTAGCAGAAGTGCGATTGAAAGGATAGCAGAACTGCTACAGAAAAAAATTCTGCATTTTCTGAGCAGCTCGAAACTTACTCCTTCCCTGCGATCACTTCAGTTTGTTTAGTTCCTGCTTTGACGTCACAAACACGCCTTGCGTTCGGCCAGCCACTCCCTCATTTCCCCAGGCACGCCTGAGTTTTTACCTGACACGCCTGCATTTTTTAGCACACTCCCGGAAAACGGTCAGTTACCACCCAGAAACACCCACTTCCTGTCAATCCCTCACCGATCAACAGAGCGACGAAAAAGAGTCACTAGACCTTGTGTAAAATTGCATAGTTTTGTGTGTAAGTACGTCGTGCGTGCGCCCTGCGGCCCGTACGCATGCGCAGTTTTGCCGTTTTTTTACCTGATCGGTCCGCTGCGAAAATCGGCAGCGACCGATCAACTCGGATTGAGGGCCCATAACAGGTAATCTGAAAGGAGGATGGTGAAGCACTGTTTGAGAGAGCTCAATAGTTTGTTTAAAGTTAACAGGAGTAACCCCTTCAAACCTTAAAGGAACGTATGGCCCTTCATTGTTCCGCAATTAAGGTGGCACTAAAGGGAAAAAATAGTGACGAGCCAGTGGGCTGTCATTTTAGAACTACCTAATTGCATCATCTGAAACACATTATTGTGGACGGGACCATATTACAGCTTGGGGCCACTATGCTAGGCAAGTGGTTAACAGAGCAACAATGGCACAACCCAATGGCACAACCATCAAGTCGATAGTCAACATTTTACTCTGTTTTAGATTTTTATCAGGATCATGAGCACATTATAAATATATATATATATATATATACACACACACACACACACACACACACACACACACACACACACACACACACTCATATATAGTGGCATAACTAGGGTTCTAGGAGCCCAGGGCGAGGTTAAGACTGGCACCCCCCCATAAAAAAAAGGATTGACAAAGCATATGCGTGTGCCGAAAAAATGGGTCATGGTCACATACCAGTAGGGGCGTGGCCACTGGAAATAGGGCATGCCAACATGACATGCCACCTGTTTCTTGTCACACTGGGAAAAAAAATTTCAATTCCGCATATACCTTACCTATAAAAAAGTTTCTCACAATGTGGAAACTCTGAAGAAATTTATCCTCTAAGGCAGACGGTGTCTTCAGTCGGATTTCACTATTCATGTATGAGAACACATCGTCCAGATGATGCCTGTTTGTGTAGGAATATTAACAAGGTCAGCATCATACAACAGCGGTTCAACCAGACTTGCGCAACCTGTGTCACATTCTGTCCCCTCTGTCTCTTAAGCCTAGTACACCGTCAGGGTGCCAGTATCGGCAAGTACATACACACTTGCCAATGCCGGTGGGGAAGGGATCGATGGTGGGAGGAACGACAGTGCAGCATGTCTGTCGTTAACGGGACATCCCTTGTCTGTACATATTCAGACCAAGGAGGGGGTCATTAGCAATGTGTGGGAGCACACATCGTTAACGACATTGAGTGTACACACTGGACAAGATTGTAAAAGATCTCACTCAGATTGGCCCTTCTGTGCGAGATCTTTCACTTTCTCGTCTAGCGTGTATGGGGCTTTAGATACACCATCTCCCCCCCTGCATCTCAGCTATAACATCCTTCCCCCCAGTCGTCTCTCAGTCAAACCATCACCTACCGCTTCAACGTCTCTCAGCACACCATCACCTTCCCCCTACGTCATCTCTCAGCACACCATCACCTCCCCCTGCATTGTCTCTGCGGTATCTGGACTCCAGGTCGACAGCAAAAAGGTCGACACACCTTTGGTCAACGCCAATTGGTCGACACGCCTTAGGTCGGCATGGACAAAAGGTCGACATGGACAAAAGGTTGACAGGAACAAGGTCGACATGGAAAAAGGTCGACATGAGTTTTTCACAATTTTTTTCTTTTTTGGAACTTTTTCATACTTAACGATCCATGTGGACTACGATTGGAACGGTAATCTGTGCCGAGCGAAGCGAAGGCACCTTGCCTGAAGCATGGCGAGCGAAGCGAGCCATGCGAGGGGACGCGGTGCACTAATTGGGGTTCCCGGTCACTCTACGAAGAAAACAACACCAAAAAAACATAAAAAACTCACGTCGACCTTTTTCCATGTCGACCTTGTTCCTGTCGACCTTTTGTCCATGTCGACCTCTGTCCATGTCGACCTAAGGTGTGTCGACCAATTGGCGTCGACCTAAGGTGTGTCGACCTTTTTGCTGTCGACCCTCAGTCTCAGACCCGTCTCTGCACACCATCACCTCCCCCTGCATTGTCTCACTGTACACCATCACCTACCCCTGCAACATCTCTCAGCACACCATCACCTCCCCCTGCGTCATCTCTCAGCACACCATCACCTCCCCTGCGTTGTCTCTCAGCACACTATCACCTCCCCCTGCATTGTCTCTCTGCACACCATCACCTCCCTCTGCTTTATCTATCAGCACACCATCATCTCCCTCTGCTTCATCTATCAGCACACCATCATCTCCCTCTGCGTCATCACTCAGCACACCATCACCTCCCCCTGCATCATCTCTCAGCACACCATCACTTCCCCTGCGTTGTCTCTCAGCACACTATCACCTCCCCCTGCATTGTCTCTCTGCACACCATCACCTCCCTCTGCTTTATCTATCAGCACACCATCATCTCCCTCTGCTTCATCTATCAGCACACCATCATCTCCCTCTGCGTCATCTCTCAGCACACCATTACCTATCCACTGCATCATGTCTTAGCACACCATCATCTACCTTTGCATCGTCATTCAGAAGGCTAAACTAATCGAAACTGGGAATGGCTAAACTCGTCTAAACTCCCTGCTTTGGGCGTCCAAAGTGCTGAGTTTCCACACATTTTTTCTCTCACCTTAGGAGGATGCGAGAAAAAATGTCAGGCCTGCTGCTACTGGGCATCTAAATGGAGCAACAATTGAATTGGTGGTAGCCTTGGGAAAAAACAATTGAATCTGCCCCTTTGTCTCCCTGTGTATCTCCCTCTCCCCCAATTCTTTGCCTCTCTGTGTGTCTCACCCACTCCTCTTCATTCTGTTCCTCAGTGTATGCGTATGTCCCTTTATTCTATGCCTCTCTGTGTCTCCCCCCCTTCATTTTATGACTCTGTGTGTGTCTGTACCACCTCCCCCTTCATTTTAAGTCTCCCTGTCTGTGTCCCTTCATCCCCCTTACCTTCCCTTCAGACAGGAGCTGGGACCTTGAGAGCCGGGGAGCCAGTACAATTAGATTAATTCCCAGCTGTGGCTGGGAAGGTCCTAAAATCTGGACTAGAGCCATGTGGTTGTGAGACCACCCTTCTCTCCCTCAACCACACCTCAGAGCCCCTATCTGGGCTTTGCACTGAACCAGGTTCTTTCACCTGGCTACAAGCACTTTCTCGGAGGCTGGACTGCTTTTCTTTAACCCTCTACAGGGGTGTAGTGACCAGGGAAATAATGCATTCCCTAGTGGAACTAAATCTGTCTCACCACACTTGTTATATCAGATGGGTAGAAATAAAGTCTATTTTAATTATCAGCTGTAGACACATGAGGCCTCTTAATCCACCCCCAGAGGATTATGTGACCTTACATCCACAGTATCCACACTAAAGACCATTAGACTATTAAAAATTATGCAAGTTACACATTTTTATGTTCACAATTATTTTTCACAGTAGGCTATGATGGAGTCATTTCTAGTAAAGCTTAAAATAACATACGATCTGTTCAGTAATAAAAACTAACATCACCTTTTTTTCCTGTATCAGGGCAACTTGATGCTGGATGCTTGATGCTCTGCTTGGGAACAAAGCTTTATGATTTTTTGAAAATGTCACAGAGCAACCTAAATATTAACAAAACCTAAATCTATCTATCTATCTATCTATCTATCTATCTATCTATCTATCTATCTATCTATCTATCTATCTATCTATCTTTTCATGCTCCCCTGTGTAAAATAACTTATTTTAACTTGTCATCTGTTTTCCAGTAATTTTGCAGCAGCTGACTCTCACCAGTGGCGAAAATACCGAGGTTGCAGCTATTATGGGGCCCAAGATGTTTCCAGGGACCACAGTTACCCCTGCACTCAGTCAACTCTAAGGCCCGTGGCGGAGGTTTGGTGGACTGCTTGCCCTGGGTCTTACCACTTACTGATTCTCCCGAATCACTGTCACCGTCCACCGAAGCTCCACCCCCTGGCCACCCGAGGATGTGTCACCATAGGAAGAACTCTTGGTCACATGAAACACCACCCCGACCACTATAAGCACCACCTCTCCATGGAGGTGGCCCACTCTCTGGTGAAGCATCCTGTCCTGCCACAGTACTTCCTGCAATTAACTGGGTTGGGCGAGTCACAGGGACCCTGCTGACTGGTGTTGATATTATAGTGTACCCGGTGGATGGCACTCATTGGACATTGACAAAAGAGACAACAGCACACTCCTTTATATCGACATTTTGTGATTATTTCAACCCATCATCAGGATACATACAACAGTAAATAAGCCAAAAAATATACCTTATACAGTCTATGTTGATACTGAGCGGGAACGCCACAGGCCCATCTGGAAGCTGAAGCCCACATTTCCGGTCACTTCCAATATAGTGAATGCTGCAAGATGCACCCGTTGCCAAGGCGACCCATTCTGCATCAAGATACACAATAGTACTATACAAACACCAATTGAACTAAAACATACACATCAGAACAAATAAAGAATTCATAAATACATAGTGTCAACCCGCGACTCCAATTATCCATATGCATATCACATAACAAATACCACATCGCACAGGAGCATACTGTGGCGCTGGAATCGATGACAAGATACAAAATACATAGATATATATATATCGACTATTCCTAATGGTTGCTCAATCGAAAAGAGCATAAATGTATCATTAACTGTAACCTCCCAGAGAGCGCTTATAAGAAAAGCATCATTGTAGCAAAACAGTATATCAATAACAGTAACAAAATATTATAACCTACAGAAATATAAACTAGTGCAAAAGTTAATCACTAAAATTATCACCAATACATATTAAATGACAGAAGATCATTGAGTCCCCTGGGTTTGACAGTGTACAGCAGGTAAATCTACTTAGCCTTGAGCTGCAAGAGTTTCTTATGCCGATCACTACCCCTCCTAGTCGTGCGCACGGGGGTGCCTGGTGCGCACAGGTACCCCCTAATGTCTCCCACACACCACGCCTGCTGCTGCACAGTGATCGATAGCCATCCTGTGCCCAGGCCCGCCTGCCCGCTGCCGCCGCCACTGCCGTCCTTTCAAGATGGACTGTCAGTGGTTCAGACAGTGCTCTGTCTGTACTATTGGCTGGTGGCTGCACTGGGTACACGTTGTGATGATGCATCCTCCCGGCTCCACCTCGTGATGCGACATTATGATGTCACACCACGCTCCTTCCCGCCCACACTCAGTCTATCTTCTCTCACCCGCGCACCAATCCTCATGTGCCGCGGCCTTCAACGCCAGCAACACAGGCAGCATTCCTCTAATGAGGACTCGGAGCCGGAGGACACACATTCAGCAGAAGATAACAGAGGGAGAGGGTGAGACAGTTCACTGAGGACTCGGAATATGTGTCACTGAGGCAATAAGTCTGTGTGTGTAACGCTCAGTGCTGCAACCTGCTCCTGGGAAAAGAGAGGCGGCCAGACGAGCCAAGCCACGTAGAATTAAATAACATGTATAAATGTAGAGAAGTTACAAAAAAAAAAATAGATCTGTGGGTGCACTCAGGAAAAAAAAATAAAAGAAGGGTTACATAAATATATTAGCCAGTGAGCCAACACTCAGTAGTTTCCTGAGTACACCTATAGATCTCATTATTTCCTTTTTTGTAACTTACTGTATTTGGCCATGCCAGCCAGGGGGAATAACAGTCTCATACTGTGTGGCGTAATGTGAATTCAACTGCTACTGTGTGGCGTAATGTGAATTTGACTCATTCTGTGTGGCGTAATGTGAATTAGGCTCATACTGTGTGTTATAATGTGAATTTCAGCTCATACTGTGAGGCACAATATGAATAAGGGGCACTACTGTTAGTAGCTGGTGAGCATGAGGACATGTGCGACAAATACTAGTGTCCGGCAGAGTTGGGGTCTGATGGCAAAGATAGAGGCAAATGTAGCGCTGATGGCGTATGTGTAAATTTTAAACTTTGCTTGTGTTATATTAAAACTCAAATGTTGGGCCCCCTAAATCCCCTGCACTTTTCAGAGTGGCCTACTCAAAATCAGGGTGTAGGTGCTGGGGAGTGCAAGGGATGGGGTGTGAGATGGGGGAGGGGGTAATGTATATGCACTTAGGCCCACCACTCTTTAGTTCCACCGCTGGGTCAGGAATAGGTTGGGGAAGTGTAAGCAGTGATAGGGGGCAGCGGCAGCTAGTACTTGGGGTTATGCCGTAGCGGAAGGACAGTACCAGCCAGTGGTCGCATCATTATGTTTCATTTTATTTCTCTGGTGTGTATTATATATACTTTATTATTGGGAACTAGAGAGAAATTAGATTAAGCCATGTGAATTTACTGAGAGAATGTAAAATAGTGCTAGACATGTCCCAGGGCAGTGCTGGACACGCTCAAAAGGCGGTGTTAGACACGCCCCTCTGGTGGTGCACCACCTAATAAAATTAGCTGCGCATGCCTATGTCATTCTACTAGGGCTCTCAGACACATGATCTATAATCATATGATGAAAACTAGACAGGGAATGTTTATTCTCAAAAAAAATGCCTGGCTACAGGCTGTTCATAGGTTTTACCTTGTAGGGCCACCCTAATCGATGACCTGTGCATGGTCATATGCTCCTTAAAGGTACGTATCATTTTGCCTACAGTATATAGCAAAGTCCACAAGAACACTTGATCATATAGACAACAAAATTAGTGGAGCACGTGACAACCGACCTGATCTCATAGCTGCGCCCAGTATGGGGATGGAAGAAATATTTACTTGCAATCATATAGCGACAGGTACTGCATCCAGCACATTTGTAACAACCTCTGCTTTTAAACCGAATGCGTGGATCTATCTGCATATGATCAGTAATATCAGGATGCACGACCCAATCACGTTTATTTTTGCCTCTCTTCAAGAATGACATTACCTGTAATGGTTTAAACCAGTGGTGCAAGTAGATAAAATGTCTTTTAGGTACTGGGTGCGCCAATAAAATGGGTGTGGACAAATGCCAAATGGGGCGTGGCCAATAAAAATGGGGGCATTATACATATATGAGGGGAGGGACAGATACACATATGACCCCAATAGTGTCAGATACACTTTTGCCCCACAGTGCCAGATATACATTGACCCACAGTGCCAGATATACAAATTCCCTCAGAGTGCCAGATATACATTGCCTCACAGTGTCAGATACACATTGCCCCACAGTGCCAGATACACAAATGCCCTCAGAGTGCCAGATATAAATTGCCTCACAGTGCCAGATACACATTGCCCCACAGTGCCAGATACACAAATGCCCCCAGAGTGCCAGATATACATTGCCTCACAGCAGTGACGTGCAGTGGGGTGAGGCCGGTGAGGCAGAGCCTTTCCTGTCATATTAACGTTTGTGCAAGAGTTTTTACTGTATAAAGTATATGTAAAATACAAAGAATATGTTTGAAATATCTTTGCATTATTCTAATCATTTTTATAACCAAAACTGTGGAGTAAAAAGTCTATGGCAGGTGAGACAGTGCCTCACCTGCCTATCTTTTCAGCACATCTCTAATTAAAACTCACACAATTTTCAGGAGTTTATACTGCTGCACATGTGTATAATGTGCCCATGTACCCTTTGGCTCATATATTGCCTGTAAATCTGGCTCTGGTGCTAGTCAGTGCCTCCTGTGAAATTTAGCTCACCGCACGTCCCTGCCTCACAGTGCCAGATACATCAAATGCCCCCGCTGTGTCAGATATACATTGCCCCCCAGGGCCAGATACAGAAATGCCCCAACAGTGCCAGATATGCCCCCAGTGCCAGATACAGAAATGCCCCCACAGTGCCAGATATACATTGCCCCACAGTACCAGATACACAAATGCCCCCAGAGTGCCAGATATACAGATGGGTCCATGGTTATCTTCACTAGTTTTCTGCACCTAGGCACAACATGGTTTATTAACATAATCCCTTCATCTCTTGTTCTCAGCTGCAATACAATACAGAGAACAATACAGCAGGGGATTAAGTCCGACTGCCCAGTCTCAGTTAATCCTATTAAAGGTCAAGATAAACATGGACCCATCTGTACATTGCCTCACAGTGCCTGATACACATTGCCCCACATTGCCAGATACACAAATGCCCCCAGAGTGCCAGATATACATTTCCTCACAGTGCCAGATACAGAAATACCCCACTGTGTCAGATATACATTGCCCCCCAGTGCCAGACACAGAAATGCCCCCACAGTGCCAGATATGCCCCCAGTGCCAGATACAGAAATGCCCCCAGTGCCGATACACATGTCCCCCCAGTGCCAGATATGCCCTCAGTGTCAGATATGCCCCCAGTGCCAGATATGCCCTTAGTGCCAGATACACATGTCCCCCCAGTGCCAGATATGCCCCCAGTGCCAGGTATACATACTCCCCCCCTTTCCCTGCTGCTCACCACTGCTGCTGCTGTCCTGTGTGTGTGTGAGGGGAGGGGAGTGCAGCATGCGCCTCTCCTGCCCTCAGTCTCCGGCGGCGGTGCAGGTGTCTTCCTTCAATTCAGCGCCAATCCGTGAGCCAATCAAAACTCGCGGTCCGGCAGCCTTGGCTTACGGGCTGATTGGCTTACGGGCAGTGCTGAATTGAAGGAAGACATTGAGGGGAAGAGAGGCGAACACTGCGCTCTCCTCCCCTCACAGCAGCAGCGGCAGTGAACAGCGGAGGGAGGGAGCGGCGAGGAGCGGTGGCCCGTCGGCGGTGGGTATGGCGAATAAAAGATTGTGCTTGACTTTATTTTGGATGATGCGGTGAGGAGTGGTGTCATTGATAAAGACACGTCTCTTATTAAAAGTTGATTTTCCAAGAGTACCACTCCTGTATAGTGTATCGAAAATCCACAAAACCTTGGAAGACCACCTAGCCGTCCCATAAAATCGGCTAGGGACTCTCTTTGTATTAGGATACTCACCAGTTGCGTGATGGGATCACATGTTACTTTGGTGTATGCAAATGGATACATGTATTTTCTACTCTAGGTATATAGATGACATCATCTTGTTTTGGAGTGGTGACTGATGGGTTTGTGACTTTAATTGATAACATCAACAAGCTTGAGTGTCCCATCAAATATACATACAGTTTAAGTCTGGAGCAGATTTCTATATCTTCATATGCGAATTACACTTATGAACAACAAACTCACCACCTCCTTGTTCTCCAAACCAACGGACAGGAATACTCTTATTATCCAGCAGTCATCATCCTCCATCAGCTAATATCCGGTCTCAAAATAAGCTCCACAGGGTTAGGAAATTTAATACCACACAGAACCCTGTGGAGAAATCGGGGAGGTCCTTTTGGCCCATTATCCAGGGTGATAGGGATTTGAAAGCGTTTAAACCAGAGGTTCTCAAACTCGGTCCTCGTGGGCACACACAGTGCAAGTTTTGCAGGTCTCCTCACAGAATCGCAAGTGAAATAATTAGCTCCACCTGTGGACCTTTTAAAATGTGTCAGTGAGTAATTAATACACCTGTGCACCTGCTGGGTTACCTGCAAAACATGCACAGTGTGTGCCCCCGAGGACTGAGTTTGAGAACCTCTGGTTTAAACCATTACAGGTAATGTCATGCTTGAAGAGAGGCAAAAATATATGTGACTGGGTCATGCATCCTGATATTACTGATCATATGCAGATAGATCCACGCATTCAGTTTAAAAGCAGAGGTTGTTACAAATGTGCTGGATGCAGTACCTGTCGCTATATGATTGCAAGTAAATATTTCTTCCATCCCCATACTGGGCGCAGCTATGAGATCAGGTCGGTTGTCACGTGCTCCACTAATTTTGTTAACCAAGTTTTCTTGTGGACTTTGCTGTCTAGGCAAAATGATACGTACCTTTAAGGAGCGCGTGACCACGCACAGGTCATCGATTAGGGTGGCCCTACAAGGTGAAACCTCTGAACAGCCTGTAGCCAGGCATTTTTTTTTTGAGAATAAACATTCCCTGTCTAGTTTTCATCATATGATTATAGATCATGTGCCTGAGAGCCCTAGGGGTGGTGATCGGCAGAAGAGACTCTTGCAGCTCGAGAGTGGATTTTCCTGCTGGACACTGTCAAAGCCAGGGGACTCAATATCATCTTTCATTTAATATGTATCGGTGATAATAATTTTATTGATTAACGTTTGCACTAGTGTATATTTCTGTAGGTTATTATATTTTGCTACTTTTATTGATATACTGTTTTGCTACAATGATGCTTTTCTTATAAGCTCTGTCTGAGAGGTTACAGTTAATGACACATTTATGCTCTTTTCGATTGAGCTACCATTAGGAATAGTCGATATATATCTCTATGTATTTTGTATCTTGGCATCGATTCCAGTGCCACAGTATACTCAGTGCAGTTTTTGTTTGTTATATGATATGCACATGGATAATTGGAGTCGCGGGTTGACACTATGTATTTATGAATTATTTATTTGTTTTGATTTTTATGTTTTAGTTCAATTGGTGTTTCTATAGTACTGTTGTGTATCTTGATGCAGAATGGGTCGCCATGGCAACAGGTGCTTCTTCTGTCGTTCACTATACCGGAAGTGACCGGAAATGTGGGCTTCAGCTTCCAGACGGGCCTTTGGCGTTCCCGCTCAGTATCAACACAGTGTATAATGTATGTTTTTTGGTTTACTTACTTTTGAATGTATCCTGATGACGAGTTGAAATAAACATGAAACATCGATATAAAGGAGTGTGCTGTTGCCTCTTTTGTAGAGATGAGCGGGTTCGGTTCACCGAAATCCGAACCCCCCCGAATTTCACCTATTTTACACGGTTCCGAGGCAGCCTCAGATCTTTCCGCCTTGCTCGGTTAACCCGAACGCGCCCGAACGTCATCATCCCGCTGTCGGATTCTTGCGAGATTCGTATTCTATATAAAGAGCCGTGCGTCGCCGCCATTTTCACTTGTGCATTGGAGATTGAACAGAGAGGACGTGGCTGTGTTCTCTCCCTGAAAAGCTCCGTAATCTGTGCTCAGTGTGCTGCAAATATCTGTGCTCAGTGTGCTGCAAATATCTGTGCTCAGTGTGCTGCAAATATCTACGTTCTCTGCCTGAAAACGCTCCATATCTGTGCTCAGTGTGCTGCAAATATCTGTGCTCAGTGTGCTGCATTTAGGTGATCAGCAGTATACATATAGTACAGTACAGTAGGCCATTGCTGTATCTTGCAGCTCTGTGTCAAGTATACTATCCATATCTGTGCTGCATTATTGTGAGCAGTATATAGTAGGAGAGTGCAGCATTTTGGTGACCAGCAGTATACATATAGTACAGTACAGTACAGTAGGCCATTGCTGTATCTTGCAGCTCTGTGTCAAGTATACTATCTCTGTGCTGCATTATTGTGAGCAGTATATAGTAGGACAATGCAGCATTTTGGTGACCAGCAGTATATATATATATAGTACAGTACAGTAGGCCATTGCTGTATCTTGCAGCTCTGTGTCAAGTATACTATCCATATCTGTGCTGCATTATTGTGAGCAGTATATAGTAGGAGAGTGCAGCATTTTGGTGACCAGCAGTATACATATAGTACAGTAGGCCATTGCTGTATCTTGCAGCTCTGTGTCACTTCTAGTATCCTGATCAGTGCTCAATATCTGCTGCATTGTTGTGACCAGTATGTATACTGTACTGTGCGACGTGTGTTATACACCTGGTGATTTTATACATCCTGTAATCTGTACTGAGCGATGTGTGAGATACACCTGGGGATTATACACCCTGTATACTGTACTGTGCAATGTTTGTGATATACCTGGTGATTATACACCCTGTGTACTGTACTGAGCGATGTGTGAGATACACCTTGGGATTATACACCCTATATACTGTACTGTGTGATGTGTAAGATACACCTGGGGATTATACACCCTATATACTGTACTGTGCGATGTGTGTGAAACACCTGGTAATTAATTATATACCCTGTATACTGTACTGTGCGACGTGTGTTAAACGGGTGTAGTACTGGTGACCGCCGGTCTCCTGACCGCCGGTCACCTTACCGACGCCGGGATCCCGGCAGCATACCGACGCCGGGATCCCGGCGGGGAGGGGCGAGTGCAGCAAGCCCCTTGCGGGCTCGCTGCGCTCGCCACGCTGCGGGCTCGGTGGCGACCTGCAGTTGCCACGGGTTCTATTCCCACTCTATGGGTGTCGTGGACACCCACGAGTGGAAATAGTCCCTGTTGGTCGGCATGCCGACCATCGGGATAGTGAGCCGTTGGGCTCACGGAGGAGGTCATGTGACTGTCGGTCAGCTGACCGGCGGTCACATGAATACCACCCGTGTTAAACACCTGGTGATTATACATCCTGTAATCTGTACTGAGCGATGTGTGAGATACACCTGGGGATTATACATCCTATATACTGTACTGTGTGATGTGTGAGATACACCTGGGGATTGTACACCCTATATTATTATTATTATTATTATTATCCTTTATTTATATGGCGCCACAAGGGTACCGCAGTGCCCAATTACAGAGTACATAAAGAATCAAACAGGAACACAGCAACTTACATTTGATGACAGTATAGGACAAGTACAGGGTAAATAAACATAGTTACATCAGCAGATGACACTGGAATAAGTATCAGGTGGCAGAAGACTGCTGGATGTGGTACAGTTGAAGATTATTAAAGTAAGACAAAGGATAAGCACATGAGGGAAGAGGGCCCTGCTCGTGAGAGTTTACAATCTAAAGGGGAGGGGTAGACAGACATGGGTGACACAGATGGGGTACATAGAGAACGTGGAACAGAGGGTTAAGATGAGATTTGGCTGGGTTTAGTGAAGAAGTGGACCCCCAGAAGGCACAAGTCAATACTTAACATTGCAACATTTTACTGGGCTATGCAGGAGAAAATTAAAAATAGGGGAAAATAAAAATTAAAAAAAGAATCGATAACTTCTACCGCTTTCAAAAAGGTCAATGGAAGTTGAAATATTGGACAACGACCTCATGGAAGCCTGATACAGTATACCAAACAGTACTTAGCAGAGTTAGGAATGAGTGCTTATGAAATACAGTAACATTTTGTCATAATATTTCAGAAACTGCATGGCTGGTCTCTTGCACTCTTTTGCTCTAATACACCACCTGCTTTAGGATTTATATTCAAAAACATTATGTCTCCATAATCCCAAAAACGTCAGTCTTCTTGGAAAGTGGTTTGTTCCTTTGTAAGGGAAAGAGAACAAACGTTCTCAAACAACGGTTTCTCAATTTCTTTTTCCTCTGGGAAGGGATTGTGAATTTACAGGAATATCTGAGCATTTCTGTAATCAGAAAGCAGCGACTTTCTACAAATGTTTACATTAGATTACGTTTGGCAAAAAAAAAGTATAGAATCCCATTTAGGATGTCTTCACCAAATTGTAGACATAAATATGGAAATCGTCATCAAACTTAATGAAGTACACAGATGGTTCAGCTTCAACTTGATGAATAACCATGTCAGTCCTTTTTGAGCCATCTTCTTTGGCATATTCCACTTGCTTGCCCACCAGGCTGTCCACAACCTCCCCTGGTTCTCTTTCAGCTGGAGGGGAATCATTTGAGTCTGGCATGATCCGAAGATCTCCTTCTTTATAGTATTGTAAAAGTTGATACATATATAAGACTGGGTCCTTTTCATAGGTTATATAATAATAAAACCATGTGTTCATAATAGGTGCTCGTGCTAATACCATCCCTCGCCACTCATCCTTGGAACCATCCTCTGTTTCAAACATATGCTCCACTGCTTTACCAATCATTGTGTCAGCCAAATGGGCATCGCTGATTCGGGATGAGGCAACTCTGTCTGGTAGAACTTGAAAAGCAGACACTTTCATCCTTGTGAAGCTCAAGTCCATAGACACAATCAAATCCATCATACTTTATAAGATAGAGGGAGGGATTCACTGGTACTTGATCCAGAACTGTTCCTTTCCACTGGGTTATTGGCCCACTGCCCTCTTTCCACCCATGCTGTATTCTACAGCCTACAATATTTCGCCTAGGCAGGGAGATTGGTTTACTTGGTCCCATATTGTTTCGATGTTTCTTATGAGATGTTCTTTTCTACATCATATTTGCAGAAACACCTGCATGTGCTGCATCAGCTCTTGATCACTGAGCGGCCGCCTTTCCAAATGGAGTCTTCATTCATCTGTGTATTAAAGGGCAGCAGGGCTGCCGAACTAGGGTGAAAAGTGTAGTCACTTCAAGTTTGTTGTAGTCCTTCCAGTATACATGAAAAAGAACCCCTTCCTTTCCACCTTTCAGAAAAACTCCGACCATCAATTGCTCTGATCAGATGTCACTTATCTGGGGCAGATAGGATGTGTTTCCCTCCACTCCCCCTGCAGGTGATGGCTGCGGCACAGTGCTCCCCTGCAGCCAGTTGCCCCAATTCTCCTTTGTCAGACTCTGTCACCACCACTGTGCGCTGCTATGGAAGAGCAGCTCCCGCCTCACTCCCCCTGAACTTCCAAGCCCTCCGCTCAGACACTCCAGCGCTCGTTACCTTCCCTCACCCCTTCCCTCTCCACACACTGCCAGATTTGGAGCTGGCTGCTACTATACGGCCGCCTGTCACTCTGCTGCCAGGACCAGGCCTCGCCTTCCTGCCAAATACTGATCCCTCCAGAGCTGCATACTGTATACTGTATACTGTACTGTGCGACGTGTGTTATACACCTGGTGATTATACATCCTGTAATCTGTACTGAGCGATGTGTGAGATACACCTGGTAATATCTGTGCTCAGTGTGCTGCATTGTGGGGACCACCAGTTTCAGTGGCGTAAGTTTGTCACAGTTGCCCGGAGGCATGAAAAATATTGGTGCCCCCTATATATATGTAAAAAAAATATATATATTTTTTGCTCCTGCATAGCAAGCCTGCCGATTCTAACTATATGAAGCTGCTACAAAACCGTTGCAACTAGGCAGAGCTATGTAGGGGTCCTGCCACACTACATAGATCTGCTCAGTCACTCACAATGCTCCACCATTAGTGCAGTGGGATTTAGACAATTGAGGAAGTTATTGTGTCCCCGGTACAAAATCCCATCTAGATTCCACTTCACTAGGCAGGCGATAGCGAGATTTTACCAATTAATATCAGTGATTTATAATTATTAATTACAGTGATCTTGCCAAATAATTCCAGTGATTTTGCAATTTTCTTCCAGTGATTTTGACCAATAATACCATTGATTAAAACGAATAATTCCAGTGATTTTGTCATTTTCTTTCAGTGATTTGGACTAATAATACCATTGATTAGAACAATAATTCCTGTGATATTGAGGTGTTTGTGTCGCTTAGCCTAGCCGTCCAGCGACCACAGTGCACCTCTTTTTGTCTTTTCTTTGCATCATGTGCTGTTTGGGGCCAATTTTTTTTAAGTGCCATCCTGTCTGACACTGCAATGCCACTCCTAGATGGGCCAGGTGTTTGTGCCGCCCTCTTGGGTCGCTTAGCTTAGTCATCCAGCGACCTCGGTGCAAATTTTAGGACTACAAATAGTTATGTGAGGAGTGAGGTGTTCAGAATAGACTGGAAATGGGTGGAAATTGTGGTTATTGAGGTTAATAATACTATAGGATCAAAATGACCCCCAAATTCTATGATTTAAGCTGTGTTTGAGGGGTTTTTGAAAAAAAAAAACACCCGAATCCAACAAAAAAATTTCAGGGAGGTTTTGCCAAAACGCGTCCAAATCCAAAACCAAAACACAAAACCCGAAAAATTTCCGGTGCACATCTCTACTCTTTTGTCAGTGTCCAATAAGCGCCATCCACTGAGTATATACTGTAGATAGATAGATAGATAGATAGATAGATAGACATGGAATATATTATACACACACACTATGAAAATGTTCGGCACTCCAGTGTTATCCTTGTTTTTTAATGTGCCCTCCTCAGCAAGTCAATGCATTCTATAAGATGAACAGATGAACAATACAGTGGCACTCAAAGGTCCTTTCAATCAATATATGAGCAATAAATCCCGAATATGTCAGCACTGTTTCGGCTTATTACAATAAGCAACAAATCAAAACGCCACTCACCGTTGCCGCTGTATTGTTCATTTTATATATTTATATATATATATATATATATATATATATATATATACCAGTTGCGCTAAGTAAAGAACCTTTAAGGCACAATAGTCCTTGGAGGAATTTAGCAGCCAATCCCCAAAAACAAGTCCTCTTGCCAGTTGAGAACCGGTGGTTTAGCAATGAAAAAATAGATGTAGGGGAGCGCTCGAATAACAGTCTCTTTATGATTTTTCTCAAAGACTTCTTTGTCCACAGAATTGTACTTGTATGGGAGCTTCCCAGTTTTCACAAACTTACAGTTAGGACATCTGCTCTTGCACGTAGAAAGTAAGTTTTTTTCAAACTAAGTCCTCTATGTAGTTTGGATGATACAACTGATCAATGTTGAAGTGTAATTGTAAAAACCTCTGAATGTATATATAAAATTTATGGTTCATCACTACTTGTACATATGTGCAATTATATTTGCGTGATGATTAATGTTAAAGGTGATAATAAGGAGACACATTATAATTTTATATACATACAGTATAAGGTTATTAAATTCCTAATGGCATTTCTTCAGTGTTAATTTTTACATTTTTCAATTCTTCCCCAATTAATTATTTCCAATATGGGGCCTTTCTTTATACTGAATTTTACCAATGGTTACGGTTAAAATTGAATAGTTGCAACATTTCTAAAATAATTGTCCACACTATATAGTGATCATTAGGTTTTTCCTACATATTTACCAACACCCAGATCATGCTATTTTAATAGTCCTGTATATGTTGTTTATATGTCTTTCTATCAATAAGCTATTATATGTACATTATGTTTTTTGTTTTATTTTATGTTAAAGACACCCCTGAGGATGTCTGTATAGACGAAACGCGTTGGTTGATTATCTTAGACTTAGTGAGAGGACAGGCTGTCATAGAAGCTCCCCCCGACTGGGGTAGACAGCAAGTCATATAAGACCTCATATCCCATGAATGTCAAGATAAATGTAAGAGTCGTACAAATACATTTTTACAAAAAATAGTTTTAATAAATCTCAGAATTTTACAAAAGATATGGACTAACAAGTGATTTCGTTGTCTGGGTGACTTTGGTGAGAGGGTTTCTTCTAGAAAACATCTATTGAATTGTGGATTTTCAATCTGAAGGAGTCTTTAAGAAAAAATCATAAAGAGATTGTTATTCGAGCGCTCCCCTACATCTATTTATATATATATATATATATATATATATATATATATATATACAAAAACAACAATCCGGCACACTTAGTTCCAGCTCTCTGCCGTATAATCTGTTATTCCGGATTATTGTGGCATTATCGGCGGTGGTATTGGCAGCATCCTGAACCTCCACCCCTCACCCCCTAACCCAGAGCCCAATTCTACCATGTATCCCTCCCACGGCCTAAGTCCCCCTTGCAGCACCTAAACCTCCCGCAGCCTGACTCCACCACACAGCTCGACTCCCAGCCTATCTTCCTCCGGAACCCGATGTGTCCGAATTAAATGATATCGCTCAAAAGGGTGAAAATGAGCAATATCATTTAAAATAGCGAATAGTGTGTATGCACCTTAAGATTTGTAAGAATGTTTTGTTTAAATTCAGCTCAGCATGTATGAGTGAGGTGTGCTGAGCTGACCGCTGTGAGGGACGCTAGTGCTATGTGCTGGCTGGGTGAGGTGCCTGATGTGATTTGAGCTGCTGGGTGATGGTTGTTGGGCTAGTTAGGGGTGCTGGGTCAGAGACGGAACTAGTGGTGATTTAGCTGGTGCATTGCACTGGCGCCCACTGCAATGAAGGGTCCCGTAGTGACAGTATAATGACATTAAGCTTGGTAGTGGGATTATCTGCTAGGGGGCACCAACAAAAATCTTGTCTAGGGTATCAAATTTGCTAGGGCCTACTCTGGGTGTGATCCCTGCTGCCTCTATCTGTTTCTACGTCCCTGCTGCCTCTCTCTTTGTCCCTTTGTCCCTGCTGCATATCCCTTAATCCCTGCTGCCCCTCCATCTGTACCTACATCCCTGATGCCTCTCTATCTTTCCCTACATCCCTGTTGCCTTTCTATCTGTCTCTACGTCCCTGCTGCCTCTCTATCTGTCCCTATGTCCCTGCTGCCTCTCTATCTGTCCCTACGTCCCTGCTGCCTCTCTCTCTGTTTGTATGCCCCTGCTGTCTCTTTCTGTCCCTAAGTCCCTGATGCCTATCTCTGTCCCTATGTCTTTGCCAGCATGCTCACTCTGTGTCCCTGCCACAACTCTCTCTGTCTCTGTGTCCCTGCTGTCACTGTCTATCTTTATGTTCCTGATGTCACTCTCTATGTCTCGTCCGCCACTTTTTCTGTCTCTATGTCCATTCTGCCACACTCTCTCTGGAGCCCTGCTTAGGGGTGGGGGTCTTAAAAATTTTGCTATGGGGCCCACAAAGTTTTAGTAACTCCCCTGACTCTCACCTTTTAAAAGTCATAAGTCAGTTGGCAGGTGATCTTTAAACCAATTAGCATACCTTAAGTTTATTTCTGATGTGATAGCACTTACCAGATGTATTATTTTGAGTGATATAGTAGGTACTTGCAGTAAAATAGGGTCCCTTGATGTTGGACGCATTGATCAATTCATGAACTAAAACATTTATTATAGTGAGTGAGTTTATTATGGTGATTGCTGTGATTTTTGTTTTTACAATGTGGTCACATGGCACTTTGCACCCAAAACCTGGGAATGGAGGAATGGCGAGTGCAGTCGATTAACGTTTTTATATATTTTGGCTAATTAATTTTTAATTAACCGTTTTGTGATCACATCTTCTCATGCACCTCTGTGTAAGCTCATTTATTTTAACTATGGATGTGCGCTGGCCCTGTCATGGGTTTTGGTTTTGGATCTGTATCTCCTTCGTGTTCTGGATCTGTATTCGGTTTTGCCAATACCGCCCTTGCGGGTTTTGGTTTTGGATCTGTATTTTTTTTTTAAATCATAAAAACAGCTACAGTAAATCACATAACTTGGGCCTGTTTTTGTTCCTACAGTATTATTAACCTCAATAACAATGTTTTCCAGTCATTTCCAGTCAATTTTGACATCTCACAGCTCACAATATTGTTCAAAAACATAGGCCAAAGACTGGCTGGCTAAACTAAGCAGCAAAGCAGCAGTTATTTCTGTTTAACAATGTTTTGAAATTTACTAATGTATTAGCAATAACCAATTAAACCAACTCACAAGTACTTTCTATAGAAAACAAGACAACACAGAAATTTACTAACTACCGCCAATGCAAGCGCACCGGCTATGTGGGGGAGGGGGGAGGAGGGAGCCGCAGCAGCGCAGTGTAATTAGTGGAGGCGCTGCTGCTGCTGTCCCTCTCCTTCACCATAGGCTGTTCTCCGCTGCTGTGAATGCTGGGATGCGCTTCCCAGCATTCACAGCGGCGGAGGGCAGCCTATGGTGAAGGAGAGGGACAGCAGCAGTGCCTCCACCAATTACACTGTGCTGCTGCGGCTCCCTCCTCCACCTTCCTCCTCCTCCTTCTCCCCTGCCCGGGATCTTTGCCAGAAGCTGCACGAGGAGCCTGAGCCAGCGGAAACAGTAATATCTATCTATCTATCTATCTATCTATCTATCTATCTATCTATCTATCTATCTATCTATCTGTCTGTCTGTCTGTCTGTCTGTCTGTCTATCTATCTATCTATCTATCTATCTATCTATATATTCTGTCTGCCGTTATGTGTAAAAAAGGGGACACTGTCTGCCGTAATGTGTAAAAAAGGGGGCGCTGTCTGCCGTAATGTGTAAAAAGGGGGATGCTGTCTGCCGTAATGTGTATAAAAGGGGACGCTGTCTGCCGTAATGTGTAAAAAAGGGGACGCTGTCTGCTGTTATTTGTAAAAAGGGGATGCTGTCTGCCGTAATGTGTAAAAAAAGGGGACTCTGTCTGCCGTAATGTGTAAAAAGGGGAATCTGTCTGCCGTAATGTGTAAAAAGGGGGACGCTGCCTGCCGTAATGTGTAAAAAAAAAGGGGACGCTGTCTGCTGTAATATGTAAAAAGGGGGACGCTGTCTGCCGTAATGTGCAAAAATGGGAATCTGTCTGCCGTAATGTGTAAAAAGGGTACGCTGTCTGCCATAATGTGTAAAAGGTGGACGCTGTCTGCCGTAATGTGTAAAAAGGGGAATCTGTCTGCCGTAATGTGTAAAAAGGGGGACGCTGCCTGCCGTAATGTGTAAAAAAGGGGACGCTGTCTGCCGTAATATGTAAAAAGGGGGACGCTGTCTGCCGTAATGTGTAAAAAAGGGGAATCTGTCTGCCGTAATGTGTAAAAAGGGCACGCTGTCTGCCATAATGTGTAAAAGGTGGACGCTGTCTACCGTAATGTGTAAAAAGGGGAATCTGTCTGCCGTAAGGTGTAAAAGGGGCTCTACCTGGTGTAGTGGTGCTACCGTGCGGCGTAATTTGAATAATGGAGACTACTGTGCATCGTTATATGAACTGGTATTATTATGTGGCCACACCCCTTCCCCATGAAGCCACACCCCTATTTTTTTTGCACGCGCCTACGACGCGCATTGCCCCTGTTTTTCATAGGGGGGGCTCCGATGCCGTTTCTTGCACACATCGCTAAGATGTCTAATTACATCACTGTTGCTAGGTACCCATTTCCCTGGCCCTGAGCAGGTCCCCCTCACCAGATCCTCTCCAGGGGTGAGGGGGTGGACTTGGATGGGATGAGGGGGGAGGGGCCAAAGCATTTTGGCGCACCTGGGCCCACCGCTCACTAGTTCTGCCACTGGTGTATGGCATATAATTACTCAAAAAAAAAACCTCTAACCATGTAGCAACAGCAGACATGGATGCCCCCTACACAAGTGCACAGGCCCCCGGCACATATTATCAGTCCCCAATCGGGACCTGGGCCACTGATGACTGGCACTCTGTGCCAATGTAAAGCCCTGATCAGCCATTCCCCAAAATCTCCTCAGCAATAAAAACAGTGTTCCATACCTGCGGGTAAGATACAGTGAGGGTTGGATACAGAGCGTGTCAAATACAGTGCATGTTACAGTGCAGGCCAGATACAGTGTGGGTTGGATACAATGTAGGTCGGACACAGTGTGGGTCAGGTACAGTGCAGATTACAGACAGTGTAGGTCAGATACAGTGCGTGTCAAATACATTGTAAGTCGAATACAGTGTGGGTTGGATACATCAATAGTGCATTTACTGTGACAGCAGGTGGGGGGGGTGGGTCCCCAATGATAAAAGCCCCAGTGGTGTCTGTGAGGAGGGTGATGCTCATGGTGTCGGCAGTGCAGGAGTTTCAGCATTGTCCTCTGTGTGGGGTTGCCAACTGTGTCCTCTGTGTGCACTGGCGGTGTCGGCAGTGCAGGGATGCCAACTGTGTCCTCTGTGCAGAGGTGTCGGTGGTGTTCTCCGTGCAAGGTTGCTGGCTCTGTGGCAGTGCAGGGGGTGCCGGCTCTGTCCTCCGTGCAAGGTTGCCGGCGGTGTAGGCAGTGCAGGGGTACTGGTGGTGTCCTCTATATGGGTGTTTCGGCTGTATCGGCAGTGTGCCATCTGTGTTCTCTGTGTGGGGGTGCCTGCAGTGGTGCCAGTGCGGGGGTGCCAGTAGTGTCCTCTGTGTGGGTGGGCTGGCTGTGTTGGTAGTGCAGGGGTGCCGCTGGTGTCCTCTGTGCGGGGGTGCCAGCTTTGGCAGAGCGAGGGTGCTGGCAGTAGCAGATCTTGCCACGGGCAAGCAGGACTTTTGCCCGGGGTGCCGCCATCCGGAGGGTGCCGCACCATGGCAAGATCCGCTGCTGCTGTCAGTGCTGTGCCCCCCGCTGCCGCTGCTCCCCGCCGTGAAGGGAACTAGACGCGTAGCGTCTAGTTTCCCTACATGGAGAGGACCTTTACTGTGCGGTGCGCAAAGACGTCATCGCGCACCGCACAGTAAAGGTCCTCTCCATGTAGGGAAACTAGACGCGTAGCGTCTAGTTTCCCTACATGGAGAGGACCTTTACTGTGCGGTGCGCGAAGACGTCATCGCGCACCGCACAGCAAAGGTCCTCTCCGCGAAGGGAAATAGACGCATAGCGTCTAGCTTCCCTTCGTGGAGAGGACCTTTGCTGTGCGGTGCGCGATGACGTCATCGCGCACCGCACATCATTTCAGCCACGCCCCTATTGCCCACCCCGGGCACTGAAAACCCTGGAGCCGGCCCTGGGTGCTGGCTAGGTCTTCTTTGTCAGAGTGCTGGCTGTATTGGCTGTGAGGGGGTGCTGGCTGTGTCATCTGTATGTGTCCTTTGTGTGGAGGTGCCGGCGGTGAGGGGGTGCTGGTTATTTCCTCTATGTTGGGTGCTGGCTGTGTCAGCATTGCAGGAGTGCCAGCAGTGTCCTCAGTGCATAGGTACCGGTAGTGATGGCAGTGCGGGAGTACCGATGGTGTACTTAGGGGTCTATTTATTAAGCCTTGGACGAAGATAAAGAGGATGGAGATAAAGTACCAGCCAATCGGCTCCTAACTGTTATTTTTCAAACACAGCCTGTCACATGGCAGTTATGAGCTGATTAGCTGGTACTTTATCTCCATCCACTTTTTCTCCATCCAGGGCTTAGTAAATAGACGCCTTAGTGTGGGGGTGCCGGATGTGCAGAAATGCTGGCAGTATGGGGAGAGCGGGGGTGCGGCAGTGTGGGAGTGTTGGCAGTGCAGATGGCGGTGTCGGCAGTGCAGGCGGCGGGGGCCGCCATCTTGCCCCATTGAAGTCTATAGGGACACGTTATAGAAGGCTCCCTCAGCCAATCAGTAGTCAGCCCAGTGAATCCGACAACGGGATCCTGAGGTTTTGCCTCGATTAGGGATCTGGGGCAGGCAGTGAGTGCCGAGCCTATGTTCGGGTAGGTCCGGTTCATTAGCAGCCCAGCCCTTTAGCATTTAAAATATACTGTGAAGTGTATGAGCCAAATAATTTACAATCTACAGATGTTTCTACATACCTATCCTAAAATAGCCACGTTTAGCAAGCCACAGAATTTGCCATTTAGCCGCACCGTGTTCCTGTTTCTTAAAATATGTGTCTTAATCAGAGACTTTATACCAATTCCTTTGCAATAAAAATGCTAATCCCAACTACCTGGTACACTGTAAGCAAAATAATATGGAAAATGCAGGATAAATTATGTAATCAGGGCAAAGAGACAAAAAAACAACAACAGAGGTTTGCTATGAGTGAACCACGCTAAGCTTCATGCCACACATCGTATGATTAATATGCAACTCTATACCAATTAATTTGCCACAAAAATACTAATCTTTAATAAATTGTATTATTATTAGTATTATTATTATTATTATTATTATTATTTCTACAGATGGAGCCGGGTGCAAACGGACCGACAGGAGCAAAAGTGAATAGGAGCATCTGTGTACGCTTGGTGGTGGGCCGAGGCGCAGGCGCTCCTAGGCATGCCGATCGCCAACACCTGCGATGTAGCCACGCTCAATGAGCATGGCTCCATCTGTATTATTATTACAAAATACTTGCTTGATATGGCGCACCAGAAGATCCACAGTGCCTTACAGAGTGCATAAACAGAAACAGTATGAACCAAACAATAAAAAATGTGACTCGCAGTACAGAACATTGCATGACATGAACATTGTTTATTAACATGGACCCAAAGGTTAGGTGCCATTGTAGGCACTGTGGGGAGGAGATGATGTTATAAGTAAGAGAAGGAAAAGTGCATGATGGAAGAAGGCCCTGCTGATGATAGTTTACAGTCTATAGGGGAGGGTCAGACAGACTGGGGTGACACAGAGGGGAGAGACAATGAAGGCACATGGGTTAGTATAATAGCTTTGAGGAACTGATAAAGAAGTGTGAAGTTTTGTAGAGAAATAGAGAGTTTGATAGGGAGAGGGAGAGAATTCAATTGGTTGGGAACAGCAGAGGCAAAATCTTGGAGTCTGGAGTATAAGCAAAGATGTATGCGACGGAAATGCAAAATTCAGGAAAAAGTACAGTATGCAAGCAAATGAATCGCTACTTGTGGTAGACTATCTAAGGATTAGTGTATTTATTTATTTATTTATTACCAGTTATTTATATAGCGCACACATATTACGCAGCGCTTTACACAGAATATTTGGCCATTCACTGCCCCAGTGGAGCTTACAATCTATATTTCCTATCACATGTACACACAGACACATTCACACTAGGGTCAATTTTTGTTGGAAGCCAATTAACCTACCAGTATATTTTTGGATTGTGGGAGGAAACCGGAGTACCCGGAGGAAACCCACGCAAGTACAGGGAGAATATACAAACTCCGCAGAGTTAGAACCATGGTGGGAATTGAACCCATGACCTCAGTGCTGTGAGGCAGTAATGCTAACCATTACACCGTCCGTATTGTGTATGAGGACACATCTGAAAATGTAGAACTGGAGACAACTTGGGATTCATTCCAACCCGATCGCACGCTGCAGTTGTTCGCAGCGATGCGATGGGGTCAGAACTGTGCCTGCACCGCGACCGCAATGCGCAGGCACGTCACTGCCTGGCGACGGGAAACGCCAGGCAGCGTAGGACCTAACGAAGAAAGCAATCGCAGTGGCGATTGCAAAGTGATTGTCAGCAGGAAGGCATATCTGGATGGCAACTGACCGTTTCCTGGGAGTGTCATGGAAAACGCAGGTGTTTCCAGGCGTTTGCAGGGTGGGTGTCTGACTTCAATTCCGGGACCTGACAGGCTGAAGTGATCGCAGTGGCTGAGTAAGTTGAGAGATACTCAGAAACTGCACAAAAACTTTTTGTACAGCTCCCCGGCACAAGCGATCGCACACTTGCTATGCTAAAATACACTCCCCCATAGGCGGCAACTATCTGATTGCACGGCTGCAAAAAACTGCTACCGTACGATCAACTCGGAATGACCCCCTTGGATAGTGATAAAGCTAAATATTTATCTTATATAAAACCCTTTATGAGGTCTAAGAACACTGTACGTTATTAACGTATGGAGTACCGTAAGGGTACGCTCGTTGCGTAGCAATCGCTTAGCCGTAGTCGAGACGCTCAAGCGTCACGTTCGCTCACGGCCAAGAGATCACAGGCAGGCACGCTATTGGCTGCCGTCTAACGTAATGATTCGCTATAGCGTAGCGGACGCTCTGGACCACGAGGAGATCACCAGCGGCGCTGACGCTCACAATGTTAAACCTTTATATCTAAACCATAAACAATGTAATATGCTGTAAAGCCTTAGTGTAGAGATAGGGTGTAGATGCAACCTAGTGTAACCTTATTAACTTAAAAGCTGTTTGAGCGTCACCGACGCTCTGTGAATACTTAACACTACAAGAAATACACAGATACCTGGGCTTAGGGTCCAACGCCTAATATATATATATATATTATGAATGATATACTTGCAAAAGAATTAGCACAATACAAGTCATACACTACAATATAACATAGACTACCTAACCAGATAACTACACAGGAAATACAGTACAATACAATTATGTTTTAAGGGAAAATAAGAGAGAAAGAGGAGAAGAGAGAGAAATAGAGAGAAATAGCTCACAATAACAGTAAGAACAATATGATTGCGGAGAAACACTTACGCACAAGGGGAACGATCGCATGCGCCTCTGGACATCCAGCTCCCGATTTTCAGCAATGATAACCGTCGAAGAGTGAGCTGGATGTGATCGGCTTGTCTATTTATGCCCCACACACAATACAATTCAATGGTCCCTACAATCTCATTGTTCATTGGACACAGGAATTCGGCTTCGCATTATAACAAAAGGTCATAGGTTGATTCATACAGGTGGGCTGTGACGATTTCCAACAGCTCAGGTGGGTGGGATACTGGGTTTCCCGCCGCATGGCTAAGTAAGAGCAAATAATAGTAAATGGACATAAACTTCTTGTGTCCATAACTATTCGCACGAGCGATTAATCCGCTCCAAACCAACACCGGAATATTGCTAATTAAATACTCTTCCGATGGGTACTAAACACCACTGTATGACTCCTGTTAGACCCTTCGTACAATACAAAGAGGGATCCCTCTGTCCAGGAACATGCTATATTAACTAAACTTTCAGAATCTATCAAAGGGACCATGATCTACAAAATACATTATATAGTTAAAATATGTAACGATTGAGTCGCACGCTACGATCACATAAACTCTACCGTAAATACGCATACCGTGCGCCTGCGGGTGCCCGCGACTGTGAGTATGCGCACGCACGGGAGAGCGTACGCATGCGCAGCGCGGACGTGTATGAGGTGCAAATATGGCAGTGTGTATAGAGATATTTTTCTGACTTTGACAGTCCACCCTTTGGCAGTCAACAATAACTGCCACCTTCTAAAACATTTCAAAAAGAGAAAAATATATGTCAGGGGTTAATACATTTCCATGGTTGGGTAAGGGAGGAGAGTGGAGAAGGTGTGAAGAGGGTATGACCTAGTGAGATAGTAGAAGCATGTGTGTATGAATCCATGTATCATCGTGCCGTACGTGTTGTACATCAAGCTTCGAGGCATTGCGAAGTATACATTTGAATTCCTTCTTATCCCGTGGTACGGGTCTGTGGATGGGCTGTCAAACTTTACCGAGCTCTTTTCGGCTTTTGGTTGTAACAAAATGGGGGAGCACATTTTAGTTGATGATACATGAATGGGGGAATATGTGATTGTTGATATCTGTGCCTGTATTCCCTATACTATGTGTGTAATTACCTGAAGGTTGTAGAGATGAAGAAAAGACATAATTACGGTAAATGCAGTGGTATTCTATGTCAGGTAAATGAACATTTGTCGGTTGAAGTCTTGTTCGGTGTCTGTTGAATGCAGTCTTCTTTGTGCTTTTGCCCATAAGGTGCGAGCAAAAGCTTTGTCAATGTCCATAGATTTACAAAAGTGTTGGGCTAGCGTAATTTTAAAATTTCTAGGGAAACTGGGGATCTATGGCAAAGTTCATCAAAAATCTGTGTATCAGGTTGTCAAAGCTTCTTCTTTAATCCATCTGTTGTCTGTATATCGGCTCATCAAATTCCTCGTCCAAGTGGGTCTTTTTACCTTGGAGGAAACGGAAAAACAGGTGAAAGAAACGGACCGTAGAAATCGCATTTTCATCACATCATTGTTTCTACATTTGGGTCATAAATCAAATCCATTGGAATTACAATTTCCTCACTCCTCAGACTCATTACCCTAGTACGACGATTGCACTTCATTAAAGCCTGACCGCATCTAAATATCAAACCAATTGATATGACAACACCTAAGATACATAGAAGAAACTTCCCAACATCCATTATGACTCCTTGAGCCCAGTCTCCTAAACCAGAGAACCAATTTCGTGGGTTCAACCATGACACCCAACCAGTCAGCTCATTACCTACAGCAGCGAGAGTGAGATTGTGTCTCCTGCGAAATTCCCACTTCAGTTGGAGAATATCGTCCATCTTTTGGTCTATGACCTCGACCGGGTCCTCGGTGCTATTCGTAATATATGTGCAACATTTCACGCCGTATTGTGTTGCCAGTGTGACACAAAATCCGCCTGTTACTGCTGTGAGGTAATTAAGAACCATTCTATGCTGTACCAGTTCTGTTTTATAAGCTTGAAGTTCTCTTCCAGTATACCTAAACGTGTCATCATACATTTCAGTGATATTATCTAACAAATTTGCAAGCGCAGATATGTATTTATAATTCAACACTCCTCTGGCAGTGCGAGTGATGTCTAACGCGATTAGAAACTGAATCCCGGTGGATTCATGGATCATGTCAGAGGCCGGATGCTCTGTTCTTTCTATCAGGTGCCGTTTAACTACGTGCTCGTAATGGGTGTGAGTATAAGGAGTTTGGGCAACACGGTGTATGTCTTTCATTTTGTCATGTGATACAGTCATTACTTCAGGCAGTACTTTTCCAATATAACACAATCCTTCAGAGTTTGGGGCAAGCCACTTATACGCCTTTCTCCCGCATATGAAATATGCATCATCGGGGAGAACATATGGGACGGAGTAGGACATAACCATATTACACACCTTCCATGTGAAATCTCCTAACCCTAATTCTTCCATCTGCTTAGTACACGTATCAGGTTGTACGATATGTGCACAGTATCCTGGTGATACCTCTCCAACTCTCGTAATCCTATTTCCTAAGGTAAACCTATATCGGAAAGATTTTCCTCTACTGGCTATGTGGCGTATAAGCTCTGTATCTGTAGGCATTCTATCTGCTCTATGCGAAAAGGTCATGGTTTGTTTACTCCATGATACTTCCCAATTTCCTGGCTTTCGGGGATTGGAGATGTTAAAACATAATAGGGACCTATCCACATGGTATTGGTGGAGCTTCAAACTAGGAGGGCTGGAGATATTAAACCTCCTGTCCACCAGTCTCCCACCACTTAACTCAAGTACCTCCCCTAACGTTAAAGGAAATGGTACTAGCCCTGATTTGCTATGACCTTGAGGGACTTGAGAGCATACCCAACAATCTGTTTTATTTAACACACTACCCACTAAGGAGTGATAGTCACTCAATGGATGCCGGTCCATATGGATATTAAAACTGGATTGGCATTTCTTAATGCACCCATCCTCCACTACGTTGTCACAGAGCCTACAGATACAGTTTTCTTCAGCTAACAATCCTTCACAATTCCTTCTATTGTCAATGCTATCGGATCGTTTTCTGATACTCGCCTTTACTTGTTGGTTAAGTTGTTCTTGAAAAATTACGCCTCCATCTTTATCATCAGAACCCATTCCAGAACCTCTCTCGACCTCCATGGTACTCTCGCCGGAACAGACTGCTCTGGTCAACATCATGGTCAACAGGAAAATCCGGATCACAGTCTCTTGGGGCAAGTCCATCTTGTAGGAGGAAACGGAGAAGAATGAGAAGGGGGAAAAAATAATTTGAGGGAGAGGGGATGGGAAGTTGGAGAAAAACAATAAAAGGGAACAGGGGATCGACAACTGCTTTTGGTCTTGTGATTTTCAATGCTCAGGTGCCGCCTCAATCCTCCTGGAACAGACACTCCAGTGATACAACCTCTACCGTCTGTTCCTTATCACGGGACCTCTCTGGATCAGCAACCTTCTTACAGTGGGACGAATGAACCCAAGTCTCTCTCTCATCAACCTTCAATGCTGTAGTGCTAGTCAATAAGACCTGGTATGGTCCTTCCCATCTGTCAATAAGGCAACCTGAGCGTAGAAAATTCCGTATCATTACATAATCCCCAGGTTCAATGTCATGACAATTACTATCTGGTAAATCAGGAATCACCAACTTCAGATTATCATTTTGATTCCTTAACTGTTTGCTCATGTTAATCAAGTATTTTACAGTCACTTCATTGTTACACTTCAAATCATCCTGAGGGTTAATCATAACATGCAGTTGTCGACCAAACAAGATTTCAAAGGGAGACAGATTAAGAGGGGACCTGGGAGTGGTTCTGATGCTGTACAGTACAATGGGTAAAGCTTCTGGCCATGTCAATCCTGTCTCTGCCATCACTTTACTCAGTTTATTTTTAATAGTGCTGTTCACTCTTTCCACTTTCGCACTCGCCTGTGGACGGTATGGAGTGTGCAGCTTGCTATCAATTCCCATCAACTTACACATTCCTTGAAAGACATCACCTGTAAAATGGGTACCCCTATCGCTCTCAATTATTCTAGGGATACCGTATCTACATACAAATTCCTGCACAATTTTCTTAGCAGTAAACATAGCGGTATTTGTGGCCGCCGGAAATGCTTCGACCCAATTTGAGAAAACATCTATACAAACAAGTACATATTTCAAATTTCGACAAGGGGGTAATTGAATAAAGTCAATCTGTATTACCTGGAAAGGGCCGCCGGCAGGTGGGATATGAGATGGTTCTGTAGGTATTGCCTTTCCGATGTTCTTTCTCAAACAGGTAAGGCATGCCATTGCTCTTTTACTCGCATGAGATGAAAATCCTGGGGCACACCAATATGCTCTTACCAACTTGCACATCCCTTCCTTGCCCAGATGAGTCAGCCCGTGAGCTGCCTCAGCTAAACATGGAAGGTATGCTCTGGGGGCCACGGGTTTACCGTGTCCATCCGTCCAGAGTCCTGAGGACTCCTGGCCATATCCTTTTGCCTTCCAGACTGCCTTTTCCTGTGTGGAACACAAATTTTGCATCTCACACAACTTCTGTGTATTGATGGTATTAAATACCATCAGTTGTGTGGTGTCTGTCTGTCTGGGGGTACCAGCTGCTAACTTAGCAGCTTCGTCTGCTCGGCTGTTACCAAGTGATACTGGGTCTTGGCTATATGTGTGTGCTTTACATTTGATAACAGCCACTCTGTCGGGTTCCTGTATCGCTGTTAGAAGCCTTTTTATGTGAGCTGCATGCGCTATCGGTGTACCAGCTGCCGTCATGAAATTTCTGAGGCGCCATAGGGCTCCGAAATCATGGACTACCCCGAATGCGTATCTAGAGTCGGTGTAGATATTGGCTGATTTGCCCTTAGCCAATTCACATGCTCTGGTTAGGGCGACCAGTTCAGCAACCTGGGCTGAGTGAGGTGGGCCTAGCGGTTCCGCTTCTATGGTGCCCTGGTCATCTACGACTGCGTATCCAGTACACAAGTCTCCCGAGTCTGACTGTCTATGACAACTACCGTCCGTGTAGAACGTAAGTTCTACATCTTCCAGTGGGTTGTCACTGATGTCAGGCCTTGCGGTAAAATTTTGGGTCAAATATTCCATACAATCATGTGTGTCTTCCTTTGTATTAAATCCTCCTTCCCCACCACTCTCATCCTCCACCCTTTGTGCCTGTCCAGGCACACCTGGGAGATATGTTGCAGGATTTAATGCACTGCATCTCCTTATGGTGATGTTTACGGGGGCCATTAGTGCCAATTCCCATCTTGTAAACCGCGCTGATGAGACGTGCCTGGTTTGGGCAGAATTCAGCAAGGCTGACACTGCATGTGGTGTATGAATTGTGAGGTTGTGACCTAGCACTACATCTTCGCTTTTCGTTACTAGCAATGCTATCGCAGCAACGCTTCGCAAGCATGTGGGGAGGGATCGCGCTACCGTGTCTAGCTGAGCGCTGTAATATGCTACTGGCCTGCTGGCATCACCGTGCTTTTGGGTTAGTACGCCTGCCGCGCAACCAGCACTTTCTGTTCCGTACAGCTCAAAGGGTTTCCCATAGTCTGGCATACCTAATGCTGGTGCCTGCGTTAGGCACTGTTTAAGTCTCTCAAATGCCGTCTCAGACTCGTCTGTATGCGAAATCCGATCAGGTTTGTTTGAGGAGACCATCTCCTGCAAAGGTAACGCTAGAATGGAAAATCCTGGGATCCAGTTACGGCAATACCCACACATTCCTAAAAACGTTCTGATCTGTTGCTGGGTTTGTGGCAGAGTCATGTCTCTAATTGCTTGAATTCTATCAGCGGTCAGGTGTCTCAGTCCTTGTGTTAGACAGTGTCCCAAATATTTTACCTTTGTTTGGCATAATTGCAACTTGTCTTTGGAAACCTTGTGTCCTGTGTCTGAAAGATGAAACAGGAGCTGTTTCGTATCCTTCAGGGATGCTTCCAATGAATCAGAATACAGTAGTAGATCATCCACGTACTGTATTAATACTGATCCACTCTCTGGTTGGAAAGACTGTAAACAATCATGCAAAGCCTGGGAAAATATACTTGGACTATCTATGAATCCTTGTGGTAATCGAGTCCATGTGTATTGGACTCCTCTGTATGTAAATGCAAACAAATATTGTCTGTCAGGGTGCAGAGGTACCGAAAAGAAAGCGGAGCAGAGGTCAATAACAGTGAAAAATTTCGCAGTGGGAGGGATTTGCATTAGGATGACAGCTGGATTTGGCACTACGGGGAACTGACTCTCAACTATTTTGTTAATCCCCCTTAGATCCTGCACTAGCCGGTAACCCCTCCCCCCACTCTTTTTCACAGGGAAGATGGGACTATTGGCAGTGCTGGACGTTCTTACCAGAATGCCCTGTTGTAGCAAGCGCTCTATTACTGGGTAAACTCCTAACTCCACCTCTGGCTTCAGAGGGTACTGTGGGATTTTTGGAGCTATCCTACCATCTTTTACTTGTACAACTACCGGAGCTACGTTTGCCATTAATCCAGTGTCCTGTCCATCTTTAGTCCAAAGTGACTCTGGTATCTGAGATGTCATTTCTTCTACTTGGGAGGGAGTCCTATTTGTCATAATGGTATGTGACATTAATTTTGATGGGGAGTCTAACATGTCTCACACTTCCTGAGCGTGATTCTCAGGTATGTCCAAGAATACACCTTCAGGAGTACAATAAATGACGCACCCCATTTTACACAGTAAGTCTCTTCCCAGGAGATTAGTCGGTGCCGATGCAGCCAGCAAAAAGGAATGCTTGGTATGTAAAGGCCCTATTGTAATCTCGGCTGGTTTGCTAACAGGGTAATGCTGGACTACTCCTGTTACTCCCATGGCTGGAATTGTCCTACCAGTGGTTCTCATGCCCACTGTCGAATTTATCACTGATTTGGCCGCCCCCGTATCTACAAGAAAGTGTAATGATTTACCAGCTACATTAATTGCAACTTCGGGTTCACTTCCAAGGCTTGCAATCAATTTTACTGGCTGCAGATTACAGGTATGGCCACACCCCTATTGGGTATGGTGACCTCCCTGAATCCCGCTGGCAGCAACTACTTGTGAGGGAGTTAGCTGGGAACTACCAGAGGCGTGCCAGTCTCTGTTCGGGGGGTATCTTTTTGTTTCCCCTGTATGTGGCTCATAACTCCGTCTCTGTGGACCCTGATCCCAATGTCGTGTGTCGTGTCGTTGTCTAGGGGGTTGATAAGATTTTTGTACATTTCTCGATCTACAGTCTCATGCAAAGTGTCCTTGTTTGTGACAAAAATAACATGTTACCACATTTGACTTACCCACAGGGTTTGGTGATATTAACACAGGCTGTTTTGTGGTCAGGGCCTGTATACTTACTGACATTAACTTATCACCTTGTGACTCCCTGTGTCTGGTGATATTCCGGTCGTGATCAATAGCAGCCTCTCTCAAAGTAGCCACAGACAGACCTCGCCAACATGGTTGTGTGGTCTGTACCCTAGTCTTTAATGACTCTTTTAAACCATCCATCAGTACCGATACTGCTACTTCTCGATGGTTTATGTTTGTTTTAATGTCCTCTATGCCTGTGTATTTTGCCATCTCTGATAATGCTCTGTGAAAATACTCTGCAGCTGTTTCTGACTCCTTTTGTTTAATGGAGAATATCTTGTTCCATTTAACTACCGCTGGGAAATACTCCTTTAACTGTAAGCTTATTCTTTTTACATTATTTTTGTTGTACACATCTGTAAGAGGTACATCCTGATCTAATCCACAGTCAGCTAAAAATTGAGTTGCGTCGACATTGGAGGGTAAACAAGCTCTTAGCAGTACTTGCCAATCTTTATTATTGGGCTCTAAAGTGTTTCCTAGGTCTCTGATGTATTTTTGGCTAGCAACTAAATCTTTTCTAGGGTCAGGGAATTCAGACACTATGGTCCTTAATTCCATTCGGGTAAACGGGCTATACATGGCGATATTCCTAACAGGAGTGACTCCTGAAGTGTCCGTTTTCCCATTTGGCACTACTATTACCTTAACAGGATTAATTCTAACAACATCATTCTGTGTAGATTCTGCAGTTTGTGGTGAAATAGTTTCAGCATAGTGTATGGTGCCGTACTTACCCGTTGATACGACCTCACCTGTCCCTCCGCTAGGGGGCTTTGTTACTAATCTTATGGGTTGGGCCGTGCCTACTGTTGTTTCTGATATGGTGGCTGCTAGAGAGAGCGCTGATATTGTTGCCGATTCGTCCTCTTGATCACACTCCTGGGGAAAGTTCAAAACAGGGTACAACTTGCACGGGTTAATACTTGCATTGGTTAATTGGTTAACATTATCTTTAACATTTACACAGTTGCTAAGTGTTTGTTTGTTACACCTTAGTGCGTCATTCTCCGCAACCAATTCCTCTCCTGATATGTATGGTGGCGGTGGGGCCGTGGCTATCAGTTTCCTGATCGAGCCAGATCCCGCCGCCTGAGCCAATCCTCTCTGTATGTCACCCTCCTGTTGCCACAACTGCAAATAATCATAATGCTTGATTCGTCTCTTTGCTGATTTAATGAGACATATCCTTCTCCTTAAATTCGTTAACACTTCTGTGCTGAAGCTACCTACTCTTGGGAATTTCTCCCCGTCATGTACTGTCATTCTCTCCCATTCATCACATAAAGCTTCTGTGTGACTTCCGTACTTTTCACACATTACGTACCTTGCCGACCCGACTGGTCGGTTTATAGAATCAACCCGAACCGAGGTTGATCGCCCCCTTCCTGAACAACTGGCCCCCATAATTTGCAGGTGTTACGGAACCTTACAAAAAACCAAGATATTCACGATAGGTTGACGGTGAAGTTTACCGAGCACCTCACTCACTCGCCCACGCCGACCAATACGACCTGATCACACTGATATGGTGCTGGCGTACTCGACCCAGGGCCCCTATTAACCTTTGTTTACTGGAACATGTGAGTGTGATCCGCAGAGCATTAACCCTTTCCAGTAAAGGTGTGGTTGTCAGATAGTTCCTGAGTGACCAGCGAACTTCCCTTTTTGAAAAAATAAAAAATTACACAAATCACGTTAGAATGTACAAATAGCGTTTATGACCTTCGTACACAAATAGTACCGGTCAGGTTTACTAATGCACACAATTACGTGCGGTACAATCGTTCAGCACATAAGCAACTAATCTTATGTACGGAGCGACCAGCGGAATCGAAAATTGCGGCTGCGAATTCCTTCAGCAAGAGCTTGTATGGCCTATATGGGTGTTGCACCAACCCTTTTTTTGGTGTTGTGCCTGTGGACTCTATAGCGGACTTCCTTGTCTGCTGTACCTAGACCTCCTGGTCTGTTATGACCTCCTGGTCTGCTACAGTATGACCTCCTGGTCTGCTATACTCTAATGCTCAAATTTTATGTTTAACCAAGGATGCCTCCCTAGCCACCGTGCATGTCACTTACACGTATGTACCTCACGAGAACTCGATGATTTCTTTTGGTTCAATCCTCAAAATTGTAAAAACAAACACTCACTCACCACATATACACTTTTGTTTCTATTTCTATTTCTGCGCAGAAATTTCTCTTTAGACCAGATGTGTTACAAATTAGGAGAAGGATCTATTAATTTAAATTTCGAATTTAAAATAGATTTGCGCTACTTATCGCCTGTTGCGCTATTTATCGCTTGTTGCGCTATTTATCGCTTGTTGCGCTATTTATCGCCTGTTGCGTTACTTAAAAATCAACACTATCGTGTGACTTGAGTTACGTGGGCGTACCCAGACGCTCCGTTGCGTAATTTACGCTGCGTGCGTCGGCCCTTTGCGTACGCGAGTCTCTCCCTTTGTTAGAGACACGTGTACACCAGTCTTTGTCCACCGTAACACAACTAACACGTTTATCAATGTAGATGATCCTCGATCATCTACCGCACACCACACCAATCTCTCCTTTTACCTTTAGGTAGAGCTGTGTGTATTTCTATACCTTAACTGTATTACCTTTACTTTTTAACTATGAAATAGCGGCAAATCTCTCTTAGTACGTTTATCAATTATACAATGGCAAACAGGAGAGTGATATATGAAAATACATGAATGAAAAGAAATGCAGATATGCGTGCGTGTGTACGCAAGACAGAAATAAACAGTTTTAAAAAGACACTATCGTTTTGTTCTTACCTCCGGTCCCGGATTCCTTCAGCACCCTTTACTAAGTGAAGCAGACGCTTATCCAAACAGCACTACGAGGAATATGACCTCCCGCCCTTTGCTGCTGGATAATGTCTGCTGAAATTACCTAGTGCAGATATGTGAAGGACGGGCGAGCCGCCAATTGATAAAGCTAAATATTTATCTTATATAAAACCCTTTATGAGGTCTAAGCACACTGTACGTTATTAACGTATGGAGTACCGTAAGGGTACGCTCGTTGCGTAGCAATCGCTTAGCCGTAGTCGAGACGCTCAAGCGTCACGTTCGCTCACGGCCAAGAGATCACAGGCAGGCACGCTATTGGCTGCCGTCTAACGTAATGATTCGCTATAGCGTAGCGGACGCTCGGGACCACGAGGAGATCACCAGCGGCGCTGACGCTCACAATGTTAAACCTTTATATCTAAACCATAAACAATGTAATATGCTGTAAAGCCTTAGTGTAGAGATAGGGTGTAGATGCAACCTAGTGTAACCTTATTAACTTAAAAGCTGTTTGAGCGTCACCGACGCTCTGTGAATACTTAACACTACAAGAAATACACAGATACCTGGGCTTAGGGTCCAACGCCTAATATATATATATATATATTATGAATGATATACTTGCAAAAGAATTAACACAATACAAGTCATACACTACAATATAACATAGACTACCTAACCAGATAACTACACAGGAAATACAGTACAATACAATTATGTTTTAAGGGAAAATAAGAGAGAAAGAGGAGAAGAGAGAGAAATAGAGAGAAATGGCTCACAATAACAGTAAGAACAATATGATTGCGGAGAAACATTTACGCACAAGGGGAACGATCGCATGCGCCTCTGGACATCCTGCTCCCGATTTTCAGCAATGATAACCGTCGAAGAGTGAGCTGGATGTGATCGGCTTGTCTATTTATGCCCCACACACAATACAATTCAATGGTCCCTACAATCTCATTGTTCATTGGACACAGGAATTCGGCTTCGCATTATAAAAAAAGGTCATAGGTTGATTCATACAGGTGGGCTGTGACGATTTCCAACAGCTCAGGTGGGTGGGATACTGGGTTTCCCGCCGCATGGCTAAGTAAGAGCAAATAATAGTAAATGGACATAAACTTCTTATGTCCATAACTATTCGCACGAGCGATTAATCCGCTCCAAACCAACACCGGAATATTGCTAATTAAATACTCTTCCGATGGGTACTAAACACCACTGTATGACTCCTGTTAGACCCTTCGTACAATACAAAGAGGGATCCCTCTGTCCAGGAACATGCTATATTAACTAAACTTTCAGAATCTATCAAAGGGACCATGATCTACAAAATACATTATATAGTTAAAATATGTAACGATTGAGTCGCACGCTACGATCACATAAACTCTACCGTAAATACGCATACCGTGCGCCTGCGGGTGCCCGCGACTGTGAGTATGCGCACGCACGGGAGAGCGTACGCATGCGCAGCGCGGACGTGTATGAGGTGCAAATATGGCAGTGTGTATAGAGATATTTTTCTGACTTTGACAATAGTAATAAAAACGAAAAATGACGTCTGTCTAACTATAGACTTGGAATCCCATACACTTATTTAATATTATCTTTTTTTCTATAACAAACAAGGTTCTTGTTTCTTGAAATCTCAATAGACTCAACTTTCATGAATTTGAACATCTCCATTGTTTACTATAAAGGAGCATAATGACCTGCAGGCAGAGATTCCAGATCAATAAAACAGAGAAATAAGGTTAACTTTTGTTCCCTGACATTACTAACAGGGCAGATCCCTTTATAGAAAAGTGTACAAAAGACATGTTCATGATCCTGTCAGTTTAATTGATTTTTTTCCCCCTGATCTATATTTAGGTAGAATTGATGCTGATGAGCATAGGATTGCTGGGAATCTATAGTGGTAAATACAAAGGCGACATTCTGTTGTGGACACAACCTTTACTTGTGAGACCTCACCCCTTTTTGTGGCACGCACCTTTGGCGCTCAATGAGATATAGGGCACAAATTTATAGTTCGCAGTGGGGTGCCGAACACTGACACTGGCTTTGTCTAATGAGAGAAGGGGGTAAGTGGCAGGGAAATCAGTTCCACCACCTCTCCAGCACTTTAAACACTGGTTGAACTTGTAAGGAGTATGGATAGTCTAGGTAACAGAACAAAAAGCACATGAGGAGAGAGGGCCCTGCTTGTGAGAGATTACATTCTAAAGGGGAGGGAGCAGACAAACAGGGGTGATACATTGAGCATGAAGCAGAAGGTAATGATGAGAGATGGCTTGGTTTGATGAAGAAGTGGGTCTTGAGAGCACGTTTACAGTTCTATAGAAAGTTGGAGAGTCTGAAAGGGAGAGTTATTGAATTTCAGAGGTAGGGGGCACCACGGACAAAATCTTGGAGGCAGGAATGGGCTTTGTAAGTGAGGGCTTTGTACTTTAAGAAGATTAAATTGGACTTGAAAGGGGAGCCACAGTGTTGGGCCTGTTAGAGAGTAGAAGTGGACGTAGTATGTTTGGAAAGGAAGATGAGCCGGGCTGCAGCATTGAGGTTAGATTAGAGTAGAGAGAGGCATTTGTTAGGGAGGCCCGATAGAAGGAGATTACTGTAGCCCAATCCGGAGATGACCAGTGAGTGGATGAGGGTCTTAGTAGCATCCAGAGTGAGAAAGTGTCTGATCCTGGAAATACTTTTGAGCTGAAAGCAGCAGCACTTCGAGAGGTACTGAATGTGAAAGGGAGGAATCAACAATAACAACAAGAGAACATACTTGGGGGCCAGAGGAGATAGTTGTGCCATCAATAGATTATTACATTGTGGGATATGATGATATGCTGGTTGGTGGAAATATGATCAACTCAGTCTTAGACATGTTAAGCTTAAGAAAGGTATATCTAAGAAGAGATAGCAGAGAGACAGTTGGAGATATATACGAGTGAGAAGAGAAGGGGAGAGATCAGAGGAGGGAAGGTAGATTTGAGTATCATCAGCATAGAGATGATATTGTAAGTAGAAATAGTGAATGAGCTCACCTAAAGAGGACATATAAAGAGAGAAAAGGAGAGGTCCAGGAACAGAACCTTGGGGGACACCTACTGTTAGTGCGAGAGAAGTGGAGTCATGAGAGGACATAAAGAAGGAGTGGTCAGAGAGGTTGGAGAGGTATGAGAATAGCCAGGAGAGGGCCATATCACTCAGACCAATGAAATAGAGGATTTGCAGCAGGAGAGGGTGTTCCACAGTGAAAAAAGTAGCAGAGAGGTCAAGGAGAATAAGCAGAGAGTAGGGGTCGTTGATCGTGGCAGCTTGGAAGTCATTGCTGATTTTCATGAGGACAGTTTCAGTGGAGGGAAGAAGACTAAAGCCAGACTGAAATGGGTCAAGCAGGGAGTCAGAGGAAAGAAAGGCAGTAAGGTGGTATAGGAGTTTCGAGGCAAAAGGGAGGAGAGAAATGGGTCGGTAGTTGGAGAGAATGTTAGGATCAAGGGTAGTTTATTAAATAAATAGGGGAGACAAGGGTATGCTTGAAGGCAAAAGGGACAGTGCCTGATGAGAGGGAGAGATTGAGGAGGTGGGCAAGAAGGGAATAGTCAGAAAGAGAGAGGTAGTGGAGAGGATATAGAATCTAGTGGGGAGGTGGAGGGCAAGATGAGGGCCATTGCCTCATCTCGATACTGGGGAAAAAGAAGTCAAAGTTGATGAGATGGATAGGGAGGGGTAGTCAGTAAAATGAGGGGCGAGTTGGTGAGGGTATTTTGGGATGTGATTTCCTGGCATATGGAGTCAACTGTGGATGTGAAGTAGGTTGCAAAGTCAAGGGCAGAGAGTGAAGAAGGGGGTTGAGGTAGGGGTGGGCAGAGGAGAGAGCTATCAGTGGCAAAGAGATATCTGGGCCTGAAGACTGGGAAGAGGTGAGGTTCTTGAAGTATGACCATTTAGAGATGGAATGGGCAGTAGTGGATGAGAGCATACATTTAAAATGGAGGAAATCAGCTTGAGAGCATAATTCCCCCCAGTGTCACTGGGCAGTACAGTATGTGGACATTTTTTTTCCAATATCTGGTGAATTTTAAATGTCAGGGTTGAGATGTTGATATGCAAGTGTGAATAGTGCTTACTGGAGCAACAGAGTCAAGAGCAGAAGTAAGGGAGGCATTGTATATGGAAGTGACTTACTCAGGACAGGAAAGAGAGAGAATAGGAGAGAGAAGTGAGTCAAGCAGGGAGGATAAGTAAGCAGTGTAGCTGTCCTGAATGTTACGCTTAGTGTTGTAACCTTAGGAGGTAGAGGTTGAGAAGCAGAGGAGTAAAAGTTAAAAGAGAGCAGGTGATGGTCAGAGAGGGTATGGGGTATTGGAGAAGTCAGAAATATCACAACAGTGAGTGAAGACCAGATCTAGTGAGTTCCCACTCACATGGGAAGGTGAGATAGTACGCTGGGAGAGACCAAGTCATGATGTGAGGTTAAGGAGTTTAGAGGCAGAGATTTAGTTGGAATATCAATTGGGATGTTGAAATCCACCTAAGATAATGGAGGGAATGTCTGAGGAGAGTAAGTCAGCCAGGAAGCAAAGTGATCGAGGGAATTTAGTGGGAATGGTAAATTACAGCTACTCAATTGTGAACAGGTTTGAAGATGCTTATAGCATGGACCTCAAATGTAGAGAATGTAAGGGAAGTTTCTGGTGGTATGTATTGTTAGAAGTAACTGGAGGATAGAATGACTACAACACCACCACCACGTTGAACCAAGGGGCCAGGATGTGTGTGTATAAATGTGAGGATCCCAGTGGAGAGACGGTGTGGTATAATAAATAGTATCTAGTTAGACAGTCTATATATAGACACCACATGTTAGACAGTCAAAAAAGTCGACAGTGTCAAAAGGTCAACAGGGCAAAAAGGTAGACATGGAAAAAGTAGACAGTACAAAAGGTTGACAGGGTCAAAAGATACACATAAAAATGGTCGACATAAAAACGGTAGACACCATTTTTTTGCATTTTGGGGGTTTGTGTGGATAGTTTTGTCACCTGGGACCCCCAATTGTAGAAAGGTTTCACTCGCAATGCTTTCGGCTCTGGCTCGCTGCGCTTGCCACAAGGTTTATAACTGACTGTGTCAAAATGGATAGAGAAGGTATAAAGAAGTCCAAAAACATGTAAAATTTAGAAAAAAACCCGTGTCTACTTTTTTATGTTGACCATTTTAATGTCGACCTTTTAACCCTGTCTACCTTTTGACCCTGTCAACCTTTTGTACTACCTTTTTTAATGCCGACCTTTTGACCTTGTCAACCTAATGTCTGTCTAACATATGGTGTCTATCTATTGACTATCTAACTAGACACTGCCTATCTATCATCTGGATACTGTGGAGAGAGCAGCGGGAGAAGAAGTGGTGTCAGAAGGGGAAACCTAAGTTTCTGTAATGGATAGGAGATTCAGGGAGTGGGAGATGAAAAGGTCATGAGTGGGATCAATTTGTTACAGACAGACCTGGCATTCCATAGGGCACAGGTGAGAGGGAGAGAGTTTGTGGGAACAATGTGAATGAGATTATCAGGGTTGCTGTAGCGTAGAAGTGAGATTAAGCTGAGTGGTGGGATAGTAGGATATGATGGGGCACAATATAATGAAAGTGGGGTAACAGGAGAGGAGGGGAAGGGAAGCAGTGGGGCAGATGGGAAACAGAGGAGGGTAGGTAGGAGGGGGTGTAGGAGACTAGGATGAAGGAGATACAAAATTAGGTGGACATTGAATGATAAGGGGAGTTTAAGAAAACCAGGACACAGTGTGGATGAGGTTAATGGAGAAGAAAACTGGAAATAGAAGTGGAGGCTGTACAAGAGAAACTGGGCAGTAGATTTGCAGAAATGCAGGTGAACATACAGTGTTGGTAACAGTGGTTGCTTAGTGGCAGTAAATTTAGTTTGAAGTTAAATAAAAGTGCAGAAATTGTATTTTTAAGGTTGACTGTGCAAGAAATAAGAAGATGCGAGTATGGGCATAAAAGCAATGGTAATCCAGACAGGACTTCTGAGTGTATGACGACAAGATTGCATTGGTACAGCTGTGTAATAAAAAATATTTTTAAAAACAAGAAGAAAAAAAAACCCTGAAAGTACAAATTAAAGCAATTGCCAGTGATGTGGAGTTTTTACAATATCCAAAACGGGGATTTCAGTGCTGAATATCCAGGTTAAACAACCAGGAGGCGAATGACGTGAAGTTTAAATGAACTCACATGTGTTTTCTAAAGCCGTCTTTCAGTTTTTCTGATTCTTGATAGAATGTTCTCCTTCAGTTTCCTTTGGTTTAAAGTAGAGATGAGCGGGTTTGGTTCGTCGAGATCCGAACCCCCCCGAACTTCACCTATTTTACACAGTTCCGAGGCAGCCTCGGATCTTCCCGCCTTGCTCGGTTAACCCGAACGCGGCCAAACGTCGTCATCATCCTGCTGTTGGATTCTCACGAGATTCGTATTCTATATGAAGAGCCGCGCGTCGCCGCCATTTTCACTCGTGCATTGGAGATTGAACGGAGAGGACGTGGCTACGTTCTCTGCCTGAAAAGCTCCATATCTGTACTCAGTGTGCTGCAAATATCTACGTTCTCTGCTTGAAAAGCTCCATATCTGTGCTCAGTGTGCTGCAAATATCTGTGCTCAGTGTGCTGCATTTTGGTGACCAACAGTATATAGTTGTACAGTACAGTAGGCCATTGCTGTATCTTGCAGCTCTGTGTCACTGCAAGTATCCATTCCATATCTGTGCTGCATTTTTGTGAGCAGTATATATAGTAGTATAGTGCAGCATTTTAGTTTGGTGACCAACAGTATATAGTTGTACAGTACAGTGGGCCATTGCTGTATCTTGCAGCTCCGTGTCACTGCAAGTATCCATTCCATATCTGTGCTGCATTTTTGTGAGCAGTATATATAGTAGTACAGTGCAGCATTTTGGTGACCAACAGTATATAGTTGTACAGTAGGCCATTGCTGTATCTTGCAGCTCTGTGTCACTGCAAGTATCCATTCCATATCTGTGCTGCATTTTTGTGAGCAGTATATATAGTAGTACAGTGCAGCATTTTGGTGACCAACAGAATATAGTTGTACAGTACAGTAGGCCATTGCTATTGATATAATAATATTACTGGCATATAATTCCACACATTAAAAAATGGGGAACAAAAATGTGGAGGGTGAAATAGGGAAAGATCAAGATCCACTTCCACCTAGTGATGAAGCTGATGCCACTAGTCATGGCAGAGATGATTCAATGCCATCATCATCATCTGCCAAGGCTGATGCCCAATGTCATAGTAGAGAGCATGTAAAATCCAAAAAACTAAAGTTCAGTAAAATGACCCAAAAATCTAAATTAAAAGCATCTGAGGAGAAGCGTAAACTTGCCAATATGCCATTTACGACACGGAGTGGCAAGGAACGGCTGAGGCCCTGGCCTATGTTCATGGCTAGTGGTTCAGCTTCACATGAGGATGGAAGCACTCATCCTCCCACTAGAAAACTGAAAAGAGTTAAGATGGCAAAAGCACAGCAAAGAACTGTGCATTTGTTACGATCCTGATGCTCTGGACAGGGGAGATCTTATGTAGTGAGTCCTGAGCACCAAGACGGAATGCTGGGATTGGGAGATGGGAAGGAAATAGCCCCTAGCACCCTACCTCCGTTGTCTTAACCGTGTTATCAATTCACGCCTGAACGACTATGGTTTCTTGGGCCCATGGCAGCCGCGTTTGAAGGGCGGATTAGGTCTGCCCAACTCCGATGCCCCCTCAGGTCTTAAAGAGAGACAAGGCGTGAACTGAGACAGGGTAATAACAAGGGGACCTCTAACTGAAACAACCACGCTAGGGGCTATAAACTAGCTAAAAACTCAACGTATGTGCGGCACGCCGCCAAAGGAAAAGAGCTACAAAGAAACCACTGTCCACTCCCCTACACGGCACTGCCGAGTTCCGGGGAGGACAGTGAAAGCGGAAACCTCCGCAAATGCACCAATTCACAGTAAAGTAAACACTAAGCGGCATAGGCCGCAACACGCGGCAGAAGCCGCTACTCACGAAACCGCGCGAGAACCCCAGATGACAAACAGGTTCGCAAGGACTGGAAGGATTCCCAGGACCGGCTTCGGACCTCCAAAGTACCAAAGGGCAGGGAGCAAGATCCACCAAACACAGCTGACAGGAACAGAGTTCTGCAAGGCAGGAACAGCATACAAGAAGCTATCACCGGCGGGGCTGCAGTGCGCTAGCTCACATAAAAAGGCCCTGCGTTGCCAGGGACCCGGCGGCTATCGTGCGCACGGCGTCCTGGCGTTGCTAGGCGCCGTGCGGGGGACAGGGAAGGAGAGAGGCGCGGCGGCTGTGACCGCTGCTCAGTCAGGGCACGGCCGAAGACCGACGAGCCTAACACTACCCCCCCCTTGAGGAGGGGTTAAAGAACCCCTAGAGCCAGGTTTCTGAGGAAACTCCTGAAAGAAAATCCTCTTCAGCTTGGGAGCATGTAAATATTTATCCAACACCCAAGATCTTTCTTCAGGGCCATAAAATTTCCAGTGGACCAAAAAATAGAGCCGACCCCGAGAAAGCTTAGAATCTAAAACCTTCTCCACCAAGAACTCTTGTTGCCCCTGAACATCCACTGGAGATCTACCCTGGGAAGTCCTCTGAGGAAATCTCCTGGATGAAAAATACTGTTTCAAAAGAGAACAGTGAAAAGTATTGCCAATTTTGAGAGATCTCGGCAAGCGTAGCCGAAAAGCAACTGGGCTGACCTTCTTAATGATAAGGAATGGTCCAATAAATTTGGGTCCCAATCTAGCCGAAGGTTGTCGGAGCTTGATGTTGCGAGTTGACAACCATACCTTATCTCCCACCTTAAAAGTGCAAGGACGTCGGAGCCTATCAGAAAATTTCTTTTCTCGGAAGGCAGCTTTTCTCAAGGCAAGGTGCACCTTTCTCCAAATTGTTCTGAGATGGGAGGTTAAGGTCAACGAGGAGACTGGAGAATGAGGAAAAAAAGAGTTGGCTATAGGATGAAAGCCAAAGACTGAAAAGAATGGGGACTCCTTGGTGGAAGAATGACAAGAGTTATTATAAGCAAATTCGGCTAACGGAAGAAATTCAGACCAATCATTCTGGAGTTTGGCCGAATACAACCGTAAATACTGTTTTAATGACTGGTTAACTCGTTCGGTTTGTCCGTTAGATTGTGGATGGTACCCAGATGTTAAAGAGAGTTTCATATTTAATGAGGCACAAAAACGTTTCCAGAAACGAGCAATGAATTGCGGACCCCGATCAGAGACAATATCCCTGGTCAACCCATGGAGCCTGAACACATGACGGAGAAACAAGACTGCCAACCCTTGAGCAGAGGGTAATCGGGGAAGAGCAATGAAATGAGCCATCTTACTAAAACGATCTACTACCACCCAAATGACTCGAAATCCAGCTGAAAGAGGAAGGTCCACCACGAAATCCATGGATATATGTGACCATGGCCTGAGAGGAACGGCTAAAGGTACGAGGTGCCCGATCGGCAATGAACGAGGAACCTTATGCCGTGCACAAACCTGACAGGAATGGACAAATTCCCTTACATCTTTAGAAAGACTAGGCCACCACACCGAGCGAGAGACTAACTCCAAGGTCTTAGTGATACCTGGATGACCAGAGACTTTGTTGTCATGAAACTCAGCTAAAACAGTGCCTCTCAGAAATTCAGGGACAAAGAGACGATCAGCAGGAGTCGGTTTAGGAGCCTGCTGTTGAAGCTGGACTAACTGAGTAAATAAATCCTGTGTGAGGCCTGCCTGGATGACAGATGATGGAACTATGGGGGTAGTAGCAGGATGGTTATTGTGAACCGGAAGAAAACAACGTGACAGGGCATCAGCTTTAGTATTTTTGGAACCGGGCCTGAAGGTGATAATAAACCTGAAAAGAGTAAAAAACAATACCCAACGTGCCTGCCGAGCATTAAGCCGTTTAGCTGACTCAATATACTGCAGGTTCTTATGGTCAGTAAACACTGTAATAGTATGCCTAGCTCCCTCCAGCCAATGCCTCTACTCCTCGAAAGCCCATTTTACTGCCAGCAATTCTCTATTACCAACGTCATAGTTGGATTCTGCGGAGGAGAATTTCCTGGACATGAAGGCACAAGGGTGTAATTCCTGAGACTCCAGATCTTCCTGAGATAGGATAGTCCCCACTCCAACCTCTGAGGCATCTACCTCGACTATAAAGGGGAGCTCCGGGTTAGGGTGCCTGAGAACAGGAGCCGAGACAAAGGCCTGCTTTAAGGCCCGAAAGGCAGACTCGGCTGCAGGCGACCAATTGGAAGGGTCCGCTCCTTTTTTAGTCAATGCTACTATAGGAGTGACCAAATCAGAAAAGGTGTGAATGAACCGCCTATAATAGTTTGCAAACCCTAAAAAGTGCTGAATTGCTTTTAAATTTGTGGGTTGCGCCCAATTAAGGATGGCCTGGAGTTTTTTCGGTTCCATGAAAAATCCCTGGGGAGAAATAATATACCCCAAGAAGGACACTTCCGTGATGTGAAAATCACATTTCTCTAGTTTTGCGTATAAATGATTCTCCCGTCGTTTTTGAAGAACCAGACGCACATGGGTAATATGTTGTTCCATAGACTCAGAATAAATCAAAATGTCGTCTAAATAAACGACAACGAACTTTCCAAGAAAGTCACGAAGAACATAATTGATGAGGTCTTGAAATACCGCAGGAGCATTGGACAGCCCAAAGGGCATCACCAGGTATTCATAATGACCCGACTGTGTGCTGAAAGCCGTCTTCCACTCATCCCCAGATCTTATTCGGATGAGATTGTAAGCTCCTCTAAGATCGATTTTTGAGAATATAACGGCAGAGCGTAACTGATCAAAAAGTACTGAAATCAAAGGCAAAGGGTAGGTGTTTTTAACAGAAATTTTATTCAGAGCCCGAAAATCAATACATGGTCTGAGCGACCCATCTTTTTTCTCAACAAAAAAGAATCCTGCACTCAAAGGAGATTTCGAAGGCCTAATGAAGCCTTTTTTCAGGCTTTCCTGGATATAATTATACATAGCCATGGTTTCTGGCCCGGAGAGGGCATATAATCTCCCCTTAGGTAAAGTGGTCCCGGGAACTAAATCTATAGCGCAGTCATAGGACCGATGGGGAGGCAGAACATCTGCATTACCCTTGGAGAACACATCAGCAAAATCCTGATATTCCAGAGGAATAAGTTCTGGGGTAACTGCCGCAACCCGGACAGGATGGGAAATACACTCCTTAACACAAAAACGACCCCATTGGGAAATCTCCCCAGACCGCCAATCTATGGTGGGATTATGAAAGGCAAGCCAGGGGTGACCCAAAACTACTGGAACTGCCGGACAATGTGTAAGGTAAAATTCTATTTCTTCTGAATGTAGGGCCCCCACTGTCAGCAATACTGGAGGTGTGCGGTGAGTAATAACCCCATTGGAAAGCGGACCCCCATCCAAGCCGTGCATGGTGATACGTCTATCTAAGGGTATCAGTGGAACGCCTAAAGCCTTAGCCCAAGCTAAATCCATAAAATTTCCTGCAGCTCCACTGTCGACGAAGGCCGACACCAATGAACTGAGGCTGCCAAAGGAAATCTTTACCGGAACTAATAGAGAATTATTAGAGGAGATTAACTGCAGACCCAAGTGAACCCCCTCACAATTCACTTGGTCAGAGCGTTTCCCGGCTTGTTCGGGCAGTTACGTGCAATATATCCCTTAACACCACAATACAAACAAAGACCAGAACTTAACCTTCTGGTTCTTTCCTCTGGGGACAGCCGGGAGAGACCCATTTGCATGGGCTCCTCGACATCCTCAGGAAAAGTATATACACATGGATTAGGCCTAAAAGTTGTTCCTCTTTCAGCCCTCCGCTCTCGGAGACGACGATCAATTTTAATAGCGAGCTCCATGAGTTTGTCTAGAGTCTCAGGAGCGGGGTACTGAAGGAGACTGTCTTTAATCACTTCCGACAGACCGAGGCGAAACTGAGTGCGCAGGGCCGGGTCATTCCAGCCACAGTCGTTCGACCAACGGTGAAATTCGGTACAATACACCTCTGCTGGATTTTTGCCTTGCTTAAGGGCACACAGGTGACTCTCAGCTGATGCTTCTCTATCTGGGTCGTCATATAAGAGGCCTAAGGATTTAAAAAAGTCGTCTACTGATAACAAAGCAGCATCATCCGCTCTTAGCCCAAACGCCCAGGTCTGTGGATCACCCTGAAGTAGAGACATCACAATCCCGACCCGCTGAGACTCAGTACCAGAGGAACGGGGCCTTAAATGAAAATAAAGCTTACAAGCTTCCTTAAAATTAAAAAAATCCTTTCGGTTACCCGAAAAACGGTCAGGTAAATGCATCTTTGGTTCTGGAACCATACTCGGGGAGGCTCGCAAAAGATCTTCCTGCGATCTCACCCGAAGAGTAAGGTCCTGAACCATCTGAGTTAATTCCTGTATTTGGTTAACCAAAAGCTGACTGGGGTTTTGCCCTAAACCTGCCGGATTCATGAGGCCGAATTTCTAGGGCCACCAATACAACGGAAAAAAAATTAAACCCCATTTTTTTTTTTTTTTTATGTGGGCCGGTGATAATGTTACGAACCTGATGCTCTGGACAGGGGAGATCTTATGTAGTGAGTCCTGAGCACCAAGACGGATTGCTGGGATTGGGAGATGGGAAGGAAATAGCCCCTAGCACCCTACCTCCATTGTCTTACCCGTTTTATCAATTCACGCCTGAACGACTATGGTTTCTTGGGCCCATGGCAGCCGCGTTTGAAGGGCGGATTAGGTCTGCCCAACTCCGAGGCCCCCTCAGGTCTTAAAGAGAGACAAGGCGTGAACTGAGACAGGGTAATAACAAGGGGACCTCTAACTGAAACTACCACGCTAGGGGCTATAAACTACCTAAAAACTAAACGTATGTGCGGCACGCCGCCAAAGAAAAAGAACTACAAAGAAACCACTGTCCACTCCCCTACACGGCACCGCCGAGTTCCGGGGAGGACAGTGAAAGCGGAAACCTCCTCAAATGCACCAATTCACAGTAAAGTAAACACTAAGCGGCATAGGCAGCAACACGCGGCAAAAGCCGCTACTCACGAAACCGGGCGAGAACCCCAGATGACAAACAGGTTCGCAAGGACTTAAAGGATTCCCAGGACTGGCTTCGGAGCTCCAAAGTACCAAAGGGCAGGGAGCAAGATCCACCAAACACGGCTGACAGGAACAGAGTTCTGCAAGGCAGGAACAGCATACAAGAAGCTATCACCGGCGGAGCTGCAGTGTGCTGGCTCACATTAAAAGGCCAGCCCCCAGACCCTAATTACTAGTTGCCGTGCAGCTGCCCTGCTGCACGAGCAACCTGATTAACTATTCTTAGCAGCGGGGAATGCGGTCCACCTGTGGCGTCCCCGTTGCTATGCACCCGGCGGCCCTGATCGCACGGCGTCCTGCGTTGCCAGGGACCCGGCGGCTATCGTGCGCACGGCATCCTGGCGTTGCTAGGCGCCGTGCGGGGGACAGGGAAGGAGAGAGGCGCGGCGGCCGTGACCGCTGCTCAGTCAGGGCACGGCTAAAGACCGCCGCGCCTAACAGCATTCTTCTAAATCACAAATCCCCAAGGAGAGTCCAATTGTGTCGGTTGCGATGCCTGACCTTCCCAACACTGGACGGGAAGAGGTGGCTCCTTCCACCATTTGCACGCCCCCTGTTGTCACTGTTGAAGTACACCAGGATGAGGATATGGGTGTTGCTGGCGCTGAGGAGGAAATTGACAAGCAGGATTCTGATCGTGAGGTGGTTTGTTAAGTCAGGCACCCGGGGAGACACCTGTTGTCCGTGGGATGAATATGGCCATTGACATGCCTGGTCAAATTACAAAAAAAATCACCTCTTCGGTGTGGAATTATTTTAACAGAAATGCGGAAGAACAGGTGTCAAGCTGTGTGTTGCCTTTGTCAAGCTGTAATAAGTAGGGGTAAGGACGTTAACCACCTAGGAACATCCTCCCTTATACGTCACCTGGACCACATTCATCAGAAGTCATTGACAAGTTCAAAAACTTTGGGTGACAGCGGAAGCAGTCCACTGATAACTAAATCCCTTCCTCTTGTACCCAAGCTCCTGCAAACCACACCACCAACTCCCTCAGTGTCAATTTCCTCCTTAGACAGGAACGCCAATAGTCCTGCAGGCCATGTCACTGGCAAGTCTGACGAGTCCTCTCCTTACTAGGATTCCTCCAATGGATCCTTGAGTGTAACATCTACCGCTGCTGGCGCTGCTGTTGTTGCTACTGGGAGTCGATCATCATCCCAGAGGGGAATTCGGAAGACCACTTGTACTACTTCCAGTAAGCAATTGACTGTCCAACAGTCCTTTGCGAGGAAGATGAAATATCACAGCAGTCATCTTGTTGCAAAGCGGATAACTCAGGCCTTGGCAGCTGTGTTGGTGTTGGATGTGCGTCCGGTATCCGACGTTAGTTCACAGGGACTTAGAGAATTTCTGAGGTAGTGTGTCCCCGGTACCAAATACCATCTAGGTTCCACTTCTCTAGGCAGGCGATACCGAGAATGTACACAGACATCAGAAAAAGACTCACCAGTGTCCTAAAAAATGCAGTTGTACCCAATGTCCACTTAACCATGGACATGTGGACAAGTGGAGCAGGGCAGTCTCAGGACTATATGACTGTGACAGCCCACTGGGTAGATGTATTGCCTCCCGCAGCAAGAACAGCAGCGGCGGCACCAGTAGCAGCATCTCGCAAATGCCAACTCATTCCTAGGCAGGCTACGCTTTGTATCACCGCTTTCCATAAGAGGCACACAGCTGACAACCTCTTACGGAAACTGAGGAACATCATCGCAGAATGGCTTACCCCAACTGGACTCTCCTGGGGATTTGTGACATCGGACAATGCCACCAATATTGTGCGTGCATTACATGTGGGCAAATTCCAGCACGTCCCATGTTTTGCACATACATTGAATTTGGTGGTGCAGAATTTTTAAAAAAACGACAGGGGCGTGCAAGAGATGCTGTCGGTGGCCCGAAGAATTGCGGGCCACTTTCGGCATTCAGCCACCGCGTGCAGAAGACTGGAGCACCAGCAAACACTCCTGAACATGCCCTGCCATCATCTGAAGCAAGAGATGATAACAAGGTGGAATTCAACCCTCTATATGCTTCAGAGGATGGAGGAGCAGCAAAAGGCCATTCAAGGCAAGCCTATACATCTGCCTACGATATAGGCAAAGGAGGGGGAATGCACCTGACTCAAGCGCAGTGGAGAATGATTTCAACGTTGTGCAAGGTTCTGCAACCCTTTGAACTTGCCACACGTGAAGTCAGTTCAGACACTGCCAGCCTGAGTGAGGTCATTCCCCTCATCAGGCTTTTGCAGAAGCAGCTGGAGAGATTGAAGGAGGAGCTAAAATGGAGCGATTCCGCTAGGCATGTGGGACTTGTGGATGGAGCCCTTAATTTGCTTAACCAGGATTCACGGGTGGTCAATCTGTTGAAATAGGAGCACTACATTTTGGCCACCGTGCTCGATCCTAGGTTTAAAGCCTACGTTGTATCTCTCTTTCCGGTAGACACAAGTCTGCAGAGGTTCAAAGACCTGCTGGTGAGACACTTGTCAACTCAAGCGGAACGAGACACGTCAACAGCTCCTCCTTCACATTCTCCCGCAACTGCGGCTGTGAGAAAAAGGCTGAGAATTCCGAGCCCACCCGCTGGCGGTGATGCAGGGTAGTCTGGAGCGAGTGCTGACATCTTGTCCGGACTGAAGGACCTGCCAATGATTACTGACATGTCGTCTACTGTCACTGCATATGATTCTTTCACCATTGAAATAATGGTGGAGGATTATACACTGCTCAAAAAAATAAAGGGAACACTAAAAATAACACATCCTGGATCTGAATGAATGAAATATTCTTATTAAATATTTTGTTCTTTACATAGTTGAATGTGCTGACAACAAAATCACACAAAAATTATCAATGGAAATCAAATTTATTAACCCATGGAGGTCTGGATTTGGAGTCACACTCAAAATTAAAGTGGAAAACACACTACAGGCTGATCCAACTTTGATGTAATGTCCTTAAAACAAGTCAAAATGAGGCTCAGTAGTGTGTGTGTCCTCCACATGTCTGTATGACCTCCCTACAATGCCTGGGCATGCTCCTGATGAGGTGGCGGATGGTCTCCTGAGGGATCTCCTCCCAGACCTGGACTAAAGCATCCGCCAACTCATGGACAGTCTGTGGTGCACAGTCTGTGGATGGAGTGAGACATGATGTCCCAGATGTGCTCAATTGGATTAAGGTCTGGGGAACGGGTGGGCCAGTCCATAGCATCAACGCCTTCATATTGCAGGAACTGCTGACACACTCCAGCCACATGAGGTCTAGCATTGTCTTGCATTAGGAGGAACCCAAGGCCAACCGCACCAGCATATGGTCTCACAAGGGGTCTGAGGATCTCATCTCGGTACCTAATGGCAGTCAGGCTACCTCTGGCAAGCACATGGAGGGTTGTGTGGGCCCCCAAAGAAATGCCACCCCACACCATTACTGACCCACTGCCAAACCGGTCATGCTGGAGGATGTTGCAGGCAGCAGAATGTTCTCCTTAGCGTCTCCAGACTCTGTCACGTCTGTCACATGTGCTCAGTGAGAACCTGCTTTCATCTGTGAAGAGCACTGGGCGCCAGTGGCGAATTTGCCAATCTTGGTGTTCTCTGGCAAATGCCAAACGTCCTGCACAGCGTTGGGCTGTAAGCACAACCCCCACCTGTGGATGCCGGGCCCTCATACCACCCTCATGGAGTCTGTTTCTGATTGTTTGAGTAGCCGCATTGTGGCTTGCTGGAGGTCATTTTGCCGGGCTCTGGCAGTACTCCTCCTGTTCCTCCTTGCACAAAGGTGGAGGTAGCGGTCCTGCTGCTGGGTTGTTGCCCTCCTACGGCCTCCTCCACATCTCCTTATGTACTGGCCTATCTCCTGGTAGCGCCTCTATGCTCTGGACACTACGCTGACAGACATAGCAAACCTTCTTGCCACAGCTCACATTGCTGTGCCATCCTGGATGAGCTGCACCGTCAGCTTTCAAAAGTGACCAAAACATCAGCCAGAAAGCATAGGAGCTGAGAAGTGGTCTGTGGTCACCACCTGCAGAACAACTCCTTTATTGGGGGTGTCTTGCTAATTGCCTATAATTTCCACCTGTTGTCTATTCCATTTGCACAACAGCATGTGAAATTGATTGTCAATCAGTGTTGCTTCCTAATTGGACAGTTTGATTTCACAGAAGTGTGATTGACTTGGAGTTACATTGTGTTGTTTAAGTGTTCCCTTTATTTTTTTGAGCAGTGTATGAGTGACAGCATCCAAGTAGGCACGTCAGACAGTCCGTACGTATACTGGGAGGAAAAAGAGGCAATTTGGAGGCCCTTGCACAAACTGGCTTTATTTTACCTAAGTTGCCCCCCGTCCAGTGTGTACTCCGAAAGAGTGTTTAGTGCAGCCGGTCACCTTGTCAGCGATCGGCGTACGAGGTTACTTCCACAAAATGTCGAGAAGATGATGTTCATCAAAATGAATTATAATCAATTCCTCCGTGGAGACATTCACCATCAATTGCCTCCAGAAAGTACACAGGGACCTGAGATGGTGGATTCCAGTGGGGACGAATTAATACTCTGTGAGGAGGGGGATGTACACAGTGAAAGGGGTGAGGAATAGGAGGATGATGATGAGGTGGACATCACTGTCATGTGGCAGACCCTGTGGCTGAAATGATGGGTTTGTTAAAGTGTGCATGTCCTGTTTATACAATATAAGGGTGGGTGGGAGGGCCCAAGGACAAGGGTGGGTGGGTGGGAGGGCCCAAGGACAATTCCATCTTGCACTTCTTTTTTTTTTTATTTCTCTTTGCATCATGTGATGTTTGGGGCCAATTTTTATAAGTGCCACCCTGTCTGACACTGCAGTAACACTCCTAGATGGGCCAGGTGTTTGTGCCGCCCTCTTGATTCGCTTAGCTTAGTCATCCAGCAACCTCGGTGCAAATTTTAGGACTAAATATAATATTGTGAGGTGTGAGGTGTTCAGAATAGATTGGATATGAGTGGAAATTATGGTTAATAAGGTTAACAATACTATAGGATCAAAATGACCCCCAAATTCTATGATTTAAGCTGTTTTTGAGGGTTTTTTGGAAAAAAAAACACCCGAATCCGACAAAAAATTTCAGGGAGGTTTTGCCAAAATGCGTCCAAATCCAAAACACGGCCGCGGAACCGAATCCAAAATCAAAAACACAAAACCCGAAAAATTTCTGGTGCACATCTCTAGTTTAAAGTGCATTTGTTGATCCAGTGCTGCCATTATTTTGTCATAATTGTTGGTATAAGTTTGAAGTTACATTGTTCTCCTTTTAAACACTTTGTACTATCTGCACAGTCCAACCAAGGCTGCTACAGCCTATAGAATTAAATGTATACATAGATAAAATGGCTTAAGTAAACAGACAGGACACACCCTACATCTAGTCATATAATTAAATCAATTAACACATGAGGTGGGATGCTCTGCAGTGTATTTAAGGTATAAAATTCTGATTTACCTAATCATATGATTAAATAATTTCAACACATGAGGTAGAATGCTCTGCAGTGTAGTTCAGATATAACATTTTGATTTACCTGGGACAATTCAATCAAGATCAGCTGAAGAAATGTTGAATATTGCAGGTATAATGCTAACGTTAAACACTTTGTACATCTGCACTTCATACTATCTGCATGCTCCAACCACGCTGCTACAGTCTATAGAATGAAATCCTATGTTTAAAAGGGTTGGGGCTGAAATAATGCAGGTCAGGATGCAGGCAGCCAGAATACCAAATGTGGCATCCCTATGTTTAGAATCCCGACAGGAGAAGGTAAGTATACTTACCTATCTCCAATTGCAGAATGTCCATCAGTCGCTCGTTCGAGATTCCGACGGTCAGGGCTCCAGCACCGGGCCAGCCATATTGATGATAAAAGCACTGCCTGCAAGAATATTCTTCAGACATATTGCTCATTTGAAATAATTAAGCCAAGTCCTAATCTACGCAAACAACTCTTGCACCATACCATGAACATTTCCAGCTTGGTCGTGACATTCTCTAGCTAGCCAAACATTTTGGGCATCTGAAAGCCCAGAGACTGCATTACTAATATGAGTGATAGTGTGAGTCACGTATAGGTTCGAACACTGTGATTGAGATCAGACAAAAGATTTGACATGACCCCGTACATACCCTTGATCTGTACAGACTCTATCTCTGTCTATACAGGTGTTTAGGATTGCATTAATCCCTAAATCTTTTAAACTAAGACATGATTTGCAAACCCTTTATGGACTGTGCAAAATTGGAGAAGAAAGAGATGAAGGTGATGATTATGGCAGAGTAATTGCCAGCTGGATAATGCATCCATTAATAGGGATTGAAAAATAAAAAAAATGAAGCCTGGTCAAGTTACAACTAGAAGTTTTTTGTATTTGGGCAAAAGAACATAAAGGTGTATGACTGCGAAGGTGAACTTGAAACAAGAGAGCTGTGTTATTTGAGCCAGTACAATATACCACATGTTTATACAAACCCAAAATGTTAAACTAGAATAGCAAGAAGCAGACATATTAGCTCTGAAAGTCACGCACAACACACTCACTTCAATGAGTGGTACAGACAAACATTGATAACGAGAGGATTTCTTTTACAATTTAAAGCCAGAACTCTAATGGCTCAGAGACAATACATGAACCATAGCAGGGAGTATATTACTGTAACGCATGGCTAATTTTAATAAAGTGTACCAGACAGCACAGCCAACGTAAAGGCACAGTAACCAATGAAAAGCTAATGAAGCATGCAGCCAGACGCAGTTCTATTTAATTTATAACCTAAGGTGCTTTGATGTTTTAAAAGTAGCATTTCCTCCCCTGCTAATTCTTATATAGGCTACCTGCTCAGACATCAGAGACTTTTATTGAACGTAAACACTGATCTCTAGCAAGATGGCATTTCATGTAACTCCTGAACTGCTGGGAAGACTTGAAAAGTAATACAAAGAAGATAGATAATACACTAACTGGTTACACATTAAGCATACCTTCCAACTGTCCCAATTTTTGAGGGACAGTCACTTTTTTTTGGGACTGTCCCGCTGTCCCACCCGTGGGCCGCAGTATCCTGCAGTGGGGGGGGGGGAGGTCAGTTGGGAGGCTCCTGTATTTCACTGCTCTGCCTAGCAGATCAGCGATGAATAGACGCTGTGCGCATCTAGTCACAGGAGACAGAGGGACTGGCAGCATGCCAGCAGCTCACAGAGCACTGGGCATGCCCCCATATTGACAGAAAATGGGGGCATGGCTCACGATCACAGCACCCCGGCAAAGCCATGTCCCCTTGTATATAGGCCACACCGCCTTTTTGGCCGTTCCAAAGAGTCTCTCCTTGCCATTTCCTGATGTTGGGGGGTATGCATTAAGCATTATACCGTCTGATATATTATTCCACCGCAGATCAGAACTATATATTATACACATTACCTAGTGTGTACCCACAATCGCGCGTGCCCAGCAGTTGTTCCCTTAGTTGTCTGATCTGATGTCCTGCACGTCAGATGGGATGATCACATAGGTGCAGTGTGTGCATTGTGGGACCCCTGGGCACTCATTATAAATATTCCACCGGGTAGAGGGCCCTGCTTGTGGGACCCCTATTAAAGTCCACTGAATACTGCTGCTAAGTCGAATTCCTAATACAAGTAAACAAATGGCAAAACAAACTATTGAGACTGTATGTCAGTGATCCCCACTCCAGACCTTAGTGAACCCTAGCAGAGTCAGTTTTCAAGGTCTCCTCAAAGAATTACTAATTAATGAATTAGTTCTGTACTGCCAGTGATTGTGTAAATATATCAGCGAATAATGAATGCACCTGTACTCTTACTAAAGATGAGTGGGTTCGGTTCTCTGAGAACTGAACCCTACCAAACATCACGTCCCTAGCCCGGATCCGACTCCGGCTCGGGACTTCCCGCCAGACTCGGAGACCAGAACGAGGCAAAACCTCATCATCCCGCTGTCGGATTCTCATGGGTTTTGGATTCCATATAAGGAGCCGCGCGTCGCCGCCATTTTCACTCTGGAATTGGAGAGTGTAGCGAGAGGACGTGTCTCCGTACTCAGTGTCTGTGCGGGAAAGTGGGGTGGCGATTCCAGTGCTGTCTTGTGCTGCTCAGTCTAGTGTAGTGTCTTATGCTGCATCAGTCCAGTCACAGTTGTGGTGTCCTCTGCTACCATATGTCCAGTGTAGCTGTATAAGTCCAGTGCAGTGGTGCTGTGTTGTCCTGCATCAGTTCAGTGATAGTGTCTTGTACTGCATCAGTCCAGTCACAGTGGTGGTGTACTCTGCTGCCATATGTCCAGTGCTGCTGTATAAGTACAGTCCAGTGGTGCTGTGTTGTGCTGCATCAGTCCAGTGGTGGTGTCCCTGTGCCACTCTATAAGTCCAGTGGTACTGCCGTATATGTCCAGTGATACTGCCGTATTTGGCCTTGACAGTTATGTTGGTGTAAGATGTGCATCCGGTATCTGCCAGTAGTGCAGTGATACTGCAGTGCCAACCCTAGATGGGCCAGGTGTCTGTGATGCACACTTGTGCTTAGTCATACAGCTACCTCATTGCACCTCTTTTACTTCTTTGCATGATGTGCTGTTTGGGGACTAGTTTTTTTACGTGACATCCTGTCTGCCACAGCAGTGCTACTGCTAGATGGGCCAGTTGTTTGTGCCGCAACTTTGTGTCGCTTAGCTTTGTCATACAGCTACCTCGGTGCAACTTTTAGGCCTAAAAACAATATTGTGAGGTGTGAGCTGTTCAGAATATACTGGAAATGAGTGAAAATGAATGTTATTGAGGTTAATAATACTGTAGGATAAAAATTACCCCCAAATTCTGTGATTTTAGCTATACAGTATTTACATATTGGGCAAACCATGTGCACTGCTGTGGGGGCAAATATAACATGTGCAGAGAGAGTTAGATTTGGGCGGGGTGTGTTGAAACTGAAATCTAAATTACAGTGTAAAAATAAAGCAGACAGTATTTACCCTGCACAGAAACAAAATAACCCACCCAAATCTAACTTTCTTTGCACATGTTATATCTGCCACACCTGCAGTGCACATGGTGGGTCATTCCAACCCGATCGTTCGCAGCAGTTTCTCACAGCGCAGCGATCGGGTTGGAACTGCACATGCGCTGGCACCACAGGGCGCCGGCGCATGCCAGCCGTCGTTGCCTAGCGATCGCCTCTGAGGCGGACTAGCCCTGTGCTGGGCATCCCCCTGGATGTCAGTGTGAATGATCGTAGTTGTGCTAAATTTAGCACAGCTATGATCAACTCGGAATGACCCCCATGGTTTTGCCCAACTGCTAACAAATGTGCTGCTGTGATCCACTCTGAATTACAACCATAGTCGCTCAATTAAATGTTTGTGTAGAGTCTGAATCTGCAGCCTGGTACTATTGCACAGTTTGGGTGGATTCAAGTTGCGTAAAAGCATTACAGGGGCACCGAACTTGAGGTAGAGTACATAAGGTGGTATTCCACCATGGAATCAACCGACTCATACCTAACCATATTAGTAGCCAGCTTCTTCAACAGTGTTGTTGATGTTAATTGCTGAGTCATTTGTTGGAGTGAGAATAGCCCTCTCCCTCAGCCAAGAGAAGCTTTTACCTCCATTCTCATATAAGGCAGCGCAGAACCTCTCAGTCAAAGCATTTAAGTTGTAGACTAAATTACAGAGGTTTTCCGGAATACTGACTCTTCCCCCCCTCCTCCAACAACTTGCCATCACCTATTATCAGAAGTAATTCTGAAAACTCCTCTGCTTTCAAATTGCCTTTAAGATGCACTGGCATGTTGATCCTCAAAGAAAGAACGTTGACTCTTGACCATAAGGAGGATGACTTGAGTCAAGCCTTGATCTCATTGTCACATGTCTCCCACGGCACAACAGGTAAGGTCTGTCTAAAGTCTCCAGCCAGCAGCACCATCACCTCACCCCTCATACAGATGCAGCTCCTGATGTCCAGCTAAGAGCATCAATGCCCCTTTTGTTGTCCATGGTACACTCGTCCCACACAATTAGCTTGACCTCTTGAAGTACCTGAGCCATGTTACTCTGCTTAGAGATGTTGCAGAGCACTAACTCCGAGTGGTTCAGATTGAGAGACAACTTAAAGGTAGAGTGAGCCGTCTTGCCACTATCTAGCAAAGTTGCTGCAATACCTGTCACCCCTTTTCACCCCTTTGGGGGTGGAATATTGACAAATCCATTCTTAGAGGGTGCCTATGTCCTCATGGTTCCGTAGATTTTCGTAATGAATCAGTGGTATTTGGCTTTTCTATATGTAGATTACATTTGTAACTGTTTAATTGTGTTTTAGTATATTTTTCTGGATGTCACTTGTGGCATTTTTATTTTGTCTAAATGCAGAAACCTCACAATAATCTCAGTGAGAGAGCATTGCAAATGTAATTAGATGGTATTAAGAAGTGTTTAAATTAAATACACATTGAAAATCATAGATAAATGTATCTAAAGTCATAAGTACAATGTTTAATATATATTTTGCCATGATAATTAGCAAAGAAAAAGTGTGTTCATCACTGTAAGGAGAGGTTGTTTCTCAAAGGTGCTTGGACAAGGGGGCGCTAAGCCTCCCCCCCCACCCAAATACTTGAGAGGCACCAGTCAAAGTACTGGGTCGCAGGTCGCAGTGCTACCGCCATCTGTAGGTAATACAGGCAGTGTCATAGCCCATTTTTGCCTGTGTTCTCCAGGGCTTTACTCCCTCCTGCACCCAGCTCCAACCCCTAGTTACTGTGGACTGACCCCTCCTCTGGGACCAGACCTGTGTCCTTCTCACTTCCCACTTTTTATGTTCCTCACCTCTTCCACCTTTGTCCTCCCACCCCCTTCCCTCTAGGCACCTCCTGACCTCCCCCATTTCCAACCAGGTTCAGCCCAAAATGTACCCTGTAAAGTCTCATTACATTCCATGCCTCAGTCAGGGTGTGAACTATGGGTTGATCCTGTCTTATCATCTGCTACATAAAGTCACTCACATGTTGCAGTTATGTTTTGGGTCATATTTAGCATAGACATTTTATTTTATATAACCCAAAACATTGGGATACTCTTGAAATATAAGTATCCCCTCAAAGTATTACAGTGGTTCTGCAGCAGATATCAAAGTCATCTGCTGCACTTTCCCAATTTCCCATCACAATAGAGATGTCTTTAGCCATTGTAGTCTATAGGCTACATATTGCATAATTTACCAGGAGAGGGATTGTGCTGATCCCTCCCCGGAAACAGCGACTGGTGCATGCGCTGTCTAATAACCACACATGTGCAGCAGGTGCGCAGCATACAGTAAAATGATCCCTGATGCGATCACTTTAATTTACGTATTGCTAGGATTGGCTGTTTTCAGAGCGCCTGTTTCTGGATGTGGTTTTTAATACATCTGTCCAGAAAATAATTTCTTATGGCCCGAATAGCACTAATAAGAAATTCTACTTATCAAGTCTAAACCTCAATAAACAGTAAATGGGCCCCTTAATGTTGTATTTTTCTTTAATATACTATTATCTAGAGATGAGCGGGTTCGGTTCCTCGGAATCCGAACCCCCCCGAACTTCAGCCGTTTTACACGGGTCCGAGGCAGACTCGGATCTTCCCGCCTTGCTCGGCTAACCCGAGCGCGCCCGAACGTCATCATCCCGCTGTCGGATTCTCGCGAGGCTCGGATTGTATCGCGAGACTCGGATTCTATATAAGGAGCCGCGCGTCGCCGCCATTTTCACACGTGCATTGAGATTGATAGGGAGAGGACGTGGCTGGCGTCCTCTCCGTGTAGAATAGATTAGAGAGACACTTGATTTACTACTTGGGGAGCATTAGGAGTACTCAGTACAGTGCAGAGTTTTGCTGATAGTGACCAGTGACCACCAGTTTTATTTATAATCCGTTCTCTGCCTGAAAAAACGATACACAGTCACATACCATATCTGTGCTCAGCCTCAGTGTGCTGCATGATAATATCATCTATGTATATCTGACTGTGCTGAGTGCTCACTGCTCACACAGCTGAATTGTGGGGGAGACTGGGGTGCAGTTAATAGCAGGAGTACAGTGCACACTTTTGCTGCCAGTGTGACTGACCAGTGACCACCAGTATATTGTCTGCCTGAAAAAGTTAAACAAACACTCCTGTGGTGTTTTTTTTTTATTCTATAAACGCATTCTGCTGACAGTGTCCAGCAGGTCCGTCATTCATTATATTATATAAATATTTACCTGCAGTAGTGTTGTATTTTTTTTGTTCATCTCTATCATCTTTATCATCTCTATATTAGCAGACGCAGTACGGTAGTCCACGGCTGTGGCTACCTCTGTGTCGTCAGTGCTCGTCCATAATTGTATACCTTCCTGTGGTGGGTTTTTTTTTTCTATCTTCTTCATACTAGTAGTTTAGGAGTCTGCTGACAGTGTCCAGCAGGTCCGTCATTATATTATATATACCTGCAGTAGTGATATATATATATTTTTTATATCATTATCATCTCTATACTAGCAGACGCAGTACGGTAGTCCACGGCTGTGGCTACCTCTGTGTCGTCAGTGCTCGTCCATAATTGTATACCTACCTGTGGTGGTTTTTTTTTTTCTATCTTCTTCATACTAGTAGTTTAGGAGTCTGCTGACAGTGTCCAGCAGGTCCGTCATTATATTATATATACCTGCAGTAGTGATATATATATATTTTTTATATCATTATCATCTCTATACTAGCAGACGCAGTACGGTTGTCCACGGCTGTAGCTACCTCTGTGTCGTCAGTGCTCGTCCATAATTGTATACCTACCTGTGGTGGGTTTTTTTTTCTATCTTCTTCATACTAGTAGTTTAGGAGTCTGCTGACAGTGTCCAGCAGGTCCGTCATTATATTATATATACCTGCAGTAGTGATATATATATATTATTTACATCATTATCATCTCTATACTAGCAGACGCAGTACGGTAGTCCATGGCTGTAGCTACCTCTGTGTCGTCAGTCACTCGTCATCCATAAGTATACTAGTATCCATCCATCTCCATTGTTTACCTGAGGTGCCTTTTAGTTGTGCCTATTAAAATATGGAGAACAAAAATGTTGAGGTTCCAAAAATAGGGAAAGATCAAGATCCACTTCCACCTCGTGCTGAAGCTGCTGCCACTAGTCATGGCCGAGACGATGAAATGCCATCAACGTCGTCTGCCAAGGCCGATGCCCAATGTCATAGTACAGAGCATGTAAAATCCAAAACACAAAAGATCAGTAAAAAAATGACTCAAAAATCAAAATTAAAATCGTCGGAGGAGAAGCGTAAACTTGCCAATATGCCATTTACCACACGGAGTGGCAAGGAACGGCTGAGGCCCTGGCCTATGTTCATGGCTAGTGGTTCAACTTCACATGACTATGGAAGCCCTCATCCTCCCGCTAGAAAAATGAAAATAGTTAAGCTGGAAAGAGCACAGAAAAGAACTGTGTGCTCTGAGATGGTATCACAAATCCCCAAGGAGCGTCCAAGTGTGTCAGAGGTTGCGATGCCTGACCTTCCCAATACTGGACGGTAAGAGGTGGCTCCTTCCACCATTTGCACAACCCCTGCAAGTGGGGACAAATTAATACTCAGTGAGGAGGATTTACACTGTGAAAGGGGTGAGGAATCGGAGGATGATGATGAGGTGGACATCTTGCATCTGTAGAGCCAGTTTGTGCAAGGAGAGATTGATTGCTTCTTTTTTGGTGGGGTCCCAAACAAACCAGTCATTTCAGCCACAGTTGTATGGCAGACAATGTAGCTGAAATTATCGGTTTGTTAAAGTATGTATGTCCAGTTTATGCAATATAAGGGCGGGTGGGAGGGCCCAAGGACAAATCTATCTTGCACCTCTTTTTCTTCTTTGCATCATGTGCTGTTTGGGGACTAGTTATTTTAAGTGCCATTCTGTCTGTAACTGCAGTGCCACTCCTAGATGGGCCAGGTGTTTGTGTCGGCCACTTGTGTCGCTTAGCTTGGCCATCCAGCTACCTCATTGCACCTCTTTTTCTTCTTTGCATCATGTGCTGTTTGGTGCCTATTTTTTAAATCTACCATCCTGTCTGCCACTGCAGTGCCACTCCTAGATGGCCCAAGTGTTTGTACCGCACACTTGTGTCGCTTAGAATAGTCAACAGCTACCTCATTGCGTCGCTTTTTCTTCTTTGCATCATGTGCTGTTTGGGGACTAGTTTTTGAATAGTGCCATCTTGTCTGCAACTGCAGTGCCACTCCTAGATGGGCCAGGTGTTTGTGCCGCACACTTGTGTCGCTTAGCTTAGTCATACAGACACCTCGGTGCAACTTTTAGGCCTAAAAACAATATTGTGAGGTGTGAGGTGTTCAGAATATACTGGAAATGAGTGGAAATGAATGTTATTGAGGTTAATAATACCGTAGGAGCAAAATTACCCCCAAATTCTGTGATTTTAGCTGTTTTTATGTTTTTTTCCAAAAATCATCCAGACCCAAAACCAAAACCAAAACGAAAACACGAAAGGGTGGTTTTGGCAAAACCAAGCCAAAACCAAAACACGAAAATGGAATTAGAACCAAAACCAAAACACGAAAAGTGCCAGCCGCACATCTCTACTATTATCTGCATTCCCCATACTGTCCTCAGTGCTGTGTTTTTACATAAATGTGTGTGTATTAGTGTGTATGTATAGACAGACAGACAGACAGACAGACAGACAGACAGACAGATCGATCTCTATAAAGATAGATATCTCTGTCATCAGGTAGGTGATCTGGTGGGTAAGTCCAGCTTCCCCTGAGGTGGCGACATACAGTGATTTAGGGGCGACAAAATTAAATTATTCGCCCAATCCTGTCACCTTTACCCCAACTCCTCTGTGCCACCTCCCCTATCCCGTCACCTGTATCTCCCGACTCCTCTGTGCCGCTTTCCTTCACCCCATTACCGGTATCCCAGCTTCTCTGTACCATTTCCCCCATTCTGTCACATGTATCCCAGCTTCTCTGTGCTGCTTATCCACTCCACGTCACCTGTATCCCAACTTTTCAGTGAGACTCATCCCTGTCCTCTCACCTGTATCTTGGCTCCAATGTGCAGCTTTCCCTCATCCCGTCACTTGTATCTCGGCTCCTCTGTACAGCCCTCTTCACATCCCATCACCTATGTCGCAGCTCTTCTGTGCCACTTACCACCCATCCCATCACCTGCATCCTGGCTCTTCTATACAGCTCTCCCCCCATCCCATCAGCTATAGATGTGTCCACCTACATCTAGCCTCCTGGCATGTTAAATAGCCTTTATAGTCACGCTATGCTGTGGCAAGACTCGCTACTTAACAGCAGTGTAGGCCCCTGGGCAAAGCAATGCACTCGGACCCCAACCCATCCTGCAGTGGTAGGGGTGGAGGGTACTATCAGCAGTAGTTTTGAGGTCCCGCGGGTGGTAAGGGGTGTTCTATCTTCCACTCAGCATGTAGGACCTGGAGCAGTAATTTCTGCTAATTACTCCTCTACTGCACAGATGGTGGGATAATTTTTCGGTGGGAGGGCAGCTTGCTTAACTGCAGATATCTTCAGTTCCTGATAATATATTTCTTAGCTATGGGATAAAAAAACTAAAGTGTCCCACCTTTCAGGAGGTACTGGGGACTTGGGGATAAGAGTTCAAGAGCATTGCACCTATGAAAATATAAAACTGCACACCAGGCGTGTGGAGCTGGAGCAGGGACCAGCTGCTTGGAGGCTAATATCTCTGGTTCTGTGCATAGTAGAGATGAGCTTCCAGTTTCCCCCAAAAGGGGAGAGTCCAAGCTTTTGGAGTATACCCTCCCAAAAAACTCTAAGTCAGACAGAACCCGAGATATCTGGCTGAGAAGAGCAATTTTCAGGCTTGGATAGGGACCACTGCTTTGAAGTTTCATGCGATTGAGTCCATATGAAAACAGTGGACAGTTTAGTGCAGATGAACACTGGTGCTGGGAGGGGAGGAGGAGGATGGGTACTATACGCCGGCTGTTAGACAAGGGCCACTGACAGGCCTGCACTACCCACACTGCGTGTTTGTCACTATGTCTACCTATCACCAGCTGCTGTTATACTCTGTACTGCTGTGGCTGTCACCTGGGGGATGCCAAATGACTGCCTTTGCCGGGTGACAAAATCCCTAGTTTTGGCCCTGGTGATGTGGCTGTTATTTTCTTGCTATAAAGTTTAAAGTAATGTGTGCTCTTTTGAAGGTCAAAATCACTCATGTTGTCCTAGATGTGTATCAGGATTCCATATCTGGTCTAGACAAATTTGGTAGAACACAAGTCAATTAACTGGCTAAGTTCTATCCGGGCATATGTTTTCTGTTACATCTGATGTAGAAACATAAACATCTCTGCTTAGATGTCATAAAGGACTTCTCATAGATAGAATGAAAAAAGATAAACAAATGTTTTTAGCAAAAACTGCAGAAGCAGATGTGCAAAACAATTAGTTAGATACAGTGCAGTATATTTTAATAAGCACTTTAAGGTACAAAATAGACGCAGAAATGACAACAGTTAGGACAGGCATTATCCATGCCTTCCTTTTCTACGCGTTATGCAGTATGTGGATGACTTTCTCAAATATGCATTGTATATAGAGATACAAAGTTTAGAGACCTGAAATAGCTGAACCATGTATTTGAAAAATAGATGAAAAAAGGAGTTGTTGTGGAATGATATTCAGAAAGAATTGACTGTATCAACTCAGGCGGATTATTCTTTCTTATCATAATATACAAGGTCAGCAGAGGAAACAAAGTCAATGTTTCTGCTTTCTCATTCTATAACAGATGGCTGACCAACACTTCAGACTAAAACTTCCTTTCTGATTTCAGGTTTCTGTTTGTTATGAAAGAGGAGCTAGAAATCAACATGCTACCTATACAATCCATACAGTCCAACGAGCCTAATTCAGATCTGATCGCAGCAGCTAATTTGTTAGCTAATGGGTAAAACCATGTGCACTGCAGGTGGGGCAGATATAACATGTGCAGAGAGAGTTAGATTTGGGTGGGGTGTGTTCAAACTGAATTCTAAATTGCAGTGTAAAAAAAAAGCAGCCATTATTTACCCTGCACAGAAACAATATAACCCACCCAAATCTAACTCTCTCTGCCCATGTTATATCTGCCCCACCTGCAGTGCACATGGTTTTGCCCATTAGCTAACAAATTTGCTGCTGTGATCAGGTCTGAATTAGGCCCAATGTCAGGGAGTCAAATTACATCTAAATTGAAGACCAATACTGCAGGTTTAGTTCTCAGCATACAAGCAGCATACGCAAATTCCCAGTCATCAATTGAAAAAAAATGAAAACAGTGAAAAATGCATCCAAAAGTAATGTTTGAGCTACTATCACACAAGTTATAGCTATAGATGGTTTTGTTTGGAAGAATGTATAGTTTAAAAAATATAAATGAGTTTATTTTATAACAATTTATATGGGAAATAAATTATCCCCAAACTTGCTAATTTTCTTTCCATTAAAACTGAACTACAAACATGCGTTTTGCTAAACTCCACCAAAAAGCACATTGCAAACAAACTACCTTTCCAAAAATTGCCATTAAAAATTATTTGAGTATAAGTGTAAACATTGGCGTATATATAATCAGTACAGGGTGTGTGGTGCACATGGGCCCCTGGACCCACACTGCACACCCTGCACTCATATAATTATACTTAACCCTCTGTAGTCTGCTGCGACCACCAGCACTGCAGACAGAAATCACCAGGATAATGCAGCGGGGGCCATTATCCTGGTATATTCTGCATGTGTAGTAGAGATGTCCCCAGAAACATGGTACACAGGCACCAGTTTCCAGAGCCCTGTGCATGCACGGTAGACTCAGGCACAAAGCCATCTGCCATAGTCTCCAGTTCTGCTGCTGGAGAGGAGGGGGCCCACACAGAGCCTGAGCACAGGCCCCCTCCTCTCTTATACCATCCCGGAGTGTAAACACCCTTTTCCATCTTTAGCACGGGTCGCAGCCGGGAGCCTGATATGGCTGCGACCCGTGCTAAAGCCCCCTTTTCCACAGCGCTCACCAACTCGACATATTGCCGGGTTGGTGACGCTGCTGCTGACTCGGCAGGAGCGGCGCTGGGAGATCACATCATCTCCCAGCACCGCCCTTCCATACACTGTGAACGGGAGCTGTGTCGCCTCGACACGGCTTCCGTTCACACTACACAGCTTAACGGGTTGAACACGTGTTCAACCCGGCAAGATACCTGGGAAGGATTCCCAGATCACTTGATCCGGGAATTTGCCGGGGGGGGGCCGTTTCCACTAGGGAAAAACACGGGTAAATGCGTGCCCCCGCGCATTTACCCGTGTTTTTAAAGGTAGTGGAAAAGGGGTATGTATGTACAAATTTATCAAATTGTAGGTAATATACAATAATAAATATAATAATGCACAAATATTGGAAAGCTGCTCAATCAGATGTAATATCAGTCAGGTGCTAAAAGGGAGGGGTAATTCTGTGTAAGAAAAAACAACAATTTGTGTTCCCTAATGCACACTGAGTGAAAAGTAATAATACTACATAAGGGCCCTCATTCCGAGTTGATCGTTTGCAAGGCGATTTTAGCAGAGTTACACACGCTAAGCCGCCGCCTACTGGGAGTGAATCTTAGCTTCTTAAAATTGCGAACGATGTATTCGCAATATTGCGATTACAAACTACTTAGCAGTTTCAGAGTAGCTTCAGACTTACTCGGCATCTGCGATCAGTTCAGTGCTTGTCGTTCCTGGTTTGACGTCACAAACACACCCAGCGTTCGCCCAGACACTCCCCCGTTTCTCCAGCCACTCCTGCGTTTTTTCCGGAAACGGTAGCGTTTTCATCCACACGCCCATAAAACGCTGTGTTTCCGCCCAGTAACACCCATTTCCTGTCAATCACATTACGTTCATTGCGCATGCGTACTAAGCAGAAAAACGCTGCGATGCGATGAAATTTACCGAGCGAACAACTCGGAATGAGGGCCAATAATCAGACAATAGTGTGCATTAGGGAACACAAATTGTTGTTTTTTCTTACAATAAATATAATAATGTTGCATTGTGTTTCATTTTATTCTTGTATTTATTTTATTGTATTTCTATCTCTATCATGAAGAAGAGCTCATGAAATGAAATATATTTGCATTTTATATTACCTACAATCTGATAAGCTTGTACATTTACACTTACAGATGTAGCCATGCTCATCTTTGCTGCAACGCAGCATGGTGCAACACAAGGCATGGCATGCCAGGTCTGTAAATGCCTTTGTATCAATATATGCTAAAGCTTTTTCATTAGCCTGTGTGTATCTCATTAAAAATATAAGTTGGGGAAGAACATATCATTGTCCTGACATTTTATTTCCTCCCAGCACATTCTGCATGGCTCTCTCACTTTGACAATGGCAACTACTATCCTCTGACAGTCTGTGATCTATGCTATTCCATGGGTGCATGTTCTAAAATTATTTTTAGTTTATCATAATAAAACAATGTTCTATTTTTCTGCTGCATGTTATTTTCCACACTCTGTACCAAAGCACCATATTAATCTTCCCTCTAGACATATATGATGTTGACTTAAGCCTAGAATCTTTCCTTACATCTACTGTAGATAAGCTAGATATCTACTTCTAAAATACATTTCAATGTTTGACATAAGCAGTTATAAAGAACAAATAACTTTAGTGCTGCATGTTTCTTTTTGTTGGGTTATGAATGTTGGTGTTAATGTCTCCTGATCATCCACGTTTTCCTGGTCCACTAGAAATCATTATTAACCAAGCTGCATGAGGAAGACTTCTAATAAAGACTAAACACTGTACTAACAAACTTAAACTCATAGCTCATCTTGCTGCTCATCATACATCTCTTGTCATGGGAAAGTAGACAGTGCTTAGGGCAAAAATGGAAGAATACTTCTTTTTTTTCTCCTGCTTAGGGCCAAACTAATGTCCATGTGGGCCAGGGGCTGAAATGATCAAGCACCTATAGCAGGCATATCCAAACTGCGGCCCTCCAGCTGTTGAGAAATTACACATCCCAGCATGCCCTGATACAGCTTTAGCATTCTTTGACATCAAAACTGTGTCAGGGCATGCTGGGAGGATATGTAGTCTCTCAACAGCTGGAGGGCCGCAGTTTTGACATGCCTGACCTATAGAGACACAGAGGAGCTGTAATCACTGCTTTTATGGTTTGACTAGTACCGTACCATGTGGCCTGTACACTCCCTGCATTATCAGACCCAAAGTGCCAGCTCACCGCAATCTATGCATGACATGCCCTCGACTCTGTCTGCCCCTGACACCTGTGTTCTGTTCTGACCCTCACAACTCCAGTCCGCTTGCCTTGTCGCTCTGTCCCGCACCCTTTTGGCCCACATACTTACCTCATTGTCGTTGGTCAGTCCTCCTTTTCTAGGTTTGATCCATCTCCCTTGCAGTGGGAGCCAATGGGGCACGAGCCCAGGCTTCCACTACATGCATTGACGGGACAGAACACACCTTCTACAATCATTATATAGATAGCACTATATTATTTATATTTTATATTTTTGTTATTATATTCAGTACATACTGTATATATCTGTATCTCAGACTCCATCAGAGTTGATTTGGTCTTTAATGCACTTTACTTCAGAAAAGTTATACGATTTTTGATTTTTGGCGTGCATCTTTTACGTTCACAATGTAAGTCGGATCTGATTTCTGATGGCTTTTCAGACCAGGAAATGTCCGAATTTTTTCAGACCAACTGTAATGCGTCTGTAATTTAACAGTTGCACAGTGATAGAAACGTCACCTATTGGCACCCAAAAGACCCATGATTAAAGCAACACACACCTTAAATAAACCCCAGTTCTCCAGGGTGCACAAGTATCTTATGCTGAGTTAATTGTCATGTGGCATGGCTATATTCTGTGTGTAATAACGGCTGTATCAGCATACCAAATTATGTTACAGTATTTGGCTGGAAAACACTGTACCATAACATTTTGTATGCAGATACAGTTGCAGTTACAAACAGAATATGCTGCATATCATTTTAATCAGCAAAAGCTGCTTGTGGTCCTATTTGCATCATTTGCATCTAAGACTTTTCTGGGGAAACATTAGCAAAAATTACATGTACAGTACATGGACTATTTTTAGAGATCAACGTTTTTTGTTTTTTTTAAGTGTCAAAATATATTGAAAATTATTTATTTATTTATTTATTGGAAATGTGCTGTAAAAGTGTACTTAAGTTCTAATTGATTTCCAGCATTTTCATATCTGCCTCGACCAAAAAAACAGCTTTAGGTTTGTGAGACTTTGCAGAGCTGTTTTGTGTCTGACTTTCAAACTGGGACTCCAATACATCGGCCGAGTTGTATGCTTAACATGGGCAAAACATCTAGAGCAGACTTTTTACCATCCGCTCTACTTAAGAGCAGAAAGAGGCAGAGTTTTCATGTACTCGGCCACTAATACATTGGCCGACTTTGCAAAATGTCTGACTTTTCTGCCTATGGGCCTAATTCAGTAAAAATCGCTTATCCTTACTGTTAGGAAACTGTTCAAGACCTGTTCTAGCACTTTAATTACGCTTTTACAATACAATATATATTACACACCTCATAATAAACACAGGCTTAATACTCTATTATCTCTCAAAAAATATTAAACTTCTACTTTTATGCATTTCTATTACCACTATTCTGTTCATTTGTAATCCCTAAGATCAAATGCATCAAACCACATCTACCTCTTAAAAGACTACTTACATGGGAAACTACAATCATGCATACCTCCCAAGTGTCCTGATTTTGGCAGGACAGCAGTGGCGTAACTACTGCCCCCGCAGCCCTAGCGGTGGCTTGGGGGCGAGGGGCTGCGGGGGCGCCGCCACTGATTTAGCGCAGATTGACATGCGGACGAGCGTCCGCATGTCAATCTGTGGTCTCCTCTCCCTCCTTCCCTCCGCTGCTGTGTTGGAGGGACACGGAGGGCACAGCGCGCCCCTCTCCTGTGTCCCTCCTGGGTCTCCGGCGGGTCTAATAAAGGAAGTGCCGTTCGTGAGCTCTGATTGGCTCACGAACCGGCACTTCCTTTAACAGATCCGCCGGAGACCCAGGAGGGACACAGGAGAGGCGCGCACTGTGCCTCTGTGTCCCTCCATCACAAAACAGTGGGGGAGCGCGGGGGGGGGGGGGGCACTGGGGGAGCATATGCGCCACAGGGGGAGAGGGGCATATGTGGCACTGAGGGGGCATATATGGCACTGGGGGTGTGTATGTGTACCTGGCACATGGGGGGGCTATATTTGGCACTGGGGGCACGTGAGTACCTGGCACTGTGGGGGAATATCTGGCACTGGAGACATATGTGGCACTGGGAGCATAGCCCTAGCAACAAGCACTACCCCCTAGCAATGAGCATGACACCCAGTGCATGAAACCCCTGGCAACGAGCATGACACCCTGAGCATGAAAACCCCTGGCACCGTGCATGGAACCAAGAGCATGAAACCCTTGGCAATGAGCAGGTAATTTAAAAGTAATTAGGAGCCTTACTGTAGGACTTAATGTGTAATGGGCATTACGGTGTGTGGCATAATGTATCACGGACATTGCGGTGTGTGTCATAATGTGTCACAGGCATTATGGTGTGTGACATACTATATCACGGGCATTGTGGTATGTGGTATAATGTCTCAGGGGCATTGCAGTGTGTGGCATAATGTATAACGGGCATTGCGGTGTGTGGCATAGGGTATAACGGGCATTGCGGTATGTGTCACAGGCATTATGGTGTATGGGTAACTATATCACGGGCATTGTGATATGTGGTATAATGTCTCAGGGTCATTGCAGTGTGTGGCATAATGTATCACGGACATTGCAGTGTGTGTCATAATGTGTCAGGCATTACGATGTGTTGTATACTATATCGGCGAGCGCATGTTTGTCCCTTTAATAGTGCCAATTATGGGGGATGGGGGGGGCGCCGAAGAATTTTTTGGCTTGGGGGAGAAAAATTTCTAGTTACGCCACTGCAGGACAGTCCACCTTTTCAGTCACTGTCCCACCATGTCACCCACGGGCCGCAGTGTCCCGCAGTGGGAGAAAGTGGGGACTTGGGAGGCCCACTCTCACTTGCTGCTCTGCTTAGAAAACAAGCGATGTATAGATGCATTGTGCATTCACATGGCATGTATTCGGTTGAGAGATGGACTAAGGATCCTGAAGCGCTGGGCATACCTCCAGCATGATGAAAATAGGGAGACGTGGCTCATGGGTATGGCATTTCCTGTTAGGTCATGCCTTCTTATTGATAGGCCACACCCACCATATCAAGGCCAAACTTCCTTATCAGATGCTAGCAAGGGTCCCAATTTATCTGCAGAGAATGTTGGGAGATATGATCATGCAGTCAGTACTGCATGTTCACATTAAATATGTAGTAAGTGGATATCACCTTTTGAAAGGACGAGTAGAATCCCATGATGTACTGTATACAGTACTCACCTCGCTCCTGCCAGTCCAGTCCTTTTACAGATAGGCAGCCAGTTGTTCACTTTTAACACACGGCCAGAGGAAGCATGCTGGAGTAAGTGGCTTGGATGCTGTCGTATCACTCAAACAACATCTTTTTGGGCCTAATTCAGAGTTGATCGCAGCAGCAAATTTGTTAGCAGTTGGGCAAAACCATGTGCACCGCAGGGGGGGCAGATATAACATGTGCAGAGAGAGTTAGTTTTGGGTGGGGTGTGTTCAAACTAGTGACGTGCACCGGACATTTTTCGGGTTTTGTGTTTTGGTTTTGGATTCGGTTCCGCGGCCGTGTTTTGGATTCGGACGCGTTTTGGCAAAACCTCCCTGAAAATTTTTTGTCGGATTCGGGTGTGTTTTGGATTCGGGTGTTTTTTACAAAAAACCCTCAAAAACAGCTTAAAGCATAGAATTTGGGGGTCATTTTGATCCCATAGTATTATTAACCTCAATAACCATAATTTCCACTCATTTCCAGTCTATTCTGAACACCACACACCTCACAATATTATTTTTAGTCCTAAAATTTGCACCGAGGTCGCTGAATGACTAAGCTAAGCGACCCAAGTGGCCGACACAAACACCTGGCCCATCTAGGAGTGGCACTGCAGTGTCAGACAGGATGGCACTTCAAAATATAGTCCCCAAACAGCACATGATGCAAAGAAAAAAAGAGGTGCACCAAGGTCGCTGTGTGACTAAGCTAAGCGACCCAAGTGGCCGACACAAACACCTGGCCCATCTAGGAGTGTCTCTCCAGTGTCAGACAGGATGGCAGATTTAAAAAATAGTCCCCAAACAGCACATGATGCAAAGAAAAAAAGAGGTGCAATGAGGTAGCTGTGTGGCTAAGCTAAGCGACCCAAGTGGCCGACACAAACACCTGGCCCATCTAGGAGTGTCACTGCAGTGTCAGACAGGATGGCAGATTTAAAAAATAGTCCCCAAACAGCACATGATGCAAAGAAAAAAAGAGGTGCACCAAGGTCGCTGGATGGTTAAGCTAAGCGACCCAAGTGGCCGACACAAACAACTGGCCCATCTAGGAGTGGCACTGCAGTGTCAGACAGGATGGCACTTCAAAAAATAGTCCCCAAACAGCACATGATGCAAAGAAAAAAAGAGGTGCAATGAGGCAGCTGTGTGGCTAAGCTAAGCGACCCAAGTGGCCGACACAAACACCTGGCCCTTCTAGGAGTGGCACTGCAGTGTCAGACAGGATGGCAGATTTAAAAAATAGTCCCCAAACAGCACATGATGCAAAGAAAAAAAGAGGTGCACCAAGGTCGCTGGATGGTTAAGCTAAGCGACCCAAGTGGCCGACACAAACAACTGGCCCATCTAGGAGTGGCACTGCAGTGTCAGACAGGATGGCACTTCAAAAAATAGTCCCCAAACAGCACATGATGCAAAGAAAAAAAGAGGTGCAATGAGGTAGCTGTGTGGCTAAGCTAAGCGACCCAAGTGGCCGACACAAACACCTGGCCCATCTAGGAGTGGCACTGCAGTGTCAGACAGGATGGCAGATTTAAAAAATAGTCCCCAAACAGCACATGATGCAAAGAAAAAAAGAGGTGCACCAAGGTCGCTGGATGGTTAAGCTAAGCGACCCAAGTGGCCGACACAAACAACTGGCCAATCTAGGAGTGGCACTGCAGTGTCAGACAGGATGGCACTTCAAAAAATAGTCCCCAAACAGCACATGATGCAAAGAAAAAAAGAGGTGCACCAAGGTCGCTGGATGGTTAAGCTAAGCGACCCAAGTGGCCAACACAAACAACTGGTCCATCTAGGAGTGGCACTGCAGTGTCAGACAGGATGGCACTTAAAAAAGTAGTCCCCAAACAGCACATGATGCAAAGAAAAAAAGAGGTGCACCAAGGTCGCTGGATGGATAGTATACTTGACGACACAGAGGTAGGTAGATCAGTGGACTACTGTACCGTACTGCTATATATTATATACTGGTGATCAGCAAAATGATGCACTGTCCTCCTACTACTGCGCACAACAACTAAAATGCACCACAGGTATGGATGGATAGTATACTTGACGACACAGAGGTAGGTAGAGCAGTGGACTACTGTACCATACTGCTATATATTATATACTGGTGGTCAGCAAAATTATGCACTGTCCTCCTACTACTGCGCACAACAACTAAAATGCACCACAGGTATGGATGGATAGTATACTTGACGACACAGAGGTAGGTAGAGCAGTGGACTACTGTACCGTACTGATATAATACTAGTGGTCACTGGTCAGCAAAATTCTGCACTGTCCTCCTACTATATACTACAATGCAGCACAGATATGGAGCGTTTTTCAGGCAGAGAACGTATAATACTGGTGGTCACTGGTCAGCAAAACTCTGCACTGTCCTCCTACTATATAATACTGGTGGTCCCCAGTCCCCACAATAAAGCACACTGAGCACAGATATTTGCAGTACACTGAGCACAGATATGGAGCATTTTTCAGGCAGAGAAAGTAGATATTTTAAGCACACTGGGCACAGATATTTGCAAGCACACTGAGCACAGATATTTGCAGCACACTGAGCACAGATATTTGCAGCACACTGAACACAACTGAGAGAACGCTGCACACATCCTCTCCCTATCATCTCCAATGCACGAGTGAAAATGTCGGCGACGCGCGGCTCCTTATATAGAATACGAATCTTGCGAGAATCCGACAGCGGGATGATGACGTTTGGGCGCGCTCGGGTTAACCGATCAAGGTGGGAAGATTCGAGTCTGCCTCGGACCCGTGTAAAATAGGTGAAGTTCGGGGGGGTTCGGATTCCGAGGAACCGAACCCGCTCATCTCTAGTTCAAACTGAAATCTAAATTGCAGTGTAAAAATAAAGCAGCCAGTATTTACCCTACCCAGAAACAATATAAAACCCACCCAAATGTAACTCTCTCTGCAAATGTTATATCTGCCCCACTTGCAGTGCACATGGGCCCTCATTCTGAGTTGATCGCTCGTTACGGATTTTCGCAGCGCAGCGATTATGGCAGGAAGGGGCTAATCTGCGCATGCGTATGCACCGCAATGCGCACGTGCGTCGTACAAGTACAAAGAGCTTTGTGGTTTTGCACAGGTTCTAGCGATGCTATCAGTCACACTGTTTTTTTACAAGGAGATTGACAGGAAGTGGGAGTTTCTGGGTGGCAACTGACCGTTTTCTGGGAGTGTTTGTAAAAACGCAGGCGTGGCCGGGAATTTGCTGGGCGGGTATCTGACGTCTATACCGGGTCCTTCGTCGCAGCAATCATCGCACAGTATAAGTAACTACAGGGCTGCACAAAATGTGTTTGCAGCCGCTCTGCTGCACAGGCATTCGCACTCCTGCAAAGCGAATATACACTCCCCCGTGGGTGGCGAATATGCGTTTGCACGGCTGCTAAAAGTAGCTAGCGAGCGATCAACTCGGAATGAGGGCCATGGTTTTGCCCAACTGCTAACAAATTTGCTGCTGCAATCAACTCTGAAATACCCCCTTTGAGACCAGGTTTTACTTAGGATATACAGACCAAAACTTACTTTACTATTTACAATATAATATACCCTTAAGTGGCAAATATATACAAGCATACAGCATCCGATGACAGATACTACTTACATTTCTTTATACTATACCCCTTTTAAAAGAATAGTTTATTTTCTTTAGTTTTCTGGTTTCATAAAATTTAGATTCAAATGAGATGCCAATATGAAACCCCAAATTCATATTTATCATGTCGGATGTGCACAACTACTATACAATCTGTTTCACAAAATGGATTTTTTTCATTCATTTGACACCTCAGTTGTAAACTTGCTATCTATGGGGGTAATTCCAAGTTGATCACAGCAGGAAATTTTTTAGCAGTTGGGCAAAACCATGTGCACTGCAGGGGGGGGGGGGGGGGGGCAGATATAACATGTGCAGAGAGAGATAGATTTGGGTGGGTTATTTTGTTTCTGTGCAGGGTAAATACTGGCTGCTTTATTTTTACACTGCAATTTAGATTGCAGATTGAACTCACCACACCCAAATCTAACTCTCTCTGCACATGTTATATCTGCCTCTCCTGCAGTGCACATGGTTTTGCCCAACTGCTAAAGAATTTCCTGCTGCGATCAACTTGGAATTACCCCCTATGTTCCGATGAATCATTTTCAGTGGCCTTTTATGTTATTGATACATGTGCTTTCTGCGCAGTAAGATAGAAACCAGAAATAATTGATAGGTTTAGGCATTTTCTGTGAACATACTAGATCATACTTTATTTTTAACATACGGAGGTAATCCATCAATTTTCAATTTAGCTATAAGTAATTTCCTTCAACATCTTTTTTTTATCATCCACCTACCTGAGCTAGGACATTTTTTTGACTGAGAACCTTAATCTTGGTTACTGATTTTATGGATGTGTCCCCACCAATGTTATGGAAGCAGATATCTTAAAATGAAATTACCCGCAGTAGTACATTCATACTTACCTTTCTATTTCTAGATTGTAAATACTGTGTTTTTTATTTTTTGAGATTGTATATGATGTTAACAGTTGTTTTGTATTCCAGATGGACCCTATGGGGCAGATGTACTAAGCCTTGGAGAGTGATAAAGTGTAGAGAGATAAAGTACCAATCAACCAGCTCCTGTCACTTTTCAAACACAGCCTGTAACATGGCAGTTAAGAGCTGGTTGGCCGGTACTTTATCTCTCCCTATTTTATCACTCCCAAAGGCTTAATACATCTCCCCGCATGGACCTAAGTGGGTAATTCAGACCTGATCGCTCGCTAGCTGTTTTTTGCAGTCTTGCGTTTGCCTAGTCGCCGCCCACCGGGGAGTGTATTTTAGCTGTGCAAGTGTGCTAACGCATGTGCAGCCGAGCGGTACAAAAAACTTTGTGCAGTTTCTGAGTTGCCCAGGACTTACTCAGCCGCTGCGATCACTTCAGCCTGTCCGGGGCTGGAAATGACGTCAGACACCCTCCCTGCAAACGCTTGGACAGGCCTTCGTTTTTCCAACCACTCCCTGAAAACAGTCAGTTGCCACCCACAAACGCCTTCTTCCTGTCAATTTCCTTGCGATTGGCTGTGCGAATGGATTCTTCGTAAAACCCATCGCACAGCAACAATCTGCTTTGTACCCGTGCGACGCGCCTGCATATTGCGGTTCATATACATGCGCAGTTCTGACCTGATCGCAGCGCTGCAAAAAACGCTAGCGAGTGAACAGGTCTGAATTACCCCCTTAGAGTGAAGAGTACATCCAACAAAAGGGGTTGATCGTGAGTTAGGAGCAAAGCAAAAAGAGCAAGTAACTGTGAGCCTAATTCAGACCTGATCGCTAGGCTGCGTTTTCGTACAGCCTGCGATCAGGTCTGAACTGCGCATGCATATGCACTGCAATGCGCACGCGTGTCGGTCTGCAGCACCAGGGATCGGCGGGCAGCGATGGGATGTTGCGAGAAAAGCAATCGCACAGGCGATCGCAAGGTGACTGACAGGAAGAGGCCGTTTGTGGGTAGCAACTGACCGTTTTTAAGGAGTGTCCAGAAAAACGCAGGAGGGACCAGGTGTTTGGAGGGAGTGTTTCTGACGTCAGCTCCAGCCCCGATCATTGCACTGGAAGAGTAAGTCCTCGGCCAATATTTACTAATATTCGTGTTTGAGTCGGTTTGTGTAGTGTTTAAACTCGTTTTGTATCGGGTGCATTTTCATGCAACTTTTTGAATCCATATACGCAAAGTTACTAAACATTCGAGTTTGTTGTTTTCGTGTTTTCCGATGTCGATGCCAGTCGGGTTTTTTTGCCACATTTACGGCCGTCATTGTCGTTTGCGTACGTGTTTTTGTTGGATTTGCTGTTTTTTTCACTAAGTTAAACGCGGCAGGGTTTTTTTTTCCCGCGGCCGCATTTTCACTTTCAGTTTCGATTTTCATCCCCGTTCGTGATTGGTTGTGTTTCAGATGGTAGGAGTGTCTGTGCGCAACCATATAAATACGCCCCAAACCGTCCGCACCTCGTGGGTTTAGTTAGTGGTGAGGAGGAGGGAGGTTGTGCTGTGGAGGTAGGTGATTTTGTGGTTTGAAGAGGAGTGTTGGTAGCGATTTCTGAGTGTGGTATTGTGTTTGAAAGTCGTCTTGTCATTCTTGTTGTCTTGTATTTTGTGGTTTTGTCTCATTTTTAGTCCAAGTTATTTTTCTTTATAGTCCCTTGTCAGTGTTTGTGTGTGTGTGTGTGTGTGTGTGTGTGTGTGTGTGTGTGTGTGTGTGTGTTGTGTAGTGGTAGTGGAGGTGTGTGTTGTTTGTCTTTTTTTTCCCTGTGTTAAGTGTTTAGACACACAATTATGTGTGACTCAGAGGTGGAGGGTGTGAGTGAGGGGGAGGAGGTCGGTCAGGTGGAGGAGGTGAGTGTTAGTGAGGTTAGTGAGGTGGAGGAGGTGGGTGAGGTTGCTGCAGCAGCCTCAAGTGACAGTGACAGTCAGAGTGCTCCGCAGCCACGCACCACTACTAAGACTGGGCGGAATGTTAAGTTTAGTTTTGCAGAAAATGTGGAATTGGTGCGTGAGCTGATGAAGTATCAGAGGCAGCTATTTGGGCCTGAGTCCGCCAAGGTGCCAACACGGAGGAAGACGGTGTTGTGGGCAAAAGTAGTTGCTGCTGTCAATAGTGAGGGGGTGGTCAAGCGGACGGAGGACACATGCCGCAAACGGTACTATGACATAAAGCGACGTGTCAAGTCCAAAATGGCCAAGGAGGCCAAGTCGGCTCGGCAAACCGGTGGTGGGCAGCCCTATATTGCAAGATATCTGGAGTATGAGGAGCCCATGCGGAGTGTCATACCTCCTGAAGTTGTCTCTGCAACCCATGTCCGGGATTCAGATAGGCCAAGGAAGAATGGTGAGCATGTTTTTTGTTTTGTTTTTTATAAATTGTATTTTGTAATCTGTGTCATGTGACGTAGCATATTACTCCCATCTTCAAGTGTGTGTTTGCAAATACATTGTTTTGGGTCATGTGTTAGCTAAAAGCCAATGTAACATCTTACTTTATTGTATGTCATGTTTTTTTTACACAGATATTTAGCATGTGTAGTTTGGACTTGTTGTGTCTCTGATTTGTCCTGCAATAATGTTTTCCTTTTGGGCGTTTTTTCCGTTAAAAATGATGACTATGTTTTATATAAAAGTGATCCATGTTTTTTTTAATTAAAATAAGTCGTTGTCATGTTAGAGGCTGGAGTACTGGAAAGTGGTTTGTAAACCACTTACATGTGTAATGTCATCTTTACTGAAGGGTTTTTTTTTTAATACGTTTTAAAAATATTTTTTTTTTGCTTGTATTTGTTCCGTGACACCATACTGCATTTTTTTAAAACTTAACATTTGCTTTTTTTTTGTGTGGTCATATAGTGGTAATGTGTATTTGGAGTGCCACATCACAGAGCCAATTAGATATTGCATCTGTATTATTTTTAAAAACAATACAAAATTAATTTGTGTGTTGTTGTTTTTTTTTAAAAACCCATTCCTTTAACTTGTGGCCTATGTCAGTGTCCTGTACATGTTTGCCTGTCTTGATGTTGCCATAGTGCATATTTTTTAATTTTTAATTAATATTTTTGGTCTATCTGGTCCTTATGTTTTTTAAAAATAAAAACCAAGCATTTCTAAAGGTATAAATGTTTATAAGCATAATGTGTGGATGTATACACAATAGCATGATTTATGAATATATCTCTTTTTATACAGTGTCTGAAAAAAACAGTACTACTCGTCGGCCATTAAATCCTAACACATCTGATGATGACGCTGCGGAAGCAGGTAAAGTGTCCATTGTAGTATAGGGTATGCTTGTAAAGGAATGGCCATAACAAAATTGCACTTTCATTAAAAGGTCTATCAAAAGAAGTATGGAGCAGCAGAAGTGGATCTTCTGTTAGACATCACCACAAGAAACCTGTGGCCGAAAAGAAAGCAAGGTCGTCTGTCCCGCCACAAACACAGCAGGCTACCCCGCCACGAAGATTATTGTCAGTATGTTCGGTCCCCCCACTCCAAATTTTGGACACACCTCCAAGACGTCATCCACACTCCCCTCATCTTGATTGTGAGTATCAAACTGGAAAAAAAGTGTAAAATGTCAGAACATAATCATAATCAGTCATAACCGCATTAAGTCCAAACACATCCAAAACAAAAATACTTACCGCAGTAAGTAAAAGCTGAAATGGAATCCAAACTAAATGGCCTTGTCCACATCCAGTAAAGATATGTATGTCCACTTGAGTCATACAGTATGACATTGGGTGTAAGATGCTGCAACAAAAAAGCATGTTGGTTTGTTTGTTAAAAGTAAGTTTGTTTTTCAAAAAATCTCATATGTGCTTAAGGTAACATTGCAAAATACCAACCAAAACATTACTATGTTTGTTTGAACAAAGCTATAAGGTAACACATTATGTATTACAATGTTTTTTTTATACTGGAGTATGTGTGAGCTACAATAAATCTAAAGTGTTTGCTTTCACAATTAAGTAACCAGACACATTTGCCACAAGCAGGCATATGTATGTATTTAAGCTATGAGTGATGATGTTGCTAGGCAGAATAGTTTAAAGCAACAGTGAATGACATGTGTTCCATGTGTAGTGTTTTTTTTTTTTTTCATTTCACAACCATATGGATAGCTAACGGAGATATGTTTAACATTTCAGCTTCGAGTCCTGGGAACAGCATCCCTCCGCAACAACACCAACACAGTGACATGGAGGAGACAAACATCTTAGAAATGCAGCCATTAATGCAAGTAATGAGCCCCCCAGCACCTGTGAGTACACCACCACAGCAAAGCACACCACCCCCACCACAACACAGCCCAACAACACCAGGAACAATAGGCCCTGATCAGGTGTTTTGGACTATTTGGGCTAGACAGCAGGCCACTAATGAAGATTGCCTGCGTAAGCAGACACAAATGTTTGCAAGCCTACCATCTCACCTCAGAAGAATCTCAAGAAATCTGAGTCGACAAAATGAGCAAACAACCAGAATAGGCAATACCATGGAACTCATGCGTACAGACATTACACAGGTCATGGGCAACTTACAGCGTATAATGGAAGAACAGCACAGACTAATGGAAGAACAGCACAGACAACAGCAAAGTTATATGAGCATTTTTCAAAACAGTCAAAAGATTAATGAAAGCATATTCAGAATAGTAGACAATCAAAATGCTGCTACACATGAACTCAATGCCACCCTCACTAACCTGAATGAAACACTCAGATGCATGCACCAACAGCAAACAACCAGCAGTTCTGGTATGACTACTCCAAATATCACGCCAGTCTCATCACCACCAAGACGGTCCACCAGAGCACGCCAACATGATAGTGCTAAAGGCAAAGGGCAGGACAAGCAGCCACCAAAAAAAATGTAAAAGAAAAAAGATAGACATTTGTGATAATTAAAGTTAGCAAGTGTTTTTGATGCTTTACAAAATATCACACTTATCTCCTTGCCCCTTTTTTAAACATCATTAATTATAAGTGCACCAAATTAATTATTAAAAATAGTACGCACATTTATCCTTTTTCATTTTTTTGGGTATTGGAGGAGGAAAATGTTGATGGAGCCACACATACATGTTAGCAGGAAGTAAACTGACCACTTGATTTTTTTCTAATCATTATTCTTTCTAGATTCCAATCATTCTCTTTGCCTGCAGATACAATAATTGCCAGCCAGGCAGAATGTCTTTAGCAGGAAGTAAACTGACCACTTGATTTTTTTCTAATCATTACTCTTTCTAGATTCCAATCATTCTCTTTGATGCAGATACAATAATTGCCAGCCAGGCAGAATGTCTTTAGCAGGAAGTAAACTGACCACTTGATTTTTTTATAATCATTACTCTTTCTAGATTCCAATCATTCTCTTTGCCTGCAGATACAATAATTGCCAGCAAGGCAGAATGTCTTTAGCAGGAAGTAAACTGACCACTTGATTTTTTTCTAATCATTACTCTTTCTAGATTCCAATCATTCTCTTTGCCTGCAGATACAATAATTGCCAGCCAGGCAGAATGTCTTTAGCAGGAAGAAAACTGACCACTTGATTTTTTTCTAATCATTACTCTTTCTAGATTCCAATCATTCTCTTTGCCTGCAGACAATACAAATTACAATGTTAGTGATACATATCTTAGCTATCTTATCTATACTACATTACGAGGTTAACACAATTGAGTGGCGTAAAAAGCTTGTAATATGTTGCCTTTGTTTTGTTTGAAAAACATTGTCCAAATGAATGTCAGTATTGTTGGGACACGTTTGTGTGTACTAAAAATTATTAAGCATATTTTTACACATGATGCTGAAACAAACAAATATGTACTTTTTAAAAAAAAAATATGTTTATAATAATGTATATGTGTGGCAAACTGTGTATTTACTTACACATCATCAAGTTTACAGCATCAAACATTCGGAAATAAATTATTCCTGATTACAGTAAGTTTGTGAGTCTTAAATATGATGTTGCGTCACACATAGGGACACATGTATTCCTCAAGGCAAACATATTATATGTTGAGGAGAGTTTTTTGGGAACACAGGTTCTCAAACTCGGCCATCAGGAACCCACACAGTGCATGTTTTGCAGGTCTACTCACAGAATCACAAGTGACATAATTAGCTCCACCTGTGAACCTTTTTACATATGTCTGTGAGTAATTCATACACCTGTGCTTCTACTGGGTTACGAGAAAAACATGCACTGTGTGTGGTCCTGGGGGCTGAGTTTGTGAACCTGTGCATTAGGACATTACACACAATGATAAAGTGAAATACTAAATGGATGATGTGGGCTTGTAAGAAATTAGCACTGTAATATTTTGAACACTTATCCAGACTTAATGCATGCCACTCATAATCTGTTGTTTTGATATTAAAAAGACACACAATACACATGCAACATTTGTTGACCATATAGCGAGGGTATGTTTGTATGTGTCAAGGAGACAGACACATTCTGAGTACTGGATTTTGACCAAAAAAACAAAACATCTATTTATGAAGACACAACAAATGAAATAAGCAAACCAAGCTTACCTTAGAAATAGCTATTGATGATCTGTTGCCTAACCTGCCTCCCTACATCAGTACTCCAAGTATCACCAGATGTCTCTAATTCCTCTGCTTGCTGGCTGCTTTCTTCCTCCTCCTCCTCAACATGTGGCAGATGTTGTTGCAAACACATGTTATGAAGAAAGCAGCAGCAGAACACAATTTGAGTCACCTTGGAGGGACTATACAACAGAAGTACACCAGACTTATCCAGACACCGAAACCTAGATTTCAGCACACCAAACATCTTTCTATCACATTCCGCGTTGACTTATGTGTATGATTGTAATTGTGTTCAGCAGGGGTATCAGGTCGGGACAATGGAGTTAGAAGCCAAGAGAAACAGCCATATCCTCCATCACCTAAAAGACAGATTTAGTAACGTGATTCATGTGAAGATACAGCAACGCATAAGTAACACACTGTGGGGCAGATGTATTAACCTGTAGAAGGCATAAGGAAGTGAAAAACCAGTGATATGTGCAAGGTAATAAAGGCAGTAGACAATCTGATCCTAAATGTTCATTTACATATTGGAGCAGATTGGCTGGTGCCTTTAACACCTTGCACAGATCACTGGTTTCTCACTTCCTTATGGCTTCTACAGGTTAATACATCTGCACCTGTATTTGGGCAAAGTATACGCAGGCCTACACATATCAAATTACATACCCAGCAGCCATCCATCTGGCATTTGTCCGTCCTCAAACTTATCAAAGAGGGATGACTGACTGAGGATGAAGGAGTCATGGCAGCCCCCAGGGTAACCAGCAACAACACTCATTATTTTGAGATTTGCATCACAAACCACCTGCACATTTGTGGAGTGTTCAAAATGGCGGTTTGTATATATGTGCTGCCTGCCCCTAGGTGGTCTCAGCTGAATGTTTGTGCAATCTATGGCTCCAAGCACATTGGGCATGCCAGCCAGCTCATAGAAATCTACCCTGACGGCATGCCACTGAGACTCCTGGGTAGGGAAGCAGATTGAGGCCTCGATGTGTGGCTGCAAAACAGCCAAAACCTGTGTGAACATTTTAAAGAACAATAAACTTGATATTTTAGGGCAGAACTGGCCACCGAGAAATTAAAACAAACACAAAACAGAAGAGGTTGTTAGGTATACATCACCTGTGTTAAGATTCTGGAAAATGTGGGCTGTGAGATTCCTATCACATCCACCAGACACAGCCTGAAAGCTGCCAGTAGCCATAAAGTGCAACACAGCCAGGAGTTTGTGCAGGCCTGAGACAGGGCGAGAGCGTGCTGTCTCAGGGTCTAGGCCCAGTTTGACAAGGTCATACAGACGGAAAATGTTGTTACGATTTAGACGGAACATCTGTATGACCTTATCATCGGGCAATGCGTTCAAGTTTAAACGCCCCCTAAAAAAACGAGGCCTGCGCAGCCTCCGCGGAACCTGTACAACCTGCTGACCATGTTCAGTTTCTTGGCCCTGGGTACTTACAGGCTGATGTCTGAGTCTGAGGAATCCCACAGCACACAAAAGATCACTGGCCCACAGTCCTGCTGCCATTTCTGAGTGTAGGTGTATTGAAATGGGCCTAACATCCTTTTATAGGCATCCTAATTCAGGTGTGAGTGATTTTTTATTTGCAACACATGTAAACACGACTGAAAAAAGCAGGTCTATTTTTTTTGCCGCTTTTTTTAACGAATCGCAAAAAAATACGACCGCATTTGAGCCCTCAGAGACTAACACCCAAATACGAATGAATAGTGAATTCCCGTATTCTATGAAATAACAGCCGCGTTTGACCGATGGTCTATTCATTCGTATTTCGGAACGTTGTCATTCAAACCATTACGAATAGACCAGACACTGCCGAGATTGGTGCTTAGTGAATTCCCGGATTGGGACTTAGAAAAAAAAACACATCGACCAAACTCGGACTTTTAGTAAATACTGGCCCTGGTCTGTGCAGAGACTGCACAAACTTCTGTTTGTGCAGCTCTCCTCCACATGCGATCGCACCCCTGCACAGCGATTTCTCCCTCCCCCTGTAGGCGGTGACTACCTGATCGCAGGGATGCAAAAAACGCAACCTAACGATCAGGTCTGAATTAGGCCCTGTATCTGGGACAAACCATATGGCAATGTAATGTAGTGCATATACATTTCTCTTTTGTGCATGCAGGGTAAATACTGGCTACTTTTGCATGTAGCACATACATGCTGGGCAGCTTCAGTTTTACACAGCAATTTACATTTGAGTTAGGACACACCCCTCTAAAATCTCTCTGTATATTTTATATCTGCCCCACCTGCTGTGCAAAGTTACTTGCTCTTTTTTGCTTTGTTCCCAACTCAGAATCAGTCCCAAAAGGAGCAAATATGCAGCTGGACAAACAATGTAGCAGTGCAAGAGGTGCAACTGTCATTTTTCTTTCATGCAGGGAAAATAGTTTCTGCCTTTGAATGTAGCACACAAATACTGGGCAGCTTTATTTCATTTTTCACTAGCTATTGTCTTCTCCATTACCTGGCCTTTTTATCTCCCTCACTCTTTCTCTAGTGTCTCTTTTCTCTTCTTCCTTCCCATTTTGTATCTTTCTCTCTTTCCTCCTGTAACACCATTTCTCTCATCCCATGATGTCGCTTACAGATCATTCCTGCCAATCTAAGTCTGCCCTTCTTGCCACTCAGTCTCTGTCTTTCTTGCACCTAGGTCTCTTGCCCTTTTCTCCCCTTCTCCTCCACGCCCAGGACCCGCCAAGCTGCTGGGAAATCCTTAGCTTGTCTAGGCTGTATACAGATGTTATGCACATGTGTAAGGCATCAATCAATTCACTCTTGTTCTGCTATGCAGAACAGTGGGGAGTAGACAGCTCCTCCCAACCTTTTCCCTTGCAGGACACAGCTGCCCATGGTGGGATCACAGGACAGTGCCCAAAACATAGGACACTCACACCAAAATCAGAATAGTTAGGAGGGAGGTGTGTCATCTGATCATCGGTCATCGGTCATGTCATCGGTCATGTGTGTCATCTGTCATCGGTGGGTGCATATAGGACCGTAAATGCACAGCATGCAGCTGCCCAGTCAGTAACCAGTGATGCCACAGTCGCCCGGAGGCAAGATAAATATTGGTGCCCCCCTATTTCCTATATTAAGATAAATATATGTATGTATGTATGTGTGCGTGTGTGTGTGTGTGTGTGTGGAGTGTTCTGAAAAAAAATTACATACTGTATTTATACATTTGATTGTCTTTTATTTTAAATCACACATTTCTTAGCAGTCATACCCAGGATTAGAACCCATGACCAGTTACACTAACAGCAGACACTTTACTGATGGAGTTATTTGCTCCTGTAGAGGAAGCATGAGAATTCTAACTATATGAAGTTACGTGTAATTGTCAGAGAAGTCACTTCATATAGTTAAAATTCTCATATTTCCTATACAGGAGCAAATAGCTTCATCAGTAAGGTGTCTGCTTCCAGTGTAATAGGTTGTGGTTTCTAATCCTGGGTGTGATACTTGTAAAACGAGTATATTCAGTATAATAAAGAGGGTGTGACTTGTAAGGTGCAGGGATCAGTGAGGAAGTCGGCCACTGAAAAAACAGCGACAGCTATCAATTAACTTAATTCAATGGTGTTACAGAATGGGAGGAGAGGTGCCCCCCTTCAGAGCAGGAGCCCGGCAGCAGATGACTTCGTTGCCTCCCAGAGTTCTGCCTCTGAGTGATGCACGTGTCTGCTTCCTTGGATAGACACTAGAGAAGCTGTATGGTAAAAACAGAGTGAAGGGTGGAGCAGGGCCGGTGCAAGGGTGCTCAGCGCCCTCCTGCAAACTATCAATTTTGCGCCTTTCTACAAATACAAATGTGACTGCTCTCATCCTCAGAGCTGTAACTTGACATTTTGGTGCCCCCTCCACAAGATCTATCACACGGACAGTGCGCGCCAAGGGTACGCCGCAAAAATATAGGGGCATAAAATAATTATGACGCACAGTAGTCTCCATTATTCAAAATTACGCCACACAGTAGTACCACTTCTAAACATTACGCCAGATAGAGACCCCTTTTACAATTGCACCAGGAAGAGCCAGTCACACATTATTCCAGGTAGAGCACCCTTTTACACATTGCGCAAGCTATAGTCTCCTTTTACAATGCCAGGTAGAGCACCCTTTTACACATTGTGCCAGGAAGAGCCCCTTTTACAATGCCAGGTAGAGCCAGTCACACATTATTCCAGATGGAGCACCCTTTTAGGCTTTTACACACTGAGCAAGGTAGAGTTCCCTTTTACACTTTGCGCCAGGAACAGCACCCTTTTACACATGCCACTTTCCCCAGCACACATTACTATGAGCCCCCCTTTCCACAACACACATTAATTACATTCCCATCCCCAGCACACATTAATTACACCCTCCAGCACACATTAATTACACCCGTGGCCCCAGCACACATTAACTACACCTCCCCCACCCCAGCACAAATTAACTACACCTCCCTCAGCACAGCACAAATTAATTACACCCCCCAGTACACATTAATTACCCACCCAGCACACATTAATGACTCCCCCCAGCACAGCACACATTAATGTCACCCCCAGCACACATTCATTACCCCCCTCCCCTACACTCATAAATGACCCCCCCGAGCACAGCGCACATTAATGACACCCCCCAGCACAGCACACATTAATGACACCCCCCAGCACAGCACACATTAATGACACCCCCCAGCACAGCACACATTAATGCCCCACCCTCCCCAGCACACATTAATGACACTCCCCCAGCACAGCACACATTAATGACACTCCCAAAGCACAGCGCACATTAATGACACCCCCCAGCACAGATTAATGACACCCCCCGAGCACCGCGTACATTAATGACACTCCCCCAGCACAGCGCACATTAATGACACCCCCCAGCACAGCGCACATTAATGACACCCCCCCCGAGCACACATTAATGACACCCCCCAGCACAGCGCACATTAATGACACCCCCAGCACACATAAATTACCCCCTCCCCTGTACACATTAATTACACTCCCCCAGCACAGCACACATTAATGACACCCCCCAGCACAGCACACATTAATGACACCCCCCCAGCACAGCACACATTAATGACACCCCCCTCCCCAACACATATTAACGACACTCCCCCAGCACAGCACACATTAATGACACCCCCCCAGCACAGCACACATTAATGACACTCCCAAAGTACAGCGCACATTAATGACACCCCCCCAGCACACATTAATGACACTCCCCCAGCACAGCGCACATTAATGACACTCCCCCAGCACAGCACACATTAATGATACTCCACCAGCACAGCACACATTAATGACACTCCTCCAGCACAGCACACATTAATGACACTCCCCACAGCACACATTAATGACACCCCCAGCACAGCGCACATTAATGACACTCCCCCAGCACAGCGCACATTAATGACACCCCCCAGCACACATTAATGACACCCCCAGCACAGCGCACATTAATGACACTCCCCCAGCACAGCGCACATTAATGACACCCCCCAGCACAGCGCACATTAATGACACTCCCCCAGCACAGCACACAATAATGACACTGCCCCAGCACAGCACACATTAATGACACCCCCCGAGCACACATTCATGACACCCCCCAGCACAGCACACATTAATGACACCCCCCCAGCACAGCACACATTAATGACACTCCCCCCAGCACAGTGCACATTAATGACACCCCCCAGCACAGCACACATTAATGACACCCCCAGCACACATTAATGACACCCCCCAGCACAGCACACATTAATGACACTCCCCCAGCAAAGCACACATTAATGACACTCCCCCAGCACAGAGCACATTAATGACACTCCCCCAGCACAGCGCACATTAATGACACCCCCCCAGCACAGCACACATTAATGACACCCCCCTCCCCAACACATATTAACGACATTCCCCCAGCACAGCACACATTAATGACACCCCCCCAGCACAGCACACATTAATGACACTCCCAAAGTACAGCGCACATTAATGACACCCCCCCAGCACACATTAATGACACTCCCCCAGCACAGCGCACATTAATGACACTCCCCCAGCACAGCACACATTAATGATACTCCACCAGCACAGCACACATTAATGACACTCCTCCAGCACAGCACACATTAATGACACTCCCCACAGCACACATTAATGACACCCCCAGCACAGCGCACATTAATGACACACCCCCAGCACAGCGCACATTAATGACACCCCCCAGCACACATTAATGACACCCCCAGCACAGCGCACAGTAATGACACTCCCCCAGCACAGCGCACATTAATGACACCCCCCAGCACAGCGCACATTAATGACACTCCCCCAGCACAGCACACATTAATGACACTGCCCCTGCACAGCACACATTAATGACACCCCCCGAGCACACATTCATGACACCCCCCAGCACAGCACACATTAATGACACCCCCCCAGCACAGCACACATTAATGACACTCCCCCCAGCACAGTGCACATTAATGACACCCCCCAGCACAGCACACATTAATGACACCCCCAGCACACATTAATGACACCCCCCAGCACAGCACACATTAATGACACTCCCCCAGCACAGCACACATTAATGACACTCCCCCAGCACAGAGCACATTAATGACACTCCCCCAGCACAGCGCACATTAATGACACCCCCCAGCACAGCACACATTAATGACACTCCCCCAGCACAGCGCACATTAATGACACCTCCCAGCACAGCGCACATTAATGACACCCCCCAGCACAGCACACATTAATGACACTCCCCCAGCACAGCACACATTAATGACACTCCCCCAGCACAGCGCACATTAATGACACTCCCCCAGCACAGCGCACATTAATGACACCCCCCAGCACAGCACACATTAATGACACTCCCCCAGCACAGCGCACATTAATGACACCTCCCAGCACAGCACACATTAATGACACCCCCCCAGCACAGCACACATTAATGACACTCCCCCCAGCACAGTGCACATTAATGACACCCCCCAGCACAGCACACATTAATGACACCCCCAGCACACATTAATGACACCCCCCAGCACAGCACACATTAATGACACTCCCCCAGCACAGCACACATTAATGACACTCCCCCAGCACAGAGCACATTAATGACACTCCCCCAGCACAGCGCACATTAATGACACCCCCCAGCACAGCACACATTAATGACACTCCCCCAGCACAGCACACATTAATGACACCCCCAGCACACATTAATGACACCCCCCAGCACAGCACACATTAATGACACTCCCCCAGCACAGCACACATTAATGACACTCCCCCAGCACAGAGCACATTAATGACACTCCCCCAGCACAGCGCACATTAATGACACCCCCCAGCACAGCACACATTAATGACACTCCCCCAGCACAGCGCACATTAATGACACCTCCCAGCACAGCGCACATTAATGACACCCCCCAGCACAGTGCACATTAGTGACACCCCCCAGCACAGCGCACATTAATGACACCCCCCAGCACAGCACACGTTAATGACACCCACCTCCCCAGCACACATTAATGACACTTTCCCTATTCTGACTCAATAAATGGGCTGTAAGTGTAGTGTTCTTCAGACAGTTACTCTAGGTATATGTCTACATTAACCAGTACTCACACCGAGAGACCTTATCAGATAGTGTCAACTCAACTGGAGAGGCATGTGTGAAGAATCCAGATGAGGGTTTATTTCAAGCTGATATTCTTGTAGTTATGCACAAAACAGCAGTAGGTGAAAAGATGATGATTTACCAGAGCTGGTTAGAATCTAAAATGGCAGACACACATAGAGCTGAGGACAGGATGAGGGCAGGACTAATGACATCAGAACCTGGCTACAGGAAATCAGGAGGGACAAATTTCAACAAAATGCAAAGCTCTGCAATAAAAACATGACAACACATGAAACACATATATCGTGGGACATGACACTCCCCGTCTGAAATCTTTAGATTTCACGATAAATCAAACATTATAGTAATGCCCTTAGATGAATTCCAGAACAAATCTTGTGACCTGTAAGACAAAAGAGAAAACCTGTAACAATAAACAACAATAACAAAAAATATGTTCAGTCGAAGTCTTGTGGCTGAAGGTCTTGAAGCTTGTAATCCATAACCGTAGGAAAATGTTAGCGCAAGTTCCAAGTGATAAACCCATCTTCGGATTGGGGAATCCGCAACTTGCAAACACTTCCACCAACCCACAGTATGATCCAAATAATAAGGTGTCGATGGTATATCATAGCTGGAAGTTTGAGGTAGAATACTTCCCATCATGAGGTGAATCTAGTAGCCATGTCCTTCTTTATGTGATATCTTCCTTTGGAAGAAGAAGTACTAGTTCAGTGATTGGACGGAAGAAAACTTTGGCAGAGCCTCCTTTGGTCACTTTAACCTCTACCTTACGAGTCTTTCCATCGTCGCTGGCAACAACCTTGGTGATAAGTCCCATTGGCCATTCATTGCGATGGGCCTCTTTATCCTTTAAAAGAACAAGGTCACCGATCTGGAGGTTGGGTTTTGACATCTGCCATTTGTGACGACTTTGAAGCATATGTAAATACTCTGTCTTCCAGCGATGCCAAAACACATTGGACAGGTGTTGAACCTATTTCCACTGACGTCTGTAAATGTTCTTTGAAAAGCAGTGAGCATTGTAGATTAGGCAAGTAGCAGCTCGTACTAAGGATGACCAACTTGAGAAGCGCTCAAAACGATGTGACTTCAGCTTCAGTTTTGTAGTCATGGTAGTGTAGAGCGTGGAGCTTGTAGGCCTAATTTCTTTGTCGGACTCGGGACCAACCAGCCCATAGTTGGTATTGGTAGGAGGTAAGCAGGGATCATCATATAAGAATCTTGGAGGTGTCAACCACATGTCACAAAGGTTGGGTGCTGGTGAAGGTCTTGTTCCATGATCAGCTGGGTTAAGGCTAGTGGTGATGTGATGCCAGTGCTCCGGATTGGAGAAACTTCTGATGCGCACTACTCTGTTGCTGACGTATACATAGAATTGTTTTGTTTGGTTGTGTATATAACCAAGCACGACTTTGCTATCTGTGTAGAATGCAAATGAATCAATTGGAACGTCCAGTTCATCCTTTATAACTTCAGCAATTTCTACTGCTAGCACAGCTGCACAAAGCTCGAGTCTTGGTGCAGAGTGTGCAGGTTTTGGGGTTAATTTGGCTTTACCCAGGACAAATCCACATTGTAGTTTGTTGTTGGTTTCAAAGATCCTCAGGTAGGCTACTGCGGCTATGGCTTCCATCAATGCATCTGAGAAAATGTGGATTTCTCTCCTGGTGGCAGCTGAAAGGGAGCTGGGAGTGTAACAACGTGGTATTTGGAGTTGTTCTAATATCTTCAACGACTCCTTCCACGTCTCCCACCTTTGTTGTTGCTCAATAGGTAATGGAGTGTCCCAGTCTAAGTTCACCTTGGTTAACTGTCTCAGCAACATCTTGCCATGAATGGTGACTGGAGCTACAAATCCAAGAGGATCATAGATACTGTTTATGACAGATAAAACTCCTAGTTTGGTGAAAGGTTTATCATAGCCTGATACTTGATGTCTTGTTTAATGTCCCAGAGCAAGCCTAGGCTGCGTTGTATGGGAGGAACATCAGAACCAAGATTAAGATCTTTCAAGTTGGTGGCATGATCATCAGAAGGAAATGCTTTCATTACTTTCTGGCTGTTGGAGATAATCTTGTGGAGCCTGAGGTTTGCTACAGTAAGCATTTCTTGTGTTCTGGTGAGGAGATCGATTGCCTCTTCACTTGTGGGTAGGGATTTAGGTCCGTCATCAACATAGAAGTTCTTTTCAACAAAATGATGAGCGTTAGATCCATAGTCCTTCTAACCTTCCTGGGCTGTTCTCCTGAGTTCATAGATTGCTACAGCAGGAGAAGGGCTGTTGCCAAATACATGTACCTTCATCCGGTAATCTATGACTTTATTATTGACGTTGTTGTCTTTGTGCCACAGGAACCTCAGGTAGTTCTGATTGTCTTCCCTGACTATGAAGCAATGGAACATTTGCTGGATATCAGCTACTACTGCCACAGGCTCTTCTCTAAACCGAATTAGCACTCCTATGAGGCTGTTGTTTAGGTTTGGCCCAGTAAGGAGCAGATTGTTGAGGGAGACATCATCATACTGAGCGCTGGAATAAAAAACCACTCTAATTTGATTGGGTTTCCGTGGGTGATACACGCCAAAGGATGGAAGGTACCAGCATTCTTCTCCTTCCTTTACTGGTGGTGCAGGTTCTGCGTGATCTCTGTCAAATATGTTTTGCATTAAATCCACAAAAATTTTTACCTTCTCTGGTTTCCTCTTTAGAGTTCATTTTAAAGAGGAAAATCTAGCAACTGCTTGCTGTAGATTGTTTGGTAGTTTAACTCTTGGAAAGCGGAAAGGGTAAAGGTGCTACCCAGTTGTTGGAATCGTCTTGAGTGAAATCTTTGTCCGTTATCTTGAGAAATTCTTTATCTTCTCTCGCAGATGCTAACTTGTCCTCACTTGTTGAATTGAACACTGTCGATCCGAGACTGTCATCCCAAGACAGGACCATGTTCATTTTATCTTGATGGCTATGCTGCGAATTGCTGCTGCCCAGCTTTTCTTTCACCCAGTAATGATGTGGGCATGGCTGAAAACAGGTGTTGTGACCATTAAGCAAGATGTTTGTCTTGAATGAGGAAATCTTGGTAGGCATCTTCATCTTGTCTATACAGACATTGCCTATGATAACCCAGCCTAGATCAAGACATTGGGCAAATGGAGCATCATTTGGTCCATTGATGTGTTGACGTACTTTATGTACCCTGAGAATGTCTCTACCGAGCAGAAGTTAGATCTTTGCATTTTTGTCAAGGGTTGGTATTTCATTGGATATAGGCTTTAGGTGAGTGTGATGAAGAGCGGCCTCTGGCGTAGGAATCTCCTCTTTGTTGGATGGTATCTCATCACATTCAACAAGTGTGGGTAAGGGTATCTCAAGATTGTCCTTGAGAGAAGCTACAACCAGTCCACTGGCTCTTCTTCCAGATTCCTCTGTAATACCACTACAGGTACCCAAGGTGTAAGGGTAAGCATCTCCCTTTAAGTTTAACAGATCAAAGAGTTCTGATCTTGCGAGTGATTGGTTGCTCTTTTCGTCCAAGATGGTGTACACCCTTAGAGTCTTTTCTGGCTGTCCCTTGGGGTATACTTTGACTAGACATATCTTTGCACAAGACTTGTCCCGGAGATCTTCCCCACAGACTTTAGTGCATGAAGAAGATACAGTAGTAGGACTTGCTGTTTGATCTGCATTCTCCCCACCATGCCTTGGTGCAGAGGGGAAATGTGCAGGGGGTGTAGTATTGGGTTGAGATGGTCACAGTGCCTGTACGTGGTCTTCACAGCCGCACTCTATGCACTTAATAGCAGTTTTACAGTCCTTAGCAAAATGTTCAGTAGAAGCACAACATCTGAAACATACCCCAAAATTCTTTAGAAATTCCTTGCGTTCCTGGAGGGGTTTCTTTCTGAAACCAATGCATTTCTTGAGGGGATGTGGCTTCTTATGAATAGGACACATGCGGTTGGGGTTTTCGTTCCTATCACCTTGGTTGTTCTTGACAGGAGCTGATGCTGGTGTGGGAAGGATTTTAGTCTTTTTCACTGATACTGGACCTCTGTGGTTCTTGTAGTTAGAGTGTGGGCTGTCAAACTTGGGGATAGGTGAACCAGGATGACTTGACTCACTGTAGGAGAAGCTTGGGTCATTCTTGGATTCCGCAATGTTCTTAACAAACTCACAGAAGTAAGAAAAGGGGGGAAAGGAGACTCGATTTTCTCTTTTATATCTTGACCCAAGTGTAGTCCACCTTTCTTGAATACCATATGGCAGCTTGGAAACTATTGGGTTTACCCCATGAGCTGTGTCCAGGTAACTGAGGCCAGGTAAGTGAGTATCCATTTTGGGCCAGCTGGAGTTCAAAGAGTAGGTCACTGAGTTCTTGGAATTTCTCATTGTCCTTGCCGGATATTTTTGGAAAATCCCGCAGCCATTTGAACAGAGCATTCTCTATGGCTTCAGGACTTCCAAAGCTTCGTTCTAACCTTTCCCAAGCAGCAATGAGGCCTGCCGCAGGATTATCAATGTGGATGGATCTGAGTCTCTTGACACATTCTGTAGACTGTGGGCCCAGCCACGTGATCAGCAGATCTAGTTCTTCAGCAGCAGTAATATCAAGGTTATTAGTTGTGGATCTAAAGGCACATTTCCAACCTCTGTAGTTCTCAGGCTGGTCATCAAACTTAGTGAGGCTGGTCTTAATAAGTTCACGACGAACCATGAATCTTGCAAAGTCTGACATGTCTGTTTTCTCTGACTTTGGGTAAAGAATTGCTGGCTGTGTAGTGCTGTTCATATTATTTGTGGTGTTCTGGGTAAGAGACATAGGGAGATAGGGCAGTGCATAGGCATTTAGCCTGAGAGCTGGTTTAAAGTCTGTAGGTCTCGCTGCATGTGGAACTGTGTGGTTGATAGGGATTTGGTGACTTACTGGCATATTGGGTTGTGACCAGGCATTTGTATATTGGGTTTGTTGAGGTGTTGGGCCTTGGTGCACTGTGGTGTGTGAAAATGGGTCAGGATGACCAAGTGATTGTGCATTGTACTGACCTTGGATGTGGTGTGTTGCATACGGACCGGAGTCTTTTTGTTCTGGAAGGATGTCCGCACTGTAAGGAATGTTTGCAGCAATCAGGGGTTCACTGTTTTGACTTAAGACGTAGTCTCTTGTGCGCTTAAGAGGATCCTCCACATCCACTTCACTTGAACTGATGCTGTCCCTTTCACTTCCACTGCCAGCTTGTTCCAAAACCTTTAACCGTACCATTGCTGTGGCATACTCACATTGTTTCTCTAGAGCTTCCATTTCTGCTCTTTCACGTGCTGCTTTAGATTCCATTTCTTCTCTTTCACGTGCTGCTTTAGATTCCATTTCTGCTTTTTCACGTGCTACTTTAGATTCCATTTCTACTCTTTCACGTGCTGCTCTAGATTCCATTTCTGCTTTTTCACGTGCTGCTTTAGATTCCATTTCTGCTCTTTCACGTGCTGCTCTAGATTCCATTTCTGCTTTCCTTTGTGCAAAATCGGCTTGTATTTTAGCAGTTTCTGCTTCTGCACGTGCATTTATAAGTTGTTCGCTGAGCATGGAATATTTTGAGCTTCGTGACTTAGATGATCGTTTTGAACGCCTGGTGGACACAGAAATGCATGATGATGTTTCCAATAATTGTGCAATTCTGGCTGCTGTCTTAGACTTAACTTCACACAATAGACTGTCTCGATCCAAATAAAGATGATTAAAGTTTTGCAGTTTTTCTAAAGAATCCTGGCTATTGAGTTTCTTCAAAATGCTTATATATTCCTTACTTGACACTTTATAAAGTTCATAAACTAAACAAAGCTGTCCTAGTGTGCTCTCTAGTGGTGACACATCACAAACAGGCTGAGAGATGGTGGACATAAGACTTTGCAATTTTTGCCATAAGTTTAGAACAGTGGAAGAAAGCTCATGTTTCATACCTTCAAGATTCTCTTTTACCTTCCATGTAGGCTTAGCAGGGCGTTTAGACTGCAGGTTGAGATCCATAACTTCTCCTTGTTCTGATTGTAGACATTGCTCATCCTGAATAGCTGGAACTGTATTTCCTTCAGCCATGATAGTACACAGGAAAATGGATCTGAATAAAGCTAGAGTAAGTTTGTAGCTGGTTATGCTATAATGAGCTGTGCTATAGCTGCAAACACTGATTTCCTGTTACACTACAGGCAAGCTTGTTATGTATTTGTATCTGCAGAAGCTGCAACTGGCTTACTGGTAGTTTTTATCAACCATCTTTTCACTATTCTGACTCAATAACTGGGCTGTAAGTGTAGTGTTCTTCAGACAGTTACTCTAGGTATATGTCTACATTAACCAGTACTCACACCGAGAGACCTTATCAGATAGTGTCAACTCAACTACAAAGGCATGTGTGAAGAATCCAGATGAGGGTTTATTTCAAGATGATATTCTTGTAGTTATGCACAAAACAGCAGTAGGTGAAAAGATGATGATTTACCAGAGCTGGTTAGAATCTAAAATGGCAGACACACACAGAGCTGAGGACAGGATGAGGGCAGGACTAATGACATCAGAACCTGGCTACAGGAAATCAGGAGGGACAAATTTCAATGCAAAGCTCTGCAATAAAAACATCACAACACATGAAACACATATATCGTGGGACATGACACCCCCAGCACAGCGCACATTAATGACACCCCCCCAGCACAGCACACATTAATGACAATCCCAAAGCACAGCGAACATTAATAACGCCCCCCAGCACACATTAATGACACTCCCCTAGCATAGCACACATTAATGACACTCCACCAGCAGAGCGCACATTAATGACACCCCCCAGCAGAGCGCACATTAATGACACCCCCCAGCACACATTAATGACACTCCCCTAGCACAGCACACACTAATGACACCCCCCTGAGCACACATTAATGACACCCCCAAGCACAGCACACATTAATGACACCCCCCCAGCACAGCAACCATTAATGACACTCCCCCCAGCACAGTGCACATTAATGACACCCCCCAGCACAGCACACATTAATGACACCCCCCAGCACACATTAATGACACCCCCAGCATTGCACACATTAATGACACTCCCCCAGCACAGCACACATTAATGACACTTCCCCAGAACAGCGCACATTAATGACACCCCCCCGAGCACACATTAATGACACCCCCTAGCATAGCGCACATTAATGACACCCCCAGCACACATAAATTACCCCCTCCCCTGCATACATTAATTACACTCCCCCAGCACAGCACACATTAATGACACCTGCCAGCACAGCGCACATTAATGACACCCCCCAGCACAGCACACATTAATGACACCCCCCCAGCACAGCACACATTAATGACACCCCCCGAGCACACATTCATGACACCCCCCAGCACAGCACACATTAATGACACCCCCCCAGCACAGCACACATTAATGACACTCCCCCCCAGCACAGTGCACATTAATGACACCCCCCAGCACAGCACACATTAATGACACCCCCAGCACACATTAATGACACCCCCCAGCACAGCACACATTAATGACACTCCTTCAGCACAGCACACATTAATGACACTCCCCCAGCACAGAGCACATTAATGACACTCCCCCAGCACAGCGCACATTAATGACACCCCCCAGCACAGTGCACATTAATGACACCCCCCAGCACAGCACACATTAATGACACTCCCCCAGCACAGCGCACATTAATGACACCTCCCAGCACAGCGCACATTAATGACACCCCCCAGCACAGCGCACATTAGTGACACCCCCCAGCACAGCGCACATTAATGACACCCCCCAGCACAGCACACGTTAATGACACCCACCTCCCCAGCACACATTAATGACACTTTCCCTATTCTGACTCAATAAATGGGCTGTAAGTGTAGTGTTCTTCAGACAGTTACTCTAGGTATATGTCTACATTAACCAGTACTCACACCGAGAGACCTTATCAGATAGTGTCAACTCAACTGGAGAGGCATGTGTGAAGAATCCAGATGAGGGTTTATTTCAAGCTGATATTCTTGTAGTTATGCACAAAACAGCAGTAGGTGAAAAGATGATGATTTACCAGAGCTGGTTAGAATCTAAAATGGCAGACACACACAGAGCTGAGGACAGGATGAGGGCAGGACTAATGACATCAGAACCTGGCTACAGGAAATCAGGAGGGACAAATTTCAACAAAATGCAAAGCTCTGCAATAAAAACATGACAACACATGAAACACATATATCGTGGGACATGACACTCCCCGTCTGAAATCTTTAGATTTCACAATAAATCAAACATTATAGTAATGCCCTTAGATGAATTCCAGAACAAATCTTGTGACCTGTAAGACAAAAGAGAAAACCTGTAACAATAAACAACGATAACAAGAAATATGTTCAGTCGAAGTCTTGTGGCTGAAGGTCTTGAAGCTTGTAATCCATAACCGTAGGAAAATGTTAGCGCAAGTTCCAAGTGATAAACCCATCTTCGGATTGGGGAATCCGCAACTTGCAAACACTTCCACCAACCCACAGTATGATCCAAATAATAAGGTGTCGATGGTATATCATAGCTGGAAGTTTGAGGTAGAATACTTCCCATCATGAGGTGAATCTAGTAGCCATATCCTTCTTTATGTGATATCTTCCTTTGGAAGAAGAAGTACTAGTTCAGTGATTGGACGGAAGAAAACTTTGGCAGAGCCTCCTTTGGTCACTTTAACCTCTACCTTACGAGTCTTTCCATCGTCGCTGGCAACAACCTTGGTGATAAGTCCCATTGGCCATTCATTGCGATGGGCCTCTTTATCCTTTAAAAGAACAAGGTCACCGATCTGGAGGTTGGGTTTTGACATCTGCCATTTGTGACGACTTTGAAGCATATGTAAATACTCTGTCTTCCAGCGATGCCAAAACACATTGGACAGGTGTTGAACCTATTTCCACTGACGTCTGTAAATGTTCTTTGAAAAGCAGTGAGCATTGTAGATTAGGCAAGTAGCAGCTCGTACTAAGGATGACCAACTTGAGAAGCGCTCAAAACGATGTGACTTCAGCTTCAGTTTTGTAGTCATGGTAGTGTAGAGCGTGGAGCTTGTAGGCCTAATTTCTTTGTCGGACTCGGGACCAACCAGCCCATAGTTGGTATTGGTAGGAGGTAAGCAGGGATCATCATATAAGAATCTTGGAGGTGACAACCACATGTCACAAAGGTTGGGTGCTGGTGAAGGTCTTGTTCCATGATCAGCTGGGTTAAGGCTAGTGGTGATGTGATGCCAGTGCTCCGGAGTGGAGAAACTTCTGATGCGCACTACTCTGTTGCTGACGTATACATAGAATTGTTTTGTTTGGTTGTGTATATAACCAAGCACGACTTTGCTATCTGTGTAGAATGCAAATGAATCAATTGGAACGTCCAGTTCATCCTTTATAACTTCAGCAATTTCTACTGCTAGCACAGCTGCACAAAGCTCGAGTCTTGGTACAGAGTGTGCAGGTTTTGGGGTTAATTTGGCTTTACCCAGGACAAATCCACATTGTAGTTTGTTGTTGGTTTCAAAGATCCTCAGGTAGGCTACTGCGGCTATGGCTTCCATCAATGCATCTGAGAAAATGTGGATTTCTCTCCTGGTGGCAGCTGAAAGGGAGCTGGGAGTGTAACAACGTGGTATTTGGAGTTGTTCTAATATCTTCAACGACTCCTTCCACGTCTCCCACCTTTGTTGTTGCTCAATAGGTAATGGAGTGTCCCAGTCTAAGTTCACCTTGGTTAACTGTCTCAGCAACATCTTGCCATGAATGGTGACTGGAGCTACAAATCCAAGAGGATCATAGATACTGTTTATGACAGATAAAACTCCTAGTTTGGTGAAAGGTTTATCATAGCCTGATACTTGGAATGTAAATATGTCTTGTTTAATGTCCCAGAGCAAGCCTAGGCTGCGTTGTATGGGAGGAACATCAGAACCAAGATTAAGATCTTTCAAGTTGGTGGCATGATCATCAGAAGGAAATGCTTTCATTACTTTCTGGCTGTTGGAGATAATCTTGTGGAGCCTGAGGTTTGCTACAGTAAGCATTTCTTGTGTTCTGGTGAGGAGATCGATTGCCTCTTCACTTGTGGGTAGGGATTTAAGTCCGTCATCAACATAGAAGTTCTTTTCAACAAAATGATGAGTGTTAGATCCATAGTCCTTCTAACCTTCCTGGGCTGTTCTCCTGAGTCCATAGATTGCTACAGCAGGAGAAGGGCTGTTGCCAAATACATGTACCTTCATCCGGTAATCTATGACTTTATTATTGACGTTGTTGTCTTTGTGCCACAGGAACCTCAGGTAGTTCTGATTGTCTTCCCTGACTATGAAGCAATGGAACATTTGCTGGATATCAGCTACTACTGCCACAGGCTCTTCTCTAAACCGAATTAGCACTCCTATGAGGCTGTTGTTTAGGTTTGGCCCAGTAAGGAGCAGATTGTTGAGGGAGACATCATCATACTGAGCGCTGGAATAAAAAACCACTCTAATTTGATTGGGTTTCCGTGGGTGATACACGCCAAAGGATGGAAGGTACCAGCATTCTTCTCCTTCCTTTACTGGTGGTGCAGGTTCTGCGTGATCTCTGTCAAATATGTTTTGCATGAAATCCACAAAAAAAATTTCCATCTCTGGTTTCCTCTTCAGAGTTCATTTTAAAGAGGAAAATCTAGCAACTGCTTGCTGTAGATTGTTTGGTAGTTTAACTCTTGGAAAGCGGAAAGGGTAAAGGTGCTACCCAGTTGTGGAATCGTCTTGAGTGAAATCTTTGTCCGTTATCTTGAGAAATTCTTTATCTTCTCTCGCAGATGCTAACTTGTCCTCACTTGTTGAATTGAACACTGTCGATCCGAGACTGTCATCCCAAGACAGGACCATGTTCATTTTATCTTGATGGCTATGCTGCGAATTGCTGCTGCCCAGCTTTTCTTTCACCCAGTAATGATGTGGGCATGGCTGAAAACAGGTGTTGTGACCATTAAGCAAGATGTTTGTCTTGAATGAGGAAATCTTGGTAGGCATCTTCATCTTGTCTATACAGACATTGCCTATGATAACCCAGCCTAGATCAAGACATTGGGCAAATGGAGCATCATTTGGTCCATTGATGTGTTGACGTACTTTATGTACCCTGAGAATGTCTCTACCGAGCAGAAGTAAGATCTTTGCATTTTTGTCAAGGGTTGGTATTTCATTGGATATAGGCCTTAGGTGAGTGTGATGAAGAGCGGCCTCTGGCGTAGGAATCTCCTCTTTGTTGGAAGGTATCTCATCACATTCAACAAGTGTGGGTAAGGGTATCTCAAGATTGTCCTTGAGAGAAGCTACAACCAGTCCACTGGCTCTTCTTCCAGATTCCTCTGTAATACCACTACAGGTACCCAAGGTGTAAGGGTAAGCATCTCCCTTTAAGTTTAACAGATCAAAGAGTTCTGATCTTGCGAGTGATTGGTTGCTCTTTTCGTCCAAGATGGTGTACACCCTTAGAGTCTTTTCTGGCTGTCCCTTGGGGTATACTTTGACTAGACATATCTTTGCACAAGACTTGTCCCGGAGATCTTCCCCACAGACTTTAGTGCATGAAGAAGATACAGTAGTAGGACTTGCTGTTTGATCTGCATTCTCCCCACCATGCCTTGGTGCAGAGGGGAAATGTGCAGGGGGTGTAGTATTGGGTTGAGATGGTCACAGTGCCTGTACGTGGTCTTCACAGCCGCACTCTATGCACTTAATAGCAGTTTTACAGTCCTTAGCAAAATGTTCAGTAGAAGCACAACATCTGAAACATACCCCAAAATTCTTTAGAAATTCCTTGCGTTCCTGGAGGGGTTTCTTTCTGAAACCAATGCATTTCTTGAGGGGATGTGGCTTCTTATGAATAGGACACATGCGGTTGGGGTTTTCGTTCCTATCACCTTGGTTGTTCTTGACAGGAGCTGATGCTGGTGTGGGAAGGATTTTAGTCTTTTTCACTGATACTGGACCTCTGTGGTTCTTGTAGTTAGAGTGTGGGCTGTCAAACTTGGGGATAGGTGAACCAGGATGACTTGACTCACTGTAGGAGAAGCTTGGGTCATTCTTGGATTCCGCAATGTTCTTAACAAACTCACAGAAGTAAGAAAAGGGGGGAAAGGAGACTCGATTTTCTCTTTTATATCTTGACCCAAGTGTAGTCCACCTTTCTTGAATACCATATGGCAGCTTGGAAACTATTGGGTTTACCCCATGAGCTGTGTCCAGGTAACTGAGGCCAGGTAAGTGAGTATCCATTTTGGGCCAGCTGGAGTTCAAAGAGTAGGTCACTGAGTTCTTGGAATTTCTCATTGTCCTTGCCGGATATTTTTGGAAAATCCCGCAGCCATTTGAACAGAGCATTCTCTATGGCTTCAGGACTTCCAAAGCTTCGTTCTAACCTTTCCCAAGCAGCAATGAGGCCTGCCGCAGGATTATCAATGTGGATGGATCTGAGTCTCTTGACACATTCTGTAGACTGTGGGCCCAGCCACGTGATCAGCAGATCTAGTTCTTCAGCAGCAGTAATATCAAGGTTATTAGTTGTGGATCTGAAGGCACATTTCCAACCTCTGTAGTTCTCAGGCTGGTCATCAAACTTAGTGAGGCTGGTCTTAATAAGTTCACGACGAACCATGAATCTTGCAAAGTCTGACATGTCTGTTTTCTCTGACTTTGGGTAAAGAATTGCTGGCTGTGTAGTGCTGTTCATATTATTTGTGGTGTTCTGGGTAAGAGACATAGGGAGATAGGGCGGTGCATAGGCATTTAGCCTGAGAGCTGGTTTAAAGTCTGTAGGTCTCGCTGCATGTGGAACTGTGTGGTTGATAGGGATTTGGTGACTTACTGGCATATTGGGTTGTGACCAGGCATTTGTATATTGGGTTTGTTGAGGTGTTGGGCCTTGGTGCACTGTGGTGTGTGAAAATGGGTCAGGATGACCAAGTGATTGTGCATTGTACTGACCTTGGATGTGGTGTGTTGCATACGGACCGGAGTCTTTTTGTTCTGGAAGGATGTCCGCACTGTAAGGAATGTTTGCAGCAATCAGGGGTTCACTGTTTTGACTTAAGACGTAGTCTCTTGTGCGCTTAAGAGGATCCTCCACATCCACTTCACTTGAACTGATGCTGTCCCTTTCACTTCCACTGCCAGCTTGTTCCAAAACCTTTAACCGTACCATTGCTGTGGCATACTCACATTGTTTCTCTAGAGCTTCCATTTCTGCTCTTTCACGTGCTGGTTTAGATTCCATTTCTTCTCTTTCACGTGCTGCTTTAGATTCCATTTCTGCTTTTTCACGTGCTACTTTAGATTCCATTTCTACTCTTTCACGTGCTGCTCTAGATTCCATTTCTGCTTTTTCACGTGCTGCTTTAGATTCCATTTCTGCTCTTTCACGTGCTGCTCTAGATTCCATTTCTGCTTTCCTTTGTGCAAAATCGGCTTGTATTTTAGCAGTTTCTGCTTCTGCACGTGCATTTATAAGTTGTTCGCTGAGCATGGAATATTTTGAGCTTCGTGACTTAGATGATCGTTTTGAACGCCTGGTGGACACAGAAATGCATGATGATGTTTCCAATAATTGTGCAATTCTGGCTGCTGTCTTAGACTTAACTTCACACAATAGACTGTCTCGATCCAAATAAAGATGATTAAAGTTTTGCAGTTTTTCTAAAGAATCCTGGCTATTGAGTTTCTTCAAAATGCTTATATATTCCTTACTTGACACTTTATAAAGTTCATAAACTAAACAAAGCTGTCCTAGTGTGCTCTCTAGTGGTGACACATCACAAGCAGGCTGAGAGATGGTGGACATAAGACTTTGCAATTTTTGCCATAAGTTTAGAACAGTGGAAGAAAGCTCATGTTTCATACCTTCAAGATTCTCTTTTACCTTCCATGTAGGCTTAGCAGGGCGTTTAGACTGCAGGTTGAGATCCATAACTTCTCCTTGTTCTGATTGTAGACATTGCTCATCCTGAATAGCTGGAACTGTATTTCCTTCAGCCATGATAGTACACAGGAAAATGGATCTGAATAAAGCTAGAGTAAGTTTGTAGCTGGTTATGCTATAATGAGCTGTGCTATAGCTGCAAACACTGATTTCCTGTTACACTACAGGCAAGCTTGTTATGTATTTGTATCTGCAGAAGCTGCAACTGGCTTACTGGTAGTTTTTATCAACCATCTTTTCACTATTCTGACTCAATAACTGGGCTGTAAGTGTAGTGTTCTTCAGACAGTTACTCTAGGTATATGTCTACATTAACCAGTACTCACACCGAGAGACCTTATCAGATAGTGTCAACTCAACTACAAAGGCATGTGTGAAGAATCCAGATGAGGGTTTATTTCAAGATGATATTCTTGTAGTTATGCACAAAACAGCAGTAGGTGAAAAGATGATGATTTACCAGAGCTGGTTAGAATCTAAAATGGCAGACACACACAGAGCTGAGGACAGGATGAGGGCAGGACTAATGACATCAGAACCTGGCTACAGGAAATCAGGAGGGACAAATTTCAATGCAAAGCTCTGCAATAAAAACATGACAACACATGAAACACATATATCGTGGGACATGACACCCCCAGCACAGCGCACATTAATGACACCCCCCCAGCACAGCACACATTAATGACAATCCCAAAGCACAGCGCACATTAATGACGCCCCCCAGCACACATTAATGACACTCCCCCAGCATAGCACACATTAATGACACTCTCCCAGCACAGCGCACATTAAAGACACTCCCCCAGCACAGCGCACATTAATGACACTCCACCAGCAGAGCGCACATTAATGACACCCCCCAGCACAGCGCACATTAATGACACCACCCAGCACACATTAATGACACTCCCCTAGCACAGCACACACTAATGACACCCCCCTGAGCACACATTAATGACACCCCCCAGCACAGCACACATTTATGACACCCCCCAGCACAGTAACCATTAATGACACTCCCCCCAGCACAGCGCACATTAATGACACCCCCCAGCACAGCACACATTAATGACACTCCCCAGCACACATTAATGACACCCCCAGCATTGCACACATTAATGACACTCCCCCAGCACAGCACACATTAATGACACTTCCCCAGAACAGCGCACATTAATGACAACCCCCCAGTACAGCGCACATTAATGAAACCCCCCAGCACACATTAATGACACCCCCCAGCACAGCGCACATTAATGACACCCCCCCAGCACAGCGCACATTAATGACACTCCCCCAGCACAGCACACATTAATGACACCCCCCAGCACAGCGCACATTAATGACACTCCCCCAGCACAGCACACATTAATGACACCCCCCAGCACAGCGCACAATAATGACACCTCCCAGCACAGCGCACATTAATGACACCCTCCCAGCACAGCACACATTAATGACACCCCCCAGCACAGCACACATTAATGACACTCCCCCAGCACAGCGCACATTAATGACACCCCCCAGCACAGCACACATTAATGACACTCCCCCAGCACAGCGCACATTAATGACACCCCCCAGCACAGCGCACATTAATGACACTTCCCCAGAACAGCGCACATTAATGACAACCCCCCAGTACAGCGCACATTAATGAAACCCCCCAGCACACATTAATGACACCCCCCAGCACAGCGCACATTAATGACACCCCCCCAGCACAGCGCACATTAATGACACTCCCCCAGCACAGCACACATTAATGACACCCCCCAGCACAGCGCACATTAATGACACTCCCCCAGCACAGCACACATTAATGACACCCCCCAGCACAGCGCACAATAATGACACCTCCCAGCACAGCGCACATTAATGACACCCTCCCAGCACAGCACACATTAATGACACCCCCCAGCACAGCACACATTAATGACACTCCCCCAGCACAGCGCACATTAATGACACCCCCCAGCACAGCACACATTAATGACACTCCCCCAGCACAGCGCACATTAATGACACCCCCCAGCACAGCGCACATTAATGACACCCCCAGCACAGCGCACATTAATGACACTCCCCCCAGCACAGCGCACATTAATGACACCACCCAGCACAGCACACATTAATGACACCCCCTCCCCAGCACACATTAATGACACTCCCCCAGCACAGCACACAGTAATGACACTCCCCCAGCATAGCGCACATTAATGACACCCCCCAGCACACATTAATGACACCCCCCAGAACAGCACACATTAATGACACTCCCCCAGCACAGCACACATTAATGACACCTCCCAGCACAGCGCACATTAATGACACCCTCCCAGCACAGCACACATTAATGACACCCCCCAGCACAGCGCACATTAATGACACCTCCCAGCACAGCACATGTTAATGACACCCCCCTCCCAAGCACACATTAATGACACTCCCCCAGCACAGCGCACATTAATGACACCCCCCAGCACAGCGCACATTAATGACACCCCCCCAGCACAGCGCACATTAATGACACCCCCCAGCAAATTTTAATGACACCTCCCAGCACAGCACACATTAATGACACCTCCCAGCACAGCACACATTAATGAACCCCCCCCAGCACAGTGCACATTAATGACACCCCCCAGCACAGTGCACATTAATGACACTCCCTCAAGCACAGCGCACATTAATGACACACCCCAGCACAGCACACACATTAATGACACCCCCCAGCACACATTAATGACACCCCCCAACACAGCATACAGTAATGACACTCCCCCAGCACAGCGAACATTAATGACACCCCCCCAGCACAGCGCACATTAATGACACCCCCCAGCACACATTAATGACACCCCCCAGCACAGCACACATTAATGACACTCCCCCAGCACAGCGCATATTTATGACACCTCCCAGCAAAGCGCACATTAATGACACCCTCCCAGCACAGCACACATTAATGACACCCCCCAGCACAGCGCACATTAATGACACCCCCAGCACAGCACACGTTAATGACACCCCCCTCCCCAGCACACATTAATGACACTCCCCCAGCACAGCGCACATTAATGACACCCCCCGGCACAGCATACATTAATGACACTCCCAAAGCACAGCGCACATTAATGACACCCCCAGCACACATTAATGACACTCCCCCAGCACAGCACACATTAATGACACCCCCCGAGCACAGCGCACATTAATGACATTCCCCCAGAACAGCACACATTAATGACACTCCCCCAGCACAGCGCACATTAATGACACCCCCCCCAACACAGCGCACATTAATGACACTCCCCCCAGCACAGCGCACATTAATGACACTCCACCAGCACAGCGCACATTAATGACACCCCCAGCACAGCACACATTAATGATACTCCCCTAGCACAGCACACATTAATGACACCCCCCCGAGCACACATTAATGACACCCCCCAGCACAGCACACATTAGTGACACCCCCCCAGCACAGCACACATTAATGACACTCCCCCAGCACAGCGCACATTAATGACACCCCCCAGCACAGCACACATATGACACCCCCCAGCACACATTAATGACACCCCCCAGCACAGCACACATTAATGACACTCCCCCCAGCACAGCGCACATTAATGACACTCCCCCAGCACAGCACACATTAATGACATTCCCCCAGCACAGCGCATATTAATGACACCCCCCCAGCACAGCGCACATTAATGACACGCCCACAGCACAGTGCACATTAATGATACCCCCCAGCACAGCACACATTGACACTCCCCCAGCACAGCGCACATTAATGACACTCCCCCAGCACAGCGCACATTAATGACACCCCCCCAGCACAGCGCACATTAATGACACTCCCAGCACAGCGCACATTAATGACACCCTCCCACCACAGCACACATTAATGACACCTCCCAGCACAGCGCACATTAATGACACCCCCAGCGCAGCACACATTAATGACACCCCCCAGCGCAGCGCACATTAATGACACTCCCCAGCACAGCGCACATTAATGACACCCCCCAGCACAGCACACATTAATGACACTCCCCCAGCACAGCGCACATTAATGACACTCCCCCAGCGCAGCGCACATTAATGACACTCCACCAGCACAGCGCACATTAATGACACCTCCCAGCACAGTGCACATTAATGACACCCCCCAGCACAGCGCACATTAATGACACCCCCCAGCACAGCGCACATTAATGACACTCCCCCAGCACAGCGCACATTAATGACACCCCCCCAGCACAGCACACATTAATGACACTCCCAGCACAGCGCACATTAATGACACCCTCCCACCACAGCACACATTAATGACACCTCCCAGCACAGCGCACATTAATGACACCCCCAGCGCAGCGCACATTAATGACACTCCCCAGCGCAGCGCACATTAATGACACCCCCCAGCACAGCGCACATTAATGACACTCCCCCAGCACAGCGCACATTAATGACACCCCCCCAGCACAGCGCACATTAATGACACTCCCAGCACAGCGCACATTAATGACACCCTCCCACCACAGCACACATTAATGACACCTCCCAGCACAGCGCACATTAATGACACCCCCAGCGCAGCACACATTAATGACACCCCCCAGCGCAGCGCACATTAATGACACTCCCCAGCACAGCGCACATTAATGACACCCCCCAGCACAGCACACATTAATGACACTCCCCCAGCACAGCGCACATTAATGACACTCCCCCAGCGCAGCGCACATTAATGACACTCCACCAGCACAGCGCACATTAATGACACCTCCCAGCACAGTGCACATTAATGACACCCCCCAGCACAGCGCACATTAATGACACCCCCCAGCACAGCGCACATTAATGACACTCCCCCAGCACAGCGCACATTAATGACACCCCCCCAGCACAGCACACATTAATGACACTCCCAGCACAGCGCACATTAATGACACCCTCCCACCACAGCACACATTAATGACACCTCCCAGCACAGCGCACATTAATGACACCCCCAGCGCAGCGCACATTAATGACACTCCCCAGCGCAGCGCACATTAATGACACCCCCCAGCACAGCACACATGAATGACACTCCCCTAGCACAGCGCACATTAATGACACTCCCCCAGCGCAGCGCACATTAATGACACCCCCCAGCACAGCACACATTAATGACACCCCCCAGCGCACATTAATTACACCCCCCAGCATACGTTTATCTGCAGCAGTGTATTTGCCTGAGTCTCTGCTCCTCCCTCTGTGTGGCTGGCTCAGCTGCTCCTCTTCTCATGTCTAACTCTGCAGGCACCTCCAGTGCACACGACTTCCTGTGTATTGGAGGCAGTTCCTGACCCCACCACCGAGTCACAGGGGAGAGAGGGGCGACACTGCTGCCTGTTTTCCTGCTTGACAGATGCAGCAGGAGGAGCAAGGGGGAGAGAGAAGGGGGAGGGCCCTGACATAGACAGGATGTGCCGCACTCAGCAGCAGATGGAAGTTTCAGTTCATGCTGCTGGCTCTGCTGCAGACTGACAGTGTGACAGGCGTGCTCCGGACTGAACATGAGCAAGGTAGCAGAGCAGGGAGAGCGCCTCTCTGGCACAGCGCCTCCCTGCTTTGCACACCTTGCTATGCGGGTAGTACCAGGCCTGGGGTGGAGGCTAAGAGGCACAGAGTGAAGGGGGGAGACTGGTAGGCACAGAGTGAAGGGGGGGGGCTGAAAGGCACAGAGTGAAGGGGGCAGCTGAGAGGCACCGAGTTAAGGGTGGGAGGCTGAGAGACACAGAGTGAAAGGGGAGGCTAAGAGACAGAAAGTGAGAGATGCAAAGATGGTGAGAGATGCAGGCGGGAAATGATAGTATGGCTGAGACACGCAGGGGAGAGATGGCATGGCTGTTAATAAGTATAAGGGGTAAGCTATGTGCGTTTTATTATAGGGTAAGGGGTTAATCCTGTATGGTTGGCTTAATATTTTTTATTAATGTTATAAATTGGTTCTTTAGATTACATTAAGCAGATTGAGCCGCTTAATGAATATAATTAGTAATGTAGGGGTCAGGGGCATAGTCAGAACTTTGTGGGCCCCATAGCAACATTTTGAAAGAACCCCCATCCCAATGCTTTTAGAGAGACACTTCTCTGCAGCAGTTGTTAATGTTATGCCCTATAACAGTGCCCTAGTTCATTTTCTGAACCATAGTAGAGCCTTATTTAATGTTATGCCCCAGAGTAGTGCTCTAGTTTTTGTTATTAATTGTAGTAGTGCTTTTGTTCACCCTGTGTCACATTTCAGAGCTGCCAGTACACATTATGCCGCACAGGACCCCCAATTCACATTATGATATATAGTGCTCCCTATTCATATTGTTCCTCATTACAGTGCCCCAGTTCATATTATATAATAGAAAAAAATGCCCTACAGTTCATTTTATACCACACTACAATGAGAAAGTCCAGGGGCATACCTAGATGTATTGCAGGCCCCAAGGAAAAAGTATATAACACATGTAACTTTGACAGGGAAGGTGGACCCCTCTCAGCTGCACTGCCTGCACCTATGGTAGCTATGCCCTTGGTAGGGGTTTAATATGGTGGATATCAGGAAATAAATGATTATTATTGGCTAATTATGTTGAATGGGATTATTGCTGAAGAAATTAAAGATTTTTTAGGAAGGTTATTTAATGATGAGATGATATGTTTGAGGGTCACAAAAATGCTGTCAATATTGTATGGCAGACACAGTAATACTCTCTGTATTGTCTGGCATTCATTTACATGCTCTCCTTATTGTCTGATGGTCACTAAAATGCTCTCCATATTGCCTGGTGGTCACAAAAATTCTCTCTGTATTGTCTGGTGGTCACAAAAATGGTTCATATTGTGTGGTGGTCAAAAAAAGACATTAGTATTGTGGGGCAATTGTTAAAATGCTGTCAATATTGTATGGTGGTCACACTAACGCTATCCACATTGTCTCGTGTTCACTTAAATGCTCTCTGTATTGTCTGGCATTCACTTAAATGTTTTTCGTGTTGTCTGCTGGTTGCTAAAATGTTTTCTGTGTTGTCTGGCAGAAACTAAAATGTACTCCATATTATCTAGTGGTCACTAAAATGCATTCCGTATTTTCTGGCAGCCACTAAATGCTCTACATACTGTATGGTGATCTATAAAATGCCCTTAGTATTACATGGTTATCCTGCAGTGTTGGAGGGGATTTGGAGGGGAGGTTGGGGGCGTTGGAGGGGAGGTTGGAGGGGATTTGGGTGAGCAGGCTTTGCCATCGGTGTTTAGAAACCTTGTGCCGGCCCTGGATAGCATTAGTTATGCTGACAATAGGCCCAGCAGGATCTCTTCTATTAAGAAGCCATTCCCAGCAGGTAATACATTAGCAAATGGCCCTGTATACATCCCTCTTTCTAGCCTATGCAATAAATTTACCAAACTGCTGGTTTATAGAAGTGGAGGTGTTGCCCATAGCAACCAGTCGGATTCTACTTATTATTTCTCTAGCACCTTCTAGAAGAAAATAGCTAGAATCTGATTGATTGCTATGGGCAATATCTCCTTATCTATAGACCCGCACTTTAATAAATCTACTCCTAATACTGAAATCCATTCTACTTTAGCTGCTTTCTGCATCTCTTTACAATACAGGTTGAGTATCCCTTATCCAAAATGCTTGGGACCAGAAGTATTTTGGATATCGGATTTTTCCGTACTTTGGAATAATTGCATCCCGTAATGAGATATCATGGCGATGGGACCCAAGTCTAAGCACAGAAAACATTTTTGTTTCATATACACCTTATACACACAGCCTGAAGGTCATTTCAGCCAATATTTTTAATAACTTTGTGCATTAAACAAAGTGTGTCTACATTCACAAAAATCATTTATGTTTCATATACACCTTATACACACAGCCTGAAGGTCATTTAATACAATATTTTTAATAACTTTGTGCATTAAACAAAGTTTGTGTACATTGAGCCATCAGAAAACAAAGGTTTCACTATCTAACTCTCACTCAAAAAAATCCGTATTTTGGAATAGTTGGATATGGGATACTCAACCTGTACTTGGCACCTTAACAGGGTTAAATAGATTGAATATGCTTTAAACCTATTTAACCAAATGTACCACAATTTAGAACTAGGGAAATGACAGTAAATTAGATAGACCAGTGATTAGTCACTCTGTCTAGTTTATCAGAGTAGTATCTATAGTACTTTAAACTCCAGTAGCAGCGACAGTACAAATACAGGTTGAGTATCCCTTATCCAAAATTCAAAATCAAAAAATTAGATTTCTTTAATTCAGCTCACATAGTTTACAGGGTCAGGGTCAATGTTTCGGTCCTCTATGGAACCTTTGTCAAGACCAAAATTTTAGGCTGCCATCTCCCCTGAGATCTTGCCCCCACAGTGCCAGATATGCCCTCATACTGCCATATATTCCCCCACAGTGCCAGATATGCCCTCATAGTGCCAGATATGCCCCCACAGTGCCAGATATGTGCTCATACTGCCAGATATTCCCCCACAGTGCCAGATATGCCAACATAGTGCCAGATATGCCCCCAGAATGCCAGATATGCCCTCATAGTGCCAGATATTCCCCCACAGTGCCAGATAAGCCCTCATAGTGCCAGATATGCCCTCATACTGCCAGATATGCCCCCTCAGTGCCACATATGCCCCCCCAAGTGCCAAATATGCTGCCCCCAGTGCCAGGTACACGGTAACTTACCCTCCACCACTCCCATGCTGTCTTGTGAAGATGGGACACGGAGGGCACAGCGCGCGCCTCTCCTGTGTCCCTCCTGCGTCTCCGGCGGCCGCGGCGGGTCTGTTAAATTAAGTGCCAGTTCGTGAGCCAATCAGAGCTCACGAATGGGTACTTCATTTAACAGACCCACCGCTGCCGCCGGAGACGCAGGAGGGACGCAGGAGGGACACAGGAGAGGCGCGCGCTGTGCCCTCCGTGTCCCTCCTTCCCACTGCACTGACTGCCCTCCGTGTCCCCACTCCTTCCCACTGCACTGACTCGAATATAAGCCGAGGGGGCTTTTTCAGCACAAAAAAAGTGCTGAAAAAGTCAGATTATACTCGAGTATATACGGTATATATATATATATATATATATATATATATATATATATATAATATTGTATATCTATATAATACTGTATATCTATATATGCCCACAATATATAATATATATGTCATTATCTCAGTAGGGGACCCAAAAATGTGGGATTTTTAATTTTGGATAAGGGATACTCAACCTGTACTATTACTTTGCAAGGTCCAAAGCTGACAGTTGGTGGAACTTCAGTGGAGAGTTAAGCACTAGAAGGCAGTATACAAGATGTTACACTTGCAGTGAGTTTAGAGAGCACGTTGTAATCCAAGGGTTTAATACAATGGCAGATGATTCAACCAGCAGTATGATTTTGAGGTGCCTCCATATACATTAAACATTATACCATACACTGCATGAAATCTGCAGAACTATGGTCTGACAGATTGAACATGTTTGAAAATCGAAACCAATGTTCACAATTGGGCTTTTTTTGGACATTTTTCAAAGTTGGACGATTATTCTTCATGTACATAAACTGAACGATAATCATTTAAAACTGTTATACCGTGCATCATCTGGATTGGCTGGAAAATTGTTTCAGAGCATGGACATCTTAAGACACAGGGAGTAATTCAGATCTGATCGTAGATGTTCTAAATTTAACACATATACGATCAGGTTCTCTGACATACGAGGGGACGCCCAGCACAGGGCAAGTCTGAACCGCATGTAGGGCCCCCCTTCCCCGTAAGGGTGCAAAAGCATCGCACAGCAGCAAGGCTTTTGCACCTGCTGAGTAACTCCCTGCCAGTGCAGCTCCTGCGCGCTGGCAGGCAGCTATCCGCCGCTTCCCGGGTTGCAGCGGCTGCGCAGAGTCGGCCCTAGGCATATGCAAACTAGGCAATTGCCTAGGGCATCTGGTATGCCTAGGGGCACAAGCAGCTTCTGCTGATTAAAATGATATGCTGCATGTCTATATTATGTGTGTAGCATTTCGTATGCAGATACAGCCACAGTCGCACACAGTATATAGGCATGCCGCATATCATTTTAATAAACAGAAGCTGCTTGTGCATTTTAGCCACATAGCAATGCAAATAAGATGTACTTTCATTAAAAGTAGGCACCCAACGTTAACAGAGCTGCCAGTTGACTCACGCCAGGCACTATATGTGTCATTATGTATATAAGGCCTTAATAATGTGTAACATATGTGTAAGGGGCACTATGTGTGTCATTATGTGTATAAGGGCACTAATAATGTGCGGCATATGTGTAAGGGACATTGGGGGTCATTCTGAGTTGATCGCTAGCTGCCGTTGTTCGCAGCGCAGTGATCAGGCAAGGAAATGGCATTTCTGCACATGCGTATGCACCACAATGTGCACGCGCGACATACGGGTACAAAGACATTTGTGGTTGTGCTCAGGTTCTAGCGAAGTTTTCTTTCGCACTGACGGCCGTAAGAAGATTGACAGGAAGGGGGCGTTTCTGGGTGTCAACTGACCGGTTTCAGGGAGTGTTTGTAAAAGCGCAGGCGTGTCTGAAAAAATGCAGGTGTGTCTGGGCGTTCGCTGGGTGGGTGTATGACATCAAATCCGGACCGGAATAGGCTGAAGTGATCGCAAGCACTGAGTAGGTTCAGAGCTACTTAGAAACTGCACAAACTGTCTTTGCAGAGCTCAGCTGCACATGCGTTCGCACTTCTGCTAAGCTAAAATACACTCCCCAGTGGGCAGCGGCATAGTGTTTGCATGGCTGCTAAAACTAGCTAGCGAGCGATCAACTCGGAATGACCACCATTATGTGTGTTATTATGTGTATAAGGGCATTAATAATGTGCAGCATATGTGTAAGGGAAATTATGTGTATAAGGGCATTAATAAGGGTTGGCATAATGTGTAAGGCGCATTGTTTATAAGGACATTAAGAATGTGTGTCATGTGTAAGGGGTATTATGTGTATAAATGCATTACCAATGTGTGGCATTATGTGTATAAGGTGCTCTACTGTGTGGCATAACGTATAGAAAGGGCACTACTCTGCGGTCTAATGTGAATAAAGAGCAATATGGTGTGGTGTAATGTGAATAAGGAGCAATTCAGTATGATGTTATGTGAATGAGGGGCACCACTGTGAGGAGTAACGTATATAAGGTAAAGTGGTAGTACTGTGTGATGTAATGTGAATAAGGGACACTATCGCATGATAAATTCTGAATAAAGTTGCACTACTGTTAGGCATAATTTGAATTGGGGTACTATTGTGTGGCAATGCTCCTTACCAGCAAAAACACATACCTTTTTGGGCTGTGCGCCGAATGTGCACACTGTTCTTATTTAAATTACAGGGGGTAGGAAAAAAAAAAGGACTGCTATGGGTGGGGGGTGATGGTGCTTGGAAGGGGGTGCAGGGTCAGAGGCAGAACTAGCGGTGGTGCTAGGGGGCACCAGCCAAAATCTTGACTAGGGCATCATATTGGTTAGGGCCGGCTCTGCTGCTGCGTGTGACGTCACGCAGCCACCACGGCCTTCCCCCACAATGGTCTGGACACACCTGCATTGTCCAGACCGCGCCGTGCCAATGGCATTCTAACGCCATTGGCACAACCCCTCCCGCCCCGCGACTTCCTCTGCCTGTCAATCAGGCAGAGGCAATCGCAGGCCTGAGATGCTGTTAGCATCTCACTGGGCTCCCGGTGTGCACAAGCGCACTCCGCAAAGGGCTTCAGACTGTGATCGCTGCCACTGCAGTGATCCAGTCTGAATTAGTCCCACAATCCAGAGGTTGAGTACCCTTGTGGGCAGAATAAAGCACAAAAACGTTAAGCTGTAAGCATGGTCTAAGAGATAGTTCAAGGTCAGGAACACAATGTTTCGAATTAGGCACCAGTATAGTAAGGAACAGGTTGAGTCTCCCATATCGAAAATTAGAAAATATGGAATATTCCAAAATACAGAATATTTGGAGCAAGACTGAGATAGTGACCCTATTGCTTTCTGGTGGTTCAATGCACACAAATTATTAAAAATATGGTATAAAATTATGTTCAGTCCGTGTGTATGAATCATATGAAGCATAATGAATTTCTTTGTTTTATGCACAAAATTATTAAAATATTGTATAACTTGACCTTCAAGCTATGTGTATAAGGTATACAGTATATGAAACATAAATGCATTCAGTATTTAGACTTAAATCTGTTACCCCAAGATATCCCATTATGGTATGCAAATGTTCCAAAATATGGAAAAATCCAATATCCAAAATACTTCTGGGTCTACGCATCCAAAATACTTCTTGTCCTGCAGCCAGTTGCAGTGCCAGTCACGTCTGGAGTGCTTATGGGGAGTTGAGACTGGCACTGGCAGTGACTGACGGCCCATCATCTTTCTCTCCAACTTAGCGCTGTGGGCTATCAGGATGTCGGGATAGCTCAGAAATATTGTGAGAACACAAATGGAGATGGGTGTGGAAATGGTTAATCTGGCTCCGAGCTGCTCCATTTCTCAGCAGCAGTGGGCAGACCCTGGCCACTCAGCCATGCACTATCGGGGTGGCTGTGAAAGTGACCGGGAGCAACAACTGCAGCAGCAACACATACAGCACTAGACAGGAGTAAAAAATGAGGTGCATCATCCAGAATTGCAACAGAGACATAGATGACTACATCAGCAGGCACACCTGGAGCCCCAGGGATTGGGAATACTCAACTTTCCAGTTCCTAGCAAATAGTTTGTTACAGGGATGCCCTAACTGACTTGGTGTAGGAGGCCTGGGTGCAACAACCAGCAGAGAGTAATACTACCCCAGCCATGGGCTGAGATGTATTGTATTGTCAGGATTACAAGTACTACTAACATTGCAGAATGGAGCTAGAATAGAGTCAAACCCTTAAATATAGGGATCCAGGTAATAAGTTACTGCAATATATATAACACATAACTGCAGGCTCAGACTGCTGATCCCAGTGCCCTGAAGGCTGGAGCTGGCCCCAGTGCCCTTAAATATTGTAATGGCTCCAGTTTCCTCAAGCTTGTGCTGGGCCCTACTTAACAGTACAATAAGCAGGAAGTATGCAATGTAAGAGCTGGCACTATGCTGGCCCAGGCATTACGGTGTGGTGCATAATGTGTAAGGGGTAGAGGTGTCACTTACTCTAATTGCATCTGGTGCAGCCGCGGCCGCAAAAGAGGTATGGCTTTATGGTGGAGGTGTGGCTCCACGGAAGGAGGCAAGGCTAAATGTCCCGACTCACGTTTTCGTCGCTCCGGGATCTGGGAGATGCAGCCTGCTCCCGGAGACTGGTGTGCCTGCTGTACTGGCTTCTACAGGGTGACAGGAGCTGGGTTGCTGCACGTAATGTTACAGTGCAACACCCGGCTCCAGCCACTGAGCAGGAACCGGCACTTTGGTGTGACCCCTCGATGTGTGAAACTCGGGTGCGGGTCGCACCCCATTGTGACGCCAATGGTAAGGGGCATTGTGGTGTAGTGCATACTATGTAAGGGGCATTACTATAAGGAGGAAAATGACAAATACTATAGGGGGCATAAATCAGGATTTTTTTTCACTGAGGTGGCCAATGTGTGGGGGTCTAAGGTACAGTAGTGTTTTCCTGTGAGGCCTCATCCCTTGTAGTGATGCCAGAGGTGTCAGAACATTTAAAGGTGGGGGCAAGATAGATTCTCATTTTGGTGAGAGAGAGTGCTAAGGAGAGAGAGAAAGAGAGGGGAGGAGCAAAAAGAGAGTGTTAGGGAGAGAAATAGGAGGAGCAAGAAAGAATGTTAGGGAGAGAGGAGCAGGAGGAGAGAGAGTGTTAGGGAGAGAGATGGGGGCAGGAAGAGAGAGAGAAGGAGTGGGTAACAGGCGGGAGAGACACTTACCTGATTACACATCACAACCACAGGTCTCTTATGGAAGCGGGCACTTTTTGGCATTAGGCCATGCCCCCTAATCTCATGCAAATCGGTGCGCTCCTCTGGAGACAGGAGTTGGTTCTGGTAAGGGGAGGGGCTAGCGCGCAGCCCTGTTGAACTTGGCCTGGGAGCAGGAGCGGCTGCACACCTTGCTGCTGCTCAGTGCTCAGTCCCTGCTCTGCACGGAGGTTGTGATGTGTGGTCTTTCAGTTTACCGCACATTGCACCTCCTGTATATCAGTGCCTCTCATGTTTTTTTGGGGGGTCGAGCTGCCTCCTTGTCCCACCCATTCTGACGCCTCTGAGTGAGGCCACATCCCCTTTTTTCGGTATGCTAGATTTTAAAAAATATTGGGGGGGGGGGGGCATTTTTACTGTTCACACTGGGAGCCATATTGTCAAGAAATGGCCCTGAGTCAGAATACAGAACAGATGGTTATGGGACACAGAGAAGTAGAATACACAGTTGTCACACAAGATACAGTTAAATTAATAACCTAGTATGTTGAGAAATCGTTTAATTTCCTGAAGAGTAGAAGAACAAAGTGCATAAATAGGGGCAAGAGGCAATGATGCCAAGATTAGGGATCTTTGAGTACTCTATACTGTATCTTAGCTTTTTGCTATAATACAATGTTCAAAATGTCATGATCAAAATGGTCAGGCCAGGCTCCGAAAGTAACTTGCTACTATGATTGCCCAGAAAGCTAAAAACTGTATGCTGTAAACGACCTCCTGACACAAGCTGTGATTTTACTATTTTCATGCAAAATACATACAGTATGTTAAACCTATGCTTACAATTGAGATCAAATGAAAAAACAACTTATGCTAGTGTAAGTGAAGTGAGGGTAAATTGTAAAGCTATAAAGTATGTTTTTCTAAAAGATGGAGTAAGTAATAAGACGGGGGTCAGGACATACTTTATGACTATCTTAGAATGTCTGGGTTCTTCAAAAATTTTGGGGATATCTCCCGGACTCCATAGTGAGCAGGGAACTGTCTGGCTGTCCTGGAATAGCGCAATGTGGAGCAGATCCATGATAATAACTTGCAACTTGAACTTGCAACTTGGATCTCTGTTCTGAAAACTCTCACAGATGAGGTCCAAAAAAGTAGGTGAGTATGGTATGAGGAGTCAGCTATTTAGTCCCTAAAAACTTTTGTGTAGATTAGGCCTTGTTAAAACTGATTCTGATTAATATATAAAAAAAAAATATCATAAGTGTTATTAAGTCCACATTTACCCAAACATGGGCCAGAAGTCATATTTGTGGCAAAACTCATTTCATTTCAATTATAACCAAGATAGACTGTTGCTTGGTGACTAAAAAAGTAACTTAATTTCTTTAATTTACAATCTGAGTAAATACAGACTACACTATTCCAGAATAAGATGAAACAATAGCATTCACACTGTGAAATGAGAAAGTAGGACCACAGAATGAGTTAGTATTTCTGTCACTGATTGCTAGTCACAAAAGCAGAATCTACTGTTGCTGGGGTGATTAGTGAATATCTTTGGCTGCTTTTAAATTCAGAGTATTCCGCACAAAGCTACAAGACAATCTCAGTTGGAAATGTTTTTGGTACTTGTAATGTCTGTATGTTTTTTGATCATTGCACACATGTATATTTAATACCTTTAAATACTGTATGCATGACAGGAGAAAACAAGACATAACTGTCCAATTGCTAATCACACTTGATCACAGAAATTCTTATAAATGTAAAAATAAAGAAATACACTCTATTTATGTGGCTCTTGTAGTTTGTATTTTTCCCAGCTGGTTTTGTGCTTAATAATATGACAGAGTCTCTTAAAATCTCCATAGTGCTCTATACAAGGTCTCACTGTTAGTGGTGAGAACTTCTTAAAGTTTTCCTTTAGGACAAGAATTGAGAAGGCACCATTGAGAGACAAAGACATTGACATGGGCGCATGCTTGTTACTGGCTGCAGTTTCCATTGATGATAAATAAAAACAGACATCTTAAATGAAGGCATCATTTCATAACATTTTTATATTCTCTAACAAGTAGACTTTTCTATAGTAAAAATAATTGTAAAAGCAGGAGCCTGATAAAGTTTGTTTTCAAGGGCGTAACTACTATAGGTGCAGGGAGTACATCTGCTATGGGGCCCAGAGCTGAGAGGGGCCCACCTAACATGTCAAAGTTACACGTGTTATATACATTTTTCAACATTGAGGTATACATAGGGGCCTTATATAAAGTTTTGCCTTGGGGCCTACAATATATCTAGTTATGACTCTCTTCCTGTTCATTGTAGTATGATATAAAATGATCTGGAGGTCATTATAATGTTACATAATATGAACTGGTGCACAATATGAAGTGAAGGCACCATAGTGTGGCATAATATGGACTGGGGGCGCTGTAATGTGATAGTGAGAACTGGGGACACTGTGGGACATAATGTGTGTTGGGGGTACCGTGTTGCATAATGCATACTGGCAACCCTACAATGTGACATAACATGAACTAGGTTACTACTATGGTTTATAAAATAAAGAACAGCAGTACCTGTACTATGTTTCATAATATAAACTAGGGCACTGCTATGTTTTCATAAAATAAACTAGGGCACTACTATGTTTTCATAAAATAAACTAGGGCACCACTATGTTTTCATAAAATAAACTAGGGCACCACTATGTTTTCATAAAATAAACTAGGCTACTACTATGGGGCATAATATTAACAACTGCTTCGGAAAGGTGTGTCTCTATAAACATTGGTACAGGGGCCCCTACAAAATGTTGCTATGGGGCCCACAAAGTTCTGGCTATGCCCCTGTTTGTATTATACATATTATACTATTATACAGTACTACTATTTATTATACACAAAAGACAAAGTCAGTTGGATTAAAAGCATAGGATGTCATCACCATTTGTACAAAGGGTTGTTCCTGGGAGGAGTCCGTGTGCTGGACTCATTATTATTGGCCTATAAAATTCAAGACGATAAAGAAGAAATGGAGAGTTCAATCCAGCATAAGGTATTTGTTGCTCAATACAGTTTGGACCATAAAAAGATTAAAGGATTAAAGGAATCTTTTTTGGGCGTACCACTGCTGGAGATGCCTGGTGCCTTAGGAGAGCCATTCTGTCAGACAGCACAGACTTCCTCAGAAGTTCGGTGGCCAACTTACACGCATCTGATGTTTTAGATGTTTTCATTTTGCACATTAGCAGCAGATGTGAGATGCTGGCAGTGGGCATTTCTATGTGCAAGATGACATCTGAGTCAATATATTTTTCCAATTGTGCAGCAGGTGAAATCGCATCTGCGAATGCATTTGTGAGAGACTATACACTGGAGGAGCAGTGATACAGGCTGTGCACTGTGGTTGCAGCTGTAGCACAGCAAGGATTAAAGCACATGCGTATTTGCTGGACTGCAGGAGCAGTGAGAGAAACTGGGCAGTGTGATTGTTGCTGGGACACTGGAAGATTCACAAGGAGATTTCCAAGAGGAGACTCAATGAATATTGAAATACAAGGAAGCCATGATTAGGCTACTATGGCAAAACTCAGAGGGCGAGATTCAAATGTTATCAAGGTCCCGCACGCGCCCTCCGGCAGCTATTCAAATGTTGCTGCCGACGGGCGTGAGAACTTCATTTAAGCTCGCTACTCCCAGGGGGAGGGGGCAAGTTGAAATGCATGAAAAATGACTTTTCTCATTGCGACTTTTTGTTTAGTCTGGGTTTGCCGCTTTACATGGCTAAACCTGACTGATATGGGCTTGATCAGTGCGATAACAGAGGATGAATGAATATCACCCTGCAATCTACCATCATTTTAGTGAATTCTCCCCTGAGATTCTTTCCAGGATTCCTGAAGGAAAAGGCAGGAACACAAAGATATCCGGGAACCAGTACAGTGTTTCTATGGACCATGTAGATTAGATGAAGTTCAGGCAATATGTGAGTACACAGGAGCTGTTTATATAGGCTGCCTCTGAGATGACTGGCCAGGTTTGGTTGATGCTACTCAGCTATCATGGCCAACCAAGAATGGGATTGGTCAATTATATATGGAATGAAAGGAACATTGTGGTATCAATGCATCGCAGTTTGGCATTTGCTGCTGCTAAAGAGGAGCCACTGACCAACTGGTCATAGTCTGGCAGTTTATGACACTTAAAAGGACTTCTGGGGCCACTTAGATCAACCAAAGGCAAACACGTTACACTTTAGTTTCTATGGAGGTAAAAAATAAATTATACAGTGCTTACAAAAATGACAGTGACAGAAATTACAAAACATTGAGTCTGATTCAGATCCCGACGCCAAAAAATCAATCCAAAATACTGATGTTTGGTACTTTGCACATGTGATGGACATGTCCTGTGCCTGTGCAGTATGGATTCTGTGTTGTCGGCTGCACTACAAGCAATTGACAGTGGTGGTCATTCCGAGTTGTTCGCTCGCAAGCTGCTTTTAGCAGCTTTGCACACGCTAAGCCGCCGCCTACAGGGAGTGAATCTTAGCTTATCTAAATTGCGAACGAAAGGTTCTCAAAATTGCGAAAAGACTTCTCTGTGCAGTTTCTGAGTAGCTCGAGACTTACTCTGCCAGTGCGATCAGTTCAGTGCTTGTCGTTCCTGGTTTGACGTCACAAACACACCCAGCGTTCGCCCAGACACTCCTCCGTTTCTCCAGCCACTCCCGCGTTTTTCCCAGAAACGGTAGCGTTTTTACACACACTCCCATAAAACGGCCAGTTTCCGCCCAGAAACACCCACTTCCTGTCAATCACATTACGATCACCAGAACGAAGAAAAAACCTTGTAATGCCGTGAGTAAAATACCAAACTGCATAGCAAATTTACTTGGCGCAGTCGCACTGCGGACATTGTGCATGCGCATTAGCGACTAATCGCTCCGTTGCGACAAAAAAATAACGAGCGAACAACTCGGAATGACCCCCAGTCTGCAGCCATTTGAGGGCAGGGAAGTGGGTTTCACAAATTGGAGGTGTGTTACCTCTATTTTGTGGAAGTGCTGAGGCCATGGTCCTCGTCCTCCGACAGAGATTTGCTTGCTTCTTGGACAGAGACACGACAGCCGTCCCGTGTAACCTCATGGATCGTTCACCTGGCCGATGGTGTCACAAGTGATCTGATGCTGTATCCTTGAACGCAGCACTGGATCACACATGTATGCAGGAGGTGTCTACTTATACCAGACAGCTCCTTCTGTATTACCATATCTGAGAATTGCTGCTCTTTCCAACAACATCTGGATCAGGCCCAACATTTGCAAAACCAATAAAGAAATTAACAATGATAAACTTACAGAATGTAGACCACCTAGGATTGTGTCGTCTTGTATCTAGGGGAATAACCAAAATAGGGTACAGTCTCTCAATTTGCTTGACTTCCAGAGACTAAGAAGGAATCCGATGTCCAAAGACTTTGTAACACCCCTAGGTATGTCACTCACAGCAATCTCGTCATATATTCTTGTCATACTGTATATTCAGCCCTGTCATTAATTCAGCCATCCAATCACAAGTTCTAATATCAACACTATTGCTTTTTAACAATTTTCCACCTCTTTGAAACAAGTGCTCTCACCAATTTCTGCATTCACTCTTAGATTGCTTTATCACACCTTAACAAAACCTCAAAAATAGCCCTTGATGAAATGGCTCCAGCTACCCATCACACTCCACATATAATTAGATGTCAATCACAGCATTCTAAATGAACAAGACACCTACAAAAATGCAACGCAGAATGTCACATGCGTAAATCCGGTACTCCAAGTGACTTCCTCACATATAAGACTACGACTCCTATATAGTGATGTGCACCAGACATTTTTCGGGTTTTGTGTGTTGGTTTTGGATTCGGTTCCGCGGCCGTGTTTTGGATTCGGACGCGTTTTGGCAAAACCTCCCTGAATTTTTTTTGTCGGATTCGGGTGTGTTTTGGATTCGGGTGTTTTTTTTACAAAAAAACGTCAAAAACAGCTTAAATCATAGAATTTGGGGGTCATTTTGATCCCATAGTATTATTAACTTCAATAACAATAATTTCCACTCATTTATTCTGAACAACTCACACTTCACAATATTATTTTTAGTCCTAAAATTTGCACCGATGTCGCTGAAGGACTAAGCTGAGCGATCCAAGTGGCCGAAACAAATACCTGGCCCATCTAGGAGTGTCACTGCATTGTCAGACAGGATGGCAGATTTAAAAAATAGTCCCCAAACAGCACATGATGCAAAGAAAAAAATAGGTGCAATGAGGTAGCTGTGTGACTAAGCTAAGCGACCCAAGTGGCCGACACAAACACCTGGCCCATCTAGGAGTGGCACTGCAGTGTCAGACAGGATGGCAGATTTAAAAAATAGTCCCCAAACAGCACATGATGCAAAGAAAAAAAGAGGTGCACCAAGGTCGCTGGATGGTTAAGCTGAGCGACCCAAGTGGCCGACACAAATAACTGGCCCATCTAGGAGTGTCACTGCAGTGACAGTCAGGATGGCAGATTTAAAAAATAGTCCCCAAACAGCACATGATGCAAAGAAAAAAAGGTGCACCAAGGTCGCTGTGTGACTAAGCTAAGTGACCCAAGTGGCCGACACAAACACCTGGCCCATCTAGGAGTGTCACTGCAATGTCAGACAGGATGGCAGATTTAAAAAACAGTCCCCAAACAGCACATGATGCAAAGAAAAAAAGAGGTGCAATGAGGTAGCTGCGTGGCTAAGCTAAGCGACCCAAGTGGCCGAAACAAACACCTGGCCCATATAGGAGTGGCACTGCAGTGTCAGACAGGATGGCAGATTTAAAAAATAGTCCCCAAACAGCACATGATGCAAAGAAAAAAAGAGGTGCACCAAGGTCGCTGGATGGTTAAGCTAAGCAACCCAAGTGGCCGACACAAACAACTGGCCCATCTAGGAGTGGCACTGCAGTGTCAGACAGGATGGCAGATTTTAAAAATAGTCCCCAAACAGCACATGATGCAATGAAAAAAAGAGGTGCAATGAGGTAGCATTGTGGCTAAGCTAAGCAACCCAAGTGGCTGACACAAACACCTGGCCCATCTAGGAGTGGCACTGCAGTGTCAGAAAGGATGGCAGATTTAAAAAATAGTCCCCAAACAGCACATGATGCAAAGAAAAAAAAGAGGTGCACCAAGGTCGCTGGATGGTTAAGCTGAGCAACCCAAGTGGCCGACACAAACAACTGGCCCATCTAGGAGTGTCACTGCAGTGTCAGTCAGGATGGCAGATTAAAAAAATAGTCCCCAAACAGCACATGATGCAAAGAAAAAAAGGTGCACCAAGGTCGCTGTGTGACTAAGCTAAGTGACCCAAGTGGCCGACACAAACACCTGGCCCATCTAGGAGTGGCACTGCAATGTCAGACAGGATGGCAGATTTAAAAAATAGTCCCCAAACAGCACATGATGCAAAGAAAAAAAGAGGTGCAATGAGGTAGCTGTGTGGCTAAGCTAAGCGACCCAAGTGGCCGAAACAAACACCTGGCCCATATAGGAGTGGCACTGCAGTGTCAGACAGGATGGCAGATTTAAAAAATAGTTCCCAAACAGCACATGATGCAAAGAAAAAAAGAGGTGCACCAAGGTCGCTGGATGGTTAAGCTAAGCGACCCAAGTGGCTGACACAAACAACTGGCCCATCTAGGAGTGGCACTGCAGTGTCAGACAGGATGGCAGATTTTAAAAATAGTCCCCAAACAGCACATGATGCAAAGAAAAAAAGAGGTGCAATGAGGTAGCTGTGTGGCTAAGCTAAGCGACCCAAGTGGCTGACACAAACACCTGGCCCATCTAGGAGTGGCACTGCAGTGTCAGACAGGATGGCAGATTTAAAAAATAGTCCCCAAACAGCACATGATGCAAAGAAAAAAAGAGGTGCACCAAGGTCGCTGGATGGTTAAGCTAAGCGACCCAAGTGGCCGACACAAACAACTGGCCCATCTAGGAGTGTCACTGCAGTGTTAGTCAGGATGGCAGATTTTAAAAATAGTCCCCAAACAGCACATGATGCAAAGAAAAAAAGAGGTGCAATGAGGTAGCTGTGTGGCTAAGCTAAGCGACCCAAGTGGCCGACACAAACACCTGGCCCATCTAGGAGTGGCACTGCAGTGTCAGACAGGATGGCAGATTTAAAAAATAGTCCCCAAACAGCACATGATGCAAAGATAAATTAAAGAAAAAAAGAGGTGCAAGATGGAATTGTCCTTGGGCCCTCCCACCCACCCTTATGTTGTATAAACAGGACATGCACACTTTAACAAACCCATCATTTCAGCGACAGGGTCTGCCACATGACTGTGCCTGAAATAACTGGTTGGTTTGGGCCCCCACCAAAAAAGAAGCAATCAATCTCTCCTTGCACAAACTGGCTCTACAGAGGCAAGATGTCCACCTCCTCCTCATCGTCCGAGTCCTCACCCCTTTCGCTGTGTACATCCCCCTCCTCACAGATTATTAATTCGTCCCCACTGGAATCCACCATCTCAGATCCCTGTGTACTTTCTGGAGGCAATTGCTGCTGGTGAATGTCTCCACGGAGGAATTGATTATAATTCCTTTTGATGAACATCATCTTCTCGACATTTTGTGGAAGTAACCTCGTACTCCGATTGCTGACAAGGTGAGCGGCTGCACTAAACCATCTTTCGGAGTACACACTGGAGGGGGGGCAACTTAGGTAAAATAAAGCCAGTTGGTGTAAGGGCCTCCAAATTGCCTCTTTTTCCTGCCAGTATACGTACGGACTGTCTGACGTGCCTACTTGGATGCGGTCACTCATATAATCCTCCAACATTCTTTCAATGGTGACAGTAGACGACATGTCAGTAATCATTTGCAGGTCCTTCAGTCCGGACCAGATGTCAGCACTCGCTCCAGACTGCCCTGCATCACCGCCAGCGAGTGGGCTCGGAATTCTTAGCCTTTTTCTCGCAGCCCCAGTTGCGGGAGCATGTGAAGGAGGAGCTGTTGACGGGTCACGTTCCGCTTGACTTGACAATTTTCTCACCAGCAGGTCTTTGAACCTCTGCAGACTTGTGTCTGCCAGAAAGAGAGATCCAACGTAGGTTTTAAATCTAGGATCGAGCACGGTGGCCAAAATGTAGTGCTCTGATTTCAACAGATTGACCACCCGTGAATCCTGGTTAAGCGAATTAAGGGCTCCATCCACAAGTCCTACATGCCTAGCGGAATCGTTCTGTTTTAGCTCCTCCTTCAATCTCTCCAGCTTCTTCTGCAAAAGCCTGATGAGGGGAATGACCTGACTCAGGCTGGCAGTGTCTGAAGTGACTTCACGTGTGGCAAGTTCAAAGGGTTGCAGAACCTTGCACAACGTTGAAATCATTCTCCACTGCGCTTGAGTTTGATGCATTCTCCCTCCTTTGCCTATATCGTAGGTAGCTGTATAGGCTTGAATGGCCTTTTGCTGCTCCTCCATCCTCTGAAGCATATAGAGGGTTGAATTCCACCTTGTTACCACCTTTTGCTTCAGATGATGGCGGGGCAGGTTCAGGAGTGTTTGCTAGTGGTCCAGTCTACGGCACGCGGTGGCTGAATGCCGAAAGTGTCCCGCAATTCTTCGGGCCACCGACAGCATCTCTTGCACGCCCCTGTCGTTTTTTAAATAATTCTGCACCACCAAATTCAATGTATGTGCAAAACATGGGACGTGCTGGAATTTGCCCACATGTCATGCTCGCACAATATTGGTGGCGTTGTCCGATGTCACAAATCCCCAGGAGAGTCCAATTAGGGTAAGCCATTCTGCGATGATGTACCTCAGTTTCCGTAAGAGGTTGTCAGCTGTGTGCCTCTTCTGGAAAGCGGTGATTCAAAGCGTAGCCTGCCTAGGAATGAGTTGGCATTTGCGAGATGCTGCTACTGGTGCCGCCGCTGCTGTTCTTGCTGCGGGAGGCAATACATCTACCCAGTGGGCTGTCACAGTCATATAGTCCTTAGTCTGCCCTGCTCCACTTGTCCACATGTCCATGGTTATGTTAACATTGGGTACAACTGCATTTTTTAGGACACTGGTGACTCTTTTTCTGAGGTCTGTGTACATTCTCGGTATCGCCTGCCGAGAGAAATGAAACCTAGATGGTATTTGGTATCGGGGACACAGTACCTCAAGCAAATCTCTAGTTTCCTGTGAATTAACGGTGGATACCGGAGACACGTTTAACACCGCCCAGGCTGCCGAGGCCTGAGTTATCCGCTTTGCAGCAGGATGACTGCTGTGATATTTCATCTTCCTCGCAAAGGACTGTTGGACAGTCAATTGCTTACTGGAAGTAGTACAAGTGGTCTTCCGACTTCCCCTCTGGGATGACGATCGACTCCCAGCAGGAACAACAGCAGCGCCAGCAGCAGTAGGCGTTACACTCAAGGATGCATTGGAGGAATCCCAGGCAGGAGAGGACTCGTCAGACTTGCCAGTGACATGGCCTGCAGGACTATTGGCGTTCCTGTCTAAGGAGGAAATTGACACTGAGGGAGTTGGTGGTGTGGTTTGCAGGAGCTTGGTTACAAGAGGAAGGGATTTAGTTGTCAGTGGACTGCTTCTGCTGTCACCCAACGTTTTTGAACTTGTCAATGACTTCTGATGAATGCGCTCCAGGTGCGTATAAGGGTGGTTAACGTCCTTACCCCTACTTATTACAGCTTGACAAAGGCAACACACAGCTTGACAAATGTTGTCCGCATTTCTGTTAAAATAATTCCACACCGACGAGGTGATTTTTTTTGTAATTTGACCAGGCATGTCAATGGCCATATTCGTCCCATGGACAACAGGCGTCTCCCCGGGAGCCTGACTTAAACAAACCACCTCACCATCAGAATCCTCCTTGTCAATTTCCTCCTCAGCGCTAGCAACACCCATATCCTCATCCTGGTGTACTTCAACAGTGACATCTTCAATTTGACTATCAGGAACTGGACTGCGGATGCTCCTTCCAGCACTTGAAGGGGGCGTGCAAATGGTGGAAGGCGCCACCTCTTCCCGTCCAGTGTTGGGAAGGTCAGGCATCGCAACCGACACAATTGGACTCTCCTTGGGGATTTGTGATTTAGAAGAACGCACAGTTCTTTGCTGTGCTTTTGCCAGCTTAAGTCTTTTCATTTTTCTAGTGGGAGGATGAGTGCTTCCATCCTCATGTGAAGCTGACCCACTAGTCATGAGGAACATAGGAGAGGGCCTCAGCCGTTCCTTACCACTCCGTGTCGTAAATGGCATATTGGCAAGTTTACGCTTCTCCTCAGATGCTTTTAATTTAGATTTTTGGGTCATTTTACTGAACTTTTGTTTTTGGATTTTACATGCTCTCTACTATGACATTGGGCATCGGCCTTGGCAGACGACGTTGATGGCATTTCATCGTCTTGGGCATGACTAGTGGCAGCAGCTTCAGCACGAGGTGGAAGTGGATCTTGATCTTTCCCTATTTTACCCTCCACATTTTTGTTCTCCATTTTTTAATGTGTGGAATTATATGCCAGTAATATATATCAATAGCAATGGCCTACTCTACCGTACTGCTATATATTATATACTGGTGGTCAGCAAAATTATGCACTGTCCTCTTACTACTGCGCACAACAACTAAAATGCACCACAGGTATGCATGGACAGTATACTTTACGACACAGAGGTAGGTAGAGCAGTGGACTACTGTACCGTACTGCTATATATTATATACTGGTGGTCAGCAAAATTATGCACTGTCCTCCTACTACTGCGCACAACAACTAAAATGCACCACAGGTATGGATGGATAGTATACTTGACGACACAGAGGTAGGTAGAGCAGTGGACTACTGTACCGTACTGATATAATACTGTTGGTCACTGGTCAGCAAAATTCTGCACTGTCCTCCTACTATATACTACAATGCAGCACAGATATGGAGCGTTTTTCAGGCAGAGAACGTATAATACTGGTGATCACTGGTCAGCAAAACTCTGCACTGTCCTCCTACTATATAATACTGGTGGTCCCCAGTCCCCACAATAAAGCACACTGAGCACAGATATTTGCAGCACACTGAGCACAGATATTTTCAAGCACACTGAGCACAGATATTTGCAGCACACTGAGCACAGATATTTGCAGCACTCTAAATACAACTGAGAGAACGCTGCACACGTCCTCTCCCTATCATCTCCAATGCATGAGTGAAAATGGCGGCGACGCGTGGCTCCTTATATAGAATACAAATCTCGCAAGAATCCGACAGCGGGATGATGACGTTCGGGCGCGCTCGGGTTAACCGAGCAAGGCGGGAGGATCCGAGTCTGCCTCGGATCCATGTAAAATGGGTGAAGCTCGGGGGGTTCGGATTCCGAGGAACCGAACCCGCTCATCTCTACTCCTATCAAAAGGTTCTGGACACTGCCAAACAAACATTTTCCAATCTCTCACCGCTGATCAAGCTTCTGACCTCAAGTGACTTTTAAAAACATTTCAATAATTTCTTATCCCTCCCTCACCCAATCCACCAGCCACTATTAGTGCACAAGATCTTGCTTCTTATTTCAAGGACAAGATTGATCAGATCCGAATTGAAACAGTATGCTCTTCCTCAGCCAGCAACCTACTCAATTCCTTACTTGAACAATCTGACATCCCACAAATGAAGATGAATTGTCTATATTCTTCTCATCTTCTTACTTTGCTACCTCTTCTCATGATCCTATACCCTTACAAGTCAGTATCTGTTCTCAGTGCTCATCCCAACCTTAATTAAAATTCATAATCTCTCTCTTTCTACTGCTATCTAACCATCATTACTCAAGCATTCAGTGATTACTCCTATTCTGAAAAAACAGAAATCTGACTCTAAAGCTGGGTACACATTGAGTATTGTGTCCACAGCGGAAATGTCGACCCAACGGGCTAACATAACAGATCCTGGGTACACATTTAAATGATGTATGAAGGAAGGAGCAACATATCACTCAGTCTTTCATTTAAAATGATCTAGGTGGCTAGCGTTATTGCACGGATGGCTGTGCAGCAGGGCCATCTGGGCGATGATGGTAGTGACCACAGACAGCTGCATATTGAGCATACACACTGAGCGATATGCCCGGTATGTTGTTCCTGATCGGCTGGTAACTACATATCCTGTCAATATCGCTGAAGTGTGTACCCGGCTTTACTCTCTCCTAAATTACCATCCGATCTCTCTCCTAGCTACTTGAAAGACTTGCCTACACCCATCTCACACATGGGTCACACAATAGTCTCCTTGATGGTCTTCCCCAAAACAGACTTTCATCCATTACAATCAGCTGCAAGGCTGATCTTCATCAGTGTGGCAACATCTGTAACATTCCATATTTACACTTTTTACACTCTCACATTCTCCTGACCATAGACCATATTCCCGTGTGACTATATCATACAGCCTACCAAGATCCTCTGCAGTCTGTCTGGACTAATATGCAATAGGTAGCTCTTATCCTTGTTTATCAATGTCTATTTTCCTTCTTAACTCTCTGTTATTATTCAGTCTTGCTTTATTACTATTTTGTTATTGAAAAGCTCAACGGAATATGCTGGCACTATGGGACTGATTCAGGTTTACAGGGTGAATGAAGAGTCGCACAGACGCCTATTTTCGTTAAGTATTTTTGTTAAATATTTTTCATATGTAGTGTATGTCCTTTCCCTTATATTCAATAGTCCAGGTATGTACCTTTTATATATTGGCAGGTGCTCCAAGGAATAATATAAATGTAGAAAGTCAAAAAGAAGAAGATTCCCTATATTGGGCACACTCGGACTTGTGTAATTTCTTAAAGTCAAATATCTATTATGATAGATGACCACAAATTCTAAAATATAACTTTTATTATAATCTTTAAAACATTAGCGAAATATAGTGCATGTGGATTGATTGATTGATTGATTGATTGATTGATTAATTAATTAATAACAAATTAATCCACATGCACTATATTTCGCTAAAGTTTTAAAGATTATAATAAAAGTTATATTTTAGAATTTGTGGTCATCTATCATAATAGATATTTGACTTTAAGAAATTACAAAAGTGCGAGTGTGCCCAATATAGGGAATCTTCTTCTTTTTGACTTACTGATTCAGGTTTGTAAGCAAACTTAGCAAAGCAAAAAGCACACAGCTGGGTGTAACATGTGCAGAAATATTTAGTTTGGCTGGGTTATATTTTTTATGCAGGGTTATTATTGTTTGATTTTGCGTGTTATACAGCTTTATTTTTACATTGTAATTGAGATTTCAGGCTCAAATGTATTAAGCATTAAAAGGTGATAAAGTGATAAAATGTAGATAAAGGGCGGTATTCAATTATTTTCACCCCCTTCCACATCCGTTCTGTTTCTGCTGACAGGCGTGGTATAATCATTTCAGCTCGGCACCCCTGGAGTAGCGAGGGCACCCAACCCTTAACGCAGCTAAACATGATTACTTTGGGCGCAATATGTGCGATAACGGGATGACTTTAGAAAGGAGATTGGGTGTGATATATAATTTGAATACCGTCCATAGAGTGATAAAGTATCAGCCAATCAGCTTCCTAACTGCTATGTTACATGATGTGTTTGAAAAATGATAGGAGCTGAATTGATGATACTTAATCACTCTTTATCACTCTCCACTTTATCACTTTTTAAGGCTTAATACATTTGGGCCTTAGTGTGAATATACCCGGCACAAATCTAAATCTCTCTACACATGCTACATCTGCCCCACCTGCAGTGCAACATGGTGTTGCCCAGTTGTGTGCTTTCTGCTTTGCTTACAAACTTCAATTAGGCCCAATATATGAATATTAGTGATGAGCGGGTTCGGTTTCTCGGAAACCGAACCCCCCCGAACTTCACCCTTTTTACATGGGTCCGAGCCATACACGGATTCTCCCGTATGGCTCGGTTAACCCGAGCGCGCCCGAACGTCATCATCCCGCTGTCGGATTCTCGCGAGATTCGGATTCTATATAAGCAGCCGAGCGTCGCCGCCATTTTCACTCGTGCATTGGAAATGTTAGGGAGAGTACGTGGCTGGCGTCCTCTCCGTTATTGTTGAACTTGATTGTGCTTCATTGCTTAATTGTGGGGAGGACTGGGGAGCAGCTGTATAAATATAGGAGGAGTACAGTGCAGAGTTTTGCTGATCAGTGACCACCAGTTTTATCCGTTCTCTGCCTGAAAAAAACGCTCCTTTTCTGTGCTCAGTGTGCTGCATATATCTGTTCTCACACTGCTTAATTGTGGGGACTGGGGAGCAGCTGTATTATATAGCAGGAGTACAGTGCAGAGTTTTGCTGACAGTGACCACCAGTATACGTTGTCTGCCTGAAAAACACTCCATATCTGTGCTCAGTGTGCTGCTTTATTGTGGGGACTGGGGACCACCAGTATAATATTATATAGGAGGAGTACAGTGCAGAGTTTTGCTGACCAGTGACCACCAGTTTATAATATATAGCATTACGGTACAGTAGGCCACTGCTGTACCTACCTCTGTGTCATCCAGTATACTATCCATCTAGATTCTATACCTGTGGTGCATTTCAGTTGTGCAGTTTGCTGACACAGTGACCACCAGTATATGTAGCAGTACGGTACGGAAGGCCACTGCTGTACCTACCTCTGTGTCGTCATTAAGTATACTATCCATCTACATTCTATACCTGTGGTGCATTGTAGTTTTGCAGTTTGCTGACACAGTGACCACCAGTATACTATATATAGCAGTACGGTACGGAAGGCCACTGCTGTACCTACCTCTGTGTCGTCATTAAGTATACTATCCATCTACATTCTATACCTGTGGTGCATTTTAGTTTTGCAGTTTGCTGACACAGTGACCACCAGTATATATAGCAGTACGGTACGGAAGGCCACTGCTGTACCTACCTCTGTGTCGTCAAGTATACTATCCATCTACATTCTATACCTGTGGTGCATTTTAGTTGTGCGCAGTATATATAGTAGTAGGCCATTGCTATTGATACTGGCATATAATTCCACACATTAAAAAATGGAGAACAAAAATGTGGAGGTTAAAATAGGGAAAGATCAAGATCCACTTCCACCTCGTGCTGAAGCTGCTGCCACTAGACATGGCCGAGACGATGAAATGCCATCAACGTCGTCTGCCAAGGCCGATGCCCAATGTCATAGTAGAGAGCATATAAAATCCAAAAAACAAAAGTTCAGTAAAATGACCCAAAAATCAAAATTGAAAGCGTTTGATGAGAAGCGTAAACTTGCCAATATGCCATTTACGACACGGAGTGGCAAGGAACGGCTGAGGCCCTGGCCTATGTTCATGGCTAGTGGTTCAGATTCACATGAGGATGGAAGCACTCATCCTCTTGCTAGAAAAATGAAAAGACTTAAGCTGGCAAAAGCACAGCAAAGAACTGTGTGTTCTTCTAAATCACAAATCCCCAAGGAGAGTCCAATTGTGTCGGTTGCGATGCCTGACCTTCCCAACACTGGACAGGAAGAGCTTGCGCCTTCCACCATTTGCACGCCCCCTGCAAGTGCTGGAAGGAGCACCCGCAGTCCAGTTCCTGATAGTCAAATTGAAGATGTCACTGTTGAAGTACACCAGGATGAGCATATGGGTGTTGCTGGCGCTGGGGAGGAAATTGACAAGGAGGATTCTGATGGTGAGGTGGTTTGTTTAAGTCAGGCACCCGGGGAAACACCTGTTGTCCGTGGGACGAACATGGCCATTGACATGCCTGGTCAAAATACAAAAAAAATCAGCTCTTCGGTGTGGACTTATTTCAACACAAATGCGGACAACAGGTGTCAAGCCGTGTGTTGCCTTTGTCAAGCTGTAATAAGTAGGGGTAAGGACGTTTACCACCTCGGAACATCCTCCCTTATACGTCACCTGCAGCGCATTCATCATAAGTCAGTGACAAGTTCAAAAACTTTGGATGATAGCGGAAGCAGTCCACTGACCACTAAATCCCTTCCTCTTGTAACCAAGCTCCTGCAAACCACACCACCAACTCCCTCAGTGTCAATTTCCTCCTTACCCAGGAGAGCCAATAGTCCTGCAGGCCATGTCACTGGCAAGTCAGACGAGTCCTCTCCTGCCTGGGATTCCTCCGATGCATCCTTGAGTGTAACGCCTACTGATGCTGGCGCTGCTGTTGTTGCTGCTGGGAGTCGATCGTCATCCCAGAGGGGAAGTCGGAAGACCACTTGTACTACTTCCAGTAAGCAATTGCCTGTCCAACAGTCCTTTGCGAGGAAAATGAAATATCACAGCAGTCATCCTGCTGCAAAGCAGATAACTCAGGCCTTGGCAGCCTGGGCGGTGAGAAACGTGGTTCCGGTATCCACCGTTAATTCAGAGGCAACTAGAGACTTGGTTGAGGTACTGTTTCCCCGGTACCAAATACCATCTAGGTTCCATTTCTCTAGGCAGGCGATACCGAAAATGTACACAGACGTCAGAAAAAGAGTTACCAGTGTCCTAAAAAATGCAGTTGTACCCAATGTCCACTTAGCCACGGACATGTGGACAAGTGGAGCAGTGCAGACTCAGGACTATATGACTGTGACAGCCCACTGGGTAGATGTATTGCCTCCCGCAGCAAGAACAGCAGCGGCGGCACCAGTAGCAGCATCTCGCAAACGCCAACTCGTTTCTAGGCAGGCTACGCTTTGTTTCACCGCTTTCCAGAAGAGGCACACAGCTGACAACCTCTTACGGAAACTGAGGAAGATCATCGAGAATGGCTTACCCCAATTGGACTTTCCTGGGGATTTGTGACATCGGACAACGCCAGCAATATTGTGCGTGCATTACATCTGGGCAAATTCCAGCACGTCCCATGTTTTGCACATACATTGAATTTGGTGGTGCAGAAATATTTAAAAAACGACAGGGGCGTGCAAGATATGCTGTCGGTGGCCCGAAGAATTGCGGGCCACTTTCGGCATTCAGCCACTGCGTACAGAAGACTGGAGCACCACCAAACAATCCTGAACCTGCCCTGCCATCACCTGAAGCAAGAGGTGGTAACGAGGTGGAATTCAACCCTCTATATGCTTCAGAGGATGGAGGAGCAGCAAAAGGCCATTCAAGCCTATACATCTGCCCACGATATAGGCAAAGGAGGGGGAATGCACCTGACTCAAGCGCAGTGGAGAATGATTTCAACGTTGTGCAAGGTTCTGCAACCCTTTGAACTTGCCACACGTGAAGTCAGTTCAGACACTGCCAGCCTGAGTCAGGTCATTCCCCTCATCAGGCTTTTGCAGAAGAAGCTGGAGACATTGAAGGAGGAGCTAAAACAGAGCGATTCCGCTAGGCATGTAGGACTTGTGGATGGAGCCCTTAATTCCCTTAACCAGGATTCACGGGTGGTCAATCTGTTGAAATCAGAGCACTACATTTTGACCACCGTGCTCGATCCTAGATTTAAAACCTATGTTGTATCTCTCTTTACGGCAGACACAAGTCTGCAGAGGTTCAAAGACCTGCTGGTGAGAAAATTGTCAAGTCAAGCGGAACGTGACCTGTCAACATCTCCTCCTTCACATTCTCTCGCAACTGGGGGTGCGAGGAAAAGGCTAAGAATTCCGAGCCCACTCGCTGGGGGTGATGCAGGGCAGTCTGGAGTGAGTGCTGACATCTGGTCCGGACTGAAGGACCTGCCAACGATTACTGACATGTCGTCTACTGTCACTGCATATGATTCTCTCAGCATTGAAAGAATGGTGGAGGATTATATGAGTGACCGCATCCAAGTAGGCACGTCAGACAGTCCGTACGTATACTGGCAGGAAAAAGAGGCAATTTGGAGGCCCTTGCACAAACTGGCTTTAATCTACCTAAGTTGCCCTCCCTCCAGTGTGTACTCCAAAAGAGTGTTTAGTGCAGCCGCTCACCTTGTCAGCAATCGGCGTACGAGGTTACTTCCAGAAAATGTGGAGAAGATGATGTTCATCAAAATGAATTATAATCAATTCCTCCGTGGAGACATTCACCAGCAATTGCCTCCAGAAAGTACACAGGGACCTGAGATGGTGGATTCCAGTGGGGACGAATTAATAATCTGTGAGGAGGGGTATGTACACAGTGAAAGGGGTGAGGAATCGGAGGATGATGAAGAGGTGGACATCTTGCCTCTGTAGAGCCAGTTTGTGCAAGGAGAGATTGATTGCTTCTTTTTTGGTGGGTGCCCAAACCAACCAGTCATTTCAGTCACAGTCGTGTGGCAGACAATGTCGCTGAAATGATGGGTTCGTTAAAGTGTGCATGTCCTGTTTATACTACATAAGGGTGGGTGGGAGGGCCCAAAGACAATTCCATCTTGCACCTCTTTTTTCTTTCATTTTTCTTTGCATCATGTGCTGTTTGGGGACAATTTTTTTTGAAGTGCCATCCTGTCTGACACTGCAGTGCCACTCCTAGATGGGCCAGGTGTTTGTGTCGGCCACTTGTGTCGCTTAGCTTAGTCACACAGCGACCTTGGTGCGCCTCTTTTTTTCTTTGCATCATGTGCTGTTTGGGGACAATTTTTTTGAAGTGCCATCCTGTCTGACACTGCAGTGCCACTCCTAAATGGGCCAGGTGTTTGTGTCGGCCACTTGTGTCGCTTAGCTTAGTCACACAGCGACCTTGGTGCGCCTCTTTTTTTCTTTGCATCATGTGCTGTTTGGGGACAATTTTTTTGAAGTGCCATCCTGTCTGACACTGCAGTGCCACTCCTAGATGGGCCAGGTGTTTGTATCGGCCACTTGTGTCGCTTAGCTTAGTCACACAGCGACCTTGGTGCGCCTCTTTTTTTCTTTGCATCATGTGCTGTTTGGGGACAATTTTTTTTATGTGCCATCCTGTCTGACACTGCAGTGCCACTCCTAGATGGGCCAGGTGTTTGTGTCGGCCACTTGTGTCGCTTAGCTTAGTCACACAGCAACCTTGGTGCGCCTCTTTTTTTCTTTGCATCATGTGCTGTTTGGGGACAATTTTTTTGAAGTGCCATCCTGTCTGACACTGCAGTGCCACTCCTAAATGGGCCAGGTGTTTGTGTCGGCCACTTGTGTCGCTTAGCTTAGTCACACAGCGACCTTGGTGCACCTCTTTTTTTCTTTGCATCATGTGCTGTTTGGGGACAATTTTTTTGAAGTGCCATCCTGTCTGACACTGCAGTGCCACTCCTAAATGGGCCAGGTGTTTGTGTCGGCCACTTGTGTCGCTTAGCTTAGTCACACAGCGACCTTGGTGCGCCTCTTTTTTTCTTTGCATCATGTGCTGTTTGGGGACTATTTTTTTTATGTGCCATCCTGCCTGACACTGCAGTGCCACTCCTAGATGGGCCAGTTGTTTGTGTCGGCCACTTGTGTCGCTTAGCTTAGCCATCCAGCGACCTCGGTGCAAATTTTAGGACTAAAAATAATATTGTGAGGTGTTCAGAATAGACTGGAAATGAGTGGAAATTATGGTTATTGAGGTTAATAATACTATGGGATCAAAATGACCCCCAAATTCTATGATTTAAGCAGTTTTTTAGGTTTTTTGAAAAAAAACACCCGAATTCAAAACACACCCGAATCCGACAAAAAAATTTCGGTGAGGTTTTGCCAAAACGCGTCCGAATCCAAAACACGGCCGCGGAACCGAATCCAAAACCAAAACACAAAACCCGAAAAATGCCCGGTGCACATCACCAATGAATATGTATAATATACTGCACAGAGGCATCGGAACAGGCGGGAAAAGCGGGCATCATGTTGCCCCCAAACATGACAGAGGCACAGGCACTGGGGTGAGGGAGCATTTATCTCCGGATACCCGCAGTGACTTCTCATTTGAAAAGTCTGCTGCCGCAGTGTGCTAGCCCCATGTCCTGTCCTACCTGATTCTGTGCAGATACATTACTGGGAGGAGGCGGGGATGTCCCAGCAGACTCAGCAAGGCCATGTCTCCTCCCAGTAAAGCATCTGTGAAGAGCCGGCTAGGACAGAGCATGGGGAGTCAGACGTAAGCGCCTCCCTGCACTGAAGTGGGGAGGTTTGGTGGTGAGCACCAATATTTAATTTCTTTTTGCGACCCTCCCCCCCCCCCAACCTCAAAACATTCTGGCGCCCTGAAACCGAAATAGGTAAGGAACTATGTAGACACTCCCATATCTAAACTCCTTAAAAAAACACTATTATTGGCTAAATTAAACAAATGTAAAAAGGGCTAGGGAGTCTGGCTCTGTTCCAATAATATTTGTATATCAGAAATCTATAGGAACAGGGAATATGCTTGAGCCTACACTATATCTCTCTTTTCCCAGGCTGACAAACACTTATCCTGTCATCCCTATTTATATCGAATTTATTTTAAATGAATAATAATAAAAGTTAAGTTTTAATAAATCCACTATACAATTTAAAAAGAGAGCGCCACCAAGTAAGCCTTCTTAAGCTGAGACCAACTAGTGGTCCTGCTGTACACCCTAACCTGAATATTTTACCCCGCTTACAGGCGTACCTCCAACCAAATTAATTCAATAATTAGTATTTATACCAAGAAAGCCTTTCTCTTTATTGGTTGGTTATAAAACTAGATAAGAATATTTTTCACATATGCATAATCCTCAAGGCTGAATGCCTCCCCCATAACTGCCCTGATATATATATATATATATATATATATATATATATATAGTAAGTTAATATTAATAAGTTTGGGCGCTGTGCTCACTGGACTGGTGCGGCTGGGCTGCTTTGGGGTAGCACATTGCAATATTTTATTTGACACTTTTTGCAACACTTTCATATAATTTTCTACTAATACCACTTTTTTATTACACTTTTCACTTGTGTATCATCTTTTAGATATAGCTTCAGCTTCCTAATATTACTAACACTGTAGCCTCTCACTGGTGTGCTGCCCTGGAGTGTCTGGCCCTTGCTGGTTGGTGGGGTACCTCACCCCAGATTTAGGCTTAATGATAGGTAACCCCAGTACTCAGAGATGAACCTTGAAGTTGGCCTTGGGGCTTACCAAATCTTTGCAAATATATGCAACTGATATCTCCCAATTATCTTCCACCATGTAGTTTTGAAATCCTGTTGCTGATGTCATCCCGTGTGCTTGGGAATACTAGTGTTTGTTGTTTCTTGTTCAAAATAACCCCTCCCTTTCATGCACCTGGCTGAAATTACTAATTGGATTAAGCAGTTACCAAATTTCTTGTTGAATACTTATATCAATAATTTTAGTCCTTTGCTGACCATTACTTTTAAAACACAAATTGCTTATTACATATTGATTCACCTGAATCATATATTGTAGCATATAATAATACTCTTAACAGATAAGTAATCAATTAACAGTTGCATACTGTAGATAACGCACTGTAAGTCTTTATAGGACTTCTGTAAATTATAAATATGTCCCCAGGTTACAAATATACATAATGCTAAAATAAAAATAGATCCCAACTATGATGTTTTATGAAATTTATAATTGTAGCTTGTACTAATGTTAAGACATGGCTATAGAAGCATCTGGCAGACCACATCTCTATGTGATCTGAATGACTAGACACCCGCTGACAGCCAGCCAACAGGACAAGGGATGTGTCAAAATAATCTCTTATGTCTCAAAAGACAATCAAGATTGGTACCTTTCATATCTTTACTAGGGATGAGCGGGTTCGGTTCCTCGGAATCCGAACCCGCCCGAACTTCATGTTTTTTTACACTGGTCCGAGCGACTCGGATCTTCCCGCCTTGCTCGGTTAACCCGAGCGCGCCCGAACGTCATCATCCCGCTGTCGGATTCTCGCGAGGCTCGGATTCTATCGCGAGACTCGGATTCTATATAAGGAGCCGCGCGTCGCCGCCATTTTCACATGTGCATTGAGATTCATAGGGAGAGGACGTGGCTGGCGTCCTCTCCGTTTATAGAGAAGAGAGTGAGACAGTAGAGAGAGACACAGTAGTAATTTTGGGGAGCATTAGGAGGAGTACTAGTTACTTGCTGAAGTGATAGATAGTGTGACTGTATATTATCTGACTTGTGGGGGAGACACTGACAGTGGGGAGCAGTTAGAGTCTGAGAGCAGGACTCAGGAGTACATATAACGTACAGTGCACACTTTTGCTGCCAGAGTACCACACTGCCATTGTGACCACACTGACCACCAGTATAATATATATTGTGATTGTCTGCTTAGGAGTACTACTTGCAAGTTGCTGATAGTGTGACCAGTGACCTGACCACCAGTCACCACCAGTTTAATATATATATATATATATATATATATATATATAATATTGTATACCACCTACCCGTGGTTTTTTTTTTTCTTTCTTCTTTATACATACTACTATAGTAGCTTACTGTAGCAGTCTGCGGTGCTGCTGAGCTGACTGTGTCCAGCAGGTCCGTCATCAGTCATTACATAATAAATATATATACCTGTCCTGCTGCAGTACTAGTGATATTATATATATATATATTGATTTCATCTCATTATCATCCAGTCTATATTAGCAGCAGACACAGTACGGTAGTCCACGGCTGTAGCTACCTCTGTGTCGGCAGTCGCTCGTCCATCCATAATTGTATACCACCTACCCGTGGTTTTTTTTTTTCTTTCTTCTTTATACATACTACTATAGTAGCTTACTGTAGCAGTCTGCGGTGCTGCTGAGCTGACAGTGTCCAGCAGGTCCGTCATCAGTCATTACATAATAAATATATATACCTGTCCGGCTGCAGTACTAGTGATATTATATATATATATATTGATTTCATCTCATTGTCATCCAGTCTATATTAGCAGCAGACACAGTACGGTAGTCCACGGCTGTAGCTACCTCTGTGTCGGCAGTCGCTCGTCCATCCATAATTGTATACCACCTACCCGTGGGTTTTTTTTTTTTCTTTCTTCTTTATACATACTACTATAGTAGCTTACTGTAGCAGTCTGCGGTGCTGCTGAGCTGACAGTGTCCAGCAGGTCCGTCATCAGTCATTACATAATAAATATATATACCTGTCCGGCTGCAGTACTGGTGATATTATATATATATATATATATATATATATATTGATTTCATCTCATTATCATCCAGTCTATATTAGCAGCAGACACAGTACGGTAGTCCACGGCTGTAGCTACCTCTGTGTCGGCAGTCGCTCGTCCATCCATAATTGTATACCACCTACCCGTGGTTTTTTTTTTTCTTTCTTCTTTATACATACTACTATAGTAGCTTACTGTAGCAGTCTGCGGTGCTGCTGAGCTGACTGTGTCCAGCAGGTCCGTCATCAGTCATTACATAATAAATATATCTACCTGTCCGGCTGCAGTACTAGTGTGATATAATATATATTGATTTCATCTCATTATCATCCAGTCTATATTAGCAGCAGACACAGTACGGTAGTCCACGGCTGTAGCTACCTCTGTGTCGGCAGTCGCTCGTCCATCCTTAAGTATACTAGTATCCATCCATCTCCATTGTTTACCTGAGGTGCCTTTTAGTTGTGCCTATTAAAATATGGAGAACAAAAATGTTGAGGTTCCAAAATTAGGGAAAGATCAAGATCCACTTCCACCTCGTGCTGAAGCTGCTGCCACTAGTCATGGCCGAGACGATGAAATGCCAGCAACGTCGTCTGCCAAGGCCGATGCCCAATGTCATAGTACAGAGCATGTAAAATCCAAAACACCAAATATCAGTAAAAAAAGGACTCCAAAATCTAAAATAAAATTTCGGAGGAGAAGCGTAAACTTGCCAATATGCCATTTACCACACGGAGTGGCAAGGAACGGCTGAGGCCCTGGCCTATGTTCATGGCTAGTGGTTCAGCTTCACATGAGGATGGAAGCACTCAGCCTCTTGCTAGAAAAATGAAAAGACTCAAGCTGGCAAAAGCACCGCAAAGAACTGTGCGTTCTTCGAAATCCCAAATCCACAAGGAGAGTCCAATTGTGTCGGTTGCGATGCCTGACCTTCCCAACACTGGACGTGAAGAGCATGCGCCTTCCACCATTTGCACGCCCCCTGCAAGTGCTGGAAGGAGCACCCGCAGTCCAGTTCCTGATAGTCAGATTGAAGATGTCAGTGTTGAAGTACACCAGGATGAGGAGGATATGGGTGTTGCTGGCGCTGGGGAGGAAATTGACAAGGAGGATTCTGATGGTGAGGTGGTTTGTTTAAGTCAGGCACCCGGGGAGACACCTGTTGTCCATGGGAGGAATATGGCCGTTGACATGCCTGGTGAAAATACCAAAAAAATCAGCTCTTCGGTGTGGAAGTATTTCAACAGAAATGCGGACAACATTTGTCAAGCCGTGTGTTGCCTTTGTCAAGCTGTAATAAGTAGGGGTAAGGACGTTAACCACCTCGGAACATCCTCCCTTATACGTCACCTGCAGCGCATTCATAATAAGTCAGTGACAAGTTCAAAAACTTTTGGCGACAGCGGAAGCAGTCCACTGACCAGTAAATCCCTTCCTCTTGTAACCAAGCTCACGCAAACCACCCCACCAACTCCCTCAGTGTCGATTTCCTCCTTCCCCAGGAATGCCAATAGTCCTGCAGGCCATGTCACTGGCAATTCTGACGATTCCTCTCCTGCCTGGGATTCCTCCGATGCATCCTTGCGTGTAACGCCTACTGCTGCTGGCGCTGCTGTTGTTGCTGCTGGGAGTCGATGGTCACCCCAGAGGGGAAATCGTAAGACCACTTTTACTACTTCCACCAAGCAATTGACTGTCCAACAGTCCTTTGCGAGGAAGATGAAATATCACAGCAGTCATCCTGCTGCAAAGCGGATAACTGAGGCCTTGGCATCCTGGGTGGTGAGAAACGTGGTTCCGGTATCCATCATTACTGCAGAGCCAACTAGAGACTTGTTGGAGGTACTGTGTCCCCGGTACCAAATACCATCTAGGTTCCATTTCTCTAGGCAGGCGATACCGAAAATGTACACAGACCTCAGAAAAAGAGTCACCAGTGTCCTAAAAAATGCAGCTGTACCCAATGTCCACTTAACCACGGACATGTGGACAAGTGGAGCAGGGCAGGGTCAGGACTATATGACTGTGACAGCCCACTGGGTAGATGTATGGACTCCCGCCGCAAGAACAGCAGCGGCGGCACCAGTAGCAGCATCTCACAAACGCCAACTCTTTCCTAGGCAGGCTACGCTTTGTATCACCAGTTTCCAGAATACGCACACAGCTGAAAACCTCTTACGGCAACTGAGGAAGATCATCGCGGAATGGCTTACCCCAATTGGACTCTCCTGTGGATTTGTGGCATCGGACAACGCCAGCAATATTGTGTGTGCATTAAATCTGGGCAAATTCCAGCACGTCCCATGTTTTGCACATACCTTGAATTTGGTGGTGCAGAATTTTTTAAAAAACGACAGGGGCGTGCAAGAGATGCTGTCGGTGGCCAGAAGAATTGCGGGACACTTTCGGCGTACAGGCACCACGTACAGAAGACTGGAGCAACACCAAAAACGCCTGAACCTGCCCTGCCATCATCTGAAGCAAGAAGTGGTAACGAGGTGGAATTCAACCCTATATATGCTTCAGAGGTTGGAGGAGCAGCAAAAGGCCATTCAAGCCTATACAATTCAGCACGATATAGGAGGTGGAATGCACCTGTCTCAAGCGCAGTGGAGAATGATTTCAACGTTGTGCAAGGTTCTGCTGCCCTTTGAACTTGCCACACGTGAAGTCAGTTCAGACACTGCCAGCCTGAGTCAGGTCATTCCCCTCATCAGGCTTTTGCAGAAGAAGCTGGAGACATTGAAGGAGGAGCTAACACGGAGCGATTCCGCTAGGCATGTGGGACTTGTGGATGGAGCCCTTAATTCGCTTAACAAGGATTCACGGGTGGTCAATCTGTTGAAATCAGAGCACTACATTTTGGCCACCGTGCTCGATCCTAGATTTAAAACCTACCTTGGATCTCTCTTTCCGGCAGACACAAGTCTGCTGGGGTTCAAAGACCTGCTGGTGAGAAAATTGTCAAGTCAAGCGGAACGCGACCTGTCAACATCTCCTCCTTCACATTCTCCCGCAACTGGGGGTGCGAGGAAAAGGCTCAGAATTCCGAGCCCACCCGCTGGCGGTGATGCAGGGCAGTCTGGAGCGACTGCTGATGCTGACATCTGGTCCGGACAGAAGGACCTGTCAACGATTATGGACATGTCGTCTACTGTCACTGCATATGATTCTCTCCCCATTGAAAGAATGGTGGAGGATTATATGAGTGACCGCATCCAAGTAGGCACGTCACACAGTCCGTACTTATACTGGCAGGAAAAAGAGGCAATTTGGAGGCCCTTGCACAAACTGGCTTTATTCTACCTAAGTTGCCCTCCCACAAGTGTGTACTCCGAAAGAGTGTTTAGTGCCGCCGCTCACCTTGTCAGCAATCGGCGTACGAGGTTACTTCCAGAAAATGTGGAGAAGATGATGTTCATTAAAATGAATTATAATCAATTCCTCCGTGGAGACATTCACCAGCAGCAATTGCCTCCACAAAGTACACAGGGAGCTGAGATGGTGGATTCCAGTGGGGACGAATTGATAATCTGTGAGGAGGGGGATGTACACGGTGATATATCGGAGGATGATGATGAGGTGGACATCTTGCCTCTGTAGAGCCAGTTTGTGCAAGGAGAGATTAATTGCTTCTTTTTCGGTGGGGGTCCAAACCAACCCGTCATTTCAGTCACAGTCGTGTGGCAGACCCTGTCACTGAAATGATGGGTTGGTTAAAGTGTGCATGTCCTGTTTATACAACATAATGGTGGGTGGGAGGGCCCAAGGACAATTCCATCTTGCACCTCTTTTTTCTTTAATTTTTCTTTGCGTCATGTGCTGTTTGGGGAGTGTTTTTTGGAAGGGCCATCCTACGTGACACTGCAGTGCCACTCCTAGATGGGCCCGGTGTTTGTGTCGGCCACTAGGGTCGCTTATCTTACTCACACAGCTACCTCATTGCGCCTCTTTTTTTCTTTGCGTCATGTGCTGTTTGGGGAGTGTTTTTTGGAAGGGCCATCCTGCGTGACACTGCAGTGCCACTCCTAGATGGGCCCGGTGTTTGTGTCGGCCACTAGGGTCGCTTATCTTACTCACACAGCTACCTCATTGCGCCTCTTTTTTTCTTTGCGTCATGTGCTGTTTGGGGAGTGTTTTTTGGAAGGGCCATCCTGCGTGACACTGCAGTGCCACTCCTAGATGGGCCAGGTGTTTGTGTCGGCCACTAGGGTCGCTTATGTTACTCACACAGCTACCTCATTGCGCCTCTTTTTTTCTTTGCGTCATGTGCTGTTTGGGGAGTGTTTTTTGGAAGGGCCATCCTGGGTGACACTGCAGTGCCACTCCTAGATGGGCCCGGTGTTTGTGTCGGCCACTAGGGTCGCTTATCTTACTCACACAGCTACCTCGGTGCAAATTTTAGGACTAAAAATAATATTGTGAGGTGTGAGGTATTCAGAATAGACTGAAAATGAGTGGAAATTATGGTTTTTGAGGTTAATAATACTTTGGGATCAAAATGACCCCCAAATTCTATGATTTAAGCTGTTTTTTAGGGTTTTTTGAAAAAAACACCCGAATCCAAAACACACCCGAATCCGACAAAAAAAATTTGGTGAGGTTTTGCCAAAACGCGGTCGAACCCAAAACACGGCCGCGGAACCGAACCCAAAACCAAAACACAAAACCTGAAAAATTTCAAGTGCACATCTCTAATCTTTACAAATGTCAGCATTGTCCATCTACAAGGATTCACTGATCAAAGGGCAGATGCTATACAATCAATCAAACCACTTCCTCCCATCGAAGACTTTTATGTTTAGCTAATATCCACAGGTCTAATTTTGGGTTGATCACAAAAATTATTTATGGAGGACATTTTTCATGCTTTTACCTCCTCGTTATGTCCTGATCATCACATGTAAACTAGTGATGTGCACCGGAAATTTTTCGGGTTTTGTGTTTTGGTTTTGGATTCGGTTCCACGGCCGTGTTTTGGATTCGGACGCGTTTTGGCAAAACCTCCCTGAAAATTTTTTGTCGGATTCGGGTGTGTTTTGGATTCGGGTGTTTTTTTACAAAAAACCCTCAAAAACAGCTTAAATCATAGAATTTGGGGGTCATTTTGATCCCATAGTATTATTAACCTCAATAACCATAATTTCCACTCATTTTCAGTCTATTCTGAACACCTCAAACCTCACAATATTATTTTTAGTCCTAAAATTTGCACCGAGGTCGCTGGATGGCTAAGATAAGCGACACAAGTGGCCGACACAAACACCTGCCAATCTAGGAGTGGCACTGCAGTGTCAGACAGGATGGCACTTCAAAAAAATAGTCCCCAAACAGCACATGATGCAAAGAAAAAAAGAGGCGCACCAAGGTCACTGTGTGACTAAGTTAAGCGACACAAGTGGCCGACACAAACACCTGGCCCATCTAGGAGTGGCACAGCAGTGTCAGGCAGGATGGCACTTCAAAAAAATTGTCCCCAAACAGCACATGATGCAAAGAAAAAAAGAGGCGCACCAAGGTTGCTGCGTGACTAAGCTAAGCAACACAAGTGGCCGACACAAACACCTGGCCCATCTAGGAGTGGCACTGCAGTGTCAGGCAGGATGGCACTTCAAAAAAATTGTCCCCAAACAGCACATGATGCAAAGAAAAAAAGAGGCGCACCAAGGTCGCTGTGTGACTAAGCTAAGCGACACAAGTGGCCGACACAAACACCTGGCCCATCTAGGAGTGGCACTGCAGTGTCAGACAGGATGGCACTTCAAAAAAAATTGTCCCCAAACAGCACATGATGCAAAGAAAAATGAAAGAAAAAAGAGGTGCAAGATGGAATTGTCTTTGGGCCCTCCCACCCACCCTTATGTAGTATAAACAGGACATGCACACTTTAACGAACCCATCATTTCAGCGACATTGTCTGCCACACGACTGTGACTGAAATGACTGGTTGGTTTGGGCACCCACCAAAAAAGAAGCAATCAATCTCTCCTTGCACAAACTGGCTCTACAGAGGCAAGATGTCCACCTCTTCATCATCCTCCGATTCCTCACCCCTTTCACTGTGTACATACCCCTCCTCACAGATTATTAATTCGTCCCCACTGGAATCCACCATCTCAGGTCCCTGTGTACTTTCTGGAGGCAATTGCTGCTGGTGAATGTCTCCACGGAGGAATTGATTATAATTCATTTTGATAAACATCATCTTCTCCACATTTTCTGGAAGTAACCTTGTACGCCGATTGCTGACAAGGTGAGCGGCTGCACTAAACACTCTTTCAGAGTACACACTGGAGGGTGGGCAACTTAGGTAATATACAGCCAGTTTGTGCAAGGGCCTCCAAATTGCCTCTTTTTCCTGCTAGTATACGTACGGACTGTCTGACGTGCCTACTTGGATGCGGTCACTCATATAATCCTCCACCATTCTTTCAATGGTGACAGAATCATATGCAGTGACAGTAGACGACATGTCAGTAATCGTTGGCAGGTCCTTCAGTCTGGACCAGATGTCAGCACTCACTCCAGACTGCCCTGCATCACTGCCAGCGGGTGGACACGGAATTCTTAGCCTTTTTCTCGCACCCCCAGTTGCGGGAGAATGTGAAGGAGGAGCTGTTGACGGGTCACGTTCCGCTTGACTTGACAATTTTCTCACCAGCAGGTCTTTGAACCTCTGCAGACTTGTGTCTGCCGGAAAGAGAGCTACAACGTAGGTTTTAAATCTAGGATCGAGCACGGTGGCCAAAATGTAGTGCTGATTTCAACAGATTGACCACCCGTGAATCCTGGTTAAGCGAATTAAGGGCTCCATCCACAAGTCCCACATGCCTAGCGGAATCGCTCTGTTTTAGCTCCTCCTTCAATGTCTCCAGCTTCTTCTGCAAAAGCCTGATGAGGGGAATGACCTGACTCAGGCTGGCAGTGTCTGAACTGACTTCACATGTGGCAAGTTCAAAGGGTTAAAGAACCTTGCACAACGTTGAAATCATTCTCCACTGCGCTTGAGTCAGGTGCATTCCACCTCCTTTGCCTATATCGTGGCCAGATGTATAGGCTTGAATGGCCTTTTGCTGCTCCTCCATCCTCTGAAGCATATAGAGGGTTGAATTCCACCTCGTTACCACCTCTTGCTTCAGATGATGGCAGGGCAGGTTCAGGAGTGTTTGGTGGTGCTCCAGTCTTCGGCACGCGGTGGCTGAATGCCGAAAGTGGCCCGCAATTCTTCAGGCCACTGACAGCATCTCTTGCACGCCCCTGTCATTTTTTTAAATAATTCTGCACCACCAAATTCAATGTATGTGCAAAACATGGGACGTGCTGGAATTTGCCCAGATGTAATGCACGCACAATATTTGTGGCGTTGTCCGATGTCACAAATCCCCAGGAGAGTCCAATTGGGGTAAGCCATTCTGCGATGATGTTCCTCAGTTTCAGTAAGAGGTTGTCAGCTGTGTGCCTCTTATGGAAAGTGGTGATACAAAGCGTAGCCTGCCTAGGAACGAGTTGGCATTTGCGAGATGCTGCTACTGGTGACGCCGCTGCTGTTCTTGCTGCGGGAGGCAATACATCTACCCAGTGGGCTGTCACAGTCATATAGTCCTGAGTCTGCCCTGCTCCACTTGTCCACATGTCCGTGTTTAAGTGGACATTGGGTACAACTGCATTTTTTAGGACACTGGTGACTGTTTTTCTGACGTCTGTGTACATTTTCGGTATCGCCTGCCTAGAGAAATGGAACCTAGATGGTATTTGGTACCGGGGACACAGTACCTCAATCAAGTCTCTGGTTGCCTCTGAATTAACGGTGGATACCGGAACCACGTTTCTCACCACCCAGGCTGACAAGACCTGAGTTATCCGCTTTGCAGCAGGATGACTGCTGTGATATTTCATCTTCCTCGCAAAGGACTGTTGGACAGTCAATTGCTTACTGGAAGTAGTACAAGTGGTCTTCCGACTTCCCCTCTGGGATGACGATCGACTCCCAGCAGCAACAACAGCAGCGCCAGCAGCAGTAGACGTTACACTCAAGGATGCATCGGAGGAATCCCAGGCAGGAGAGGACTCGTCAGACTTGCCAGTGACATGGCCTGCAGGACTATTGGCTTTCCTGTGTAAGGTGGAAATTGACACTGAGGGAGTTGGTGGTGTGGTTTGCAGGAGCTTGGTTACAAGAGAAAGGGATTTAGTGGTCAGTGGACTGCTTCCGCTGTCATCCAAAGTTTTTGAACTTGTCACTGACTTCTGATAAATGCGGACCAGGTGACGTATAAGGGAGGATGTTCCTAGGTCGTTAACGTCCTTACCTATACTTATTACAGCTTGACAAAGGCAACACACGGCTTGACACCTGTTGTCCGCATTTGTGTTGAAATAATTCCACACTAAAGAGGTGATTTTTATTTTATTTTGACCAGGCATGTCAATGGCCATATTCGTCCCACGGACAACAGGTGTCTCCCCGGGTGCCTGACTTAAACAAACCACCTCACCATCTTAATCCTGCTTGTCAATTTCCTCCCCAGCGCCAGCAACACCCATATATTCATCCTGGTGTGCTTCAACAGTGACATCTTCAATTTGACTATCAGGAACTGGACTGCGGGTGCTCCTTCCAGCACTTGCAGGGGGCGTGCAAATGGTGGAAGGCGCAAGCTCTTCCCGTCCAGTGTTGGGAAGGTCAGGCATCGCAACCGACACAATTGGACTCTCCTTGGAGATTTGTGATTTAGAAGAACGCACAGTTCTTTGCTGTGCTTTTGCAAGCTTAAGTCTTTTCATTTTTCTAGCGAGAGGATGAGTGCTTCCATCCTCATGTGAATCTGAACGACTAGCCGTTCCTTGCCACTCCGTGTCGTAAATGGCATATTGGCAAGTTTACGCTTCTCATCAGACGCTTTCAATTTAGATTTTTGGGTCATTTTACTGAACTTTTGTATTTTGGATTTTACATGCTCTCTACTATGACATTGGGCATCGGCCTTGGCAGACGACGTTGATGGCATTTCATCGTCTCGGCCATGTCTAGTGGCAGCAGCTTCAGCACGAGGTGGAAGTGGATCTTGATCTTTAACCTATTTTAACCTCCACATTTTTGTTCTCCATTTTTTAATGTGTGGAATTATATGCCAGTATCAATAGCAATGGCCTACTACTATATATACTGCGCACAACTGAAATGCACCAGAGGTATGGATGGATTGTATACTCGACGACACAGAGGTAGGTAGAGCAGTGGCCTTCCGTACCGTACTACTATATATACTGGTGGTCACTGTCAGCAAAACTCTGCACTGTACTCCTCCTATATAATATACTGGTGGTCCCCAGTGCCCACAATAAAGCAGTGTGAGCACAGATATATGCAGCACACTGAGCACAGATATGGAGTGTTTTTCAGGCAGACAACATATACTGCTGGTCACTGATCAGCAAAACTCTGCACTGTACTCCTCCTATATAATATACTGGTGGTCCCCAGTGCCCACAATAAAGCAGTGTGAGCACAGATATATGCAGCACACTGAGCACAGATATGGAGTGTTTTTCAGGAAGACAACGTATACTGATGGTCACTGTCAGCAAAACTCTGCACTGTACTCCTTCTATATAATACAGCTGCTCCCCAGTCCCCACAATTAAGCAGTGTGAGCACAGATATATGCAGCACACTGAGCACAGATATGGAGTGTTTTTCTGGCAGACAACGTATACTGGTGGTCACTGGTCAGCAAAACTCTGCACTGTACTCCTCCTATATAATATACTGGTGGTCCCCAGTGCCCACAATAAAGTAGTGCCCACAATAAAGTAGTGCTGATATATGCAGCACACTGAGCACAGATATGGAGTGTTTTTCAGGCAGACAACGTATACTGGTGGTCACTGTCAGCAAAACTCTGCACTGTACTCCTCCTATATAATACAGCTGCTCCCCAGTCCCCACTATTAAGCAGTGTGAGCACAGATATATGCAGCACACTGAGCACAGATTTGGAGTGTTTTTCAGGCAGACAACGTATACTGGTGGTCACTGTCAGCAAAACTCTGCACTGTACTCCTCCTATATAATACAGCTGCTCCCCAGTCCCCACAATTAAGCAATAAGCACAAATATTATTAACAAACGGAGAGGACGCCAGCCACGTCCTCTGCCTAACATTTCCAATGCACGAGTGAAAATTAGAGATGTGCACTTGAAATTTTTCGGGTTTTGTGTTTTGGTTTTGGGTTCGGTTCCGCGGCCGTGTTTTGGGTTCGACCGCGTTTTGGCAAAACCTCACCGAATTTTTTTTGTCGGATTCGGGTGTGTTTTGGATTCGGGTGTTTTTTTCAAAAAAACACTAAAAAACTGCTTAAATCATAGAATTTGGGGGTCATTTTGATCCCAAAGTATTATTAACCTCAAAAACCATAATTTCCACTCATTTTCAGTCTATTCTGAACACCTCACACCTCACAATATTATTTTTAGTCCTAAAATTTGCACCGAGGTCGCTGGATGACTAAGCTAAGCGACCATAGTGGCCGACACAAACACCTGGCCCATCTAGGAGTGGCACTGCAGTGTCACGCAGGATGGCCCTTCCAAAAAACACTCCCCAAACAGCACATGACGCAAAGAAAAAAAGAGGCGCAATGAGGTAGCTGTGTGAGTAAGATAAGCGACCCTAGTGGCCGACACAAACACCTGGCCCATCTAGGAGTGGCACTGCAGTGTCACGCAGGATGGCCCTTCCAAAAAACACTCCCCAAACAGCACATGACGCAAAGAAAAAAAGAGGCGCAATGAGGTAGCTGTGTGAGTAAGATAAGCGACCCTAGTGGCCGACACAAACACCTGGCCCATCTAGGAGTGGCACTGCAGTGTCACGCAGGATGTCCCTTCCAAAAAACACACCCCAAACAGCACATGACGCAAAGAAAAAAAGAGGCGCAATGAGGTAGCTGTGTGAGTAAGATAAGCGACCCTAGTGGCCGACACAAACACCTGGCCCATCTAGGAGTGGCACTGCAGTGTCACGCAGGATGGCCCTTCCAAAAAACACTCCCCAAACAGCACATGACGCAAAGAAAAAAAGAGGCGCAATGAGGTAGCTGTGTGAGTAAGATAAGCGACCCTAGTGGCCGACACAAACACCTGGCCCATCTAGGAGTTGGCACTGCAGTGTCACGCAGGATGGCCCTTCCAAAAAACACTCCCCAAACAGCACATGACGCAAAGAAAAAAAGAGGCGCAATGAGGTAGCTGTGTGAGTAAGATAAGCGACCCTAGTGGCCGACACAAACACCTGGCCCATCTAGGAGTGGCACTGCAGTGTCACGCAGTATGGCCCTTCCAAAAAACACTCCTCAAACAGCACATGACGCAAAGAAAAAAAGAGGCGCAATGAGGTAGCTGTGTGAGTAAGATAAGCAACCCTAGTGGCCGACACAAACACCTGGCCCATCTAGGAGTGGCACTGCAGTGTCACGCAGGATGGCCCTTCCAAAAAACACTCCCCAAACAGCACATGACGCAAAGAAAAAAAGAGGCGCAATGAGGTAGCTGTGTGAGTAAGATAAGCGACCCTAGTGGCCGACACAAACACCTGGCCCATCTAGGAGTGGCACTGCAGTGTCACGCAGGATGGCCCTTCCAAAAAACACTCCCCAAACAGCACATGACGCAAAGAAAAAAAGAGGCGCAATGAGGTAGCTGTGTGAGTAAGATAAGCGACCCTAGTGGCCGACACAAACACCTGGCCCATCTAGGAGTGGCACTGCAGTGTCACGCAGGATGTCCCTTCCAAAAAACACTCCCCAAACAGCACATGACGCAAAGAAAAAAAGAGGCGCAATGAGGTAGCTGTGTGAGTAAGATAAGCGACCCTAGTGGCCGACACAAACACCTGGCCCATCTAGGAGTGGCACTGCAGTGTCACGCAGGATGGCCCTTAAAAAAATACTCCCCAAATAGCACATGACGCAAAGAAAAATTAAAGAAAAAAGAGGTGCAAGATGGAATTGTCCTTGGGCCCTCCCACCCACCCTTATGTTGTATAAACAGGACATGCACACTTTAACGAACCCATCATTTCAGTGACAGGGTCTGCCACACGACTGTGACTGAAATGACGGGTTGGTTTGGACCCCCACCAAAAAAGAAGCAATTAATCTCTCCTTGCACAAACTGGCTCTACAGAGGCAAGATGTCCACCTCATCATCATCCTCCGCTATATCACCGTGTACATCCCCCTCCTCACAGATTATCAATTCGTCCCCACTGGAATCCACCATCTCAGCTCCCTGTGTACTTTGTGGAGGCAATTGCTGCTGGTCAATGTCTCCACGGAGGAATTGATTATAATTCATTTTAATGAACATCATCTTCTCCACATTTTCTGGAAGTAACCTCGTACGCCGATTGCTGACAAGGTGAGCGGCGGCACTAAACACTCTTTCGGAGTACACACTTGTGGGAGGGCAACTTAGGTAGAATAAAGCCAGTTTGTGCAAGGGCCTCCAAATTGCCTCTTTTTCCTGCCAGTATAAGTACGGACTGTCTGACGTGCCTACTTGGATGCGGTCACTCATATAATCCTCCACCATTCTTTCAATGGGGAGAGAATCATATGCAGTGACAGTAGACGACATGTCCGTAATCGTTGTCAGGTCCTTCAGTCCGGACCAGATGTCAGCATCAGCAGTCGCTCCAGACTGCCCTGCATCACCGCCAGCGGGTGGGCTCGGAATTCTGAGCCTTTTCCTCGCACCCCCAGTTGCGGGAGAATGTGAAGGAGGAGATGTTGACAGGTCGCGTTCCGCTTGACTTGACAATTTTCTCACCAGCAGGTCTTTGAACCCCAGCAGACTTGTGTGTGCCGGAAAGAGAGATCCAAGGTAGGTTTTAAATCTAGGATCGAGCACGGTGGCCAAAATGTAGTGCTCTGATTTCAACAGATTGACCACCTGTGAATCCTTGTTAAGCGAATTAAGGGCTCCATCCACAAGTCCCACATGCCTAGCGGAATCGCTCTGTGTTAGCTCCTCCTTCAATGTCTCCAGCTTCTTCTGCAAAAGCCTGATGAGGGGAATGACCTGACTCAGGCTGGCAGTGTCTGAACTGACTTCACGTGTGGCAAGTTCAAAGGGCAGCAGAACCTTGCACAACGTTGAAATAATTCTCCACTGCGCTTGAGACAGGTGCATTCCACCTCCTATATCGTGCTCAATTGTATAGGCTTGAATGGCCTTTTGCTGCTCCTCCAACCTCTGAAGCATATATAGGGTTGAATTCCACCTCGTTACCACTTCTTGCTTCAGATGATGGCAGGGCAGGTTCAGGCATTTTTGGTGTTGCTCCAGTCTTCTGTACGTGGTGCCTGTACGCCGAAAGTGTCCCGCAATTCTTCTGGCCACCGACAGCATCTCTTGCACGCCCCTGTCGTTTTTTAAAAAATTCTGCACCACCAAATTCAAGGTATGTGCAAAACATGGGACGTGCTGGAATTTGCCCAGATTTAATGCACACACAATATTGCTGGCGTTGTCCGATGCCACAAATCCACAGGAGAGTCCAATTGGGGTAAGCCATTCCGCGATGATCTTCCTCAGTTGCCGTAAGAGGTTTTCAGCTGTGTGCGTATTCTGGAAACCGGTGATACAAAGCGTAGCCTGCCTAGGAAAGAGTTGGCGTTTGCGAGATGCTGCTACTGGTGCCGCCGCTGCTGTTCTTGCGGCGGGAGTCCATACATCTACCCAGTGGGCTGTCACAGTCATATAGTCCTGACCCTGCCCTGCTCCACTTGTCCACATGTCCGTGGTTAAGTGGACATTGGGTACAACTGCATTTTTTAGGACACTGGTGAGTCTTTTTCTGACGTCCGTGTACATTCTCGGTATCGCCTGCCTAGAGAAGTGGAACCTAGATGGTATTTGGTAACGGGGGCACACTACCTCAAGAAATTGTCTAGTTCCCTGTGAACTAACGGCGGATACCGGACGCACGTCTAACACCAACATAGTTGTCAAGGCCTCAGTTATCCGCTTTGCAACAGGATGACTGCTGTGATATTTCATCTTCCTCGCAAAGGACTGTTGGACAGTCAATTGCTTGGTGGAAGTAGTAAAAGTGGGCTTACGACTTCCCCTCTGGGATGACCATCGACTCCCAGCAGCAACAACAGCAGCGCCAGCAGCAGTAGGCGTTACACGCAAGGATGCATCGGAGGAATCCCAGGCAGGAGAGGACTCGTCAGAATTGCCAGTGACATGGCCTGCAGGACTATTGGCATTCCTGGGGAAGGAGGAAATTGACACTGAGGGAGTTGGTGGGGTGGTTTGCGTGAGCTTGGTTACAAGAGGAAGGGATTTACTGGTCAGTGGACTGCTTCCGCTGTCGCCCAAAGTTTTTGAACTTGTCACTGACTTATTATGAATGCGCTGCAGGTGACGTATAAGGGAGGATGTTCCGAGGTGGTTAACGTCCTTACCCCTACTTATTACAGCTTGACAAAGGCAACACACGGCTTGACAAATGTTGTCCGCATTTCTGTTGAAATACTTCCACACCGAAGAGCTGATTTTTTTGGTATTTTCACCAGGCATGTAAATGGCCATATTCCTCCCACGGACAACAGGTGTCTCCCCGGGTGCCTGACTTAAACAAACCACCTCACCATCAGAATCCTCCTTGTCAATTTCCTCCCCAGCGCCAGCAACACCCATATCCTCCTCATCCTGGTGTACTTCAACACTGACATCTTCAATCTGACTATCAGGAACTGGACTGCGGGTGCTCCTTCCAGCACTTGCAGGGGGCGTGCAAATTGTGGAAGGCGCATGCTCTTCACGTCCAGTGTTGGGAAGGTCAGGCATCGCAACCGACACAATTGGACTCTCCTTGTGGATTTGGGATTTCGAAGAACGCACAGTTCTTTGCTGTGCTTTTGCCAGCTTGAGTCTTTTCATTTTTCTAGCGAGAGGCTGAGTGCTTCCATCCTCATGTGAAGCTGAACCACTAGCCATGAACATAGGCCAGGGCCTCAGCCGTTCCTTGCCACTCCGTGTGGTAAATGGCATATTGGCAAGTTTACGCTTCTCCTCCGACAATTTTATTTTAGATTTTTGAGTCCTTTTTTTACTGATATTTGGTGTTTTGGATTTTACATGCTCTGTACTATGACATTGGGCATCGGCCTTGGCAGACGACGTTGCTGGCATTTCATTGTCTCGGCCATGACTAGTGGCAGCAGCTTCAGCACGAGGTGGAAGTCGATCTTGATCTTTCCCTATTTTTGGAACCTCAACATTTTTGTTCTCCATATTTTAATAGGCACAACTAAAAGGCACCTCAGGTAAACAATGGAGATGGATGGATACTAGTATACTTATGGATGGACGAGCGACTGCCGACACAGAGGTAGCTACAGCCGTGGACTACCGTACTGTGTCTGCTGCTAATATAGACTGGATGATAATGAGATACAATTAAAATATATATATATATCACACTAGTACTGCAGCCGAACAGGTATATATTATGTAATGACGGACCTGCTGGACACTGTCTGTCAGCACTGCAGACTCCTAAAGTAAGCTACTAGTATCAAGAAGATAGAAAGAAAAAAAAAACACGGGTAGGTGGTATACAATTATGGATGGATGAGCGACTGCCGACACAGAGGTAGCTACAGCCGTGGACTACCGTACTGTGTCTGCTGCTAATATAGACTGGATGATAATGAGATAAAATTAAAATATATATATATATCACACTAGTACTGTAGCCGGACAGGTATATATTATGTAATGACGGACCTGCTGGACACTGTCTGTCAGCACTGCAGACTCCTAAAGTAAGCTACTAGTATCAAGAAGATAGAGAAAAAAAAACCACGGGTAGGTGGTATACAATTATGGATGGACGAGCGACTGCCGACACAGAGGTAGCTACAGCCGTGGACTACCGTACTGTGTCTGCTGCTAATATAGACTGGATGATAATGAGATAAAATTAAAATATATATATATATATATATCACACTAGTACTGCAGCCGGACAGGTATATATTATGTAATGACGGACCTGCTGGACACTGTCTGTCAGCACTGCAGACTCCTAAAGTAAGCTACTAGTATCAAGAAGATAGAAAAAAAAAAACCACGGGTAGGTGGTATACAATTATGGATGGACGAGCGACTGCCGACACAGAGGTAGCTACAGCCGTGGACTACCGTACTGTGTCTGCTGCTAATATAGACTGGATGATAATGAGATAAAATTAAAATATATATATATATCACACTAGTACTGCAGCCGGACAGGTATATATTATGTAATGACGGACCTGCTGGACACTGTCTGTCAGCACTGCAGACTCCTAAAGTAAGCTACTAGTATCAAGAAGATAGAGAAAAAAAAACCACGGGTAGGTGGTATACAATTATGGATGGACGAGCGACTGCCGACACAGAGGTAGCTACAGCCGTGGACTACCGTACTGTGTCTGCTGCTAATATAGACTGGATGATAATGAGATAAAATTAAAATATATATATATATATATATATATATATATATCACACTAGTACTGCAGCCGGACAGGTATATATTATGTAATGACGGACCTGCTGGACACTGTCTGTCAGCACTGCAGACTCCTAAAGTAAGCTACTAGTATCAAGAAGATAGAAAAAAAAAAACCACGGGTAGGTGGTATACAATTATGGATGGACGAGCGACTGCCGACACAGAGGTAGCTACAGCCGTGGACTACCGTACTGTGTCTGCTGCTAATATAGACTGGATGATAATGAGATAAAATTAAAATATATATATATATCACACTAGTACTGCAGCCGGACAGGTATATATTATGTAATGACGGACCTGCTGGACACTGTCTGTCAGCACTGCAGACTCCTAAAGTAAGCTACTAGTATCAAGAAGATTGAAAAAAAAAAAAAACCACGGGTAGGTGGTATACAATTATGGATGGACGAGCGACTGCCGACACAGAGGTAGCTACAGCCGTGGACTACCGTACTGTGTCTGCTGCTAATATAGACTGGATGATAATGAGATAAAATTAAAATATATATATATATCACACTAGTACTGCAGCCGGACAGGTATATATTATGTAATGACGGACCTGCTGGACACTGTCTGTCAGCACTGCAGACTCCTAAAGTAAGCTACTAGTATCAAGAAGATAGAGAAAAAAAAACCACGGGTAGGTGGTATACAATTATGGATGGACGAGCGACTGCCGACACAGAGGTAGCTACAGCCGTGGACTACCGTACTGTGTCTGCTGCTAATATAGACTGGATGATAATGAGATAAAATTAAAATATATATATATATATATATATATATCACACTAGTACTGCAGCCGGACAGGTATATATTATGTAATGACGGACCTGCTGGACACTGTCTGTCAGCACTGCAGACTCCTAAAGTAAGCTACTAGTATCAAGAAGATAGAAAAAAAAAAACCACGGGTAGGTGGTATACAATTATGGATGGACGAGCGACTGCCGACACAGAGGTAGCTACAGCCGTGGACTACCGTACTGTGTCTGCTGCTAATATAGACTGGATGATAATGAGATAAAATTAAAATATATATATATATCACACTAGTACTGCAGCCGGACAGGTATATATTATGTAATGACGGACCTGCTGGACACTGTCTGTCAGCACTGCAGACTCCTAAAGTAAGCTACTAGTATCAAGAAGATTGAAAAAAAAAAAAACCACGGGTAGGTGGTATACAATTATGGATGGACGAGCGACTGCCGACACAGAGGTAGCTACAGCCGTGGACTACCGTACTGTGTCTGCTGCTAATATAGACTGGATGATAATGAGATAAAATTAAAATATATATATATATCACACTAGTACTGCAGCCGGACAGGTATATATTATGTAATGACGGACCTGCTGGACACTGTCTGTCAGCACTGCAGACTCCTAAAGTAAGCTACTAGTATCAAGAAGATAGAAAAAAAAAAAACCACGGGTAAGTGGTATACAATTATGGATGGACGAGCGACTGCCGACACAGAGGTAGCTACAGCCGTGGACTACCGTACTGTGTCTGCTGCTAATATAGACTGGATGATAATGAGATAAAATTAAAATATATATATATATATATATCACACTAGTACTGCAGCCGGACAGGTATATATTATGTAATGACGGACCTGCTGGACACTGTCTGCAGAATGCGTTTATAAAAACACCACACGACGAGTGTTTAACTTTTTCAGGCAGACAATCACAATATACTGGTGGTCAGCAGACAATCACAATACTGGTGGTCAGTGGTCACTGGTCAGTCACACTGGCAGTGGCACTCTGGCAGCAAAAGTGTGCACTGTACTTAAAAATATGTACTCCTGCTATAACTGCTCCCCAGTCTCCCCCACAATTAAGCTGTGTGAGCACTGCAGTGAGCACTCAGCAGTCAGATAACGATATACAGTATTACATATGATGCAGCACACTGGGCTGAGCACAGATATGGTATGTGTGACTGTGTCACACTGTGTATCGTTTTTTTTCAGGCAGAGAACGGATTAATTAAACTGGTGGCACTGGTGTCACTGGTCACACTATCAGCAGCAAGTAGTACTCCTCCTATATGCTCCCCAAAATTTGTGTCTCTCTCTAGTACTCTAGTCACTCTAAACGGAGAGGACGCCAGCCACGTCCTCTCCCTATCAATCTCAATGCACGTGTGAAAATGGCGGCGACGCGCGGCTCCTTATATAGAATCCGAGTCTCGCGATAGAATCCGAGCCTCGCGAGAATCCGACAGCGGGATGATGACGTTCGGGCGCGCTCGGGTTAACCGAGCAAGGCGGGAGGATCCAAGCCTGCTCGGCCCCGTGTAAAAAAAGCTGAAGTTCGGCGGGTTCGGATTCCGAGAAACCGAACCCGCTCATCTCTAGTGAAAATGGCGGCGACGCGCGGCTGTTTATATAGAATCTGAATCTCGCGAGAATCCGACAGCGGGATGATGACGTTCGGGCGCGCTCGGTTTAACCGAGCCGTACGGGAGAATCCGAATATGCCTCGGACCCGTGTAAAAAAAGCTGAAGTTCGGCGGGTTCGGATTCCGAGAAACCGAACCCGCTCATCTCTAGTGAAAATGGCGGCGACGCGCGGCTGTTTATATAGAATCTGAATCTCGCGAGAATCCGACAGCGGGATGATGACGTTCGGGCGCGCTCGGTTTAACCGAGCCATACGGGAGAATCCGAATATGCCTCGGACCCGTGTAAAATGGGTGAAGTTCGGGGGGGTTCGGTTTCCGAGGAACCGAACCCGCTCATCACTAATGTAAACTAACAAAATCTCACTTTACAGAACAAGCTATACCTAGTTCTTTCTGCCTAAGCGAAAGCTGCCATCTTTACTTGAAAGCTCAGCATAGATCTGTAAAAACAAACATGGTGGTGTAAAAGGCAGCTACAGAAGTGGAAGTGAAGTATGGATGTGCACAGACCCCCGTGTTTTGGTTTTGGTTCCAATTCATCATTGTGTTTTGTTTTTGGCAAAACTACCCTCAAGTGTTTTGGTTTGAATTTGGTTTTTGGTTTATTAAAAATCATAAAAAAATTTGATAACAATTGAGAAAACCGCTAAAATCATGTACTTTTTCTTGATTTTTGGAAAACGGAACCACACATCTCTAAAATAAAGTGTCACAAAAGCACTTCTACATCTAGATACTTATGTAGGAGACAGACAACTTTGGAAAGTAATGGTTTTACCCCCGAAAAAATCATGTAGCAAATGTAGCAAATTGTTTATTTCCATCTAAATAAACTGTAAACTAAATAAAGTTGTTTACTGGGTAAAGTTTTCCTATGTTTTGCTCCAACTGATTCATGAATGTTTATCTATAGAAGTGAAAAGAAATGGAGAGAAGAGGTTGTTCTGTTTCAGGTTTAACACACCTATGATTTAAGGAATTGTGTCACAGTTGGCTAGAAAACACAGTTCCATCTATAAACATTCACTTATATTACCACTGGGTGGACAATGTATTACAGCCAACATTTATATTCAGCATTTCAGATATTAAAAACTCCCCTGGCAATTGATTCCTTAAAGCAAAGCATAGTAATTTTTAATGAAGATTGCAGCTGAGTATTTCCAGGTGGTCAAGTATAAAGCTTAAATTAATTGCATTCAAGTGTTGATAGTTACAAAGGGAAAACATTGGCACTACCAAAAGCAGAAGTTGTTGGCAAAACCACTTAAAGAAAAAGTGACAAAAAAAAACGCAACTTGTTACTTCTACGAAATTAACTTCAACAAAAGAAAAATGACTTAAATCTAATTTCAGTTTTTAATATCTGCTGTTTACAGCTGGAAAGTACATAGTTGAACATTGCTGTGCATGTTAAATAGTAGATTGTAAATGTGTATATACTGTAGGAGGCGACAATATGAAAAATCCTCATGAGACGAGAAAAGTGTTGTTTTCATTTTTTATTTAATTTTATAATAACCAGCCTGCATGTTTTTTAGCTTTTGTATTGTAAGCAGCCATCAGAGGTCACAATTAAGTTAATATTAAACTTTTAATAACAATAGGTGATCTATATTTTACACTGTCGAAAGTGGGCTCAAAATATCTGCTCATCCCAATCAACTTCTGATCAGGATCAGATCTCTGTTAGAAGTGATAAAAAATGTTGTTGGATGATGCCCACAATTAAGTATTTTTCAAAGTTATACAACCACATCAAATGTGTCCTTTATTCCTGTGAATAACATGCATTGGTACCTTGATGTACGGGGCAGGTTGCAGTTTTGATCGTATATAGGGGGTCATTCCGAGTTGTTCGCTCGCAAGGCGATTTTAGCAGAGTTACACACGCTAAGCCTCCGCCTACTGGGAGTGAATCTTAGCTTCTTAAAATTGCGAACGATGTATTCGCAATATTGCGATTACAAACTACTTAGCAGTTTCAGAGTAGCTTCAGACTTACTCGGCATCTGCGATCAGTTCAGTGCTTATCGTTCCTGGTTTGACGTCACAAACACACCCAGCGTTCGGCCAGACACTCCTCTGTTTCTCCAGCCACTCCCGCGTTTTTTCCGGAAACGGTAGCGTTTTTATCCACACGCCCATAAAACGGCCTGTTTCCGCCCAGTAACACCCATTTCCTGTCAATCACATTACGATCGCCGGAGCGAAGAAAAAGCCGTGAGTAAAAAAACTATCTTCATAGCAAAAATACTTGGCGCAGTCGCAGTGCGAACATTGCGCATGCGTACTAAGCAGAAAAACACTGCGATGCGAAGAAAATTACAGAGCGAACGACTCGGAATAACCCCCATAGGCAATTGTAGTTAATTTTGAATTTTACATTTTTTTCTCTGTGCTAATTGGTTTAATAACAACTTTTTAATTACCTTGTGTACCCACATTAATTTTGCATTGTACCATCAGACAAGTAAACGTTTCTTTTTAAAGTATGCTGTAATACGTACAGAGATATTCATTTGAAATTAGCGAACACTGATAAATATTCACTATAACACAAAATTCCTTTTCTTGTATCTTTATCACTTTCACTTGCAGATTTTATAATGAAATCCTATGTGTAGAATCCTAATTTTTTGCTGTTCTGGAAAGGGAAATATATTCCAAAGTAAGAGACACTTCTTTGTGGTGTTAATGAAATAAAAAAGTCACATTTGCCCATTTTGATGTAATTTCAATGAGTCCACTTTTTGCCCATTTTGTATAGATTTTACTTGTCACAGTAGAAGAAAGAAAACTATTTGCATTTTCTGAATAATCAAATTCTTCTGAAAAACATAAGGTATATTCTTTTGTGGGTGCTGCATAAAACATAACTGATATTAATGGTGGAATGTGACCAGTGCAAAAAGTGACAAAATAGGCTCGGCACATGGTGAAAAAATCCTCAGTATCAAAGGGGTTAAAGTTAAACCAAACAACACAGTCACTGATAGAGCATTTCAGGGAGACTATGAAAGTAAGCATGGACATGTACTGCTACATCTGAGAGGGGGTAGTCATAAAAATTATTTACATCCAAATGTACAGTAAATGGGCCTCAAAGCAGTTAGTAAGATCTACAGTACTTGTTTATGAAAAAACACTGATACCTTTCAGGGCTTGCTTATGTATTGTGTTTTACAAGTGGTTGCTTATAAGTGGCCACGAGAAACCTTATTTAAAATGCGTGTTGCCATAGGGATCATTGGGGGCCATTCCGAGTTGATCGAACGTAGTAACTTTTTGCTGCTCGTGCGATCAACTACACGCCGCCTATGGGGGAGTGTATCATAGCATAGCAGGACTGCGATCACTTGTGCAGCCTTATTATGCTAAAAACGTTTTGTGTAAAACAAGACTAGCCCTCCAGTTACTTACCCTGTGCGATGGATCAAGCGATGAAGGTCCTGGAATTGATGTCAGAAATCCGCCCTCCAAACACCTGGACCCACATTCGGATCTCCACACCCGGAAAACGGTGAGTTGACGCCCCGAAACGCCTTCCTCCTGTCAATCTTCTTTGCGGTCGCCGCTGCGACTGATTTCTTCGTACGTGGCATTGCATGCGCAGTTCCGACCCATTCGCACTGCTGCGATGAACCGCAGCGTGCGAACGGGTTGGAATAACCCCCATTGTGCCTTATATTCAATACAGGGAAATAGCACTGATGCTCCCATAGGAATGTATATATTTCTGATTTCTTTTTTCTTCCAAAGAATATAACTTCTACATAATGGAGGTAAGAGGCAATCAGGGAGATTTCTAGACTCTTTAGGGAGTCTGAGAGATTCCTGCTATTTCAGGGAGTCTTCCTGACAATCAGGGAGCGGTGGCAAGTATGGGTAATAGGCCAAATCACCAAACAGAAAATGTCACATGTCTATTGCCTTATAAAGGGAGCATACATCACAAAGTTTTGTTTATTTTCAGTTATGATTCCATCTACTGAAACACTTGATTTATAAAAAGAGCAGAACATATTTAAAGTAAATCACTTAATTGAAATTACAGTATGACAATAAAGACAAATTAACTACAAGTTTAAGGAACTTGACTGCTTAATGAATTAATAATACACAGTATTTAGTGCCTAAATAATTGTCAGGGACCTTGTATTTTGTTACATACAGAATGAGATAAGTTTTTTTTAGTTGTGACTGATTATGCTGCAGTAATAACAAAAAACTGAATTAACCACAAGCCAACCCACAACAAAAGCAGTAAAAGTAACAATGCACATTTCATACTATAAAACACAGTTTAGGAAGCAATCATACAAATGTAGCACAGTTTGTGCTTTTAAATAAATCCTATTTCAATGTTGTTTCTTTGGAAATGCTTCTGGGTAGAAAAACAATATAGCCTGTAAGCTTTTCAATGAACCACACACGTTGTTCCCTCACTTGTCATGGCAGAATGCCACTGCTCCAATTGTGACTGTACCATACCATTATTAGCAGTGACAGGCATGAACTTGATCACAGCAGGAATTTGGTATCAACCCAATATATCAACATAAATTAGATACATCAGGACTGTTGATCTGTGTTTGCTGTTCATTAATTTTAAATTTCTTCTTTTTTACAGAAAACTGTACCATTGTGTTCAAACACTTTCTGCTTAAGGCTTTTCATTATAATATGCATATTTCTTAAAGACATGCTTCAGTAAGTATCTGCAAATGAATCCGTGTGTGAATTTAAATGTACATTACTTATGCAGAATACATTTGTCAATATATCTGCTCAAAGATGAAGGACAAATTAACATAATGCCCTCTCCTGTTCTTGTTGCTAGAAAGTTTGTGGACTGTAAAACAATTAATTATTGATAAGTAAGTAGGTCTTCTTGCTATGCACAGACTGTATGCCCTTATAGCTGAATAATAAAACATACTGATAGCTATAATTTTTTTATTGAAACTCTTGTAGAATTTATATAAATATGTGTAGCTCCATCCTAGAAGCATAGTACGTTGCAAACTCAATTGTCCTGCTTTTGAGAGGACAGTCCTGTCTATTGAGAGCTGTTCCATGGTCCTGTGATCAGGCATATATATTTGGGTTGGGAGGTGTTGCAGTGCCGCATGCTTTGGAGACAGGTGCCTGTGTTATACCCCGCAGCAGGGCCAAAACTAGGATATAGGTCACCCGAGGCAAGACATATTGGGGGAGATTCAAATGTTTGAAAAGTCGGTTGGGTGTCTGTTTTTTCCTGTCTATTAGATAGGAAAAAAACAGACTCCCAACTGACTTTTCAAACATTTGAATCTCCCCCAATTTGTTGCCCACCCTCAACATGCCAATGCACCCCCTCCTCAGGGAGAAGGAACAGGCACAAAGTACCTGAAGGCTGCAATGGTGTCCAGTCCATCAGGTAGAGGTGAGTGAGGCCACATTGCTCCGGGCACCATGAATCATGTGGGGAAAGATGTCCATAGCTGCAATCGGAGGACCTACACTAGGGCAATGTGCTGTGTGAGTGGAGCTGAAGGCTGCGGAGTGCACAGAGGTCGGTAGGCAGTGACACATGATGATGGGTATGTTGCTCTGTAGATGCCCTTCCAGGAGATAGTGTGTACCAGCTCAGTATTGCGACTGACCACCCCTACCACGCATGGCAGTCATGGAGCATAGGGCCCATTGCAAGGCATCAGCACTGAGGATTCTGGTAGGTGGGTGATGTTAGTAGCTATTGTCAGGTGATCACCATGCAATAAACAGTACAAAATAAGTAATATTTTCCAGAGGCGGGGGCGGGGGGGGGGGGGGGGTGTAAGCGGTTTAAAGTCCATATCTCCCCATCTTGTTTTAAATAAAAAAATAAAAAAAGGTGTCTCCTAATTTAACGTGGTAGGTTTTCTTTTTTTTTAAATGGCAGACCTTGTTTGGCTGTCAGATTATTCTTACATATAATAACAGCCTAATTTGAAAAAATATATATTTTCAAAGGCAGATTTTTTTGTTCTATCTAAACCTACACATACTGTAGAAGCCTTGATTAATGTCAAAACAACTATAAAGTATTTTTTTATTGTGTTTATTTAAAAAAAATGTGTTTCATTTTTTAAAATGTTAAAAAATTTTTACTTTTTACAATTTGGCTAAATTTTTGTTGATATGTACTGTATACAAACAAAAATTAATGGTATTTTGTTAAAATAACAAGGTACTGTATAATAGGTGTGTATACTGCATAAAAAACTGTAATATTGATGTTGTAAAATGATGAGCGTTAACTTTGAAAAATAGCCTTAGCACAGGAGTGAGAAAACTCTCAGCAGCAAAAGGGATAATAGGCTACATAACACTTACACCTTTCACATGACATTAATCAGCACCAGATCCCACAAGACCACAGCCACCAATGCTTCACTTCAGATCTGCCATCAGAAATTTGCTAGCCCAAGAATGACAAAATAGGCAGGGCACACACACACACACACACACACACACACACACACACTGCACCATGGCCACACACACATGCTGTCCCATAGCCACACACACACACACACACACTACCCCATAGCCACACACACACACATGCTGCCCCATAGCCACACGCACATGCTGCCCCATAGCCACACGCACATGCTGCCCCATAGCCACACACATGCTGCTCCATAGACACACACAAATGATGCTGCACAGACACACACACACACACACACACACACACACCCTGCCCCATACATACACACTCTGCCATATACATACACACACACACTGCCCCATTGCCACACCCATAGGCAAACCCACACATACTGCCCCATAACCAGCCACGCACACACAACTGCCTGCACCACTGCCTCACAGCACCCACAGCTTATCATTCTGGGTGCACCAAGAGGCGAAGGTTGCAGGCACGCAGTGATCCATATGCACATTGAGAGGGGGCCTGGGAGGCAGCAGAGTTAATCAGGACCAGCTAGCACACTGGCAGTCGGCAGACAACCATGGAGGGACAGCTGGTGGCAGTATTTCAAATTTGTTACAGGCCATGAGCCAATCTGAGTTTGCAGATCGGCAGTCAATCAGGAGCTGCCAAATGGCAGCTTCTGATTGGCTGCAAGTCTGCAAGCTCTGATTGGCTCATGGCCTTTGCTATATTCAACATACCACCGCCGGCTGTGTCTCCATGCTGGTCCCAAACAACACTGCTGCCACCCGGGCTCCAATGTAGGTCGGGCCCAGGACAGAAGACCCAGCTTTCCTCCTCTTGATGACGGCCCTGCTGTACTTTAATACCTTCACTACCGTACATTATGTTAATACTCAGCATCAACACTTACCACTTCTGCAGGGCTAGAATGCCATGTGAGACAGATTTCTATGCATACCATACATTATGACGAAGGGCTAAAAAACATTGTTGTGTGCCGTATTCATCAGCCTAGGCATCCTGGCAGGGACCTAAGAGGGTAGGGTAGAATGCTGACCCCCACTAGAACAGTAGGGCATTTAGTTTGTGTCTGGTCTTTATGAATGGGGAAAAATAGTAAAATATTAATTTTAAAAAATCAGGCAGCAACGCACAGGGTGCAGATGGGGTCAGAGCCGGATGGTCCAAATTTGCCCTATGTGGCCAAAATCCATCCTCATAATAATTTGTCACTGAAGCACATAGAGGACAAAAGGAGGGTGATATTTTCTTTTCTCAGTGTTGTTGATATAACTTTCTGCAACTTGCATCAACACAAACAATTCAGACTTTGTTATGGATAGAAAAAAGTGTTTTATGGAAATGTCCATTCCGCTTTGCACATAATGATGATGTATATTACTCCATTCCTTTACAGCTGTATGGGATTGAAGTGTTCTGCCTGGCAGAAACCACTCTGTACCGGCATATTACATCACTACTACTGAAGCAATAGACTCTATACTTCAGTTATTACCAGGTCAATAGCTCCCATGTGATTGTTTTTGAACAATCAGAAATTTCAGAGGAGAAACAGAATAAATAACAGCACAGTCACAGATTTCAATAGAGATAATTATTTACAAGAAAAGAAAGAGCTAGAGACAGGTCTACCTTATTCCCCTGTATATATATCTAATACAGCCTCAACCTTGCAGGTTGATATGTCAGTTTAATACAATATAATGAGTGCTTTTTATGAGAACATGTCAGCATGAATTGAAGATACCCTGTTATGTTAATGAATGCTTTCTTCCAACCTGTTTTGGGAAAACATAACTTTTAGTTATTGTCATCTTTTAATAAAATGTCCTCCAAATCATCTTGTGGAAATAGTCAACTTCTTCATATTAAAACATTGTCTCGTAGATAGAAATATGTATATTCTTTACCCCCAAACAATTATGCTTCTGCCGTCTAATAATTCACTGCTGCATTGTTTCTTATATTTGAGTCAATTTTAAATAACAACAAATATTCATATTCACAATATTTCTGTTAATTTGCATGAATAAAACATCTGAATTCTGGGAAAGAATTGAGCTGCATTTACAGATTTGCTTTTCCATGTTTATTTTTTGTGAAAAGACAGAACCTACTTTTCAAAATATCTCTTTAATAAGACAATGAGCACTCTTCATTAAGCAGTGCCAAGCTACATTAGTATCCAACTCAATGCGAGTTACAATTCATCATTGCTCTGGTGTGGAGACAGCTGATCTGAACTGAGGAATTTGACTTGGAAGGGCTAGGGTGCATGTGTGAGCGTCAGGCTTGGACTGGCCCACAGGGGTACAGAGGAAACCACCGGTTGGTTCCACTGCCTGGGGCCCCACCTCCTCTAAGGATCAGGTTCCAGACTGTGCACTTGAAATATACATTATACATATGTTACCTTATACAGGACTATGGTGTATTTTTTACACTGCATTACTGTTATTAATCTGTTACATTATCATGCATTCAGCAGCTGAATTTACTGTATATATTTTTGAAGAGGCCCAGACGTTGCACTCTCTAATGGTTACTCAAACCAATGAGGTGGCAGGCCACTCCCCCTCTGAAGACTGGCCACACCCCTAACATGGGCCCCTACCCTGCATGCCCCAGTCCAACACTGGTGAGCAGTGTTTCCTGCATGCACATAAAGAGTCTGGTGTCCACCAGAAGACGAACATGAACTGAGTAGTGTTCTGCACCGGAAATTTTTCGGGTTTTGTGTTTTGGTTTTGGATTCGGTTCCGTGGCCATGATTTGGATTTGGACGCGTTTTGGCAAAACCTCCCTTAAAAATTTTTGTTGGATTCGGGTGTGTTTTGGATTCGGGAGATCTTTTTTCTAAAAACCCTCAAAAACAACTTAAATCATAGAATTTGGGGGTCATTTTAATCCTATAGTATTATTAACCTCAATAACCATAATTTCCACTCATTTCCAGTCTATTCTGAACACCTCACACCTCACAATATTATTTTTAGTCCTAAAATTTGCACCGAGGTTGCTGGATGACTAAGCTAAGCGCCCCAAGTGGCCGGCACAAACACCTGTCCCATTTAGGAGTGGCACTGCAGTGTCAGACAGGATGGCACTTTAAAAAATTGGCCCCAAACAGCACATGATGCAAAGAAAAGAGAAAAAGAGGTGCACTGTGGTCGCTGGATGGCTAAGCTAAGCGGCACAAACACCTCAATATCACAGGAATTATTCGTTCTAATCAATGGTATTATTGGTCCAAATCACTGGAAGAAAATGACAAAATCACAGGAATTATTCATTCTAATCAATGGTATTATTGGTCCAAATCACTGGAAGAAAATGACAAAATCACTGGAATTATTTGGCAAGAACACTGTAATTAATAATTATAAATCACTGATATTAATTGGTAAAATCTCTCTATCACCTGCCTAGTGAAGTGGAATCTAGATGGGATTTTGTACCGGGGACACAATAACTTCATCAATTGTCTAAATCCCAATGCACGAATGGCGGAAAACGGGTGCACATCTAACAGCGCACTGATTATACTAAGAACTGATTATACTGATCACTGATGATACTACAGAGAACTGACACTGAGCAGCGAGAACAGCACTGGACTATTGTACTGTAGTATACTGGTCACCACAATGCAGCACTGACACTGAGCACAGATATTAAGCACTGATCAGGATACTAGAAGTGACACGGTGCAGCAAGATAACGCTATGGCCTACTGTACTGTACTACTATATACTGGTGGCCACCACAATGCAGCACTGTACTACTACTATATACTGGTCCCCACAATGCAGCAAAGATATTGAGCACTGATCTGGAGAATAGAACTGAGTCTGACTCGGAGCTGCAAGATACAGCAATGGACAACTGTACTGTACTACTATATACTGGTGGTCACCACAATGCAGCACTGTACTACCATAAACTGGTCCCCACAATGCAGCAAAGATATTGAGCACTGATCCGGAGAATAGAACTGAGTCTGACATGGAACTGCAAGATACAGCAATGGACAACTGTAATGTACTACTATATACTGGTGGTCACCACAATGCAGCACTGTACTACTATATACTGATCCCCACAATGCAGCAAAGATATTTGAGCACTGATCTGGAGAATAGAACTGAGTCTGACACGAAGCTGCAAGATACAGCAATGGACAACTGTACTGTACTACTATATACTGGTGGTCACCACAATGCAGCACTGTACTACTATATACTGATCCCCACAATGCAGCAAAGATATTGAGCACTGATCAGGAGAATAGAACTGAGTCTGACACGGAGCTGCAATATACAGCAATGGACAACTGTACTGTACTGTACTACTATATACTGGTGGTCACCACAATGCTGTACTGTACTACTATATACTGGTCCCCACAATACAGCAAAGATATTGAGCACTGATCCGGAGAATAGAACTGACTCTGACATGGAGCTGCAAGATACAGCAATGGACAACTGTACTGTACTACTGTATACTGATTGTCACCACAATGCAGCACTGAACTACTATATACTGGTCCCCACAATGCAGCAAAGATATTGAGCACTGATCCGGAGAATAGAACTGAGTTTGATACGAAGATGCAAGATACAGCAATGGACAACTGTACTGTACTACTATATACTGGTGGTCACCACAATGCAGCACTGTACTACTATATACTGGTCCCCATAATGCCGCACACTGAGCACAGATATTGAGCTTTTAAGGCAGAGAACGTAGCCACGTCCTCTCCGCTCAATAGACAATGCACGAGTGAAAATGGCAGCGACGCGCGGCTCTTTATATGGAATCCGAATCTCGTGAGAATCCGACAGCGGGATGATGATGTTTTCCCCCGTTCGGGTTTTGCGTGTTAGGCGGGAAGAACCGAGGCTGCGTCGGACCCTTGTAAACCACGTGAAGTTCGGGGGGTTCAGATCTCGACGAACCGAACCCGCTCATCTATAGTACTGAGGGATTCAAAAGAAACATTTTTGATGATCTGGACCTACTTTCCATTGGAAAGAGTGGAAGTCCAGGGACAAATACCATCACAGGAAAAAACACCATCTGAAGATGACAAAGGTTCTCACTGTCAAGGTCCAAAAACGTGGTGTTTTTGGCTCTTGATGAATTTAGTGTAAGGGGATACCAGGCCAGATTGGTACTCAAATGTTAGCAAGGGATATCCATGATATCTCTTGAATTACCTTAATAGTGAATAGCCCTGATAGTGAATTTCTACAAAAGTAGGTGAAATATAAATCTTATTCTACCTTTGTAGAGATTAAGGAATAATGAATAGACCACACCCAATTTTTGCAACTTGCCTCTATGAAAATATAAAGAGCATTAGAAGCACTGTTCTATTATTGTAACTAAATTACTAGTTGATGGAGATTTTTGTACAGAAACTCTACTCCCATCACTGCCTTTGCCTGTGATTCACAAAATGGCTTTGCATGAAAACTTAATGACAACATTAAAGCCTATTGATGTATGTGCAACGACAAGGTGCATGTCATAGAGTAGATATCAAAGCACAGCTGAATTTGCTTCAACCATGAGGATAGAACAGGACAGTTATGTAAAAAATATATAGTTGCATTTCATGCATTGTTATGCTCATTCACATTACTGTATTTTCTACCTTTTTTGATTCAGAAGCCTCTTAGATTGTTAAAGAATAATAAAATAATGGGGTATAGTCAGTCATACAAGCAACAAAAATAGGTAGCATTAACTAACATGATGTAAACCTAAGAACTACATCCTTACAAGTTATCTACATCAATTTCTGAAATGAATGTGACTGCTTTTGCAACTTACAGTACAATATTCCTTATGTTGTTGCAATTTATGACTAAGTCTAGTAGAAAGAAGATTTATGCTGATACCGGTTCCACATAGATGAATTCTTTGTAAATACTGTACATATGGGAACTTTAGATGTTCTTAAGGACATTTAATGTTGGTGAAAAAATGCATTGAATGGACTTACCCTGTATATTTTATTAATAACTCACTAAAAAGATTGATATATTCTTCATCATAATACTGTATAGCAGTCCTATTTCTATATCACCCCACTCTACACAATAAACATATCTTCTTGATGGACTGTGGGGTTATTCAGAGTTGTTAGCAAACCAAAAAAGTTAGCAATTGGGCTAAACCATGTTGCACTGCAGGTGGGGAAGATGTAACATGTGCAGAGAGAGTTAGATTTGGGTGGGTTATATTGTTTCTGTGCAGGGTAAATACTTGCTGCTTAATTTCTACACTGCAATTTAGATTTTCAGTTTGAACACACCCCACCCAAATCTAACTCTCTCTGCACATGTTACAGCCACACCACCTGCAGTGCAACATGGGTTTGCCCAATTGCTAACTTTTTTGGTTTGCTAAGAACCCTGAATAACCCCCTGTATCCTTATTTCTGTGACATATTGAGACCTCAATATTTTGTAGGATAACAAAAAGTGTACAAACATTTCCTCTTGGATCCTCCCTGCTACCTATTGACTACAGCTCCAGAGTAAGAAGGTGTAATAATTTCCAGTTATTTTTCAGGCTAACAGCTTAGGAATGAAGGGACATTGGATGAGAGAATCTGTTTCCTCTAATGGTTTTCACTAAATAGTAGTTCTCAGCTGCTGCTACTGTTCACACAGGTTTTTCATAATGAAGAATGGACAGCTGCTCCAGCCTGGAGTTGGACTCCTAACATTCAAAGTAATTGAATACTGACTGCCTTTCATACAAGCCATCTAAATTTTCTACAAATCCAAATTCAATTACCTGAGCAGGAACTAATCAGAGACTATACATGTGTTTTGTTAGTACCTGGGAAACTGCTCAAAGCGGAAAATCCATGTCCCTTTCATGCATTTTTATCCTGCAGGGTGGCCGGAAAATACAATCACAACCCTGACATGAAAGTTCTCTGTACAATATTCTATAACCTTCATATCTTCCTCAGCGCACATGTTTAAAGAGATGTAGAGAGGTGGGAAAACAGAAGCCCAGGTGGTGCTGGGAATACATACAATAACGTTATCATTGAGCAGAGTCAGAAGGACTGGTAAGGAACGGAACACAATGGGAAAGAAATCATCTGTTAAAATCTGTACACATGAAAATGTCCTGTTCTACTTGTCATTCTGTTTCCCTGTTTAAACACATCTCCCTGTTGATAAGACCTTTAAAAGATGGCATTTAAAAGATCCATCAATTTTAAAGTCTTACCTCAATTGACAAGGAGGCAAAACAAATGCAGAGGGCTAGTTACTACTTTATTTAATGACTCTTACTTTGTACAGTAATCTGAAACACCAAGATATAACATGTGTAATTATTTTGGGGGTAATTGAGGTTGCACCCTGTCGGCAATGCCACTGTGCACACGCAGGCACCGTCCTGTGCGTGCGCGGACACCAAATGCGATCAGTATGCAATGAGTCGATCAGACAGAGGCATTAGTGGGGCAGTTAGGGGGACAGTGACGGAGTGATGCAAGGATGGTGCGGGGAAAACGTGGGTGGGTCGGCGGCGTTTTTGGGGTAGTTGCGTGATGTCACATGCAGCCACTCTGATGAGAAAAATGTTGCTGACCGCCTGCATACGTAGCCTGGCTGTGGCTGCAGGGGGTCGTCCACAGTTGCTGCGTCCGCAATTAAACTGCGGTCGCAGCTGCTTGGCTTTGGGGCTACTATTTAGCCACACCCCCCAGAAGATGAAATTTAGCATATTATAACTACAGTAAGATATAATAAGTAAGGTACTGCAGTGTCAGTGTTAACTGCACCATTCATGATGCTATACTTCTCGCTGAAAAAATATTTAATGGTCATTAAATCTGTATAATAAGCATCTAGTGATATCAATCAAGTAATCTTTAGAAGCTCAAAAGTATCATCAGTATAACATACTTGCCGACCACTATTGTCAATCATAAGAAGTCTATACATCTGAAAGTACCAGCTTGGAAACGTTTGTGGAAAAGTTTGTTCTTAATCCTATTGCTAAACCTTGGGTTCAGTCTATAATCCCATATCCTATCCATAATCTTTTATGCCTGTAACAGTGAAACAGAGCCCACAATAGCATGAGTCCACATGAGGTATATAACCTAACCAGGCTTACTAGTTTATTAAGATGCAGATAACAGGATGCATGGCAACACAGGTACCTAGAGTAGTAAGAGATCGATCTAGTCAGGAGCTTCAGGGTTAATGCAGGTGGTGTGAGCAGATGGATAACAGTAGTTGGTTGTGACTCAGTGGGCTTTTAGTTCCTTCTGTATATGGCTGACATACATTACAGTCTCTGGTATATGGCACAGATGCTCAGGGGCATGTCCTCGCACACTTGCGATCAGCAGTATGCAGTATGTAAACAGAATGGAGACAATCACATACCTCCCAACTGTCCCGATTTTTGCGGGACAGTCCCACCCGTGGGCAGCAGTGTCCCACGATGTGGGGGGACGGCAGCTGGGAGGCTCCCGTCACTGCTGCTCTACTTAGCAGGGCAGCGGTGAATAGACGCTGACGCAGTGGAGACAGAGGGAGATGCCAGCAGATCACAGAGCACTGACAAAAATGGGGCGTGGCTCACGAACACTGGCCCTCCCATGAAGGCATGCCCCTTTTCCATAGGCCACGCCCCCTTTTCAGATGCACTCGTGAAGATGTCCCTCTTTGCAACTGTCAAATGTTGGGAGGTATGCAATCAGAATTTCCCCCTTGCAAGGCTGTATCAGATTACTTGACAGACATTTGACACTTTGGTTGCTTTACCTGTTACCGAAACACAGGGTATACACCCAAAGACACTGAGGGGCAGATTTCTTAAGCCTGGTGAAGTGATACAGTGGAAGGTGATAAAGCACCAGCCAGTCAGCTCCTGTCATTTTTCAAACCCAGCCTGTGACATAGTAGTTAGGAGGTGATTGGCTGGTACTTTATTATCGCGCAATATAATCACTTCACCAGGCTTAATAAATCTGCCGCTGTTATTTTTTACTGGACCACGGTTTAAATGGTGTTTTACCTCTAGCTGCCACTGCAGGTGCTCGATTCTTGAGGTATACATTAGTGATGAGCACCGGAAATTTTTCGGGTTTTGTGTTTTGGTTTTGGGTTCGGTTCTGCGGCCGTGTTTTGGGTTCGAACGCGTTTTGGCAAAACCTCACCGAAATTTTTTTGTCGGATTCGGGTGTGTTTTGGATTCGTTTTTTTTTTTTCAAAAACCCTAAAAAACAGCTTAAATCATAGAATTTGGGGGTCATTTTGATCCCAAAGTATTATTAACCTCAATAACCATTATTTCCACTCATTTTCAGTCTATTCTGAACACCTCACACCTCACAATATTATTTTTAGTCCTAAAATTTGCACCGAGGTCGCTGGATGACTAAGCTCAGCGACCCAAGTGGCCGACACAAACACCTGGCCCATCTAGGAGTGGCACTGCAGTGTCACGCAGGATGGCCCTTCCAAAAAACACTCCCCAAACAGCACATGACGCAAAGAAAAAAAGAGGCGCAATGAGGTAGCTGTGTGAGTAAGATAAGCGACCCAAGTGGCCGACACAAACACCTGGCCCATCTAGGAGTGGCACTGCAGTGTCACGCAGGATGGCCCTTCCAAAAAACACTCCCCAAACAGCACATGACGCAAAGAAAAAAAGAGGCGCAATTAGGTAGCTGTGTGAGTAAGATAAGTGACCCAAGTGGCCGACACAAACACCTGGCCCATCTAGGAGTGGCACTGCAGTGTCATGCAGGATGGCCCTTCCAAAAAACACTCTCCAAACAGCACATGACGCAAAGAAGAAAAAAAAGAGGCGCAATGAGGTAGCTGTGTGAGTAAGATAAGCGACCCAAGTGGCCGACACAAACACCTGGCCCATCTAGGAGTGGCACTGCAGTGTCACGCAGGATTGCCCTTCCAAAAAACACTCCCCAAACAGCACATGACGCAAAGAAGAAAAAAAAAGAGGCGCAATGAGGTAGCTGTGTGACTAAGATAAGCGACCCAAGTGGCCGACACAAACACCTGGCCCATCTAGGAGTGGCACTGCAGTGTCACGCAGGATGGCCCTTCCAAAAAGCACTCCCCAAACAGCACATGACTCAAAGAAAAAAAGAGGCGCAATGAGGTAGCTGTGTGAGTAAGATAAGCGACCCAAGTGGCCAACACAAACACCTGGCCCATCTAGGAGTGGCACTGCAGTGTCACGCAGGATGGCCCTTCCAAAAAACACTCCCCAAACAGCACATGACGCAAAGAAAAAAAGAGGCGCAATTAGGTAGCTGTGTGAGTAAGATAAGCGACCCAAGTGGCCGACACAAACACCTGGCCCATCTAGGAGTGGCACTGCAGTGTCACGCAGGATGGCCCTTCCAAAAAACACTCCCCAAACAGCACATGACGCAAAGAAAAAAAGAGGCGCAATTAGGTAGCTGTGTGAGTAAGATAAGCGACCCAAGTGGCCGACACAAACACCTGGCCCATCTAGGAGTGGCACTGCAGTGTCACGCAGGATGGCCCTTCCAAAAAACACTCCCCAAACAGCACATGACGCAAAGAAAAAAAGAGGCGCAATTAGGTAGCCGTTAGGTTCCTGGTGCTCAGAACAAGGGAGATGTTATGAAGCGAGTCCAGAGCACCAGGACGTAATGCTGGGAAAGGGGAATGGAAAGGGAATAGCCCCTGGCGCCCTATCTCCGTTGTCTCACCCGTGCTGTCAGTACACTCTTGCGAGACTATGGTTGCTTGAGCCCATGGCAGCCGCGTTTGAAGGGCGGATTACGTCTGCCCAACTTCGATGCCCCCTCAGGTCTTAATGAGAGACAAAGAGTGAACCGAGACAGGGTGATAACAAGGGGCCCTCTGACTAAACAACAAGGCCAGGGGCTACTAACAAACCTAAAACCAAAGTATGTGCGGCTTGCCGCCAAAGGAAAAGAACAACAAAGGAAATGCTGACCACACGCCGACACAATACTTTTGTGTACCGGCGGTGACAGCATAAGCAGAACCCTCTGCAAAACATCAGTGACAGAAATAATAAGGGAATACAGCGGCCTAAGCCAACGGACGCGGCCGTGCCGCTACTCACGGAACCGGTACGAATACTGGCAAACGGACAGGAACTCCCAATGCTGCTGACACAGACTCTCAGAACTGGAGGACAGGCAGAATCCCAAACGACAGACCGGTGGACACCAAGAAGCCAGAAACTTGCACAGGCAAAGGTACTGGACCTCAGGACAGGAACGCCTCACGGCAGGACACGGGATCAGACATAGGAATCGACACAGGGACTGACACAGGAATCGACACAGGAAGCTCAGGAACTAGCAGGAACCAAGCTCAGAACTCAAGCAGACTGAAAACCCAGGAATATCACCAGCATCTGTGAATTGCAAACAGCAAGCATATAACAGAGAGGCCTAATTAATAATCCCATGCAGCTGCCTTGATGCATGATTCCAAACTGACCAGATGCAATTAGCAGCCAGGTGAGGCTGAACACAAGGGAACAAGCTGCAATTACACAGACTCACCAGTGGCAGCAGACAAGAGTATTCTAAAACAGAGCAACAGGAAATCCTGGCATGCAAGACAACTTTATAAACATAAAATAGGAATGAACCACTACCTGTGGTTCATAACAGTATCCCCTCCTTAAGGGTGAGCTCCGAGCACCCCATGACACCTACGGGGAACATAAACAGAAGTATAACATGAAATACAAAACAAAACTGCAAAACAGGATTGAGCCACAGCTCATAACATCACCCCCCCCTTGAGGAGGGGTCAAAAGACCCCAAAATTCAGACTATCCAGAACAAGGGATACAAAAAAAAAAAACCTGACACACTGGTCTAACAGACAAGAAAACAAAAAAAAAACAAGTTGTAGCAACAACTTGTAACAGTGCCCTCCTCTTGATGGTGGCCACTGGACACAAGACAAGGGAAAAAAAAAATCTTTTTTTTTTTTTTTATCAAGGCAAGAGTCAAAAATTATTTCTTTTTCTTCTTCTTCTTTTTACAAAGCTCTTTAGGTCTGACCAAGGTAATTCCCCAAACATTGTCTGAACTGATGGTACCACCCAGCAAGGCTGCGTTCAAATCAGAGACAGGTCTCTTACCCTTGGGAGCTGAACTTTCTGGTAAAGTACTATTATTAGAAGAAGAAGTCAAAAAAGCACATCCTGCAGTCAAAACAACGGGCTGGGACTCTTGTGCCGAGTTTACAGTATTTGGTGGACTCTTAGCAGACAAGACGGGTGACTTAGAGGAATCTGAACCAATTTCTTTGGAACCGTATCTTTTAACAATTGCATCACAGAATGCTAGGGGATCCTGAAGAATGGGATCTTCAGCTTTCATTAGACTGGTCGCCCACTCAGAAGGCTCTCCTCTAAAAGAATAAATCAGATAGAGCCCAAGGTTTTCTGAAGTGATGCCCAGAAATGGTCTAGACAACATAATAGTGTAATAGTGTTTGAAAAGCGCCAGAAATTGGGCGAAGTCCCCATCAAAGGTTATGGATGTTGAGATATCAGAGTCAGGATCTGTTTCCTTCTCATCTGACTGACTGGAGTGCTTTGCTAGGACCTGGTCACTATTGACCTTACTCGAGGCTGAGACTCTCTGAACCCCACCCGGGGGTGAGACTTTCTGAACCCCACCCGGGGCAGTGATTTTCTGAACCCCACCCGGGGCAGTGACTTTCTGAACCCCACCCGGGGCAGTGGCCTCCGGGAACCCCGCTGGGGCAGTGGCCTCCGGGAACCCTGCTGGGGCAGTGGCCTCCGGGAACCCCGCTGGGGCCAACACCTCGGATTCTTTTACTGGGACCAGGCCGTTGGCCTCCCTGACTGGGATCGGGCCATCGGCCTCCCTCTCCGAGTCGATAATTATCGAAAGTTCTCCCGGGACTATGACTTCCGGGACTTTTGCTGAAGCAATAACGTTCAGATCCTCCACTAATGCTCTGCTTCTTAAGTTATTTCCTGGGGAAGCGACTTCTAGACCCTTCTTTGGGGCTGCGTCTCTCGAGACCCCACTTGGGGATATTACTTCAAAGATCCCTTCTGGGGTTTTGCTTCTCGAGTTCCCCTCAAGAACTATGGTTTTAGAGACCCTTTCTAGGGTTGCGCTTTTCAAGTCCCTACCTGGGGTAACAGCTTCTGAGACCCCTTCCGGTATGGACACATGAACTATAATATTTGATGTCCCTCTATAAGCTAGGGCATCGGGTACCGCTCCAGCACTCTGGGCATCGGGTACCGCTCCAGCACTCTGGGCATCGGGTACCGCTCCAGCACTCTGGGCATCGGGCACCGCACCAAGAACCTGGGCTACGGGCACCACTCCAGGACCCTGGGCTACGGGCACCACTCCAGGACCCTGGGCTACGGGCACCACTCCAGGACCCTGGGCTACGGGCACCACTCCAGGACCCTGGGCTACGGGCACCACTCCAGGACCCTGAGCTACGGGCACCACTCCAGGACCCTGAGCTACGGGCACCACTCCAGGACCCTGGGCATCGGGCACCACTCCAGGACCCTGGGCATCGGGCACCACTCCAGGACCCTGGGCATCGGGCACCACTCCAGGACCCTGGGCATCGGGCACCACTCCAGGACCCTGGGCATCGGGCACCACTCCAGGGACTTGCAACTCCGCTTCCACAGGAACCTCAAGAGAGGAGAGAAACATTCTCTTTTGATTCCTGAATCTATAATGGGGCTCCCTTGCCCAAGGACCCCAATTATAGGACAGAGAGCCTTTTTGTGTGGGTTGTGTGACAAGTACCTCTGCCACAGTAGAGACAGGAGTAGGTCTTGTATCATGACTCAACTTGGCCAGAGGGCAAGACTCGTCACCACACTTTGGCTTGCGCAACTCACAGGTCTGCAGATAATGGCCTAAACCCCCACAATATAGGCATAAGTTTAAGTTTCTGCGACGCAGACGCTCCTCTTCTGAGAGCCTGGGCCGCAGAAAACTTTTAAACCTTTTCTCTTCAATTAAACCAGAGGATTCTCTTGTCACCATACTGTGAACAAGAGTCTCTTTAGAGATAGATGTACTCTCAACGACTTCTGGCAAAATGAGCAAGATTTTAGTCAGAAGGTTTTGCAGTTGCTTTAGGGATTGCTGCAAAACTTCTAGTCGCTCTGGTCTCAAAGCACTGAATACAGAGTTCAGGGCTGCGAGAGATGCCTGCAGGGCTTGCATAGTAGACATAGGAGGATTTAAAACTAGACAAGACAAGACAAGACAAGGCAAGGCAAGGCAAGACTAAATTTTGCTAAACAAAACAAGACTTTTTTTTTTTTTTTTTAACACCGGACTGGATTCTAAACACCGGACTGGATTCTAAACACCGGACTGGATTCTAAACACCGGACTGGATTCTAAACACCGGATTCTAGACAAGACTGGATTCTAACACTGGACTGGATTCTAACACCGGACTGGATTCTAACACCGGACTGGATTCTAACACACTGAAATCTAGACAGGACTGGATTCTAGACTAGACACTGGACTGGGCCAAAAAAGAAAAAAAGTTTTATTTCTTTTTTGTGGTATGGCTGGTGATAATGTTAGGTTCCTGGTGCTCAGAACAAGGGAGATGTTATGAAGCGAGTCCAGAGCACCAGGACGTAATGCTGGGAAAGGGGAATGGAAAGGGAATAGCCCCTGGCGCCCTATCTCCGTTGTCTCACCCGTGCTGTCAGTACACTCTTGCGAGACTATGGTTGCTTGAGCCCATGGCAGCCGCGTTTGAAGGGCGGATTACGTCTGCCCAACTTCGATGCCCCCTCAGGTCTTAATGAGAGACAAAGAGTGAACCGAGACAGGGTGATAACAAGGGCCCTCTGACTAAACAACAAGGCCAGGGGCTACTAACAAACCTAAAACCAAAGTATGTGCGGCTTGCCGCCAAAGGAAAAGAACAACAAAGGAAATGCTGACCACACGCCGACACAATACTTTTGTGTACCGGCGGTGACAGCATAAGCAGAACCCTCTGCAAAACACCAGTGACAGAAATAATAAGGGAATACAGCGGCCTAAGCCAACGGACGCGGCCGTGCCGCTACTCACGGAACCGGTACGAATACTGGCAAACGGACAGGAACTCCCAATGCTGCTGACACAGACTCTCAGAACTGGAGGACAGGCAGAATCCCAAACGACAGACCGGTGGACACCAAGAAGCCAGAAACTTGCACAGGCAAAGGTACTGGACCTCAGGACAGGAACGCCTCACGGCAGGACACGGGATCAGACATAGGAATCGACACAGGGACTGACACAGGAATCGACACAGGAATCGACACAGGAAGCTCAGGAACTAGCAGGAACCAAGCTCAGAACTCAAGCAGACTGAAAACCCAGGAATATCACCAGCATCTGTGAATTGCAAACAGCCAGCATATAACAGAGAGGCCTAATTAATAATCCCATGCAGCTGCCTTGATGCATGATTCCAAACTGACCAGATGCAATTAGCAGCCAGGTGAGGCTGAACACAAGGGAACAAGCTGCAATTACACAGACTCACCAGTGGCAGCAGACAAGAGTATTCTAAAACAGAGCAACAGGAAATCCTGGCATGCAAGACAACTTTATAAACATAAAATAGGAATGAACCACTACCTGTGGTTCATAACAGTAGCTGTGTGAGTAAGATAAGCGACCCAAGTGGCCGACACAAACACCTGGCCCATCTAGGAGTGGCACTGCAGTGTCACGCAGGATGGCCCTTCCAAAAAACACTCCCCAAACAGCACATGACGCAAAGAAGAAAAAAAAGAGGCGCAATGAGGTAGCTGTGTGACTAAGATAAGCGACCCAAATGGCCGACACAAACACCTGGCCCATCTAGGAGTGGCACTGCAGTGTCACGCAGGATGGCCCTTCCAAAAAACACCCCTCAAACAGCACATGACGCAAAGAAAAATGAAAGAAAAAAGAGGTGCAAGATGGAATTGTCCTTGGGCCCTCCCACCCACCCTTATGTTGTATAAACAGGACATGCACACTTTAACCAACCCATCATTTCAGTGACAGGGTCTGCCACACGACTGTGACTGAAATGACGCGTTGGTTTGGACCCCCACCAAAAAAGAAGCAATTAATCTCTCCTTGCACAAACTGGCTCTACAGAGGCAAGATGTCCACCTCATCATCATCCTCCGATATATCACCGTGTACATACCCCTCCTCACAGATTATCAATTCGTCCCCACTGGAATCCACCATCTCAGCTCCCTGTGTACTTTGTGGAGGCAATTGCTGCTGGTGAATGTCTCCACGGAGGAATTGATTATAATTCATTTTAATGAACATCATCTTCTCCACATTTTCTGGATGTAACCTCGTATGCCGATTGCTGACAAGGTGAGCGGCGGCACTAAACACTCTTTCGGAGTACACACTTGTGGGAGGGCAACTTAGGTAGAATAAAGCCAGTTTGTGCAAGGGCCTCCAAATTGCCTCTTTTTCCTGCCAGTATAAGTACGGACTGTCTGACGTGCCTACTTGGATGCGGTCACTCATATAATCCTCCACCATTCTTTCAATGGGGAGAGAATCATATGCAGTGACAGTAGACGACATGTCCGTAATCGTTGTCAGGTCCTTCAGTCCGGACCAGATGTCAGCATCAGCAGTCGCTCCAGACTGCCCTGCATCACCGCCAGCGGGTGGGCTCGGAATTCTGAGCCTTTTCCTCGCACCCCCAGTTGCGGGAGAATGTGAAGGAGGAGATGTTGACAGGTCGCGTTCCGCTTGACTTGACAATTTTGTCACCAGCAGTTCTTTGAACCCCAGCAGACTTGTGTCTGCCGGAAAGAGAGATCCAAGGTAGGTTTTAAATCTAGGATCGAGCACGGTGGCCAAAATGTAGTGCTCTGATTTCAACAGATTGACCACCCGTGAATCCTTGTTAAGCAAATTAAGGGCTCCATCCACAAGTCCCACATGTGTTAGCTCCTCCTTCAATGTCTCCAGCTTCTTCTGCAAAAGCCTGATGAGGGGAATGACCTGACTCAGGCTGGCAGTGTCTGAATTGACTTCACGTGTGGCAAGTTCAAAAGGTTGCAGAACCTTGCACAACGTTAAAATCATTCTCCACTGCGCTTGTGAAAAGGGGCATTCCACCTCCTATATCGTGCTCAGTTGTATAGGCTTGAATGGCCTTTTGCTGCTCCTCCAACCTCTGAAGCATATAGAGGGTTGAATTCCACCTCGTTACCACTTCTTGCTTCAGATGATGGCAGGGCAGGTTCAGGCGTTTTTGGTGGTGCTCCAGTCTTCTGTACGTGGTGCCTGTACGCCGAAAGTGTCCCGCAATTCTTCTGGCCACCGACAGCATCTCTTGCACGCCCCTCTCGCTTTTTAAATAATTCTGCACCACCAAATTCAAGGTATGTGCAAAACATGGGACGTGCTGGAATTTGCCCAGATTTAATGCACACACAATATTGCTGGCGTTGTCCGATGCCACAAATCCACAGGAGAGTCCAATTGGGGTAAGCCATTCTGCGATGATCTTCCTCAGTTTTTAGCTGTGTGCGTATTCTGGAAAGCGGTGATACAAAGCGTAGCCTGCCTAGGAAAGAGTTGGCGTTTGCGAGATGCTGCTACTGGTGCCGCCGCTGCTGTTCTTGCGGCGGGAGTCCATACATCTACCCAGTGGGCTGTCACAGTCATATAGTCTTGAGCCTGCCCTGCTCCACTTGTCCACATGTCCGTGGTTAAGTGGACATTGGGTACAACTGCATTTTTTAGGACACTGGTGAGTCTTTTTCTGAGGTCTGTGTACATTTTCGGTATCTCCTGCCTAGAGAAATGGAACCTAGATGGTATTTGGTACCGGGGACACAGTACCTTCAACAAGTCTCTAGTTGGCTCTGCAGTAATGATGGATACCGGAACCACGTTTCTCACCGCCCAGGATGCCAAGGCCTCAGTTATCCGCTTTGCAGCAGGATGACTGCTGTGATATTTCATCTTCCTCGCAAAGGACTGTTGGACAGTCAATTGCTTGGTGGAAGTAGTAAAAGTGGTCTTACGAGTACGACTTCCCCTCTGGGATGACCATCGACTCCCAGCAGCAACAACAGCAGCGCCAGCAGCAGTAGGCGTTACATGCAAGGATGCATCGGAGGAATCCCAGGCAGGAGAGGACTCGTCAGAATTGCCAGTGACATGGCCTGCAGGACTATTGGCATTCCTGGGGAAGGAGGAAATTGACACTGAGGGAGTTGGTGGGGTGGTTTGCGTGAGCTTGGTTACAAGAGGAAGGGATTTACTGGTCAGTGGACTGCTTCCGATGTCGCCCAAAGTTTTTGAACTTGTCACTGACTTATGATGAATGCGCTGCAGGTGACGTATAAGGGAGGATGTTCCGAGGTGGTTAACGTCCTTACCCCTACTTATTACAGCTTGACAAAGGCAACACACGGCTTGACAAATGTTGTCCGCATTTCTGTTGAAATACTTCCACACCGAAGAGCTGATTTTTTTGGTATTTTCACCAGGCATGTCAATGGCCCTATTCCTCCCACGGACAACAGGTGTCTCCCCGGGTGCCTGACTTAAACAAACCACCTCACCATCAGAATCCTCCTGGTCAATTTCCTCCCCAGCGCCAGCAACACCCATATCCTCCTCATCCTGGTGTACTTCAACACTGACATCTTCAATCTGACTATCAGGAACTGGACTGCGGGTGCTCCTTCCAGCACTTGCAGGGGGCGTGCAAATGGTGGAAGGCGCATGCTCTTCACGTCCAGTGTTGGGAAGGTCAGGCATCGCAAACGACACAATTGGACTCTCCTTGTGGATTTGTGATTTCGAAGAACGCACAGTTCTTTGCTGTGCTTTTGCCAGCTTGAGTCTTTTCATTTTTCTAGCGAGAGGCTGAGTGCTTCCATCCTCATGTGAAGCTGAACCACTAGCCATGAACATAGGCCAGGGCCTCAGCCGTTCCTTGCCACTCCGTGTGGTAAATGGCATATTGGCAAGTTTACGCTTCTCCTCCGACAATTTTATTTTAGATTTTTGAGTCCTTTTTTTACTGATATTTGGTGTTTTGGATTTTACATGCTCTGTACCATGACATTGGGCATCGGCCTTGGCAGACGACGTTGCTGGCATTTCATCGTCTCGGCAATGACTAGTGGCAGCAGCTTCAGCACGAGGTGGAAGTCGATCTTGATCTTTCCCTATTTTTGGAACCTCAACATTTTTGTTCTCCATATTTTAATAGGCACAACTAAAAGGCACCTCAGGTAAACAATGGAGATGGATGGATACTAGTATACTTATGGATGGACGAGCGACTGCCGACACAGAGGTAGTTACAGCCGTGGACTACCGTACTGCGTCTGCTGCTAATATAGACTGGATGATAATGATATAAAAAATATATATATATCACTACTGCAGCCGGACAGGTATATATTATATAATGACGGACCTGCTGGGCACTGTCAGCACTGCAGACTCCTAAAGTAAGCTACTAGTATCAAGAAGATAGAAAAAAAAAAACACCACAGGTAGGTGGTATACAATTATGGATGGACGAGCGACTGCCGACACAGAGGTAGCTACAGCCGTGGACTACCGTACTGCGTCTTCTGCTAGTATAGACTGGATGATAATGATATAAAAAATATATATATATATCACTACTGCAGCCGGACAGGTATATATTATATAATGACGGACCTGCTGGACACTGTCAGCAGCACTGCAGACTCCTAAAGTAAGCTACTAGTAGTATCAAGAAGATAGAAAAAAAAAACACCACAGGTAGGTGGTATACAATTATGGATGGACGAGCGACTGCCGACACAGAGGTAGCTACAGCCGTGGACTACCGTACTGCGTCTGCTGCTAATATAGACTGGATGATAATGATATAAAAAATATATATATATCACTACTGCAGCCGGACAGGTATATATTATATAATGACGGACCTGCTGGACACTGTCAGCACTGCAGACTCCTAAAGTAAGCTACTAGTATCAAGAAGATAGAAAAAAAAAACACAACAGGTAGGTGGTATACAATTATGGATGGACGAGCGACTGCCGACACAGAGGTAGTTACAGCCGTGGACTACCGTACTGCGTCTGCTGCTAATATAGACTGGATGATAATGATATTAAAAATATATATATATCACTACTGCAGCCGGACAGGTATATATTATATAATGACGGACCTGCTGGACACTGTCAGCAGCACTGCAGACTCCTAAAATAAGCTACTAGTACTATCAAGAAGATAAAAAAAAAAAAACACCACAGGTAGGTGGTATACAATTATGGATGGACGAGCGACTGCCGACACAGAGGTAGCTACAGCCGTGGACTACCGTACTGCGTCTGCTGCTAATATAGACTGGATGATAATGATATAAAAAATATATATATATCACTACTGCAGCCGGACAGGTATATATTATATAATGACGGACCTGCTGGACACTGTCAGCAGCACTGCAGACTCCTAAAGTAAGCTACTAGTAGTATCAAGAAGATAGAAAAAAAAAACACCACAGGTAGGTGGTATACAATTATGGATGGACGAGCGACTGCCGACACAGAGGTAGCTACAGCCGTGGACTACCGTACTGCGTCTGCTGCTAATATAGACTGGATGATAATGATATAAAAAATATATATATATCACTACTGCAGCCGGACAGGTATATATTATATAATGACGGACCTGCTGGACACTGTCAGCAGCACTGCAGACTCCTAAAGTAAGCTACTAGTAGTATCAAGAAGATAGAAAAAAAAAAAACACCACAGCTAGGTGGTATACAATTATGGATGGACGAGCGACTGCCGACACAGAGGTAGCTACAGCCGTGGACTACCGTACTGCGTCTGCTGCTAATATAGACTGGATGATAATGATATAAAAAATATATATATATCACTACTGCAGCCGGACAGGTATATATTATATAATGACGGACCTGCTGGACACTGTCAGCAGCACTGCAGACTCCTAAAGTAAGCTACTAGTAGTATCAAAAAGATACAAAAAAAAAAAAACACCACAGGTAGGTAGTATACAATTATGGATGGACGAGCGACTGCCGACACAGAGGTAGCTACAGCCGTGGACTACCGTACTGCGTCTGCTGCTAATATAGACTGGATGATAATGATATTAAAAAATATATATATATATATCACTACTGCAGCCGGACAGGTATATATTATAATGACGGACCTGCTGGACACTGTCAGCACTGCAGACTCCTAAAGTAAGCTACTAGTATCAAGAAGATAGAAAAAAAAAAATCACCACAGGTAGCTGGTATACAATTATGGATGGACGAGCGACTGCCGACACAGAGGTAGCTACAGCCATGGACTACCGTACTGCGTCTGCTGCTAATATAGACTGGATGATAATGATATTAAAAAATATATATATATATATCACTACTGCAGCCGGACAGGTATATATTATATAATTAATGACGGACCTGCTGGACACTGTCAGCAGAATGCGTTTATAGAATAAAAACACCACACGACGAGTGTTTAACTTTTTCAGGCAGACAATCACAATATACTGGTGGTCAGACAGTGGTCACTGGTCAGTCACACTGGCAGTGGCACTCTGGCAGCAAAAGTGTGCACTGTTAAATAATATGTACTCCTGCTACTGCTCCCCAGTCTCCCCCACAATTAAGCTGTGTGAGCACTGAGCACTCAGCACAGTCAGATATACATAGATGATGCAGCACACTGAGGCTGAGCACAGATATGGTATACTGTTACTGTGTCACTGTGTATCGTTTTTTTTCAGGCAGAGAACGGATTTTATTAAATAATAATATAATAAAACTGCACTGGTGGTCACTGGTCAGTCACTAGTAAACTCTGCACTCTCTGAGTACTCCTAAGCTCCAGTAAATCAAGTGTCTCACTCTCACTCTCTCTCTTCTAATCTAAATGGAGAGGACGCCAGCCACGTCCTCTCCCTATGAATCTCAATGCACGTGTGAAAATGGCGGCGACGCGCGGCTCCTTATATAGAATCCGAGTCTCGCGATAGAATCCGAGCCTCGCGAGAATCCGACAGCGGGATGATGACGTTCGGGCGCGCTCGGGTTAGCCGAGCAAGGCGGGAAGATCCGAGTCTGCCTCGGATCCGTGTAAAAAGGCTGAAGTTCGGGGGGGTTCGGATTCCGAGGAACCGAACCCGCTCATCACTAGTATACATCAGTTAGGACTGCTTCTGTCCGGAAACTTTTATCCAGACCATTGTCACTTAATACGGATCCTGATTCATGTTTGTAAGTAAAGCAAAAAAGCACACAACTGGGAAAAACCATGTTGCACTGCAGATGGGGCAGATGTAACACGTGCAGAGAGATTTAGATTTGGGTGGGATGTATTCAAATTTAATCTAAATTACAGTGTAAAAATAAAGCTGTCTAATATTTGTGGGCTACATGCAAAAGCAGCCAGCATTATTCCTGCACAGAAAAAATATAAATGTATTTGCTCCCCTTGCATGGCAACATGTTTTTTTCCAAACACAAAGTCACTTGCTTTTTTCGCTTTACTTACAAACATGAATCAGGCCCAAATTCTATGCTTTCTCAACGATTGTTCTGTTTGCCCATTCACTCACGCCATTCTGTTCAGGTGTGTAGGCAATTGTTAATTGGTGTAGAATGCCATTCCTCTTTAGAAAGATAGCTAGATCTATTTTCTCTTCTTCACAATTGTCAGACCTCAGCAGTTTTATTTTTAGGGCTGTTTGAGGTTCCACTCAGCTCTTTTATTCAGCAATTTTGCTGGTTACTTCCCACTTGGCTTTCAGGAAGTATACGTGCATCATCCTTGCAGCATCATCTACTGTATGCAGGGGCATTTTAAGGGGGTAATTCAGAGTTGATCGCAGCAGCAAATTTGTTATCCATTTGGCAAAACCATGTGCACTGCAGGTGTGGCAGATATAACATGTACAGAGAGAGTTAGATTTGGGTTGGTTATTTTGTGTCTGTGCAGGGTAAATACTGGCTGCTTTATTTTTACACTGCAATTAAGATTTCAGTTTGAATACACAGCACCCAAATCTAACTCTCTCTGCACATGTTATATCTCCCCCCCCCCCCCTGCAGTGCACATGGGGATTAATTCCAAGTTGATCACAGCAGGAATTTTGTTAGCAGTTGGGCAAAACCATGTGCACTGCAGGGGGGGGGGGGGGGGGGGCAGATATAACATGTGCAGAGAGAGTTAGATTTGGGTGTGGTGTGTTCAATCTGCAATCTAAATTGCAGTGTAAAAATAAGGCAGCCAGTATTTACCCTGCACAGAAACAAAATACCCCACCCAAATCTTACTCTCTCGACACATGGGATGTATTCAAATTTAATCTAAATTACAGTGTAAAAATAAAGCTGTCTAATATTTGTGGGCTACATGCAAAAGCAGCCAGCATTATTCCTGCACAGAAAAAATATAAATGTATTTGCTCCCCTTGCATGGCAACATGTTTTTTTCCAAACACAAAGTCACTTGCTTTTTTCGCTTTACTTACAAACATGAATCAGGCCCAAATTCTATGCTTTCTCAACGATTGTTCTGTTTGCCCATTCACTCACGCCATTCTGTTCAGGTGTGTAGGCAATTGTTAATTGGTGTAGAATGCCATTCCTCTTTAGAAAGATAGCTAGATCTATTTTCTCTTCTTCACAATTGTCAGACCTCAGCAGTTTTATTTTTAGGGCTGTTTGAGGTTCCACTCAGCTCTTTTATTCAGCAATTTTGCTGGTTACTTCCCACTTGGCTTTCAGGAAGTATACGTGCATCATCCTTGCAGCATCATCTACTGTATGCAGGGGCATTTTAAGGGGGTAATTCAGAGTTGATCGCAGCAGCAAATTTGTTATCCATTTGGCAAAACCATGTGCACTGCAGGTGTGGCAGATATAACATGTACAGAGAGAGTTAGATTTGGGTTGGTTATTTTGTGTCTGTGCAGGGTAAATACTGGCTGCTTTATTTTTACACTGCAATTAAGATTTCAGTTTGAATACACAGCACCCAAATCTAACTCTCTCTGCACATGTTATATCTCCCCCCCCCCCCCTGCAGTGCACATGGGGATTAATTCCAAGTTGATCACAGCAGGAATTTTGTTAGCAGTTGGGCAAAACCATGTGCACTGCAGGGGGGGGGGGGGGGGGGGGCAGATATAACATGTGCAGAGAGAGTTAGATTTGGGTGTGGTGTGTTCAATCTGCAATCTAAATTGCAGTGTAAAAATAAGGCAGCCAGTATTTACCCTGCACAGAAACAAAATACCCCACCCAAATCTTACTCTCTCGACACATGTTATATCTGCCTCCCCCGCAGTGCACATGGTTTTGCCCAACTGCTAACAAAATTCCTGCTGCGATCAACTTGGAATTACCCCCATGGTTTTGCCCAACTGCTAACAAATTTGCTGCTGCGATCAACTCTGAATTAGGCCCTAAGAGAAGAGGAGGCCTGTGTGCAGCCTCCTCCATCCGGCCTCGTCCTCTCTGCCAGAAGTGCTCTAGAGGGCTCAGACTCTAATGTTCATGTACAGATCTCCGGGAAAACTGAACATGCCCACCATTTTCCTGGTGATATCTGCAGCACTGCTGCCATTGGCATGGGACTCTGGAAGGGTAAGAATTAAAGAAATGGATGCAGTGTGTAGTTTGCCCCCCCCCCCCTTCCCCCAGACTCAGGGGCCACAATGCATCCATTATAAATATGCCAGTTACTGTATGAGTGTCCTGAAGTATCAGTTCCCATTCATCCACCCTATCTACATCAGACTATACATGTTCTTGTGCATTAGTTTCAATGGCATATTTACTCTGGGTGTTGACTTTGGAAAGCTGCAACGTGTTTGCTTACTCTTCACGTAATTTCACGTTCTGGCTTTGTTGGACTATTCACTGACATCCCTATGCAATCTAGAATCTTCTGTACATTTTTTTCATTGCGCGAGTGATTCAGTTTCCATTGCCATAGTTCCATATACTCTTTGGAATCTGTAGCAGCTATCTCATAACACTCTTCAGTGTTTAGGATGTACAGTTGTTGGCTGTCGGTTGCCATTGTAATCACAGTCCCTCTTTAATTATGCACAATACTCTGTTCCTCTGTTAATATTACCTTGTATTCCTTTTTCTTCAGTACACTGATGGCAATCAGATTGGTTCCTAGATCTGACACAAATAGTGCATCTTCTTTATATATCTGTGACTATTGTTTCTCCCTTGACCCTCAAGCTCACAGTAATTGTCCCATTATTTGTGGTATTTAATACTTTGGCTCCTGATGTTTACAGAATCACATGACTTTAGTGACTTTCATTTAGTGAGAACTTTCATTACAGCTGAAGTGCCTCGTACACCTGACTCCATGTACAGTACCAGCATTTTTGTGGTGGCTGCCTGCTATATTTAATGCTGACTCATTCTTTCTTTTCTGTGCTTACATGATGATGTGCAAGTTGGTACATTTGCTTTACATTATGCGACCTTATTCTCCATTTTGTGACACTTAAAGCAACTGTACTTGGGCCTTTGGGTTTATGCCCTTTGACAGTAGAATAGAATTGTTAGCATTGGTATCAAAAGGAATACACTCTTGAAACTGCAGCAGGTTGGCCCATGCAATCTTTATTGGTAGCTTGGCAGCATTTCTCTCCAAGGCTGGAAAATCATACTCCGGCATAAGGTTTTGCAGCATCACCATTGCATCTTCATTGTCATCTACATGGATGCCTAGTGATATTCAATAGCTGAGCTATTCAATTCCTGAATAGACAACAGCCTGTCTACATTTTAATTCATATTCTGCACACACTTGGCTTACTACAGTACAGAGTGTGCCTCACGTTGATTTGTCTCATTAAGCATTTTGCTTTTGTCATAAAACATCTGTAATGCTACCCATATTTTGTCTGCAGTCACTTTCCTGTGAATAATGGAATACAAGTGCTATTTAATGCTAGGCCTATGGTTCCCCTCTCCTTATCTACATCTTCTGGATTGGGGTGCTCACCGGAATCAATGGTGTCTTTCCACAGCACTTCCTGCTTGAAACACATCTGCATGGCGTATTTCTATGTGGCATTGATTTCTGAGCCCGTTAACTTGGAAGAGTCCTGACTAACCCCTGTAATGTTAATTTTCACCCTTAAAATGAATTTATGATTTTTTTCTATTATGCACCCAGATCTTTTTATTCTGTGTTGCTGCAGATGTTTTCTTTTGGTGTTGATATTCTTAACTCGCTGGTTCCTTGGTCCATAACCTATTGTCAGAACCTATGGTATTGAAAGGTGTCAGTGGTGTGAGATGGAGATCAGTCCACATATCAGAAAATTCAACCAAGCTTATTGGTTTATTTTTTTTTTTAAACACTTTTTATTGGGTGGATCACAAAGTTGTTACAAAAGAAACAAAACATACCAGGCAAAATAGGTAGGCAAAGTACAGATGTAACTGCAATAACTTGTAACAACAACAGATTGGATCCAGTTTTGGAATTTAAAGCAATTTAAAGGGTTACTCTCGGCAACGGATTGGCCGTCCGTCAAAGAGAGTTGGTAGTAGAGATTAGAAGAAAGTAATAACCGAAAAGAAAATAGAAGGAGTCAGGGAGGCAGGGGAGAAAGAGCAGGTCAAGTCAGAATGAAAGAAAAGGAGGAGAGAGGGGAGGGGTGGCCTCCAAAGACAAGAGATTGGTGGAGCAGCAATGCAGGGTATCAAGTTACAAATGGGGAGGAAGCCTGTTGTAAGGCTAGCCAGGGAGACCATATTTTATCAAATTGTTTAGAGGAGTTACGAATAACAGCGGTCATGTATTCCATTTTATGTACATACCAAATTCGGGAGATTATCACCGGCATTGGGGAGGGAGTCGGGCTTTTCCAGTCCGTGGCTATTTGGCATGTCATAGTCGAAACTACATGTCGAAATAACTTGTTTTGGTGTCGATTAAGAGTAGGGAGAGTCATAGGGAGCAGAAAGTATTGGGGGTCAGGAGAAATAGAGATTTCAAATAGGTGCGAGAGCAAGGCAATAAGCTCACCCCAGATTTTAAAAATTTTCAGGCAGGTCCACCAGATGTGTATAAACTAGCCTACGTCTGCACAACCCCTCCAGCATCTATCCGAGGTATCGGGGAACATAGTATGTAAGCGGGAAGGGACATGATACCAGCGGTAGAGCAATTTGTAGATATTTTCTTTAATTTTAACATATATGGAACTGGAAGTTGCATTATCCCAGATATCTACCCAGTCTTTATTGTCTATAGTAAATCCCAGCTCCTTTTCCCACGCCAGTTCGTGAGGGGCCCGGGGTGAAGTAGATTTGTCGCTAAGCAAAGCATAAATATCGGAATTGAGGCCCTTAGTGTTGGTGCGTTTCCAGCTAATGTATTCGAAGGGGGATAATTTTCTATTGAGAAGGATAGTGGTAATAGTGGAGTGGAAGTGTCTAATTTGCAGATAGCAAACAAGATTGATCTCGAATGCGCTAAACCGTGAATTGCAGCCTATGAGAAACCAATGGCACTTCACAATTCTACCATAACAATAAATCACCTACAAAAATGATTCTCACAATGGCGCATATCACTAGATAAAGTACTTTCCTCATGAAAAATAATGAGTTCCAATTTCTTATGTCAAAGAATGGCGAGGTTCTCAATCGTGCACCATGAGGATATCCACTTGAAACTTCCAGAGTGTTTCCCAATCTCAAAGATAAAAGCAAAAGAATCTAGTGCAATATTGTCTGATACATTGTCTTGTCCTGGAAGTGAACAAGCCCACGGGCGAAACGCGTTTTCCACGGATTCTACAGCGGGACCTTCCCATGGAGGCTTTATCTGTCACCACCTGCCTGTTGAATTTGACTCTATGAGTATATTTGTTCTTATTTTCAACATAAGTCATTGTTGTGATATTTTTCTCTACAGGCACTTATCTTTATTTGGCATGTTAAATACCTGTCAGATTAGGCAGTCACAATTTTCTGTATATATAATAGCTCACCAATCTTAGTGAATATAGGGTAATTCTATTCCCTTTACACTGCCTGACCATACCTGCTTTATGCAGTATGTCACATCATATGTGTTTAATTTGCCTATATCCAAGCAATGGTCTTTTTGCCACAGACTCATAGATGTCTATGTACAATAAGAATGTATATTTAATTTAGATTTGGCTCACGAACCCACCTGACGCTTTATTCCTTCATTTGTTATTTGCTCTCTGGATATCAACTATCTACCTAACTCCATAGGTTCCAATCCGTATACTTAATTCTTCTCTTAGCTTACTACTTTCTAGTGGACTCTCATCCCCGATCCAGGGTACACAACGCCACTGAGTGACAGTTGTTTTACCCTGCCTAACGTGGAAAGCAGATCCACGTACTGTACGGTTTATCTTTCCTAAATCTTTCATTTCATATATAGGTGCACTCTCATTGGTAGATAGCCTCTCTACTATCATACCACGCTGCTTATGCCCAATCTCGTCCGATCTTGGAAGCCACTAATTGTATTTTTTCCCGCTTTCCTTTATCCTTTCTTCTCACATTTTCTCTAGCATCAGGATATCATGATATACATTCCTAATATGTGCCATATGGTTTCACGGGCAATGAGTAAAGTGTACAGTTTTGACCTAATCTAAGTGGTCTTTCTAAGACACAATAATTATACTGACCTCCTCTTTCGGTCCCATTAACACAGAACATCTGTACTGGTCAGGAGAAACGGGTGTCAGACTATTTAGTGTCTGCAGCCTTTCTAATTTTTCTCTCATGATTAACAGACCAGAACATTCTTAATATTTTTTTCACATTTCTTTCTTTTTTATTCTTACACCCTTTTGGATCGTAGATGGGTAATTGTTTTAATTTGGATTAATAAATATATGTTTTAACAAAATCTTTTTTTCAATTGAAGAATTTCTCTTCCTTTCTTAAGAGTGCACCCACACAAGAGCTTTCTCTCTCTCCCCTTGTCAGTACATTGTCTTGTGTATCAGACAATATTGCACTAGATTCTTTTGCTTTTATCTTTGAGATTGGGAAACACTCTGGAAGTTTCAAGTGGAAATCCTCATGGTGCACGATTGAGAACCTCGCCATTCTTTGACATAAGAAATTGGAACTCATTATTTTTCATGAGGAAAGTACTTTATCTAGTGATATGCGCCATTGTGAGAATAATTTTTTGTAGGTAATTTGCAGATAGCGGAAGAAGTCCGAAGAAGGGATTACTGTTCCGTTGCGGATATC